>NC_141146.1:96381850-96991641 GCF_053477565.2 Lygodium microphyllum | reverse complement strand
CCTCTTGGTCTTAGACATCATTCCATAGACTGCACTTTGCTGTCCTAATGCTTCCAACTTGCAGGTGACATCTGTAGTAACTGTTTTCTGCATCTTAGACAGCTGCCTAGCATCCTCAAGGTCCCTTTTGCTATTGACTACACCTGCAGTATCTGTATTTTGCAGGTGCAGACCCGTTTCTTCATCAAACCCCTGTGTATTTCGGCTGGCTCTTTCCAGCAGCCTCACAGCCTCCCCCCACTTCTTGGAGAGCTATGTCATCTTTGCCATCTGCATTTTTGCTGCTAATCACTCTACATTGCTGCTATCTTCATCAAAGTAGCATCTCATCATCATCTACAGCTCTATCCAAGCTCTGATTGGTGTTATTGAGTACGTTTAGGCATCCAACCTATTGCCTTGCTGTTCATAGCCCTCAACATCAGATTTATTGTATCAACTGGCCCTTGGCTATTGCATTACATTACCCTCAGCTCTAGTCCCTGATATCCTTCTTGGGGGTTTTGCTGCATTTGGCACATAGTTGAGGGAAACTTAGAAACAGGAACGGAAATGAGAACAGGACGGAAATAGGAGCGAGAACTTTCAAAAGGGGTGAAACGGGCTAGGAACACCACATCATCTAGGGAAGACAAGGATTACACAATATCCTAGTTAATAAGATTTAAAGACTTTCTTTAAAAACTTCAATTTATCAATATGCAAGAACTTATAGTTGTAAGTTGGAAGATGTTAATGAAGCTATAAGCTCGAATGCATTATAAGGTGTAGAGAGAGAGAGAGAGAGAGAGAGAGAGAGAGAGAGAGAGAGAGAGAGAGAGAGAGAGAGAGAGGGAGAGAGAGAGAGAATCACTTGATTAACAGACTATGGTGGGAACAAAATTGTGGGCACAATCCTCATTTCAATTGTTCTTTTTTAATGGTCACACGTGCAAGAATCAAGATTTTTCTTCTATGAAAGGTCATGATTGCAAGGGGTAGTGCAGATCCCTTTTTACTTGTAACAGGTTGTATTGAAATGGCTCATCTGATTACTCTTGATCAATGCTCAAAACAGCACATTTGTGACTTAAAATTTATTATGTTTTCTTAAAAGGTTCCAAACCTTCAATTTTTGGCCATAAACATTGCATCCTATTCCATGCAGACATTTTATGTCCTGAAACGATTTCTGAAACGTTTCGGGTTTGGCTTGAAACGCCATGTGGTGCCGTTTCGTGATTCGGAAACATTTCAGTCTAGGAAATGTGCTTCAGGAGATTTTGACCCTGTCTTGGTGTTTCGCCCCTTCCTATCCGTTCTAGGAGGAATGACACTCTCTGGCACTCCCTCAATTTGCTCAAGATGTTCAGATGCACACATGCTTCATCTGTATAGAATTACTGTGCAAAAAACCAACTAGTTCTCAACATATTGGAAGATTAGGAGAGTGATAAAATCAGCCTTTCTTCATAGTTGGTGAGCAATATATTGGCATGGCTTCCTTCACAACTCAATGTGGAAGAAGAGAAAATCATGAGTAAAGTAAGATGCCAAAAGTGATTCTTAGATGCATCATGCACTTATCCATGTGCATCCATATGAGACATGCTTCATTCTATCTTTTGACATAGATTTAATTTCTTTTTGCTCAGACACAAATATCCTAATCATGGATGATGCCCAAATTCTAATGTTAAATTATTTTTGATTACTAACAATGCAGATTGGTTGGTAAGTTTATATTCTAAGTTTGAAGAGAAATGCATTTTGGGGTCTTCAGAAAATGAAGATTTTTGTCTTGATAGAAGCACACCAGTCCCAGGATTCCAGATGCAGTCTCCTTTTGATTAGATGTTATTCAAACTCTGCTTTAGCAATCAATTGGGCAAGAAAAGTAGCTTTGACTAGGAAACAGAGGAGAGAGAGAGTGAGAAGAGACTCGTGAAAGGAAAAATGGGATGAAGTAAAGGAAGCAGGAAAGTGTTGTAAGGCTAGAGCAAGGAAGGAATATTGACTTTAAATCAGTCAACTGGGTTCAGTGAACCTAAATCATAAAATCATACGAATCTTCCCTAATCGTCTCTGGCCCTAGCTTGCACTATGGGGGATCTTTGGGACATAGTCAGGTCATCTAGGACATTCTAATCCACTGTGACTCCATTCTCTTTTAAGCCATAGCATATTTTGCATGAGAGTCCCTTGACACTACCTGTTATGGAGCAGCAATTTAAACCAAGAATATAAAATTAAGTTCATGGAAATTGAAAATAGTGACACTCAATATTGAATAGAGGGCAAACTATTGACAGAATTCTGAGAGTGGAACAAAGAACTGCGACTTTGTTGTAGATCTTTATGAAAGTTCTGCTTTCCCTGGGTATATACTTAGGCTGTCAGTAATCTGCCGAAAACATGACATGAACAAACACTAGCTGTATTGGAAGAAGTTGGGAATGGGTAGATGGAGAGACTGATTGAGTAACTTGTTGGTGTTTTATTTTACAGGATTGAACCAGCACCTGTAAGTGTTCCCAAAAAAAGAAAGAGAAAAGATGTTAAGAAACTTAACACTGAAGCTGTGGAAGACACTTCAAAGAAGCTGAAGTCTGGAGTTAGATTGAAGGCTGCTGCCAGAAAGGTGCTTCTGTCTTCTGTTGGTGTAACTGCTGTGAATGAAGTGGAAGCTTCCAATACTCATAAATCCTTAGAGAAGGAAGGGTCCTTGAATTGTATATCTGGGAATGAGACAGAAGAAAGAGCATGTAGAAAAAACCTTGCTGTTGGTGACGCTAATAGGACTCAGACAAAGGATGTCCCAAGAGAGGGACCACACAGTTTGGCTTATCAACGAGATGCCTTAGAAGTTTCCATTGCTTATTCAGTTAGTACAGAGCGCAGTTTAGATAAGATTGATGCAAGAAAGTCTGGTGGCTTACCTGCGGATCAAAAAACGTCAGATTTGGTCAAAGCAAATGCTATGCAGAAAAATCTCAAGGAGGAGGATACAAAGGATATGATGGGTGCTGCAAGCAAGCTTCATATCAGCAATGCTGTAATCTTTCTATATCCTGAGATCTTTTATTTGGGCTACATTTTTGCTGGAGAGATGGTTTAGTAAAGTGATTGGATAGATGTCCATGTGCAACTTGTCTTTGAGACGGTCAAAAGAAACCTGATTCTCATCATTCTTACGATGTTAACAGAAGTTGTCTTCCCCTGCTGCTAAAGATGCAAGCCCTGGGCGTAGCAAAGGGACAGCATTTGAAAGAGCATTTCAGGACTTGGAAAAGGAAGTAGCTCAAGGTGCACCCTGTACTTTTTAGCTCTCAAGCAACATTTATTATTTGCTGTGCACAATGCTAGAGGTTTGCTTTTAAATTTCCACTTTGTTGGCAGTATGTCCTCCTTCATTGGTTGCAAGAGAACCTGAACAGGGGAAGAGGAATCGCTTACCTCGAGATATTAAACAAAAATTGGCAAAAGTGGCGAGACTAGCGGTACTCTGAGTTGTTGCACTTCAGTTTGCGTTGTATACACCTGCTTCTTAACCTCCTTCCAGGGCTTATGATTTTGCTCATGCTGCAGCAGGCCAAACAGGGTAAAGTGACAGATGAACTAGTTGAACGTTTAATGGGAGTCTTGGGGCATATGGTGCGGGTGAAGACCTTGAAGGTTCGATTCTTTACTTCCTGCCTTTCTTCGTAGTGTCAAATGGGATCCTTGTTGGCTTTTTGTATAATTTTGTCACCTCGTCTAGGGCACAGGTTCTATATGCAGTATTATTGTCTTGCATGTAATGTTTGGCTGGGAAAAAAAACTATTTAGGGCATTCTTATACACTGTTTCATTACCAATAGACTGGAGAAAAATGGTTGATTGAATATTGCAGAGGAATCTCAAGTCCATGATAGAGATGGGGCTGTCTGCCATGCAAGAGAAAGAAGGTCGTTTGCAAGATATCAAAAGGGAGGTCACAGAAATGATCAAGTCCAGGGTTCATAACATTCAGGCACAGGTTATTCATATTTTCTGTCACTCGGATGCCTTTAAGATCTTGTGTTACTAGTTCCCTGCAGATGCTTACACTGGTCTTTATCAGGATGCTGAGCAAAGGGAAAATCAATCTAATGATTTTCAGCCCATTGATACCTCTCCTGAAAAAGCAATTGGTGAAGGCCGTTACCAGTGGGACCATGCAACTGAGGACAAGATTTGTGATTTATATGAGCAGTATGTTGAGGTGGGTGTTCTTGGGTTAACATTTGAATGATAAGTGGACCCTTGCGAGGTATGTTTTTCAATTTCCAACTCTCTTATCTTACCCTTTTGAACAGGGAATGGATGAAAACAGAGGTCCTCATATAAGAAAACTTTATGCAGAGGTATGCTTAAGGATCATGCCAAAATATATTGTGGCAGTTGTTTTGATATCTCACTTTTAACAGGCAAACACTTTCTGTTTATCCTTAGCTTGCGGAACTCTGGCCAGATGGATGGATGGACAATGTTGGAGTGAAACATGCAGTCCATCGAGCAAAAGAAAGGAAAAAGAAGAAAATCAAAGCTAGTAATGTATGGGTGTTTTAGCTTTGCTCTGCAGGTTTCTTCAATGTTATCACACGTCACTTGCATTCTCATATTTAAAAACAACTAATGCAGAGTGCAGAACCCAAAAAAAGGGTGAGGTCAACCGGGAAGCAAAAGGTTGATGATTCATGGACTGAGCAAGTGTCGATGCTTCACTTGAATGCTTCAGGCCAAGATCAGTGTACATACAATAGAATGGGTGTGAGCTCTCATGAGAAGAATGAGATGCGTGTAAACCATGATCATGAACTTCTACACTCAACTGAAGATAAGAAGAAGTTTGCCAGAAAATCTGGTGGTATCGAAAGAAAGAGAGTTAAAGAAGCGAGTCCCTTGGTGAAATCAAACCCAGACGGTGCAATGGACACAGCTCTGGGTGTCTTGAACAAGAGTGGCTTAACACAAGGCTTTTTAGCAAGCCCCACGCCACCTGCATTGTCATCTGCAAGTCCTGTCTGGAAAGTGGACAGGCAGACGGGGACAGTGTTGCCTGTAATTGAATAGGTTCAATGGTTTGGCCATTCTTGTTCTTTAGGTTATATTCCTGCTCTTTGTGCGGTTGTTGTTTCCAAATTACAGGGGGCATTGCAAAGTGCAGGATTTCACCCTTGTACTGTGTTTGAAAGTCGTGTTTTGCTGCCTTCCAAGATTCATTTTGAGCTTCTGTCAAAGTCGAAGTCTCAGATTAAGTACAAGTCACTGTATATGTCTCAACTGTTTATTTTGCCAGGCTCCCTTCTGTGCTAAATAAGCTAGAATACAACAGTAGTGTATATTGTTCTGCAGCAACAGGACTTCAAGATGTCATTTCTAGGGGTAGAAGCTGGCAGCACGCAGTTGAAAACCCCTGCTAAGAGTTTGTACCAATATATTTGTTTTGAAGGTCCACAATCTTACTTTCAGGAAATGTTTTTCCTCCGAGCATTTTATGGCTCGACAGTTTTATCATCTCAGATCTCTTCCCTTTCAACAGTTTCTTGAGTTGCCATTTCAGGGGATGTTACAAACCCATCTTTTGTTTTCAAGGTCGACAACATTTGTGCTTGGACCACTTGGTGGCATGAAGACTTTCTGGTCTCCCATTCCTTTGGTTTATATTGGAAAGAAATGCCCTGCTGTATCATTTTGTTTTGGCCAGATCTACATTTGATTGTGTCAGCTTATGTAGGACCCTGCTGTACTGGCATGATCTGATAGGTATGTGATAAAGTGTGTTTGATGGCTTATTTACTTGTTCACTCTACAGAATTGTGTCCTGTCACACCAGGCTGTAAAGTGGCAAACATGAGAGTTTTCTTGGAATTGGGTTCTCTCTCGATTGCTGTCCATATTGGGTTTGCACATCTCTACATCCCCCAGGGATGTTAAAAGGTTTGCATTATGTAAAATACTAGAAAGACATTCATTACTTTGCATTAGCACGAGCTTATAAACAGAAGCTCAAAGGAAAGATTTCAGTAGTACAAAAGAGAGAATCACACTTTTCCACTTACCACCACCAACCTCTACCTCAGCAATTTCTACCTATTTATGAAAGACAAAATACAACTAGAGTCAGATCTTCTTGCCATAAGGAATTTTGCTTGTGACTCTCTCTTCGAAGTTGTTTTGTACTATCTAAGAAATTAGGTTAAAAAGACATTAATTTTACTTTTTTTTTTCATGTGTCGGTGTAGTGTGCTTGCACCTTAAACATATAAAAAAATAGACTTATTAATACAAAAAGTATTAGGTATTTGTAGCACTTAAGTAAACATGCTCGTGTCCTATACAAAGGTGGTTAGTATTAGAAAAAGATAGGTGTCAGAAAATACTAGCATCTTGGTGTAACATGCTTGCATCATGCACCAGCATGCTAAGGATTAAGAAAAAATAAACATTACAACATAGTAGCATCTTAATACAGTACATTTGCATGTTGCACCAACATGATTTGGCCACACATACCCTAGATGTTGGTGTAATCTATGTAGAGTATAAAATACATGTCTATCATTGTGTTATTGATCATGTGGACACCTAAATATATCGATCATCGATTGTGGTGTTTAGTACATTTTTTGAGATAACGAAGCTAACAATTGAAAACATGGTGAAAGTTTTGATAATTTATGTTATATAATTATCTATAAATAGAAAATAAAATGTTGAAAAACATTTGACACTTGTATTTTTAAAAAATTCATTGGATCTCTATGATACATACTTGCAAAACAGTATTTTTCATTAGCGGAGTGATAAAAAGAACATTCAACATATGGAAAGAGGACTTTGATGTTCACTTTTGTAGCAACATTGATTATTAGTGCTTTATAGAGCGTTTAAGGATATGAATAGATGATTTAAATACTTGGAACATCTAGATCATCTATGGCCCTATCTCAAATACACTTTTAAAAAAATGAGGTTCAATGATTGCTAGTGTACTCATCTATCTCTAGATTAGCATACCATAAATCTACCTGCTTCTTCCATACTTCCCTCGCATGAATTCCTAGGGAGGCTCTTCTATTCTCATGGATTTTGCATGCTTTGTTAAAGGCTTTTGTATCCTCATGAGTAAGCCATTTTCTTGAAGAGGACAATGTAGAGAAAGAAACTTTCTTGTTTGGATCTTATTACACTTCAATACACCCAATCAATGTTAAAAAGGATTAAGTTCTCCCCCCAAGTTTCATACATTTTAACCATTAACATGATGGCAACAAAACAAAACTCTTTTACAACCTCCTTCAAGCTTGGGCCTTGGTTACTACCACTTTCCTCTAAGAACTCACATTTCTTCTTTGACTTCTCAAGCTAATTAACTCCCAACCAACACCTTATTTGGATGCCACATCCACCAAAGCACCAAATGATGGTACTTTTCTTTGATGGAAACTTTACATACAAATAGGCGTCCCTAAGCTTTGAAACAAACCAGTAGCCCCTCTACAACTCCATATTCTCAAAGTCTAGTTGTCATCATGGCTCTCCATAAGGTTTTCTTTCTATTGCTATTCACTTCCCTATGAGTAGGTTGATGTCCTTTACTGTCCATATCTTAGAAGGCATGGTAAGCAACATAATTCCCAACTTCATGAGAGTAATAACTTTTAAAAAATTTCAAATGTGCAAATTGCATACCTAAAAATATCTATATGTTCCAACCAAGCAATTTTAAAACATCTTTCAATAGCTTTATAAAAAAATCAAGTAATTGCATAGACCAATCATTCATTACAACTTGCAACTATGTTTTGACAACTAGTCAAGTTGTGGTGGTAATCGTCCACTCCATATGAAGATGGTCTGCCAATACTATTATTTGATGTGAGTGCTAGGATTAATCTACTACAATGGCATAATCCCACCTGAAGGCATTAGTCCTTTCATTGTATTGTTTCGCTCTATCGAAAGATATGGTTGATAGTCAATTTTCTTATTGTACATATGCTTTCTATCTAGAGTCCTCTCTCAAGTTGAGGAAATTAATGGAGTATCTACTTAGCAAGGGATGCTTGTATGTATATATTTCAAAGAAAAAAGTAAAAATAGAAAACAAGAGAAAAAAGAGAGAATGCTTCACTCGAGATTAGGTGCATGCACTCATTGCACTTAGGGGTCCTCAAGTTGGGGCCACCCAATTGCTTGATCAACTAGTTCTATCTCTAATCCTCTAGCTCTCTTATCCCCTACTACATAGTCTTAGGACATATCAAGGGCAAGACTTAGTCTTGCTTAGTGGACTTGTCACCTCGAGTTTAACATCATACAACTAACCTTGCACTAATTAGATTCTCATGTATGGAATAACATTTTAGGGTTGCTTGGGGCTCATCCTATCTTCTAATTACACTTGCATGAGCACATACTTCACTACATGGTAAGGTAGTCGCACCTCTAGGGCATGCACATTGGTTGTAAGTAGACCAAATAAGAAGATCCATCAACATTGGTGGACTACATAATATTTACTCATTTATCTCCACATTTTTTATAGTGACACCATCTCTTACAAAGAAGGATATAATCTATAAATTTAGCCATCATCCACCAAAGCACTAAAAGCAACCTTCAACATTATCATCAAAGACCACCACCACTCCAATAGGATCAAGATGTCATAACCTTCCCTAATATATGATGTTCATGGTGTAAGCTCTAGCTTATTACCTTTGGTAGTGCGTGCCAAAGTATTGATACACATTTAGAAGGGGCATAAATGCTAACCACAAAAGATAGAAAAAGTCACAGTGAGAGCTGACTTTTAGGAGTCGAATTTAAAGCACAAAAGTGGTCGAAGAGTTGTAAAAGAGGCGTTTTTGGTAAAAAAATGGAACAATCATGGATCAATGAGTTGGAGCTTTTTTAGATGCATTTTGACCTTGGGAATCTAATGCAAGTGTTTGTATGTCAATCGGAGTCCGTTTGACCTCCCATTTAATGGCCACAAGGTTTGACATTATGAAGCAATTACTTGATCTGGAAGCCAAAAAGCAAGTGACAGAGGCTAGGGTGATAGATTTCAATGCAAAAATCTGCCCATCTAGTCGGATCACGAATTCGAGGTCATTTCCCTCTCCATTTGGCTAGAAATCACTTCTGAATAGTGTGAGCGCACGAATCAGTTTTTTGCAAGTCAGGTATTAATTGAGATTGAAAGAAGCATAAATGTTATGAAACATCACGAAAGGGAAGGGGTAGTTTTTTGGCGCCCCATTTTTCCCTAAAAAAATGGAGATTTGCAATCAATTGAATCTTGGGACTGAGATGTTGCGATTCTTTGCCCCGCACAGCTCCAAACCGTGTACAATTTGACACATTGAATGAAAAGTTTAGATTTCAGTCTCTCTCTTTCTCTCGCCATAAACGTGATTTATATGGGCTAAGAGCATGAGAGGGAATGAATGCCGGTTCGTATGACAAGATGTGAGGAATGCAAAAAAAAAGTGCAAGGGAGGTATCATGATTGTAAATGAGTGTCAACGGCTTTCCATTTTCAAAATACGATACGTGCGTATGCGAATTATAGTTTAAACATCTTTTTTTAAATGAATCTTTCGTTCTTGTGATAAAAAATGATTGAAAATAGTTGATTATGCTTGAATGTGGTTGAAATAATAGTATAATTCCCAGCAATTCATGTAATGGTGGTCAAGCTCATAAAACCCATAATGCGATATTTAATAGGGAAATGATAATTTCATACGTTTTTATCAAATGGTGTTCGTATGGAGTCATATTGAATAAAGTGTTGAATCACACTCTATATAAGTTTTATAAATCTAAAAATGAGTAATTAATATTAAAATAAATGATTAAAAAAATCATAAAAATAAGTTTTTCAATAAGAAAAAATAATTTTTATGTATGGAAAATTACAACTATGTGCGTGAATGTATGATGGAGATAGGGAGTGGAGATCTGCTTCAATATACTTCCATATTTATGTGAAAGTGTATGTTTACTACTTTTCTATATGGAAAAAATGACATGAAACACACTCTTAAACTGATGCATGATTGCAAAACCTAAACGGTGGGGGAAAAGGATTGTGGAAAGTTAAGCATAAGTTAAATTCTGATTTCCATGCATATCATGACATATAGGACTCACCTCATTTAAGTTTAAAGGACCAACATGGATTAGTCCGGTGTTGTTTCTAAGCAATGAAGCAACACATTAGAAAAGAAAATAATTAATATAATATTTTTCACATGACACATTGATTGATTTGTGGTTAATCTGTCTAAAGCTATATGGTATTACACCTTGCATTTGCATTCTTATACATGGTATCAAGAAAGATGAAGTCTCCTGGATGCATTACAATTGTTTGTCAAAACTGTTGATCAATGATGAGTGTGAGGATTCATGAGTTGTAGAATAGTATGATTTTCTTTGGGGACTGATTATGTGAGGAAATGAAATTATCTCTTGGAACGCTTTATCAAAAGAGTGGATAATTTTACGATTGTGTTCTATGTTTAGACATCGCATCTTGGGGCCAATCCTCAAGGTGTAGGAGAGTCGTAGGAGCCATAGTGGTCAACTAAGGAATGCTCCATATATACGTGCAATGAGGTGTTGATCACTTGTATGTGTGATATACTCCCTTTGTTGGAGTTGGAATGGAAAAAATAGTTGGACTACAAATCAATACAAACATGCAATTTAGCTATATCGGTGTGTATAGCCTCTAGATGCTCCTAGCCGTGAGGCCTTGAGGGTGGTTTTAGCCACCATCAAGCTGAGATTCAACAAGAAAGAGCGGAAAGGGCTAGACGGAGAGTAGAGATCATTAGGAGGCATTCTCCTAAGCATACTAGTTCGATATCCTTGATAAAGAGAGGACTTGTTGATCCAATTAATATCCCACTTAGTCCGTTAGGGGGAGGAATCTCTAGCATTTCCCTTTCCTTGAAAAGTCAATCTATTTTGAGTGGGAGTATAAGCTCTCCAATAAAAATCCCTAGATAAAATCCATTGCAATATCTGTAGGGACACCGAATTCACTAGCCCTAGGTTTCCCTCTACCTATTTTTAATGTGTTAATAGAGGAGGATGCAGAGCTCCACATTAGTGAGTTCCAAACATCAATGTTCAATGCCAAATTCAAGACGAAGGACATCTCATGACATTTTTCAACATGACTCTGAAAGGAAGAGCTGCAATGTGGTATCATGGCTTGAAAGTTAGGACTATAACCACGATTGACTTATTCTTTATGGCCTTTCAAAGAGAGTTTTCCCTTGAGAGAGGTGGTTAGTATTGTCTGCGTGTTTTGAATGTGACACGTCAAGAGCCCCATGTGAATGTTTAAGTGTATGCTAAGAAACTAAAAGAGGTGTTTCGTAAATTAGAAATCTCCATTTCTATTCCACTTGCTGCCCAATTGCAATACTTTTTATATGGATTAGACTTCAATATCCAAGTACAGTTGAGTAGTGTTACTCTTGCTGATATAGACGTTGCTATTACACGAGCAAAGGAGGTAGAGTCACACTTACAAGTGGCCTACACATCTAGGGCTAACATAAATTTGAGTTTAGGTCTTGTAAATAATTTGGCATTGATTAGTGGAAGTCAAGGTGCAACTAGTACACCTATGACCAATTCGAATGGAAGAGGAAGCATAATGTAGAATGTGTGTATGATGTCGGCTCCTCCAAATGTTGTTATGCCAATGGATAGCCAAATGATTACACTAAATAATGGAAGCCAAATGATAAACCCTAATGTCATGCCAGCTAGCCAATAAGATTGATCCCTAATTAGCTGGTTAGACTAGTTGAACAACAAGTGGATGATCATGGTTATGAGTCTAGTGCATCAAATGTTCTTGGTGAAGTCAAGGATATGATGAAGCATTATATTGATATGATAACGAAACAATATATATAAATAGCCATAGATGTTAATTTCCTAAAGATGTAGGAAAACTTGATAGGAAGTTGACGTCTTGAAGAGGAGGGTCTATTAAGATTTAGCTGTAAGTGGTGCGGTGGTCAGCACTTTTCAAGAAACTGCCTTAATGTCAAATGTGACATGTGGAAAGTCCAGCCATCTAGCTATTACTTGTTGGAGTAAGATCAATCTCTTTAGCAAGAGAGTAAGTAGCTAGGTATGATTAATCATCGAGCACAAGGGAATAAGCTTCAGCGGGATGAGGGACCAAAGCAAATATTGCAGAGAAGAAAAGCTATTGTAGAAGGGTTGCCTAGTGGTAGTGGTGTCAGCCTTATCAAAGCTGTGTGTGTCAACGCCATAGAGGCTTCCAATTTATAAGCCATTACAAGAGGACAAAAGGTTAAAGAAAGCGATAGAGATAATGTAAAGCTTGTTGAGGCAAACCCTAAACAAGATGATAAGGGGATGCAAGTCCTCAGCCCTGATGTGAAAGCTAGCACTCCAATAAGTGCTTGCTAAATAAGAAGGTAAAAGCTAAGAAAGAGATACCTAAGCCTATTCAACGACCAAGATAAAGCATGGTCTGGCAAGACAAGAAAACCATTGCTAATTATCATGAATTTGACTAAGCCAATTCTCTTTGTGAGATAAAGGTTGATGTGAATCTATTGCAGTTGATCAAGTTATCTCCAAGAGGGCGTAAAGAGTTTAAGAAGATCCTTTGCACTGGATATATTGTCAAACCCTTGGGAATAGCCCACGTGGAAGATGATTGGTTTGAACATGCTAAAAAGCATTGTTCAAGGGTGGTAGTATATGTCGACAGAATATTACTGGATCATGTCATTGTGGATACGAGATCCTCTCTAACATGATGAGTTTACAGTTGATGGAAAGGTTGGGACTTGAAATCCAAAATGATAAAACCATCATTCTCCAGATGATTGATGATAGTTTAAGGCAATCAGAAGGTTGCGTTACCAAATTCCATGTGACTATTGCTAATGTGGAATGCATTTTGGACTTTATAGTTACTAGATTTGTAGGGTGGCTAAGCTATCAAGTATTATTAGGGAGGGCATGGATCTTGCAATCTGACTACCAAGTTGATGTATCCGCTAGTCATCTGATTTTTAGTAGAGGTACTGGACACGTAATACTGGATGTATATCCCAAATCTCCTCAGAGAGAGAGAGTATTCTTATATTCGATAGAACTAGATACATTAGAGGATCCTTCTGGTAGTGGGACTTTGTCAAGTAATGAGAGGGGTCCACTACAGAAGATGTCTCCCAGGTGACCCAAAATGAGCCGATAGAAGCTCAAGACAAAATCAAAGATGCAGACGTGATTGAGCTATATCTCAATACATTGGATGAGCCGCGACCAATCAAATTAGGATCTATGCTCAGTTCAGAAGAGAGGAAGGACTACGTGTCCTTAATCTAAGAATTTTATTATATTTTTTCCTAGAGCTATGATATGAGTTGAGGGGTATTCCTCCTAGTCTAGATGTGCATACTATTTCCCTAAAGAAAGATAGTTGTCATATTCAATAGAAAGTGAGGCATATGTATTTTGAGCTAAGACAAACTATTTGAGGAGCTACACAAATTGCATAAGGCTGGCCTGATATTTCCTGTACAACATACATAGTGGTATTTAGTAGTAATTATCAAGAAAAGGAAGACTAATCAAATTTGATTAGCATAGATTTTAGAGAGCTTAATAAACAGACGATCAAAGATTACTATTCGTTGCCATTTATTGATTAGACTCTAGATTAGTTAATGGATAGAGATATCTATTCGTTTATGGACTGCTTTGCCAGTTATAACCAAAGGGCTATTACAGATGAAGATAAGTTGAAAATGACATTTATCATTGTACTTGGCACATTTGCGTATCATGTTATGGCTTTTGGATTATGCAACGTGCCAAGTTCTTGGTAATGTATGGTTGATAAAAGTTTTGGTGATGTTTTCCCAAGGGAGCTGCAAGTTTTTATTGATGATCTGGGGGTAGCCACCACAAGGGAGAGACAACTGATTATTTTGAGAGAATGTTTTAGTTGATGTAGGCAGTTCTATAGTGCTCTCAATCCAATGAAATGCATCTTTGGAGTGCCCTATGGATTGCTATATTGGACCATGTGGTTAGCTTGGCTGATCGATCCTAAAAAGATAAATGCTAATCGCTATGAGTCCACCACATACTCCTAAAGAAATGTATAGCTTTTTATCATCAATGGATATTATCGACGATTTATTAATGTTGTAGCTAAGAGAACATTGCCCTTGATGAATTTGCTGTCCTTCTGTCTGTTTGTTTGGAGTGATCTATGTCAAGTATCCTTTGAGAATGTGAAGCAAGACGGTAAAAGTGCTAGTCTTGAAAGCATCTAAAAGAGGCAAGATATTTTATATATTTTTAGCAATTATGATGTATAATATTAATTGCTGTTTTAGCCTAGATTTGGGAGGAGAAGTCGTACCATTCGATTGCATTTGCCAGTCACACAAATTGGGGGTATTCGAGATTAATTATACTTACATGGATAAATTATGCCTTGAAGATGGTCTTTGCAACGAATAAATTTAGGCACTACGTATTGAATACCATATTAGAGAATTCGAGAATCTCCCAAGTTCTACTTTCAAATAAGGAGTAAGATTTGACCAAGTGGCTAAATCTTAACCCCATATTTGAGAGTGGAACTTGGGGGGATTGCTTATATAGTATCTAGGGAAAATTTCACCTTCAAGTAAGGAGATAAGATTTGACCATGTGTCCAAATATTGATCACATTAGGAATTTCCAAATTATCAAATATGTGGTTATTGTATAAAAAGGTAGTGTTTTATACGAAGACAGAGGGATTGAGGCTATTGTTGAATAAGTTGTAGCGGCCTAATTGCCTAGCCAAGTGCGTAATCACTTTGTTGGAGTTTGAATGTGAAATTAGGCTTAAGCTGTCGAAGTTGTAGGGCATCGTTGAATGTCCTGTGGATTTTGAGGAGTCGAAGGAAGTCTTGGATGAAGGTAGTGACCTTGTCGAGGGTCTACTCAAAACCGATATGGCCTCCATTCCATCCTGGTATGTTTCCATAATGCACTATCTATCCATAGGAGAGATTGAATCCGCTTTGTTGAAGGTTGAAAATAGGAAAATTAGGTAGAAAGCCTTAAGATTTGCATTGATTGCAAGGACACTATATCAATAAGGGGTCTTGATGTTTATCACCGATGTGTCATGCTTGACGAGGCTCCATTTATCTTGGAAGACTATCATGACTTTGCTTGTGTGGAGGGTACTTTGCTTGATGATTGACTACATAGAAAGCTTTGAGAGCTGAATATTAATGACCATCCATTTTTTAGGATACATTTGTGTATGTTAAGATATTGGATACATATCAAAGACATGACAATAGGGAGAATAGGAAGCGTCCACTGAATCCTATCATGGCTATACTACCATTTGAGAAGTGAGGCATAGATTTCATTGAACCTATACATCCTTCACCAACTACATGAAAGCATTATATCATTGTAGTAACACACTATTTCACGAAGTGGTTTGAAGCCCGTGCTATGATGAAGGATAATGGGAAGGAAATGATCACTTTCATTTTGGAGCAGATTGTTTGCCATTTTGGTCCACTTAAGAAGCTTGCGTTTGATCATGGACACATTTTCTAAATAAAGCGATTGAGGCTTTGACAGAAGCTCTGAAGATTAAACATAATAAGACCATACCTTACAAACCCCAAGCTAATGGACAAGTAGAGAGTATTAATAAGTAGCTTGTGGAAATTTTAAGACTATATTTGAAGGTAAGCATGATTGAGATAAGAAGTTGTATGTGGCTATTTGGGCCTATAATACAACATTTAAAAGAGCTACATGCCACACCCCTTTTAAATTAGTATATGGGAAAGAGTGTGCTTTACCTTTGGAGATTGAATTGCCTACAGTAAAGTTTGCTCTAAACCATTCACTGGGTGAAGAGGAACTATTGCAAGAAAGGCTCACCTCCTTTGTACATCTTGATGAGATTCAGTTTCAAGCCTTGTTACATCAACAAGTAAAGAAAAAGAGGATGAAAATGCTTCACAATCTTCGAGATAAGAAGTACAAATTTGCAAAAGGGTCAATTGGTCCTATATTATGATGCCCGTCTCATGAGCTCTTCCCAAGCAAGTTGGAACCCAAATGGGATGGTTAGTTGATCGTCCTATATTATGATGCCCATCATGAGCTCTTTCTAGGCAAGTTGGAACCCAAATGGGATGGTCCTTTATAAGATTGTCCGTATAGTAAAGAATGGCTCTACGGCCCTTTTAGCAGATTTGCAAGGGGTAGAGTTCAAAACTAAAGTAAATTTCAATAAACTGAAGCCCTATTATGTATAGGGGCTGATGTTGGACTTGGTGCCTTTGCAAGTCCTTCAAGATCCAGCTTAAACTTGCAGAGGTAGTAAGAAATTTGGATGGGAAAAGTCATTCCTTATCTTGAGAACCCATATTTAGAGAAGCGTTACTACCAATGCAAAGTGATATGGTGGAGTAAGGGTTATTACATTACTAAGTGGCAAGATGGCTATTTGACATGGGATATTTGAGTCTATTGCCATCATTGTCATCAGGTTCTTACTAGCATCCCTATTGAGTTTAGGTGAGAAAGGAGGGATTGTAGATGTCTTACACCCCCTCTCTCGATTAGACTTTGACTCTATCATAAGTATGAGAAGGTTGCTTGCTACGGTAGGTCATATCAATAAAGCCTTGGTCTACACATTATATTTTGATGGAGATTCTTGTGAACATTCTAAGCATGCGAGTGTTGGGATTTTCATCAAAGATCCTCGTCATCGAGTGGTTTAAAAAATGGGAGTGTATCTAGGTGCTTAAGAATAACATGATGGAACTTAGCATTGCTTATGGGACTGAATTTAGCCAGACGGTGGTATTTACTGATTATTGGTGAAAGGTGACTCATAGTTAGTGATCAACCAATTGAATGGGACCTATAGTATGCGAAATCCCATTTTAAGGATGTGCCATCATGCAACCTTGGTAGACACCCTTGAGATCTTTGAGGTAATGGCTTGCTAGTAGATTCCTTGAGACAATGGAATTGCTTTTTTGCAAACTCCCTAGATAATTATGCCCTTGTTAAAGATATCTTTCTCAATTTTGGTCCTGAGGGGTTTTTACATTTGCCTCTTAAAGTTAGTCCAGGGCTACTATGGGGACTACTTGTGACATGTCCTATTTTGGCTACCGATGGTTAGTATGGGTTATGAGCCAAGTAGAAATTAACCATCTTCCTATTTTGTCATGGACACATGGGATCATTCAATCACATATTTGTCAGACACCCCTTGCCATCTATTCATGGGGGTTAGCTAATAATTTGATGCATTTAGTGTAGGGCCTGAATGGCCATCCCCTTGGTCTAATTTTGTGCTTTAATAGAGTTTATGTGGAGACTAAGGGTTTGTTTGCAACACTCGGATGCTGAATGGTGTGATGCATGGTTACATTTTGTTAGGCCAAGAGAGCCATTTATTTTGTAGTGAAACGGTTTTTCTCAGTAGGCAAAGTGTGCCATTTGTTTATTTGGTGCGGGTGTAGTTAATGGTTTTTGTTTTAGTGCTGCACTAAACAGATTTGATGGAGCACTTGGAGAGAGCCTCTTGCCGCGAAGAAGATTTTGGATTGGCATTCAAGGCATGAAGTCCCATGATTAGGTTAGGTGTGTGTGGGAAGATTGGAGTAGTTGTCCACCTCCTATAAAGACATTGCCATGCACTCTAAGAGTTATTTTTGAGGGTAGTCATAGTGACCCTATTCTATTAGCCTACTAGGAAGCTAGTTCTAGAAGAAGCCCAAGAGTTCAATAAATCTTTATGATGATAGTCTTCTTGAAGAAGACAAGCACCTTAAGGTATGAAATATAATTCGAAGTTACCCATTGAGTTTATGTTAGGCTTTATTATGCATTATAGATAAATATCTTATATCTTGTACTGTTGTGGTTTGTTCTGTAGATTGAGATTGAAGATCTGGACAACTTTCTTGGAAGGGCCAAGGGCTCTAGGCCAATGAAGCTTGGAAAAAATCAAAGCCTTGGCCATTATATTGGAAACTTAAACAATCAAACAATCGTAATATATCATAGTAGATTGTCAAGCTCTCCAAGCCTATCAATGATGGCTTTGAGGGCTATCTCAAAGGTAATTGGATCTCAAGTTTTCAGCAGAGGTTTGGACAAGATCATTTTAGTGGAGAAGGAAGAAGCCATAAGAGTTTTTGGCTTCATGCCTGGATACAGTGGATCTAGAGCTGGATATTTTGGAGTTCTTGGCTCCTATTTGCTCTCTTATGTAGGAGATAGTAAGAATTTGAAGCTTCTTCCACGCTATCGGAAATAAGAGTTTTTGAAATACAGAGGTCTTATTGAGTGGGATGAAACAAAAGATTCCTCTAGAGGCCCTGTCGAGCTACTTGAAACCAAGGACTCCTCTGAAGGCCCTGTTGAGGTGCCTGAAACTAAGGACTCTTCTGCAACACAATCAGACTAGAAGATGCCAAAGATTAAGGGTTTCTTGAAACCCATCTTTTCCCAACTCTTTGTTTGGTTTGTAACCATTCTGTAAATCTTTGCTTTGTGCAAGAATTTAAATATCTATCTTTTCTTCTTTGGGTAACAATTTGTATAGTCCTTGCTAAAGATGATGTATTGCTTGATGTGGTTGTATCTTTAAGCTTGAATTTATGCCAAATTTGTCGATAGAACCATTGAAAGACCTCTAATAAAGTGTTGGCTTTGTGTCTTCCACCTCCATGTCTTGTGTGTTTGAAATATTTTGTTCTTGCTTGATAATGTGATTTTTCCATACCTTGGGTTGACCAGATAGATAGAGATCCATATTGTTTAATAAAGTATGGAGCATGGTTGTATAGAATATGCTGCATAGTCAACAAATAAAGAAAGTTATTAAAAAACATTATATGAGTTCAACAATGAAGAAACAAACATATACAAACTTCTTACCATATAGTGAGTAAAGTGTTGATCACCCCAAGCTTCTGTCATCGCCTTTTTGAAAAGGTTCAATTGGTTTTTAAATTCTTTGAGATCATCATCATTCCATTCAGTCTTATCACAATAAAAAAACACTTTGTCTAGTGTTTCCCAAACTTTAGCTTTTCTATTTCGAGCTTGTCCATTATCAGTGTGATCCTTAACTGCATTATGTAGGGATTTCCACTTATTAAATTTAATAGTTGAGCCACCATTTCTCGAGTTTATCTTGCCAAGTCTCCCATGAAAGCCTAGAAACCTTCTAGCTTTCACTCCACCAATAGATGGTTTTTTTGGGACACAATTACCATCCTTAGACTTTTGAAGATCTGGTTCAATAACAACATTGCCACCATGCAAACCAATTGCAGAGAGAACTTTTTCAACCTTTGTTATAGCATCTGTTCTAGTTGATAATGGCTTCAGCTTCCATGCAAATCCTATATAGAGATGAACAAGCTTTTCAATTATCCTGCAAAGTGCATGAAGTGTACAAATATGGGCATTCGCTAAAGGAATGTCCAAGTCTGGTTTAAACTGTGGATCCTTATTGTGCCTAGAGGGAGCTCTATTCCAATTGCTTGAGTTTAACTCTGTAGCTGGTGACATGCAGCATAAGCAAGGAGATCTCGAGTTAGCTCCCTTTGATACATTATACATACATTTGAGTGTCTTTAGGTCACCAGCTATGTGCCACTCAATCCTGTAGTTCCTAAATCCTTCAACAAATAGCTCTTCTCCTGCTTGTTGCCTTTGAATAACATTAGGTATTGATGTTTGATGAAAAATCCAATATAGTATATCAAAATTCTCAGTATCTACCTCAAATGCTCCTAGCCACCAGATGTTATATTCAGATTGAACACTAAATGATGTTGAGTGATTGCAATGACCTGACGAAAGTGCTCTATTCATCAAGGTGATAGAGATTCTCTCCAATTTTTTACATTTCAAAATCTCACTTTCATCAAGTTTAATCACAAATCTAGCCACTCCCTGTGCCTTTGCTACTGACAAGTCATAAAATTTGATCATTAAGCATTGTAGGGTGGGCAAGTCAAGGAAAATATTGTTAAATTCATTGAATGTAACCTCCTTTTTCTTGCCCTTGAAGCTAGCCTTGATATGAAAAGGCTCACCTAGAATCTCCATCACTTTGTTATTAACTTTTTGTCTGATAGTCCTAACCACAAATGGCTTCGGAAGTATGCAATTACGTACCTGTCCTTGCTTCATATTTGATTGTAAAAGCTGAAAAAGTTGCATATAAGCATCTCGATTGATACCAATACTATCCAGTGTCTTCTGTACTAACTCAGAATCCAAAGAATGATCCTTTACAAATGACTCCAAGCATTGTTTCTTTGCCTTTTTAAATTTCTTCTTCTCCAAAATATCCTTTGAAACTACTAAAGGAAGAAGATGATAATAAAACTGAGCTGCTTTTAAAGAATCTCTTTCACTTGCATTTGGTTGTAGAAGAGATCTAAGCAAAATTAACATCACAAATCAATGCAAGCAGTTTAAATAAAGCCATATTTAAGATTTTTCAAGTGAAAAAAATATATCTTGCTGCTTGGACTCTTTTACCACAGCCTCCTCCTCGTTTGAGATTCTCAATATTTTTAAGAGCTCTTTGTCGATTTCGAAGGCCTAATAAAGTTTGCTTTCGTTGATAAGCTTTGATACGCTTTTCCAATGAATGAATTTTTTGTTGACAATCCTCTAGCTTCTGCAACAACTCTATATTGTGTTTCATCAAAAGATGATTCTCTAGTCCAAGGATATCCTTTTCTGCAACAAGATTAAGTGTATAACCTAAAAATCCATTGTAGCCATCACCAATAAACCTCATTAATGATGAGCTATTATAGAAAGGAGGAGTGCTATTTCTACTAGGATCTTTGGGATATAGCTTTCCATCTAACCAAAGATCAATATTCTTCTTTTCTTCAAACCTCAGTATATGTTTCATAGACTCTGTAACCGTGATAGATTTTGTTCTCTTTCTTATTGGTTCATACTCACTGTCAAACTCAATATGAAGATGATAGAGAGGTCTTTTATGAGAGCTACAGAGATCATTAGATGATTGATCCATAGTTGAGTTAGAGAGATCATTGGGTGATTGATCCATAGCTAAGGATATGATTAGAAGCAAGAACGAAAACAAAGAAGAGACTACTAAGGAGGAGAAAAAAAGAAGAGAGAAACGATGGAGGGAGGCAATCGAGTATCCACCAAAATTCAAATTGAATATTACTTTTCACTTTAATGAGGAGAGGTAAGATCTTCATTATGACAACCTTGCCAACTTTATGGCGACCTAGATTTCTAGGTTCGATGTGACCACGAGAATATCACGACAATGACTTATTAACGAATTTTGATATTTTAACTTACCAAAATATAAACCTTTTAAAAATTCTATAAAATGATTTTATTTCTTAAATTGTTTTCTCTCTCTAGGATCTCTTACAGGGCATTTTCGAGACCTCAAAACTCCCCTAATGAGGAGAAGGAGAGAGAGAAGGACTGCAGGAGAAGAGGGAGAGGAGAGAGAAAGGCAAGAAGAAGAGAGAGAAAGAGGAAAAAAGGAAGAAGAAGAGAAAGAAGCCATGGAAGCTTGAGAAGGTGAAAAGAGAGTTTCTTGATAATTTCTGTGATGCCTCAAAATACCCTCTTACACCTTATATACCGTCAGTGTGAGTGGTAAGTTCCCATGCCATGTTCCCATGATCCCCGTTCATTACAAACCATCCCATCTCATAAAGTTTTTGTCCTAAAAAACAAGGGATCTAGTCATGGACTGTAAGGGTGTGCTGTAGGAAATCAGCCATAACTTTGTGTGAGAAACTCTGAATGGGACAGTTGAGGTGTCGTTACTGAGTCCATGAGATGTACTTTCAGCCCATGTGAGTGGAGCGGGGCTGCAATCAGGTCAAGACCAAAACTGTTATAAAATAGAGGGCTGTCCAAGAATTACTAGTGTGTTATTCCAGATGGTACGGCTGGAGAAAAACAGCCATAACTTCCACTAGGGAACTCTGATCGGGGCAAGTAAGGTGTTGGCACGGAGCCCTCGAGGTGTACTTTTAGTCCATGTATGGAGGATGGGGCTGAAAATGGACCAGGACCAAAACTGGTACAAAACAGGTGGCTGTCCAGATGCAGACTGCAGCCCAAAACAGATGTCATGGTTAAGTTCCAGCCGATACGGCCTGCTTGAGGTGTGGAAATTCATCTAGAATAGATGCTGGGCGCCAAGAGGCTTCCTTTGTTGGTAGGCCTTGCCATTTGATCAGGTATTCATGTATGAAATGGGTGCAGAGCTGCTTTTCACGTTGCCCAATGACCGCTTCAGGAATATATTGGATAAGGCCCTCCTCATCTATGGGTGGTAGCTCCTCTACATGATCTTTGGGAGTGCCAATGAAAGGTTTCAATTGGCTCACATGGAAGACATCATGGATCTTAGTAGTGGGAGAGAGTTGGAGACGGTAAGCCAAGTCCCCGACCTTCTTAATGATTTTGTAGGGCCCATAGTAACGGTGTGCCAACTTATTGCAAGAACCATCTTTTAGTGTAGCATAACGGGACTTGGGGACCTTGAGGAGTACCAATTCACCCTCTTAAAAGTCAAGGGGTCTTCTTCTTGCATCAGCATGGAGCTTCATGTGCTCTTGAGCCCTTTTGAGGTTTACCTTGCATTGTTGAAGTAAAGCTTGCATGCGGTCCAACTCTTCTTTTCCAAGGGGGTTGAGCTTTTCATTGAAGATCACGGTAGGAAGGGGCACCCGATAACCATACAGTGCTTCAAAGGGAGAGACTCCAATGCTCGAATGAGTGGAGTTGTTGTAAGAAAATTCAGCCAAGTGCAGCCTACATCCCAAGAATTCTGCACGTCATGACAAAAATGTCGCAAATAGGTTTCAAGCCACTTATTGACTCTCTCGGTCTGCCCATCCGTTTGGGGATGATAGGCTGTAGATGGAGTGGAGTTGAAAATTGTCTGCCAAAACTAACTCATAAATTTGGTGTCCCGGTCATGTACTATGACGTGGGGTAAGCCATGCAACTTAAAAACATGCTCCATAAACTGAGTGGCAACTTGAGATGCTGTAAACTGGGATTTTGTAGGGATGGAATGGGCTACTTTAGTGAGTCAGTCAACTACCACATATATGCTATCCCAACCCTTCTTGGTTGTAGGTAAACCAGTGATGAAGTCCATGGTAATGTGGGTCCATTTTCCTTCGGGATAGGTAAGGGCTGCAACAATCCACCCGGTTTAAGAGTGCTATCTTTATTTTGTTGACAAGGCACACATCTAGACACAAAGTCTTTAACATCCCGCCATAGGCCTTTCCAATGGAAGCTTTTTGAAACTCGGTCATATGTTTTGAAGACCCCTAAGTGGCCAGCAATGGTTGAAGAATGCATCTCTTCAAGGATCCTTTGGATGAAAGGAGAGGCATGGGGAATCACAATACCGCCGTGGATCCAAATGAGGCCGTTGTGGAGCTGATATTGGGAGTTGTTATCCATGACACCTTGCTGTAATTTCTGGAAAAAAGGGCTGAATTCAGCATCAAGCAAATATGCCTCTTGGAGCTCTTCAATCCAATCATGGTGGAGTTCAGTGATGGATGAAACCTTGCACGCCCACATGCGAGAGAGTGTATCAACCACTACATTGTTCTTTCCATGGGTGTGGGTAATCTCAAAGTCATAGTTTTGTAGGGTAGCCACCCATCTACGTTGTTTGGGAGTGAGGGTGGGCTGAGTCAAGAAGTATTTGAGCACACGGTGGTCACTTTTCACCTTAAATCTGCTGCCATACAAGTAGTGATACCACTTTTTGATAGCATGAATGACTGCCAACATCTCCTGATCATAGACATGCAACTCTCTCTCTTTATCATCCAATTTTCGGCTCTCAAATGCTATTACCCCGTGTTTTTGCAGCAAGACTACACCAATACCCCATCCACTAGCATCACACTGTATGGTAAAATCCTTTGAAAAGTCGGGGCATACGAGGATGGGGGCTGAAGTGAGCAAGTCTTTTAGCTGTTGAAAACTGCGGTCAGCCAATTCATCCCATAGGAAAGCCTCTTTTTTCAGCCTGTCTGTTAACGGGGTTGCAATTGTAGCATAATGGCGAATTAATCTCTGATAAAAAGAGGAGAGACCAAGAAAACCACGTAAGGAGATAGTGGTAGTGGGGGTGCGCCAATCCCGGACACATTGCACTTTCTTAGGATCAGCTTGGATGCCTTTTTCACTAACTATGTGTCCCAAGTACTCAACCTCTGTTTGCATGAAGACACACTTGCTTTCTTTGGCAAATAGCCGGTGCTCTCTTAGTACATCAAAAATTTGCTTGACATGCTTCAGATGCTCATGTAGTGACTTGCTATAAATGAGTATATCATCAAAGAATACCAACACAATCTGGAAAAGCCATAGTTGCAATATTTGTTTATTAAGCTTTGAAATATGGCGGGTGCATTAGTGAGTCCAAATGGCATGACAAGGAAATGGTACAAGTCACGGTCAGTCCGAAAGGCTGTTTTGACTTCATCACCCACCCTCATTTTGATTTGGTGGTAACCGGATTGCAAATCAATCTTGGTGAAGTAGCGTGCTCCCTTGAGTTCATCAAGCAAGTCATCAATTCGAGGGATGGGGTATCTATTTTTGACCGTGATCTTATTGAGGTCACAGTAGTCAATGCACAAGCGGAAGGATCCATCCTTTTTCTTAACCAATAGAATCGGAGAGGCATAAGGGGAAGAGCTAGGCTCTATGAATCCCATTTCAGTGAGCTCCTTGACTTGCGTTGCTACTTCCTTTCTCTCACATTTAGAGAGTCGATATGGGGGTTTATTGATGGGCTTGGCATGGGGCTCCAAGTCAATCGGGTGATCCACCGATCTCTGAGGGGGAAGGGTAGTGGGGGGGCTAAAATAGGTCCTCCTATTCAGCCAAAAGCGCTTTTAGTGCTGCATTTTGCTTCCCCAAGGTGTGTTGGTCATCATTATCCTTATGCAAGTGCAAGACAAAGAGTTGCGAGCGTTTCTTGAATTCCTTTTTGAGTTGTCTTGCTGTTGTAAGCTGAAAATGTGTAATTTCTTTGATTCCCTCCAAGTGTACAAGCTGCCCATGTATTACAAACTCCATATATAGCTAAGAGAAGTCCATAGGGATTTTTCCCAACTGCTAAAGCCAATCACATCCCAAAACAACATCCACGGGGCCCATATCAAGGGTAATTAAGTCCACCTTTGCTGTGTAATTTTCGGCCAGCATAAGAGACACTTGTGTGCATACATGGAAGCTCACTTTCTCATTTCCATTGGCCACTTGAACCCAAAGAGGTTGTTGTAATTCAGTGGGAACACATGTCAAACGGCCAAGAGTCGATTTATTCATAAAACTGTGCGTGCTACCACTATCTATGAGGATGCATACACTCTTGCCATCAATGTTACCATGTACTCGTAGGGTGTTCGGGCTCCTAGATCTGGTCTATGCATCCATGGAGATTGAGCAAGCTGATATAGTGGTGAATGAGGGGTGCCAAGGGTCATTCCCAAGTATGTCATCAATGGGGCAGCCACCGGGGTCAAAAGGGAACCCGTCCGGTGATTCATAAAACTGATCGGTATCAAGATCCTCTTCATATTCAGCATTTTCAGCAAGTGTCATCATGGGAGAGTTGTCATGCAAGTCATCTTCTAACTTGTCACTATCTTCTAGCACATACATGCTATTAAACTTGACAATGGCGTTCTTAAAGGGGCATTTGGATGCATGATCAGTTGTGTACTTATCCCAGCATTTAAAGCACAAGCCTTTGGATTTTCTATCCTTGACAACTTCAAAAGGAATGAATTTTTGACCTTTAGGACTGAAGTCATTCCTTGTCTTATTTTCAGCACACTTTGGGTCACTTTTGGAGGGTGGTGCTGTCCCAAAACTACCATATTTCCTTTCAGCACTAAAAGTGAGGTAAGTAGGGATTTTGGGGCTGCCAATCCCTGCATTGTTGCTGCGATAATTATTAGCATATGGGGGTTGCCTGATAGGGTATCTTTGTTGTCTTGCTGCATGCCCTCATTTTGAGACGGTATTTCCGACCATAGCATTCAGCCAATTCTATGGCTGCAAACAGGGTAGCTGGCTTTTGAGTCATTGCATCAGCTGAGAGATGCGCATCTAGCCCATAAATGTATTTATGCAATTTGGCCTCATCATCATTGACTACCTCAATATACATGGATAGGTTCATAAATCGGTTGGTGTACTCCCTCACGGTGAGATTTCACTGATCAAACTGATACCATTGCCTAGCCAAGCGTTCTTTTTCCACTGGGGAGACAAAAATTTGGATCATATGCATCTTGAACCCTTCCCAATCACGAAACTGTTGATTTTCTCTTTAAATGAATCTCCACCATGTGTGGGCAAAACCTTCTAAATGAAGGGAGGCAAAAATAATCTTTGCCCCATCGGTACGAGGGTAGATGAGAAAACAAGCTTCCAATTTAGAGGTCCATTCCTCTAGTTCAGCTGGGGATGAGGACTGCCCATTGAATTTAGTAAACACAATCTTGTCACACAGCTCATTTGGGCCTTGCTACCCATGAATGCCATGTGCTACATGTTGCCCATACATGCCTTGCTGTCCAATCCCCGGCTGTCCAAAATTTCCATGGGGGCCATGCTGCCCTTGCATTACATGAGGACCAAATTGCCCATTAGGACCGTGTTGTCCAAAATGTCCATGCTGCCCATTACCATATGCATACTGCCCATTGCCATATGCATGCTGCCCATTGCCATATGCATGCTGCCCATTGCCATGTGCATGCTTCCCATGTACTCCTTGCATTCCATGCTGCCCAAGATTTGCATTAGAGCCATTCCCCTGAGTGTGCAAATAGCTTCCGTTATGGGGAAGTTGGGGTGCCAAGGATGGGCTTGAAGGATTCGTAATGGGGGAGGGAAGGAGGGGCTCATCATGTCGAGTGGAAGGCTTACCCGTCTCATAAGTGCTATGGGGAATGCCATGGGTACCACCGAAACCATGTGGGCTATGCCCAGTCTCCAAGGAGGATGGCGGTTAGCCTCACGGGGAGGGACATACTCCTTGGGTCGATCCGAGGGGGGGGGGGGGGGGGGGGCAATGGCGGGGATGAGGGTGCCCATGCGCTCTATGAGTAAGTCCATCTTGGCCATCATCTCGGAATGACGGTGATCTTGCGGGTTTCCATCTTCCTGTGGTGTTGCTCCATCTCTCGATGTCGTTCAGCATGATGGGTCTCATGTTGGCATAAGGTTTGGTTGAGTAGAGATAAGCGATCTACCTCGGGGGCACCCTCTTCAAACATGTCTTCACGATCCTCTTGGCCTGAGCTAGGATCGTTCATTGAGGCACGGGAGTCCCTTATTTCACGCTGAAAGTCCTCCTGGGCCTTTGCTTTACCCTTGTGGCCTGCCATCCCAAGTGCAGTCCACGAGACCCCTTGTTACAAAAATGACGATATCTTGAGCTAGAAAGCTCTGATCGCCAAACTTTTTGATTCAAATGAAAGCCCTCGATCCCCTCTACGAGGGTATGTAAAAATATCTCTGATAATAAATGATTAGGGATTTTCTGTAATCACTTTTTGTAGGCTGACTGTGTAGGATTGTTGCCTGTCCCACAGTACCTCTGGGCACACAACTGAGTATATCTCCCAAACCGTAGGGCAGAATAGGGAGGTTTTTAGTTCAGATCGAAGGGGAGGATGCCTTCTTTGAATCAAGCTATAGAGACTGCACTCAGTCACACAAGAAGGCTTTGCTGTAATCAACTTTTGTGGGCTGACTGTGTAGGACTGCTGCCTGTCCCACAGTACCTCTGGGCACAAAACTGAGTGTATCTCCCAAACCGTAGGGCGGAAGGGGGAGATTTTTAGTTCAGATCGAAGGGGAGGATGCCCTCTTCAAAATAAGCTATAGAGCCTGTGCTCAATCACACAAGAAAGCTTTGCTGTAATCAACTTTTGTGGGCTGACTGTGTAGGACTGACTATCTGCAATACCCTGCAAAGACTCCCTCAAGGAGCGTACCTTATCCCAATGGTGAGGGTCTTATCCCAAACATCCAGGGCCTCAACGGTGGCTCTCAATGCCACATAGAGCCATACATCCTTTGCATCCTTAGTTCATTGCTGAAACCATTTCCATAACTGCATACCCTGCCCTTCTTGCATTGCATCCACCATATATTTCCAAGTGATACATGACATTACTAATGCATGTAGAGGGCTGTAGACTCAAATGATCAGGGCTCGGGCTATTCCATCAAATGTACCTATCCCTGCAATAATTCTTGGGCTCCGGATAACCGGGAGGTGGGCAAAGTTTCCCCCGGGCCGAGTTGTGCACCCCTTCAGGGTCTTTGATGGCAGGGGGGGTCACCCCTCTTTTGCCTTGCCACCTCACCTGGCATCGGGCTTTTCCTCACTCGGAATATACATGGAAGACATTTATTAATTAAACACCCAGCATGAGATGCATTTCAGGAATCAAAATTTTAGGCTTTTCATGAAGTGCATGGAATTGGAATGGGGAATAGGGATAGAGAGCTTACCGGCAATGACTCACTGCCTACTCACCCTTATACAATGGATTTTTTATCAATTCTTGGCTCAGCCAATTCACAAGAAGCCAAACGGGTTATGGGTAAGCAAAAATATAATCTCAATGAAGCTTCAGCATGAGTAAAATCCATTCCAATGCCATAAGATCAAAGGGAAATGACTGGGATTAATATTCAGCATGCATACAATGTCTGGGACTCCTATTATCTACTTGGACTCATACATTCTCTCAAACAAGTGGATAGGATTCAACAAGAGGCTTAAACGGAGAGAATGAGAGCCAAGAATCGGTTACCTTGAGTCTTTTGGAGAAGAAGGCAGCCACTAATGCCACTTCAGTCCTTCATGAGAGCTCCAATTTGATCCCGCATGCTCCATAGCTCCAAAATGGTTGTGCTTCGTCAAGAAAGGGTGAAGTCAAGCTTGGGAAAGGATGGCTCAGGACCTTCCCATGAAGAGCTCTTGCTGAAATTGAAGCTCTACTCCCATAGCCATGGCTGCCCACAAGTGCATGTTTTCAAATCTTGCTTCTAATCTTCTTCCCCTGCTTCTTGATGGCTGAAATCTTGAGCTAGGCTTAAAGAGGGACTCCCGGGGACCAAGAAAAGACCAAAATCTTCAAGATTTTTGAGCTTGATGCCAAGGTTCCATGGCTGCCATGGATTGCACCAGATCAGGGTTTCTTGAACTAGAAAGGGGAGTCCAAGAACTGAGGAGGAAGCCTTCAATGTTGCCCAAGAGACTTGCCAAGAGCTAGGAGTGAGATCCAGGGAGGAGAGGAGGGCTGGGGAGCTGTCCAGCAGGCCAGGAAGCATCCCGTTTTTTGCGCCGCAAATTTTGGGGCTGCTCTTGAAGGTTGGGGGATGACCACCCAGCTCAGCCCTGCTTGATCAGTGGCTCCTGAGCTTCAAAATATGAAGGGGCAAGGTTGATGCTTCATGGAAGAAGGGGGAGAGCAAGATTTGGGGCTGGTTTCCTCCATGGGAGCTTGCAGGCAGCTTGTGGAAGGAGGAGAGAGAAGGTCTTCTTGAAAAGTAACTGAGCTTTTGGCCTTCTCTAATTGTGCTACCCTCCTTTTTGCCCAAAACCCTAAAGAAACTTGCATGATATGTCCATGGTTCTTGGAAAAGCTCCAAGAAAGGCTACCATAGTCTCCAAGAGGGTTGACAGCCTACCTGAGTACTCCTGTGTACCTGTGAGAGAGATGTAAATGGAGTTTTCTAACTGTTGTGGGAACTGTGAGAGCCCTAAATCTATGGGAAAAGAGAAGGATCAAGGACAAAGCTCTGATACTACTTGTAATGAAAGAGACCTAACTGTCCTAACTAAGGGGAAGGAGAGAGAGGACTGCAGGAGAAGAGGGAGAGGAGAGAGAAAGTCAAGAAGAAGAGAGAGAAAGAGGGAAAAAGGAAGAAGAAGAGAAAGAAGAAGAAGAAGCCATGGAAGCTTGAGAAGGTGAAAAGAGAGTTTCTTGATAATTTCTGTGATGTCTCAAAATATCCACTTACACCTTATATATCGTCAGTGTGACTGGTATGTTCCCATGCCATGTTCCTGTGATACCCGTTCATTACAGTGCGGGATTGTGCATGGTTTACTGTATGTGGTCGGTGTAGTCGTGGTCTTCGCGGGTATTCATGTGTGAAGACTCATTCGTGCACATGCAAGGTTGCTAATTTTTACATGCGCGTACTCGAGTATTCATTTTTTTAATCCTGAAAATCCTTTCAAAATCATTAAATCCATTAAAAAATATTTTAAATTTTGAAAAAAATCATAAAAGTTCCAAAAAATTAAAAAAAAATTCTAAAACCTTTTTCCACATTTTGAAATTTTTTCTTGATGGAAAACACCATTAAATAATTTTTAAAAAATCAAAATTGGCCAAAATAATTCAAAACATGATAGAAATTCATTAAAAATCCCAAAAAATACATAAAATTATTTTTCAAAATAAAAAAAAACCAAAAATTTACATTTATATTCTTTTACATTTTGGAAAAAAATTTGGAATGGAAAATGTCAATATATTTTTTTGAGACATACTTCTTTCATGCAAAATCTTCTATAAATGTACTTATCATGAAAAACCCTTTGAAAATTCCAAAACATGATCAAAAAGTTTCCAAAAATTTTTGAAACAAAAAGGTTTTCAACCTTCGTAGTGGGAACAATCTGCTTTTTGGTTTTTTGACAAAAAGAAAAAAAACACAATAAAAAAGAAAACAAATCAAACAAAAACACACAACCATTCCATCATATTTTCACAAATTTTTCCATTTAATGGTTTTTTTAAAACACACACAAAAACAAAACATCTCCATACTATACCGTCATGGTATGAGAAAAAAAACCAAAATAAAAGCAACCAAACCAAACAAATCAAAACATACAAAACAAAATCCAAAACATCCATCTTTTCATTTATTTCAGTCATACATATCATTTTTTGGTTTAGTCTAGGTGTTAGTTGGTTTCCATTTTTTCTATACGGTAGGACAACTATTGTTAGTCGACTTTCTATCATTTTTTTGTGGATTTTTGTGGATTGCACATTCCATCTTTGAGGACGTGGTATTAGACTTTGCAAATAGACCCACACATCACTAGGTTTTTTCTATTTTTCCCTCTCTCACGTTGCACCATAACACACATTTAATTGTAATAAAAATCAACTAACAATTGCACACACAAAATTAATAGAATGCACATCATAAAATTGTAAATAAAATAAATCGAATGTTAATTGTAAAAGAAATCCCATTGTTGCATGCACACCTTTGCACTATAACCCACTTAATTTTTATAAATTAAAAACCATTGACAAGTACACATGCACACGCGTTACAAACACATTTCAATCGTAATTAAAAATGAACCCCCCGAAGTCACGCATACATACACTCAAGTGCCACACATTATCTAATTCTTAAAATGTACTGCATCAGTAGAGACCCAATCAAATCAAGTAGTGTCCAATTTGAGAGGGATTGAGCTATGTTTTCGACTCACCATGCATTAATAGATTAAATTTAAAAAATGAACATTGCTTAATTGATCATCTAAAAAATGAGTCATTAGTTTCACCCACTCACTTCACCGCACTGTAGGCCGCTAAATGTTACATGGGATTTGGGATTATTAATCTGATCGTGGTCTGTGAGATCGGTGTTCTTTCTATTTTTTATTAGAGTTTTTGGTTCAGTCATGAATTTTTGAGTCTGTGTTTGGGTTATGGTATACGTGACACTTTTGTTTTCTGTTGTGTGCTTGTCTATGGGGATCAGGGTGCTTGATTGTTTGCATATCACGAAGCTTTCAGACACATATGTGCGTAGATCATGTCGAATTTTCTGTAGGATGTGGTTTGCTTGGGATGGTCTGGTCCAGTCTAGTCAGTCTTGTCATAAATCTTTCTCCTGTCGATGGTCTCAATGGTGGTTTTGTTTGCGGGTTTTACATGTTTTCTCTTTTAATTCCTGGTTTTGTGTGTGTGTGCGTTTTTGATATAGTCCTAATGGCACCTTCTTCTACCCCTCCAATTGTGGTACAGCATGTTCCCCTCGCAGTCCATGATTATTCCCTCCTTTTAGAGGTGGATTGTATCTGATGTGCAGGCCTCCGCCCATTTGTTACCCTCACATTGCCGCATGTGGGACGAGAAGTTTTGTTACTCCTTGGCTTCTTATAAAAACCATTCTGGTCTGGTTTATAACCGCACCTTCTGTTTATCCGCTAATATCAATGAAGTATTGTGCTTGCCCATTTCTACTTCATTTGTGCCCAGTGGTAACCAGTTACTTACTGCTGAAGAGATTGTCATGCTCTTGAAGAAGGAAACTTCTACCCCCTTGCTTCTCAACCAGATTATTAATAGTTCAAGGGTATCTGTTGCCCATATCTCTTCCCTCGTATGGAAGCAACTATGTGAGTTCCTCCAGGGCCAGTTTATGTCGGGCAAATCTGTATCCATGTATCTATCCAAGGAACTGTTCACAGCTTCGGTGAAGATTCTAGAGGGTGCTCAGTTCAATTGGGCAAGCTTTCTACTATCCAAAATGAATCAAGATTTTCAATGATTATGAAAGGGTCAAGTGAGTAATGTCTCCTATGGTACCTTCTTACAACACATTATCAATTTTGCACCTCCTCCTGGTGGTGTACCACTGCCTGATCCTGCTCCTTTACCGGTGTAGCCTCCACCTTCCATCCCTTCTCCTCCGTCCATGCAACCTAATTTAGAAGATGAAGAGTCCCCTGTTGTTTTTTTTCGACAAAAACACATTTATACGAAGGGTCCTTCCAATCCTCTTGTATTAGATTCCCCTATACAAGCATGTTGTTTCTGGCTATGCCCTTCCTTCATTCCTCTCTTGTACCAATTTATTTGCAGCACAAAGGGAATGATAGCTAGATTCGCAGATCCCTTCATCTTTACAAACCATATTATCTGGACCCATGCTTCCATAGATGGTTTCAAGTGTCCAGTCTACTTTGGAAACATCCCTCACTTCTTGTCTTCAGACACTGTACACAAGTGTTTACACTTCCATGCAAGACAAGGTGGATTCCTTAACCAGTTAGTTGAGTAAGGTACTAGAGGATCTGTCTTCAGACAGGGCTACACTCATTGATATCCATAAACAAATGGTTGTTGCTACAGCCTTAATGGACTCATAGAAGGCAACCATTAAAGAGCTGGAATCTAAGGTCGCTAAATTGGGGGAGGAGAATGCATCTTTGACGCTTGAGAAAAATTTTTCCCTTGAGGAAATGGTCACTTTGGCTAGTAAACTTGGTATTAGTGAGGGTCAGTTGCAGCACTCTCAGGAAACTGTAGAGTCCCAAAAGAAACTAATTAAAAAACTTCACCGAAAGGTGGTTGTTATTTCTATTCCTCCTCCAGCTCCTGTATCTTCTGTTTTTTCTTCCAAAGAGCAGCCTGATTAGTTGCAACATAAAGCTGAACTGTGTGATGGGTTTTCTACTAAAGTGAAGCGCCTTCAATAGCGTATGGATTGCATACAACAAGATTTTATTCACTATACTAACTTGGTGTCACCTCCTCCATCCTTTTGGATCAAATATAATTAGCAGAGGTTTGCCTTGTATATTTCTTTAAGCAATGTGGATTTGGAACCTCCAGAGGATGGATGGTCAAATCTATGGTCTGTAAACTTACTAAGAGTGGTATTTGATAGATTTGTGGATAAGCTGGTTTCCCATGAGGTCCAATTTTTATCTTTCATGTATCTTACAGGCCATTTGTAAATCCCTGATGAGGAGGACTTGAACGTTTATGTGGGGGATGTGATCTTGTAAGCTATCATGTATGTGCATTTAGTTGAGCTTCTACTATCAGAGAGTTTGAAGACTTATCATGAGCAAACATCTTGGTGTAGAGGACATGCTTGGCACCCACCTTTAGAGGCTGATCCTTTGGAACCTCGTCGTCTCAGGAGTGTATTTCATAAATTCAATATCCAACTCTTACAAACTCAATTGTTGAGATTTATTGTTGATCATCCGTTATTTACCGAGTCCTTATTTTAGGATCTTAATTTTCATTGTTCTTTTTATGTGTTGGATCTTGCTGATCTCCTTTCTTATTCTTTTATGATGTATCATTTCCCTTTTTGTGTTTCTCTTCTTTCCTCTAGTCATGATACCATTGCGCTTTTATCTTTTACCCCTTCTAGATCTCCTCATATCCTTGTGTTTACCATTTGTCCTTTTTGCTGATCCCACCTTATCTCCTACCCCTTCTGAACCTCCACCTACTGTTCCTCCTATTCCTTCTGTTTTCTCAACAGATTCTCTTCGAACCTTTTTTTGCATTCTCTATCTTTTCCATCTTCCTTATCTCTTCATTTACACTCATTTTATGATTTACCTTATCCTTCTTTACAATGCTCTCCTCTTCTTCCATTACCCTCTCCCTCCGATTACATTAACCTTCCTCCCCAGTCAGTGATGGATACTCCTAGATACTCCATTACCTCATTTTATGGATGTTGCATGGTTCTGTGAGACCGGACCAATATTTAACTGGCCTCTTATTCTAAGGTCCTAGGATACGTCTGCAGCATGTTCGAACTCTTACCTTCATTTTGCCAGAGTGCATGTTACTTCTGAGGATACCATTGCCCATCTTGCAGCTCATTTTTGTTGGTATCTTTCTTTTATGCATCAACAGTCAAATATTCTTACTCAAAAGAGTATCCCCCCATTGATTATCAATCCAAATGTGGATGTAGTTGCTGCTCAAATGGATGTACTATACTACTTTGCACAGGCCTTCACTACCAAGTTTATCATCTTACATGAGAGGATACGTTGTTTACAGTTCCTCCAGAATGTGCCTTAGCATTTTGTTGATGAGAGTAAAGATCTGGAGCGCCTCAAGCTTAGTATGCAGTTTAAGAAGAGATACCTTGATCCTACTTAGCAGAGGATCTTTTCATGATTGTATCATCTTTTTATTAATGGAAACTTTTTTTGCTCTCCAATTTTTGGGGATCCATGCCATTCAGACTATATTTGTATATGGGTATTTTTGTGTTGGGTAATGTGTTTTTTATAAAAAGAATCATGTGGAGCTAATGAAGATGAAGCTGTGAAGATTGATGATGTTAGTTATAACATGGTTGCAGTTGAAGACTTGGATGCCGAACTTTTATATCCTTTAATAGTTTAAGTTATTTTGGTTTTATGATGTTGGAATGGTTCTTGGTATTATTGGTTTTCCCTTCATATGTGTTTTAGATACAAGTTTTATGAAGTTGATATGTTGGGGAAGTGATAGTAGTTGGTGACTTGTGATGGATTGAAGATTCTTTTTAGCAAATATTAGAGCTTTTATTCTCCTTTTCTTTCTGAGGTCACAAGGACGCTTCCTTTTTAAGTGTGGGGATATGGTGAGTGTGGAAATGATTTTTTTTTGGGCTGATTTTTTGTTAATGTGTTTCCATGCGAACGTAACTTTTTTGCCCCGAGATAGTACTCTGATGTGATAGCCCTAACAGGCACATTTCTTTGGATATTTTTTCTTTTTACTGCCCATCATTTCGATGTCCTGTTTGTCCACTATTAATTTTTCAGTCTTTTCGAATATTTTCCTATGTGTTTTTGACTGTTTTTCATGTGAACTTGCCTTAACCACCTCGAAATTTAATTTTGATTGAGTGGCCCCATCTGGCTTAGTCCCATGCATGATTTTCCTTTTTTCTCTATCTGATCCGGCTTATCGACTTTATTTTATTAAAATTTCAGTGTGTTTTCGTACTTTTTTTCTTCTTTTTCCCATGTGAATGCCCCTAATGCCATCAGAATTGCATTGACCCAACAAACCTATCCCATAAGCTTTTGTTGCCATTTTTTCTTTTCATTTCCCTCCGTTCTGATGCACATATTTTTCTATATTAATTTTTGATTTTATTTTCGTTGGTCTTTTTGCATTTTTTCCATGCGAATGCACTCTACCATCCCCGGAACCATATTTGACCTTACCTATCATGTTTGGCATCATTGTACATACATTTTTTATGTTCAGTTTGCCGGTTTTCAACCGTTAGATATTTTCATATTAATTTTTCTTTCTAGTTTTGGGTGCATTTTTATAGTTTTTCCCATGTGAATGCATCCTATCCGTGTCGGAACTACGCTCTCATCTGACGGGCCTATCCGATATGTTATTTTGCATGCTTTTTCTTTTTTTCGTGTTTCATTTTGATGGCTAGATTTTTTAGAATTAATTGTTGTATGATTTTACATTCCGATATTACACTTGTTTGCGTACACACATTCTCAATTCTGGCTTCTCAGGCACATCGATGCATTCGTCCCACTGTCCTCCACCCACATGTGTTCTCGCATACCCTCTCAGTCCTCGCACCACAAATTATTTTTTACCCTCGCCCTGCCCACACTTGCGGGACGAGGATGTCGACATTTTGTTTATTTCCAAATTAAAAAAAAAAACAAAAGACACAAAAAAGAAAACATACAACAAAAACAAACAAGGAAAAAAAAAGACAACAAATGGGGGAAAAAAAAAGACAAACATCATGACCCCACCCCATTTCTACTTCCCCCCCTTACCCCCCCCCCCCCCCCCCCCCCCCTCCCCCCCCCCCCTATGCGGCACCCTTGCCAGGGGTGGCTGCCATCGTCGTAGCAGAAATGCCCCGGCCTGCTCCGCAACGCTAGCCACGACTACTGTAGTCTCTGCCCACTCTCGCTCCCACCACCCACAGTGCCACCCTCTACCTCTTCTAACCTCCCCAACTACACCTAGCCTGCCCAACTTCCTTCTAAAACAAACCCCCTCCCCCCCCCAACTTTTAAATTTAATTTTTTTGTAAAAAACTAAAACAATAGAAAACTACTTACAAGTCAAAACCTTTAACATTAAATTCCATTTAAAAAAACAATTAAAAAAAAAAAACCAAAAAGGCCCTAACACTCCTCCTCTCTATACACATATATATACATTTTTACCCCTTATAAAAAAAAAAACCTACTCATAATCACTACCATCCCTTTTCCCTCACCTTACCCACTTGATTGTTTTCAGCCCCTGCGTCTCTTCATCTGTCTTCCATGCATGACCACCCCCTTTCCCCCGTGACGTGCGCGTGTGTGCCTCCTTAGGCCTTATTCGCATGCGTGCTTTATACATCTTGTGACACATGTTCGTGATTGCGGTTGTTCACACACGAGGACGCGCATGTAGTTTTTTTGTGGGGTGAGGTGCTAGCTAATGTTTCCACTCATCTGACACGCCAGGTATTTTTTTGAATTTTTAAATCTCTCAAAATTCAAAAACATTAAAAAAACACATGAAAACTATAAAAATCCATAAAAATACCAAATAAATATTTTAAAATTCTTAAAAAATTTATTGAAATAATTATCACTTTCTTTAAAAAATTAAAATTTCTCTCAATTGAAAATATCAACAAAATATTAGAAAATAATGAAAAATCTTTATTTGCATGAAAAGTTATAAAAAAATAATTGACAAATGGTTTTTAAAAGTAAAAAAAATCCAAAGAAATTCCAAAAAATCATACTCACTTTTCTTCATATTTTTGGATCGCTTATATATGCTGAAATGATCAAAATTTATTGTGAACCAATTAACTGAATTAAAAACCCCTATTTAACATGTAAATTCGTTGAAATTTTCTTTTTCCACTCCAAAAATGGCTAGAAAAATTCTGGGAAATTTTGAGAAATCTATGGGACTTTTGTGCTTAACTTTCAATCCACATTGCTAAATAAACAAAAAGGAGAAAATATCAATTCAATATTCATATCCAAATTCATCAATATCGGTAAACTTTTTCAGATCGTTGGATTTTCTCGTTGGATTACATTGTGGTTGCATCATCTCCATTACTTTTAGACAGTACTTGCATACACACATGTCACTAGGTGGTGATACTTTTTTTAGTTGATTTCCTTATTTACTTATATAAATATTTTATTTTTCTTTTCTTTAGTTGTTGCTTTTTACCCCCAAAGTTATCTTGGATTAAGCCGGGATCTTTGTATGGCCAGAAGAGGCAGTCATTGGGACAAATTGGACTAATGGTTTGTCTGAGCCTTGGGACTCGATTGAATGGGCACTGAAGAATAGAATGCCAATGGTTTGGGGCTGTGTGCTTAGCCACTGGAGAGGGCACAGGGATAATGAGCCTAGCCAAGACAGAAGATGCACATGTGAGAATGCCCACATAATAAAAGTCACTGTAACTGAGCCACATTACACTTATTGATGTGGTTGCAATGATAAAAGTTACTCAGAATAACTTGAGGAACATAGGGGTCACCATTCCCTAAAATTTAGGGAGTTACTATTTTTGGATCCCAGAATCTGTTCACATCATTTTCTTCGTTTTTGCACGAGGATTAATTCTATAGGATGTGTCGAGGTCAAATTTTGCACCGATCATGGAGAAATTTAGACCGGAAGGTTTAAACGGGAAAATTGTTACATGTATGCCATCTGTCATAATTTGGACGTAAATTCCCAAAAGAGAGAGCATTAAAAAAAACATAATAGGCAAGAGGGGCACATCTGAGAGTAAAGTTTTCATGGGTTGAGGATAGATTGTTGCAAGTACATCAGCTATGGAGAGTACTTCGTGGTCTCTGGCTCATGTGCAGAGGTAGAGCTTGCTCCCTCTGGTCAACTCTCTCTCTATTCTTAGAGGAAATGCTCTGCACGATGGGTTGATTCCATCGAATGTACAATTCTGTGTTTTGTTTGCTCTTCTGTTGAGGCAAGAGCCTCAATGTCCAGGTTCAGGAGCAGCCGGTTGCTTCTCCAATGCAGGAACCAAAGAAAGTGATGCCCGTGCCACATAGGAACATGGTTTTTGAGCTCTGATTTAGTGTTGTTTGTGGGACTATTTTATTGTTGGAATGATGCCAGGGTCAAAGGGTTTGTAGTCCCCATCTGGTTTGGAACAAATCTGGAATGGAACAAGGCTGAGAACAAGTCAAGAAACAGGTAAAAATAGTGAATATGGAGTTCTGCATACTGCAGTTCTACACATGAATCATTGAGTTATGGTCACAGAAAGTGTTTTCCTAAAAGGGATGTTGTTTTGGATATGATGGATAGTAAAAAGAGTAAATACAGAGTTCTGCAAATTGCAATTCTGCACATGAATCATTGAGTTATGGTCACAAAAAGTGTTTTCCTAAAAGAGATGTTGTTCTAGATATGCTGGATAGTAAAAATAGTAAATATAGAGTTCTGCAAACTACAATTCTGTGCATGAATCATTTAATTATGGTCACACAGAAAGTAATTTTCTAAAAGGGATGTTGTTCTGGATATCTTGTACTATCCTTATGCAGCTCAGATTAACTCAAAAAAGATGAAAGCCAACTATTCATAGGTTCTATACTTTGGAACTTTTCATTATTGTAATTTTTCGTCTTTTAATTGAAAAAGAAATACTAAAAGGGGTGCCGAACTTTGGGGCCAATTTGGTGTTGAGCGAGGGAGTGAGGTCTTTATTTGTGTGTGTATGTGAAAAGACCAGGTATTAATTGAAGGAACTACCGCTTTATGTGAATCATTGACCGGTTTCATGGTTCCATCCTCAGGATTTGAACTCATTTCTGTAAGAATTTAAGCTCTGAAAGTTTTGGGTGAAAAGGCCATACACGCAGGTTTTATAGAGATTATAGGACTAGTGTGATGGGGCAGACATGGACAAAGGTAAATGAAAACTCCCTCGTGAAGAAAAGAGTTCTTCTTCTGCTCATAGACACCAAAGAGAGAGTATTGGTGCATAGGTGTCAACACCTTCTAGAACCGAGATTGAACCACAGGATGTGAAGCCCCAAGAGAGACACCAAGGAAAAGGGGTTTCTATTGCAAGAAAATCTATCTTGTAACATCAACAAGCTTTTGTTTCATTCTTTTGAGAACCACAACAAGGAAAAGAACAAATCTTCACACAACATCAGAGTAGATATCTCCCATGGATTTGATAGAATCAACCATATTCTTCAACATATTCATAGAATTCATCAATAGAACAAGAGACACAAAAGAAAGACACCACTTTTGAATGGAAATAATCACATAGTATTCATCTTCATTGTCTTCATAGTTTTCTTCTCTCAATCTCTCATAGATAGATACATTGTTTTGATAGAATTGGCTATCTTTTACATATGATCTCTCTCACAATAGTACACTCTAAATAGTACATCAAAAACCTCACTACAATGCTCAATAATCACTCATAATACTCCTTCTTAGGTTGTGGATATACCTCCCAAAATGTGTGTCAGATGCAAAGAGGCACTAGAGACATTATAGTATCCTGTGAGATCTGACTTCTGTCATCGTTCTTCTGTAACCTTCTCTGAATCTTCATCAGCTACTTCTTCACTTCAATTGGCTTGAATAGAGCTTCCATTCATCCTTTTCTAAGAAAAGAACACTTCCCAGAATATCCATACATCCAACATAACACTCAACAAAAACAAACAATATAGACCACAAAACAACAGGACAACAGAAGAACAGACCTACAGAAGCTACAGAGCCTTACAGAAGATAAAAAAAGACCATAAAACCACAAAAACCAACCAAAACCGATTCAATATTTCATAAACCTTTTAATACAACCTCAACCATATCTCAAAACATCCATTCAACCATCTCAACTACCAAAACAAACACACAATAGAACAAAACATAAGAAAATCAGACCTTGCAGAACCAAACAGAGAGAATCACAGAACCCTTTAAAACAACATATCCTCATCAAAAACCAACGTAAACCCTTCAAACATACTCAAACCATTCCAAATGCTTCAAAAAATCTTCAAATTCAAACAATCAATCACAAAAAACAACCATTCAGCATCAATCCCCTTCAGATCTTTGTACAACCATGCAAACACCTCCAAGTTCTCCTTCAGTAGATCATGTAGGACTGACAATTCTTCTTCAAGAAGATTTATACCTACCTTCATGTGATGTTCAGTACATTCAGCATCCACAAACATTATTTTCTTTTCTCCTTCCACTTCGTAGATGAATGTCGCACGGACTGCTTCTAGGTAAAGATCTGACTCCTTCAAGGGAGTAGTCTCCTCTTTCTGATGATTTATTGGAACCAACTTTCTCTTTCAATGGAGGCTTACTTGCTCCTTGGGAAGTTGAAAGGGTATCATAGTGGTTTCAGGTTTGGTTTGGGGATAAGCTACTTCTTGGCTTGAGGACTCGTCTTTCGAGGATACATCCAAGAACGTCACACAACAGGGCCCTTCTGAGTTTCGTTTAAGCTGCCGAACTAGTGGTTGTTGGCAAGGTACATCATCATCATCTTCTCGTGAGAAGGGTGTATTAGGGAGGCAAGAACCACTGTTGAAGGAAGGCTTATTCTTCTGAATCCATTTCTTATAGATCGTTTGCATAAGATGTGACCCTTTAGCCAATCCCAAAGGGTACCATAGTTATTTTATTGAACAACAAGGAATCTTTGGATTCTAAGGCTTCTAGAACTTTGTCCTCATCTGTGCCTTCTATGAGTAGGATAGACTCTTCTAGCTCACTTTCAGAGTCTTCTTTTGCATTATCATCTTTGTTCTCTTCAAATTCGATTTCTACCTCTATGGGGGCTCTGTAAGAGAAGAACAGACTCTCTATTATGTCCTTTGCTTCCGCTTCTCTGTCTGTCTCTGCTCCTATTTCTACATCTATCTATGACTCTACTATGGCCATGTAACAGGGAGAACATCATATCCATGCTTCTATCTCGCTGTCAAAGGTGATTTTAGAAGTCATTCTAGTACAAGCAAGAGGTATTTACCCATTGACAAAGACTTTACTTCTTTCAGCAATTGGCTTACAGTGCCCACTATCATGAATTGTGCCTCTTTTTTCTTGGAAAAGATTTTTTTAACAGCTTCTTCATCTCCTAATGTACCATCTATTACTTCATTGGAGGAGTATGTTATGACTTTGATGGATGTGGATCCATTGCCTATTTGTGATCCATATAACTTCAATACCACTTTATTGGGTGTTCTTTGCCTAAGGTTAGGGTTTTTTTGAACCAATTTGTCCTTGCTCTTACTTCGAAAAGCCAAGGTCTTCCCAACAGCAAAGGGTATGAGGTCTCGTAGGAATTTGGTTTGATCACCAGATATGTCGACCAATAATCTCTTCCTGTGAGGGTTGTCTTCACGTACGAGAGAATGACCAAATGCTTGATTCTACTTTGGTCCGCCAATCGAATAAGTCACTACATAGGCTACATTCCTTGCAAGCCTAGATCTTTCATTATTACATCCGTCATTATGTTTACTGATGATCCTCCATCAATCAATGCATCTGCTATAAAGCATCCTTCAATCCATACGCCAATATCTGGGGTTCCAGGATCCAAGAACGCGCTAGCTACATCCACTTCACAAGCTCCGAGGCTTTGTTGGACTTGGTTGTTGCAGAGGGAGAAATCCTTAAGCCTCTTCTTCTCATTAGTATGCTTTTGAATTTCTTTCGAGAGCTAGGAGACAACATTGGTAACTTTCAGAATGTTAGGTTTGGTTTAAAAGTGTCTAGGTCTTTGACTAAGTCATGTCCTTTGATAGGATCCATAGGCTTCTCCAAGCGGCTAGGGAATGGGGCCATGTCCACTTTTATCTTCCCTTTTTCTTCTAGGAGCGGTAACATTTGTGATTCTTCTCCTTGAGGAGGTACTTTGGTATCCTCTCTCTCCTGGACCTCTAGTCTTGTCTTTGCAATTGCCTTTGTAGATCTTTGTGGCTCTATAATGCTTTGTACTACATTGTTCTATGCTGCTATAAAGGCAAGCTCAAGCTTAACCGCCAAACCCATGGACCGCTTATTTTTTCAAGCATTCCAAGCTGAGCACTAATGGTTATCTCTCACATAGCCGACGCGCCATCCATCTCTACGAGTATAGTGAGCTTACCTCCATGCCCAATCTAGTTGCCTCCTCTCCTGAGCACTCTGGTAGCTCCACGATCCAAGTGCAAGCTTTAAGCAAGATCCATCCTCAAGCTCCACACTCCAAGATCCATTGCCACGAGCAAGACAAAAGAAGAGAAGAGAAGATAAGAAGAGAGGAGAAGATGGAGAGCTTCTCCACCACGGTCCCTCACCCTCAGACACTCACTCTCTCACACTTTCACACTCCCTCTCTCAAGCACAAGCTCAAGCAAGAAAAAAGAAAAAGAAGAAGAAGAAGAGGAGAGCTACTTTTGGCCACACAAGAATGAGCTTCTCATTCACTTTTCAACTTAATATACAAAGCCCTAAATCCCTTTTGGACAGTCATCCCCTTATCCCCTTTTTTACATGGCTCTAGGCCATTTTTCCCATTGTCCTCTTATCTTCCTAGCTTCCTTCCTACCACCTATCTACTTTTACAATTTACATGGGTGAAAGCCTGATGTTCTTAAAATAAATCATGGTGCACCTTGCGCTCTTTTACAAAATTATTGACTTGAGCTTTTTCTTATGCGCATTTCTCCTTGATTTAGGACTTTTTTGCACTTCTTGTGTTTCTATATTTTTCTTAGCGCGCCTTCATCTTCCGTTTCACTTTTGCCTTGGCCCTATCTTTTTCTTTAGATTTTCCGCCTTGTTCATCTGAGGGTTAACATTACCCCCTCCTAGACGAGTGCCAGTCCCATGGCACTCACTGTTGTAGGTAGCAGGATTTGGTATATACCGAAGACGTGGGTGGAAGGGACTATTGTGATTTGCCTTGGAGTTTTAGTGGTGCGGATGAAGGTGGTTGGTGGCACTTTGTTGGCCTAATTGGTTGGTGATAGGGTTGTGGAAGTTGGTGATAGGGCTGGTTTTTGTTGGGAGTTGCACTCATAGGTTGGCACAAGTGTTGATTTTTTGGGGATTCTGCAATGGGCAACCATTCTTTGGTGGGCTTGCAAGATGATAAAGGATAAGAATTCAAAGCTAAGTGTTGATGAAGAGCTAACGGTACTTTCATTAGAGTCTACAATACCTGCAATTGAAAACCTCTAATACGTAGTCTCTTCCTGGGGATAATGCTAGTCTTCTTATCGTGCAAAAGATGTAGTTTAATTATTTTAGGAGACAGGTCGCGAACTCTAAGCAAGCTGAGAGTATTGTCTGCACTTGAGGAGCCAAGCTGTGTATAGATTGCTGTGCAGATATTATGTGAGTACACGTGCATACTTAGATATTACATAGGTAGAAGACTATTGGTCTGGTTCCTCGTAGCAATGCATGGATGAAGCAAGGGTTTATAATGGGGTTAAAAAAAATTGTCATTGTTGAGGAGAAGTACACTTGAAGGCTTCTTGAGACATCATTTGTAATTTTGACAACATGATGTAGCATAATTGAGCTCATTGACGATGAGATTAGATTGCAGAGGCCGAGATTAGATTTGATTGGGTATTGGGAGCCTTCAATGTTGGTAGTTGATCACCATTGTTGAGCATACTTGAAGAAAGAAAAAGGAAGTGCACTACCTAGGGGTGTGTCTTCCTCATTGTGCAGTATTGCATGGTGTTCATGCTAGTGAAACTAGGAGTTGGGTCAAACCTCAGGGAAACCTATGGTGTTGTCCCACACTTGAGGACCCAGTTTGTGTACAGGGGAGGTGCTATGGATGTCCCTTAGGGAGAGAGATCTAATCATAGGTAAGCACAAACTCCCTAGGTGTGTCCTGCCCTTGATGTGCCCTAAGTGTGCAATGGGGGGACAGGAAGGGCTAGGCGGTTAGGCATGGAGCCAGCTGACCAAGGCCATAGAACATGCCTAATTTGAGGACCCCTAAGTACTCTAATACAGATGGAAAAACTCATTGTTTGTTTCCTTTTTCTTTGTGGGAGCCTTTTTTTGTTTGCACTTCCTCACTTTTTTTTAAATCTTTTATCTTTTTTATTTTGGAGATGCATTGGGAGGGGGCATGCTAGACATCATCTTGATGCTCTATAGTAGTTACATTTTGAGGGGGCCTACGAGATTTACCCAAGGAATGCATGGCTTGGCATGGAGCCCTTTTATCTTGACTATACTTGTTGTGGCCACAAAGGGGGCTTGGTTCATGTATTCATTCTTTCTTTTGTTGATCTGATTTAGAGTTACGCCCTTCTTCTTGGACCAGCTCCAGTGGCTCTTGTTGAGGTGGCTGCATTTGCTATTTTGGCTCCCCAAACCTCTAGCAATGAGAGTTCTTGTGAGGTTAGGCTAGTTGGGATTAGGGGAGCATATTGCTCCTCTACTCCTAAGCCAGTGTTAGGCTTAGGTGTCATAGCATGGAGTCCATGTTGCAGAGATATACCAGTTTGTAAGCTAAATCTTTGATTTCATCTTCATTAGAGTAATCTCCTCCTTCCTTTTGCCTTAGTCATTCTTCTTCTCTTCTAGATTTTTCTTGCACTCTTATTCTAATCTCCTCAATTCCTCCTCCACCCTTTGTAGCTCTATGTTTTCTTTGGGGGTGGATCAAGTTCTTCTTATGGGGATTTTGATAGTGTGATCTTTCCTTTTCACTTGACAATTTTTTAGCCTTGTTGCTCATGAATTGTCCTCTCACTCTCTTGTTGTTGAAATGGTTGGTCATTCTCCTTTTCATTAGTAACTCTCTCCATGTTGTCACGCTATTCCTTATGGAATTTGTCTCCCTCTTATTCTTGGATTGGTGATGGCTCATCCCCACCATATTATACACATCCCTCCTTGGGGTGTTTCTCAGTCATGCTACTGTGGCTAAACCCACGGCCTTCTCCACTGTTGCAGGGCTCCACTCCACCTCTACTTGACGAGCTTCTCCTCCTCTTCTTGCCATCACCAAGCCACAATTTCTTTTGGCATCAAAGCTCCTTGGAAATTTTGTGCACTTTTTGTAATCGATAGCCTACCCGATCTTCTTTGCATACTTCTATAGACTACACTAGTCCAAGAGTTGTTTTACAACTAGCTCCTCCATGATGGCATCTTTTAGGTTTAGGGTAAGCTTGAGTGTAAACTAGCTGAAACCCCTTGTTTCCACCATTAAGCTATACTTTGCTTGCTCTTCCACTGTAAACAAGAGCTTGCCACCTTAATCTTGCTCCGGATGTAGAGTCTGGCCAAGAGAAAGAGAGTAGCCAATGACTATGCTTTGGGCCATGCTCAAATGCATTGTGTGCTTTCTGTAGGGGTGACTTTCTCTTCCAGTAGTGGGGATTCCATCATGGCTCTTTGTTCTTATGTCGCTTTCTCCATAATGGTTCTTTGTGGGGTTGGTGGTCTTGTGGTGACTTGGACATTGAACGCTTCTGTACAAAGACCTGTGTCATCTTGCATTCACTTTTGGCAACTCGTGAGAATACATGCAAGTCATATGCTTCAACCATAATGAATGGGTGCAGCTCAAAGAGACATCACTTATCTGAATCCCATGGTGTTGACTTCGATGCATATCACCAGTGCTTGATTATCATTACTTGTGTATGTGCTGGATTTTTTTTTCATGTGTTATCTATACACACTCACAAAACACATTATTTATTTATATACATGTTTATAAATCCAAGTCACTTCATGAGGATAAAAATCAAGTGTAGAACTCAGTATTGTATTGGAGTGTGGCACACGCATCTAGTACTTGTGGTAGCCTACTCAATATAACAATAGATATTTTGCAACATTGAGTAGCATGGTACCTTGTCCAAGTCTACTCACAACATGTATCTCCTCCTCAGTGAGAGAATTTTATCAATCAGAGAGTTTTCTTGGCTAGTTTTGGCTAAGTCCATACCTCAAACTACAATCTGTACTCGAAAGGAAGTTGGTGCCACATAAGTCGGGTCCCTTTGAGATTGCCATTTGGCGAGTTTCTCTTCTGAGACTCTGTCATAATCTAGGCTCCAAGTTCAGCCATTATAACATGATTTTCAAACTAACATTTTTCAAATTGACTTTTCAACCCTCTAATTGTCACTTTAGTTGCTCTATCTCTAAGAGATTTAGTTGGCAAAGCACATCATTGAATGTCACAGTTAAGCGTAATTTGTTGGCCTCCTCATCAAAGATGAGTTGCATGCATTCATGTAGGAGTTGTCAAAGTGCTCATTCCCAGAATTGGATGGATGGTCTGACTTTCAGAGTCAAATGGTCCGACTAGACTGGGTTCGATTCCGAAGAGTGGTTCGATTGGTAGTTGGGCCTGAGTCCTATGGTTGGTCCGACTATAGAGTGATCTGATTGTTGTGTGTGTTTGACAGGACAAATGGGGTGTCCAACTGGACAGGCGGTCTGGTTGGGGAAGGTTGTCCGATTGGACGGTTGGGTATCCGATCGAACGGTTGGTCCGCGATTTTTGTGTGTCCGATTTTTGTGCATCCGATTCAAACATTCGATTTAACAAGTGCCCGATTTTGGAGTGTCCAATTCTAAGAGTCCGATTCTAGGAATCGAACGTTCGATTTGGCAGGTGCCCAATTTTGGAGTGTCCAATTCTTTGTAGTTTGATTTTGAGCATCCGATTTTGGATAGTCCAATTTTGGTGTGTCCGATTTTAGAATGTCTTATTTTCAAAATTGGACAGGGTATGTCCGATTGGACAAGATGGATTGGGTCCCATTCTGCAAATTGGACCGTCCGATTCTGGGAATCTGACCATCCGTGTATGATTCTGAGAATCAAACTCCAGTAATAGTGTATGATTCCTGTGGATGAGTTCCCAAGGATGACGAAAATTACTTGATTCTAACGATTTTGGTTATGAGGGGTCGCACAAACTTCCAGAATGTAAGAATAGACCCTAATGAAGGATTGTATGTATCTGGAATAGCAAGTAAACTCCAAAATACAAATCGGAAAGCAAATCAAACCCTTTTGCCCTGTTATGATAGCAGAAACCCCAATGCCTATTTTTCTTATTTTTTCTTTGTTTTTTCCTACCCTAATGCATCCAAATCACAAAGCAGACACCTATACTACTCCACTTACCTTTCCAAATCCAAAAAACCAAAAATCGACTTGCTAAGGAGATCTAATACCTCTTCAAACTCCCTCGCTTCCTACCTATCTAGCTCAAGCACCGGTTCAAGGAAAAACCTACTTCTATTCTCGATTAGAAGCATGCAAGCACTCAAGACTTGAATCCGTTGGTCCCGGAAATGCAACCAAAATATAGAGGCGAGCTCAAGCGCCAAGACCCACGAACCGCTTATTGTTTCAAGAGTTCCAAGCCGAGCACTAATGGCTACCTCTCACACCTCCATGCCCGATCAAGTTGCCTCCTCTCCCAAGCACTCCGGTAGCTTCATGATCCGAGTCTAAGCTTCAAAAAGTTCCATCCTCAAGCTCTACGCTCCAAGCTCTATTTCCGCAAGCAAGACAAAAGAAGAGAAGAGAAGAGAAGAAGAGAGGAAAAGATGGAGAGCTTTTCCACCACTGTCCCTCATACTCACACACACACTCTCTCAAGCACAAGCTCAAAGCAAGCAAGCAAGAAGAAGAAGAAGAAGAAGAAGAAGAAGAAGAAGAAGAAGAAGAAGAGGAGGAGAGCTACTTTTGTACACACACAAGAAAGAGCTTCTCATTCACTTTTCAACTTTATATACAAATCCCTAAATCCCTTTTGGGTGGTCATCCCCTTATCCCCTTTTTTACATGGCTGGCCATGGCCTAGGCTCTTTTTCCCATTGTCCTCCTATCTTCCTAGCTTCCTTCCTACCGCCCATCTACTTTTACAATTTACACGGGTGAGAGCCCGGCGCTCTTAAAAGAAATCAATGTGTGCCTTGCACTCTTTTACAAAAGTATTGACTTGCGCTTTTTCTTGTGCGCCTTTCTCTTTGATTTAGGACTTTTCTGCGTTTCTTGTGTTTCCATATTTTTCTTGGCATGCCTTCGTCTTCCGTTTTACTTTTTCCTTAGCCATGTCTTCCGTTTTAGATTTTCTAGATTTTTCACCTTGTTCGTCTAAGGGTTAACAACTGCACTATTCTGTTTCTCCCTAGGAAGGTTGAACTTCATTGTCTTGGCAGAGGGAATATTCTCTTTTGGAACTGTGGGTTCTCCCTTCTTTGCATGTGTTATTGTGGCAATCTCCAATCCCACCAAATTGGAAGAAGACTCTTGGGTATCCGGAGTAGCTTTCATAGGAGCTGGACTTGGACAGTCTTTTGCAGTGTTGCCTTCTCCTTTACATTGATTGCATAAGGGCTTGTAGTCCATAGAACTTCTAGGGTTTGGACAGTTTGGTGAGATATGACCATTTTCTTCACATCTATAACACTCCACTATTCTGATCGTTGGCCACTGCCAGACTATCATTCTCTGTAACTCTAAGAGGGAAACCTTCTTGGACTGAAATTAGGACCAAATTCCAAGGCTTTCGTTTGATGTCCTAGGTTGTCATCTTGGATTCCAACAAGTTGAATCTTGCTTCTTCATATTTCTTCCTTATTTTGTGCATCTCGTTCAGAGAGAAAATATCCTATGTATGGTTCTTTCTCAAATAGTAAAAAATAGAAGGCTTCGAGAATGGTTGGTTTTTGGGTACATTCATTGGCTAAATGTCCCACTTGATGGCACTTTCCACACCGCATATTAGAACGCATCACATCTCTCCCACCTCTCGCAAGAGTAGATACATTAGAGGTATTCACCTTTAGTATTTGTAGCTATTCAATAATCACATCCATAAGATCCTTCTTAATGCTTGCGACTGAATTAGACAAGTAGTCCTTCAGATTTTCACCTCATTGAGTTACTTGCAGTAGGGTTTTGGGAAGCTTCTGTGATCACTGTATACACTGGATGGGTTGATCCAAACGGTCCTCTATTTTGGTTTTGATTCAGAGCTCGTGTTGAGACTGGGAGTTGTTGATTCCACTTGGTAGGATTCCATTGTTGTTGAGTTGCCATTAGGGGAACTGTTTGAGGCCACTGCTATTGTGGTTGAACCATCATTTGAGACAATATCGTCTACAGCTACTCTGGATTATCCGTGCACTATACTATGGCATTGTTTGCATCTGGGGGTAGGGTTAGGAAACTATCCGTGGGATCGCATTTGGTGGGTATGCCATTCCTGGCATGGGAGGAGGTAAGACTTCTCTTCCTAAGGTCATTGACAACTCAGCTTCAGCTTCGTCGTACAGTCTTGCACCTTCCACTACAACTTGCAGATTGACTGGTCTTCTCAATTCCATGAACTTGCAAACTTCTGGTTGTAGGCCTCTAAAGAAAACTCCATTTTGGATGCCTTTATCCAAATGATGGTTGGTCCATCTCTTCAATATAGATTCCATTTGCGAGACATAGGCTTCTACTCGTTCATCAGAGGATTGACTTAGGTTCATAAACTCCTCTCGTATCCACTCTTCAAAACCTTCACATCTGAATCAAGTGAGGAAGGCCACCCATGTGTCAAAAGTTCCTATTGCTTGTCTCTCATACCATTGAAAACCTTCACATCTGAATCGAGTGAGGAAAGCCAACTTCAAGTCGTCCCATGTGCCAAAAGCTCTTGCTGCTTGTCTCTCATATCATTGAAACACTACACCTTTGAAAGTGGTAGGGAATATTGCCAACTAATGCTCGGGGGTTCTGGCATTGTTAGCCACACATGCTACCATAAACTCTACTACATGAAGATCTGGGTCTTCATTGTACTCTCCCTTAAAATGGGCAATGGGACCACATTCGATGGCCTGTCTCATCAATATTTTCAAGACAGATTTGACTAGAAAGGGGACCTTGAGTGGGGACTTCTGTAAAGAGTGCTACTAGGGTGTCAAAGGAGGCTTCTATTGCAATCTTGTTTTCGGCTTTGATTTTTGCCTTCTCTCTTCTCACTTACCTCTAAACTCGTTTTAGTGCTTGCCTCTTGATTGCATCATCCATTAGGAAGTTAGCACCACCCAATTGGTCTGCACTCAACAGAATAGAATCAGAGGAGGCTTCAGTATCTAGAGGACTCTCTGGCCAACATTTCTTCTACTTCTTTTCAACGTCTCTGAATTCATCTTTTAGTCTACTATAGAGGGGAAGATATTCCATTTTGAAAGTGTCAAAATTCATTCTTCTGAGGACTGTTGTGGTGCCATCATCATAGTAATGCCAACTCTTGATGGTTTCAACAGTGTATGTTGTGAAGAACACTTTGTCTACTAACTTCTAATGGGTTGCTAATTGGAAAAACAAGAGATTGTCAGTGCACTGTGCATCCCATGTATCCTGCCATTGAGCATCCATGAACAAATTCCAACTATTTTCTTCATTGTTTTCGTGAACCTCCATTGACCACAACTCCTAAAGCTTCTTCATGATCTCCCACTTGATGATGTTTGGAAACTTCTCAATGAATGTCAAATCTCCCATGGATGATCATTCTCTCTATTTATGCACCTCAGTTTGTTCCCAAACAACTTGCCACCAAGATGTGCATCTTTGTTGCTTCAATAGGGAGAGGAATAGTCCACCACATAGAGTCTGCATCATGATGGTAATATGTTTTTGCCATTTTGGGATGAGCTTCTTGTAGAAAGTGAATTTGGCAATGAGAATCTCCAATTCTTCAGTGGTAGAAGGAACTTTGCAAGCATCCATTGAATTCTTCCCTTCTTGGCAATACCATTTCCTTCATTTTCAGCCTCTCATGATGCTTGTTGATCGCAATCTTCCCCAGCTACGCACCGAAAACATGGAGCCCCAAAAGGAACACCAAGGAAAACAAGGTTTCTTTTTAATATTTGATATGATCTCAACAAAGAAACAAACACCATGAACAAGAAATCTTCACGTAGCTTCATAGAAATAATTCTCCCACGGCTTTAACTTTAACAAAATCCATCATACTCTTTGCATAGAATTATTTGATAGACCACAAAAACACAAGATAATATACCACTTTGAATGAAAAGATATCACATATTATTCATCTTCAAAGATCCCATAGCTTTCTCTCACAATCTCACATAGATAGATACATTGTCTGGCATAGAATTCTCTCTCTCTCTCTCTCTCTCTCTCTCTCTAGAGAACATCATATCCTCACTACAATATTCAATAATCACTTACAATAACCCTTCTTTGGTCGTGAATACCCCTCCCAAGAGGTATGTTTGATATAAAAGGTCACCAGAGCCACTACAGTGACTCTTCATACCTCACTACTGTCACTTCACTCCAGTCTTCTCTTGAGTCTTCAATAGCTACTTCTTCCACTTCCTTGAGCTCTTTGAACTTGCATTCACCTCTTTCCAAGGCTAGAAAACTTTCCCATACTACACCCTCATCCAATAGAACACTTATAGAGGCGTACAGAACAGAATTGAACAGAACATGAATATGGGCTCTAGAAAAGCTCAATAAAGGGTTACAGAAGGTCAACAAAAAGTATCTAGCTCAACTAAAACCAATAACAACCATAAAAAACCATTCAATGAGCTTACAAAAAACCTCAAATTTCATCAATAATTACTCCATCCCTCCATACCAAATAAAAATAGAACAAAACATGAGCAAAATAGAAGCTATCAGAACCAATCAGACACTATCAAGACATCTTCTAGACATAACAAAACATCACAGAACCTCATATATCTACTGAAAACCATCATGAACTTATCAAATCCATTCGACCCTATCCAAAACACTCTCAAATCACTTCCAAACCAATTAATCATCATGTAAAATCAACCATTCAACCCTCAAAAACAACAAAAATCAACCCAAAAAAAAGTCATTTCAACATTCAACAAGAGGAGATGAATCACACATAAAATTAACAGGTGGAACAAAACATGTATGTTAGAAATTAAGGCCGATGAATCAATCATGGTATTGAAGAAAGAGATAAACAAAATTCTCAAGGTAGGCTTCATATACTAGGTGTAATGCTCAAAAGGTAAGGCCCATATTATTTTAGCCAAGAAGATTAGAGGCTAATGGATATATGTGGAAGTTAAAGCCTTGACTGTTGCTACTCAAAGGGATTTTTACCGCCTACCTTTCATTGATTATATTTTGGAAAAAGTGAGAGATAATACTATGTATGTTGTATATTCTAGATATTCCCAATTTCCTATTACTTCTAAGGATCACAAGGAAATGATCTTCATTACCCTATGGGGTTGTCTTTATTACAAGGTTCTACCTTTTGGTTTATCCAATGTGCAAGAGGATGAATGTGGTGTTTTCTAGCTACTTAAGGAAGTTCATAAGAGCATCCACTGATTATTGTTAGATCTGTAGTTCAAGAGATGATCACTATGAGAACTTGGACCTAGCTTTTCGCAGATTAGACTATTCAATTTTCTAGTTGAACACCCCAAGAAGTGCAAGTTAGCACAAGCTACAATGATGATAAGTTGAAGGCTCCAATGTCACTTTCTTCTCCTTAGGATATGAAATAGCTACTGACTTTGCATCCCAACTTTATGCACTATTTATTGGGCCTTTGCTATGGATGGAAGAGTGTTGTGATGTGTTTTTCAAGGTAAAGGAGGTATTGGAAAGTTTGGATATTTTACAATATCCAAAGTGGGAGAAAGACTCTTATGTGAATCCTTCTGTGAAATTACATGTTATTGAAGTGATTTAATTACAAAAAGGAAAGGAATCTTGATACATGAGACCAATTTATTATGCAAGAAGGATGATCATCAAGGTAGGAAAGAATTTCTTAGAAGTAGACTTATAGTGAGTATGGTATTCACTTGTCAAAGATTTCAAGCATATTTTATACCCAAACCATTTGGTCACTAACTTACATCTCTTCTCTCTCACCATTGCATAACACATGGAGGATTTGGGACCACTACTTTGGCCTCAACCTTCCCAAGCCTTGTACTCATGACAACAACTTGCGACACCTCTTTGACTCCATTATTTATCTATTTCCTTAGTTGGGATAGCTTCTAGGAATTGCCACCACCTCTTGCCCATTGCAAACAAGATGTTTCCTTACTTCAAAAGCTTCACAACCTTCATGGCAATGATTAGCAACAAGATGGCACCTTTTTGTCATTTCGATCCCCATATTCTTCTTCAACTCATAATAGCAACAAAACTTATACATGCTAGCCTTGTTACATGCGTAGCTAAACATTGATTTTGATTAATCTTTTCTCCTTTTTACATGTAGCTTTGAGATTGTTACAACCCTTCTTTTGAAAGCATAAAAATATAAATTTAGTGAGATAAAGCAAAAGTAGTATGTATCAAAAGAAGAGTTATTCCATCACTTCGTACGTCTTTGGAGTTGTTACAACTCTTCGAGCCTTCAACATCCAAATTTTCACAATCTCAATCAACACACATGAACATCCATACACTTATATGGGACCCTCCTCTCTCTTCTCTCTCAAGACAAAATTTGATAATGAAGGGTAGAGCAAGGCCCCTAAATCTATCACCCGTTGTGTATGCTTTTTAAAAAGCTTAAGTGTTCTTGTCATTTAAAGCCTTTATAAATCTTTTATATCTTTTAATCAAAAAGCCTTATATCATTCTACACAAGCTTTTAAAGCTTTTTTTATGGTATTAGTCGCCCTTTACAAGCCGTAGTGTAATGCCACCGAGTTCTCTTTATATGCATGTCCCAACATCAATCTTCTCCATCACCCTAACACATTTTCATCATCTTTTCAAAACGTCACTACTCGATAGGATATTCATCACCGTCATGAAGCATGCCATGCTTCATCTCAAACATAATCACATCAGACTTCATATTGTCTAGGACGAAAATTTCCGCATCATAGGTGCCACAATTTTCCTCATCAATGACATCAACCTCTTCCTTGTTCCTGTTCTTAGCATATTTTCCTCTATGACAAGCTTCTTGTCGTGTCCTGGTCTAGAAGATATATGATGGCCATCCAATGCATCCCTGCTAAAAATATGAACTCTCTTTACTTCGGTACAATGTTGTGATTAACCTGTTGTTTTGAGACCAACTAAGGCAATAATTGCAATGGCATCCTGTAAATTTGAAGTCGATGCTCAAAGTCATCTCCACACACTTATACCCCTCTTCAAGTTTCAAAGTAATCCATTCTCACCTTGGATAGAAATCTATCAACCTTGTCATAGAGACATAGATGCAATTGAAGGAATCATGCAACCACGCCCTACTTGTGTCTGTGATTCTCAAGAGAATCACCAAAAGGAATTATGATTGGGCATGCCAATAAGACAGATATACTTTAGAGGCATATTACAAGAGATGATTTCATAGGGAGGAAACACTACCATTGTTGCAACTCATAAGCAATCCAAGTAAAGCATTGAAGAATGTCCCATCTAACCTTAATGCGAGTTCTTAAACATTCTAAGCAACATCCAAAGTCTCTCACTAAATTTCCATCATTTAGCTTTAAACACTATTTCTTTGTAGCACCTGCTTTCTTTAAAAACTTGTCAAGTGACACGCCTTCAACATTGATATAGCAAGTACAAGCCTTGTTTTCAACCTTTGATAAGTAAGTGAAAACTCATAAAGAATAAATTCATGAAATGCTTGCTCAAATCTTGGAACTTGGCTTAGTAAACTTGATAGTGCCTCACTTCTTTTATAGAAAGTGACATCTAATGTGTTTCCATCCAACTCTTGAGATGAAGTTGACATTGATATGAACCAATGGAGCTTTCCCATAACTTCCAAATAGTTGATTATTCTCATTTATGCTACTATCCAAAATCAAGATACCAAAGGCTTGAATCTTCTAAATATGTATTCAAACCTCCCCTTGAGTCTTCCAAGAATGTTATTGTCAATAGTTACCTGCTTTTGATTCAATGCAATTGTGCCCTATTCAAAAACATGCTTCAAGAATGTACTCAAATTCTTAGTCACATATACATTGAGAAACAATGCAAAGTTGGATCCATGCGATGCAATCATACAAGCAATGCTCCAAAAAAAAATTTGTATGCACTAGAAAATAGAGTACCTAGCCTATCTATATGTGCTCGTGTGTCATGCAAAATGCAAACACAATTCCTTAATTACTTGAGATCCTTAACCTAACCTCTCATCACTCATCAAAAAAATATTGTACTCCACTCCATCCATCCAAGTCTTACATTCACTAAACAAAAATAATGCTCCTCAAGATGTTAACCAAGAAAACAATCCATCTTCACAACTGGTGGCATCCCTTCATGACCCTCAAACTCACCCAACCACCTTTCCCACTCAACTGGAGGTTCCTAACTCAGTGATGAAAATCCTAACTCGTGTGCATGCAAAGAATTGTGTATGCTCAATGAAAGGTGGTCTCTCAAGTGCATGTGCATCTAAGATTTACTACATATATCTACATCATTAACAGGCCTCATGCCTTGCTAATGCTCAATGATGGTGCAAAACATGCATCAACCCAACCCATGGCATGGAAGTATTTGATTAAATTAGGAGACAACCCCCGAGTGTAGTGTATTCAACAAGTGCAATGTGAAGTGTTCATGATCCCATAATCCCTATGATATGCAAGAGTATTGGCAAAACAACTTACTTATTTCAAGGTGCTCAACTACCAACAAGCTCTAGCTCAAATCTATCCAAGGAAACACCAATCTTGACAAAGGCTATCAAGTTTCCACTCTCAAAAAATCCAAACAAATTGACAAAAACAATTCCTATGGTAGACAAACACAAAAAAATCAACTACTACAAAATAACAAAACAAACAGTCATGCAAACACGTAAGCTACAAAAAATCCAACTTATCTACAAATTTTCTAGGGGTTTTTAGTTTTTGAAAAAATGCTTAACATATTTTGCCCTCCCCCTACTCTGCAAGCATTCATACATAATAGTTGTTTTCATAAGACAATACTACATTTATGAGCCAATCAAAAATCAAGTCTAAGGATCTATCCACAAGCTTCTCTCAACAAACTCAAGATCAAAGAAATCCAATCTCACATTTCTCTCAAGCAGCTCCTTTATAGGTAACCAAAAATCATCCATTAAATTCTCATCAGAATCACCAAATTTTTTCAATATAAAAGCTTCAAAATAATCCTCACCATCAAAGGAAAGCACATCATCCTCCAAAATCTTTGAATCCCACCCATCGTCCCAAGGAGAAAATATGTTACTTTTAGAGTTTCTAAACAAAGCTTCAACCCTTTCTTTGTTGCCAAACTCTAAATCATCCACCACAAATTTATCCATACAATCATGAACAAATTCTCCAATAGATACTACGCAAGGATCTCCCACCTCAATATCCAAATCAAGCACAACATAAAAAAGAGTCAATTTCAAACTCCTAACACCACAAGAACGAAATACATCAACACATGGGGACACTCCAATACACCCAACCACTCTTCTTAACTCATCAACAATACATGACTTCATTGAGTCTTTCATACACAAAGAATGGTAAACACCTTCCATAGTATCCTTATGAATAACCTCAAGGGAAACTTCACAAGAAACAAAAGAAGCAACAAATTTGAGTCAATAACCTCTGCTAAATACTCCTTCATTGTCAAACCCCTAACTATCACCTTACAATCTCCTTTCAACTCCATTCCCTATTTTTAAACCTCTCCTCCCTTAAAATTTCAATTCTTTTCAAATCTTTTCTCCAATTTCTTCTCACATTCTCATAAGTGTCACTCTTAGAATCCTCAAAACCCCAATCAAAATCATCACAACCATCATCAAAATCTTTAAGAGAATTCAAAGAAATTAGAAGACTTTTCATATGAAGTTTTCTCTTCTTCATTGCTGCCTAAATCAACCGTACAATCATCAACACAACTATCTAGAAGTATGAGGTTAGGTCTACCAAAACAACATCAGCAAATTCACAATCAAAAGCCTCTCCAAGGCTACTCAAACCATCATCAACAAACACACAAGACTCATCAGATTCAACAACAACAACATCACTACAAGAAGACTAATAATCCATAACTTCAATACTCTCTTGATCAACACCTAAAATGAGAAACTCACTACTACACTCAACAACCTCATTAGGCAACAAATCCAAAATCTTAACTTCATCAATAAGCCTTAAGCCCTCCCCCTCATGGTCTTCTAAAAAACTGAAAAAATCCTCCTCAATACTCTCTTCATCTTTCAAGAAATCAGATCCATCTATGCCCTCACTACTATCAAGGCAAATAAGCTCACTCTCTAATTTATTACTACTCTCTTCAATGCTCTCAAGGATATCAAAACTTTCATCACTCCTTTTCTCCTTAGAAATATCAACATTATCTCTCCATATTTCCCCTAAGACTCACCTCTATATTTGGCTCATCTCTATTTATCAAAATTTCACCTTCATAGCCCTCAAGCTCCAAAATGATGTATGTAAATTCCTCCTCACTAGATAAGTCACTATTCACTTGACTAGAATTATTTGGGGTTAGTTGATAAGAGCTCGCAGTCCTAGATTCTTCACTCCAATCATATTCTGTCAAACAAGTATTTTTCTCCTCAACCACCCTAGGAATTTTCTCCTCACAGACTTCCATTGATTCCTCACAAGTAAACTCATCTCTCCTAAATAGAAAATATAGTATACCTCTCTCAAAATAGCCATAGCTAACTCTCTTCTCCTCTAAAACTTTTCTCTCAACTCGCATTGAACTCAACCTCTCTTGTGGTTCTTCAAAACCCCAATTTTGATCCTAAATCTTTTTTCTTTTGGTCTTCTTTTGTTGATATTTTGCTATATTCACTGTTTCCTCAAAAGTATCAGGATTCTTAACCTTTAATTTCACTCTCCAGTCTTTTGATTTTAACCCATTATAAAATACAATATCTGCAGCATACCTAGGGCTATCTCTCCTTTTGGAAATTTCAAACTCCATCGTTCCCACAACCTTTCAAACTCCCTAGCAAAGTTCTCAACACACTAATCCTTTTTTGGTACACAAGTTTATCTTTTAGCCCAAATCTCCCTCTAACTTTCTCTTTTTTTATACCTAGATAAAAAATAAGCTCTAATGGTCTCATAGTCCAATTTTTGTGAAGATCTTTTCAGTTTCGACCTTCTCTCAAAGTCAAGCAATCAATTTGATGCTCCTCCCTTGCAATTAATACCTAAGAATCTGAAGTTTTTTCTCAGAGTCTATCACTCTTAGGATCAAACAACATAGCTAAATTTTTTCTAAAAATCTTTGAGGATCCTCAATATGATTGTCATGAAGCTTAGGAAAATCATCACCCATCTCAACCAATCAACAAGCACAAAAAATAAAAACTAGGTCACACTCAAATCAAACAACCAGGACAAAGTCAATTTTGGCACTCCTCAGATAGCAGAGGCACCAAAAAGAGATGCTTAGCGAGCAATGATCAAAGACTAGCCTCTCTCACAACTAGAAAATGAGACGATGAGGAGTGCCGATTAGGGAATTGAGTTTGTCGATGTTCAACACAAAAGGAAAAATTTCAATGTTTCACAAACATGATTCAACCAACACATGAACACAAACAAACAACTTTGCCTCTCATAGCTCAAGTATGCCTAAAATCAAACACGATGTAAAGCAATCGACAAACACCAAAACAAAATACTTGAGTCCAGAACAAAACACAATAACTTTGTACCTCTTTGGGGTTGTTACAAATCTTCAAGCCTTCAACATCCAAATTTTTGCAATCTCAATCAACACACACAAACATCCATACACTTGTATGGGAGCCTCCTCTCTCTTCTCTCTCGAGACAAAATTTGATTATGAAGGGTAGAACAAGACCCCTAAACCTCCACACTCTCTTCTTATATAGATTTTTAGCTCTCTCATCACCCATTGTGTATGCTTTTTAAAAAGCTTAAGTGTTCTTGTTGTTTAAAGCCTTTACAAAGCTTTTATAGCTTTTCATAAAAAAGTCTTATATCATTCTACGCAAGCTTTTAAAGCTTTTTTGATAACATTTGTCACCCTTCGCAAGTCGTAATGTAATGCCACTAAGTTCTCTACATATGCATGTCCAAATATTAGTCTTCTCCATCACCCTAACACATTTTCATCATCTTTTCAAACCATCACTGCAATAGACTTACTTGATAGGATATTCATCACTGTCATGAAGCATGCCATGCTTCATCTCAAACTTGATCGCATTAGACTTCATATTGTCTGGGACGAAAATTTTCGCATCATAGGTGCCACAATTTTCCTCATCAATGATGTCGACCTCTTCCTTGTTCCTATTCTTAGCATATTTTCCTCTATCACAAGCTTCTTGTTGTCTCTTGGTACAGAAGATAATATGATGGCCATTCACTTCATCCTTGCTGAAAACATGAACTCTCTTTATTTCAATGCAATGTTGTGATTAACCTGTTTTTTTGACCAAGTGAAGCAACAGTTGGAATGGCAACCTATAAATTTGAAGTCGATGCTCAAAGTCATCTCCGCACACTTGTACCGCTCTTCAAGATCCAAAGAAATCCATTCTCATCTCAGATAGAAATCTATCAACCTCGTCAAAGAGACATAGATGCAATTGAAGGAATCATGCAACTACACCCCACTTGTGTCTATAATGCTTGAGAGAATCACTGAAAGGAATTATGAGTGGACATGCCAATGAGACGGATATACTCGAGGCATATTACAAGAGATGATCGGATAGGGAGGAAACACTACCATTGTTGCAATTCATAAGTAATCCAAGTAAAGCATTGAAGAATGTCAGATCTTATCTCAATGCGAGTGCTTAAACATTCTAAGCAACATCCATATCTCTCACAAAATTTCCATCATTTAGCTTCCAACACTATTTCTTTGTAGCACCTGCTTTCTTTAAAAACTTGTCAAACAACAAACCTTCAGCATTGATAGCAAGTATAGGCCTTTTCAACCTTTGATAAGTGAAAAATCATAAAGAATAAATTCATGAAATGTTTGCTCAACTCTTGGAACTTGTCTTGGTAAACTGGATAGGACCTCACTTCTTTTATGGAAAGTGACATCTAATGTGTTTCCATCCAACTCTTGAGATGAAGTTGATATTAATATGAACCAATGGAGTTTTCCCATAACCTCCAAACAACTGACTATTCTCCTTTGTGCTACTATCCAAAATCAAGATACCAAAGGCCCAAATCTTCTAAATATGTCTTCAAAGCTCCCATTGAGTCTTCCAAGAATGTTGTTTTCAATAGTTACCTCCTTTTGATTCAGTGCAATTGTGTCGTATTCAAACATGCTTCAAGAATGTACTCAAATTCTCAATCACATATGTGTTGAGAAACAATGCAAATTCAGTCCACGTGATGCAATCACATAAGCAATGCTCCAAACAAAAAACGTATGCACTGGAAAGTAGAGTACCTAGCATATCTACATGTGCTCGTGTGTCATGCAAAATGCAAACACAATTCCTTAATTACTTGAGATCCTTAACCTCACCTCTCATCACTTAGCAAAAAAATGTTATACTCCACTTCACCCACCCAAGTCTCACATTCACTTAACAAAAATAATGGTCCTTAATATGTTGACCAAGAATCAACCCATCTCACAACTGGTGGTGTCCTTCATGACCCTCAAACTCACCCAACCACCTTTCCAAGTCAACTAGAGGTTTATAACTTAGTTATAAAAATCCCAACTCTCATGCATGCAAAGAATTGTGCGTGCTCAATGAAAAGTGCTCTCTCAAGTGCATGTGCATCTAAGATTTACTATATATATAGTTGCAATGAGCCTCATGTCGTGCTAGTGCTCAATGATGGTGCAAAACATGCATCAACCCAACCCATGGCATGGAAGTATTTGATAAAATCAGGATGAGCCTCGAGTGCAGTGTATTTGACAATTGCAACATGAAGTGCAAGAGTATTGGCAAAAAAACTTACAAGTTTCAAGGTGCTCAGCAACTACCAACAAACTCTAGCTTGAACCTATCCAAGGAAACACAAATCTCAACAAAGGCTATCAAGTTTCCACTCTCAATAGATCCAAACAAAATGACCAAAAAATTTCTTGCACTAACCAAACATAAAAAAGTCAGCTCCTACAAAATAACAAAACGAACAGTGATGCAAACATCTAAGGTATAAAAAATCCAACTTACCTATAGTTTTTCTAGAGGTTTTCAATTTTTGAAAAAATGCCTAACATCATCTTCACCACTAAGGATCATAGCTTCCTTCTTCCAAACTCCCCATATTTATGAGCCATAGTGAGGGGCTTCCTCCATAGAAAAAGTACTCAAGTCGTGAGGCAACAACAGTCACTCTTAAAAGAACACAATAGCCACAATGAGTGAGGTTTCTATGATATGTCATAGCCACTTCTTAACAACAAGAAAAGCCATAAGATAAGATCACAATGTGCCTTTCAGAGAATCATAAGTGCAGGAATATGTGTCTTATCTATACTATGTGTCTTGAAATCCGATGCAGTGTATCAGATTTCGAAAAAACTTGTTAGTTTTTCACCTTTTTTTATGCATTGCATCAAGCTCTTCAAAAAACTTGTTATGTTTTCACTTCTTTTGATGCATTGCATCGAGTGCCCCAAAAGATTGCAAAATTTTCACCTTTTTTTATGCATTGCATTGAGTGATCCAAAGATATAACAAATACTAGAGACTTCTTCATTTGTTCTTATGTAACTAATCAACTTACCATAAAAATAGACAATTTCTTGGTTTTTCTTTTGGTTTTGATGCAATGCATCAAGTCTCAAATATTTACTACAAAAAACTTAGCGTTTTACTCTTGCACTTGATGCAATGCATCAAGTCTCAAAATTTCAGTTAAAAAACTAAGCCATTTACAATGAAACTTGATGTAATGCACAAATGTTATGTTGTAATCCTCCAATGTGATGTGTATATTGTACTCGAAAATACAATTGCATTATCATCTTGATACATTTTACATTGGAAAAAATAAAACATGTTTTGGAAGATTTGATTTTTGGGCATTATTGGCTGAACTAAAATTAAATCCCTTTGCATTAGGTTGTCAAGGATACCAAGGGATAAAATATGCCTTGTCTAATGTAACTACTGTAAAAAGTCAATATGATTATTTTCTTGAAATGCAACAAAAGTGATGAACTAACATTTTTTCCACACTATTTAGTTTATAAAACTCATTTGAATTGCCCTTAAATGAACTTATTTTGAATGGTCTTAAAAATTGACAGGGTAAACGTTGTAGATAGAATACTATGTTGCACATGCATAAGGTCATTATTATATAATGTAAACTTGGAATCCAAAAAGTGAAATATATAATGTAGAGGCTATGATCTCCTTACAATTATACTATTTGGCCCAACCTTTCTGATTCTTTTTATAAATCTTTTGTGTTGTAATAATAAAATTCCTAATGTAGAGTGTACATGTATATATACTTTTTATGGTCTTAATAAAAAGTTCTTTTTGGAGTTTAAACTATAATTCTATCTACAATATCATATTGATTATTTGTATTTTGAACATCCATGCCCATGGTCGCTTAAAATTTACCATAGATTTCTTACTTTTACACCGAGATAGTCATTGATCCAGGTCTCATGAAGCAAAATTAACACAACTAATCTCTTATTTGGACATTATGATATTATGATAAACCCATTTTTAAAAGAGCATTCAATGATCTAAAAGATCAATTCAAATTAAGGATGAAATGTTGCAATTTTGGAGGACTTCATCCTTGACACTAAAAATTAACTATGACTAACTAAGATGCAATTGTTAGTGTATAAATGAGCTCTATTTTATGATACGTGATTTTGAGATTACCTCACCATATGCTTATGCTACCAAATCTAGGGCACTTTTTCAAAAATATGTGTTAATGAGTTCTCTTGTTTAAAAATTTGTCTAAATTTTGAGCTTTCTTGAAAACATATATGTTAAATTTTGATGGCTCTTCAAAAGATGTCTTCAATTTGACATTTTTGAACATATATATGTTAGTTTTTAATGGTCTATAAAAAGTTATGTGGTTTTCTAAAAATCTCAAGGGAATCTTAGAGATTCTTCTTAGCAAAAGCATGCAATTTACCCAAAAGGTTTGCAACTATGTTGTGAGAGCTACAACAAAAAATGTTGTCAAGGTAGGAGAGTAGGAGATGCTATATATTGCCTTATTGGACCATGGATCTGAAATTAATGTTATGGCATATAGTCTATATGAGAATGGTGGTTGGCCGATGGATGTAGATCCTAGTTGTCATATGTAGGCTACAAATAACTTGTTTGGGAATCTCTATGCTACATGCCCAAATGTTCCAGTGACTATTGAGATATTCGTGATTATTAGAACTTCTTTGTGTAAGATTCTTGCAATTATCTAGTGATTTTGGACCTGACATTCATTGTGTCAATAAGGATGGAAACTAAAGTCATTGATGACGGTTTGTCATATGCTCATATGAGAAGTAGAGATGGTAGAAGAGTAGTTCAGTTCTTGACAACACCATATTAGAGAATTTGAGAATCTCCCAAGATCCACTTTCAAATAAAGGGTAAAGATTTGCCCATGTGGCTAAATCTTAACCCATGCTTCAAAGTGGGACTTGGAAAGACAACCTACATAGTAATTAGGGTAGACTCCACTTTTAAGTAAGGGGATAAGATTTTATCATCTAGCCAAATATTAACTATATTGGGAATTCCCAAACTATATGAGAATTCACATATTCCCTAATATAGCATCGGCAACGCGGCTGTAGTAGGCACAATGATGGCAGCAACCATGGGGCTTTGATAGCCCCCCAAGTGGGCTATCTCCACCCAAGAGGGTTTCTTGAAACTCTTCTTCTGTTGCTTCCATAGAGTCAAACCCTAACTGTGGGTTTCATGGTAGCTATAGCCACAAGCTTGAAAGCTTGACCTTCTTGTTTTTTTTTCATCTTTTGCTATCACTAACAGTGATTTTAATCACTGAGTTATCTCTTCCAGAGTCAGTTACCAATCTAGGAACTCCATTTCATAGGTTCTTTCACTTGGTAGGGCATCATCAAGCTCATCAAGTCTGACATCTACCATCTCTAGTAGCATAAACTAGAGATGAGTGCTTGTAAGCACTAAAGCACATTGCTCAATCATTTTGCTATTGGTATTTACTCAATCTGAGTTTTTCATCAGAAAATTAAAACCATTAAGTGCTCTACTTCATTTTGTAAGGCTATGTGTACAACTATAAACACATAGACCATCCTATCCTAAACTTGTGTTGCTTGCTACATATCATGTATGGTCTCTTTCAAATATCTTGGTCAATGAAATCAAAGAGATGAGTGTCATTGTACTCTCTTTCAGAGTCATCAGCAACAAGCGTTGAAATCATAGACCCGTCCTTCACAAGGTTCATCTACTAAACCATACCACAAGGAGGAGCCAGAAGTTTAGTCTAGGTTCACATCTTTGAAGCCTAAAAAGACCAATAAACCTTGAAAGAAGATTGCACATAAGAAAGGACCACCAAAGTCATATTTTGAAGTACTACATATGTATGATTTCTGCCTTTCTCTTCATTGCAATTTTGAATATCAATTGTTTGTAAGGGTGTCCTTGATTTGCTTCCGCATTCATTGGCAAGTTTGTAAGGGACTAGACACTACCCTTATCTTAGCAAGTGGTAAGACCTTCCCAATGGCCACAACATATGCTGATGTCCTCCCTCAAATTCATAAATTTGATGGCAAAGATTTCCACCCATGGCAGGTACTTATCAAGTACAAGATGATGGAGAGAGGGTATTGGCCTCTCATTCAAGGCACTAGAGCAGTAAACTCTGCAAATCTGGTTGATGTAGAGGATGACCAACATGCCCAACCAATCATCATGTTACACTTAGATGAGTCCTCGATTCATCATGTTGATCAACTAAATACTACTAAAGAAAAATGGGATGAGCTTGAAAAGCTCTATGGAGCCACTAGTAAAAATACTTAAATCTTCCTTAAAATTGAATTCTTTAGCTTGGAATATAAATCAGGACAAGACTTGGGAAAATGCATTTCTCACATGAAGGGTCTCATGGCCCAGCTTGCCTCAATACAAGCTCCAATCCATGAAGAGGATGTTATTGCTATTCTCTTAAAAGCTGTGAAAAAGGTGTTTCCTACCCTTGTAACCACTCTTAACAACATTCCAAATCCTACCTTGGCAAGTACCATCCAATCATGTTTGAATGAAGAAAAGAGGAACCACAAAGAAGGCAGCACCGGTCAGGCATCTTCAACTTCCCGTGATCAAGTTTTGGTACATACAGTTCTCACAAAATGTTATTTTTGTAAGAAAAAAGGGCATATTGTAAACAACTATTGGAAGAAGTATCCCAAAAAAATAAAATGTAACAAATGCAAGAAGATAGGGCCAACTATGTCTCCAATCCATCTAATGATCGACTAGTGGCCAACTATGTCTCCAATCCATCTAATGATCGATCTTTTTTGAGTCTCTAAACCATCTACCTATAAACACTCTTGTAGCCTAATCTATAAAGGCATCCCATTTGTTTGAGGTGGGGACATCTTACATGCTTTGTAATCCAATGCCACCCTGGCATTGAGGGGGGGTGTTAGAAGATAGGCATAGGAACCCACCGTAAGCAAGCGTGTGCTTGAAGGATAGGGGAAACCCTAACCCTAGCCAGAGGTAGAGGCTATATAAATAGCCTATGGGTCACTATCAAGGAGTGAGAGAGTGTACCCAAGTTGTACTTGTAAGCAACTTAGTAAACAAGATTTTGTTCTTGTACTTTGAGCTCTCTTCTCCCTCTTGTGCACACATTCCAATGCTTGCCTCTCTGATATTTTCACATTATTTACATGATGATAGGATATGTGTGGATGCATGCTTTGTAATGTCTAAAGTTGAGAAACACATGGGTATGTTTGATGGTCTACAATCAAGGGAGTTGTTATTATTCAAAGGGTTGTGGGTTTCTTCAATGTTACCATATGACCTAGGAAGTAGTATCTTAGTTTTGTTTCTACTCTACACTGGGCGACTACTCTATGGTTGTGTAACCCAAGAGGACAAAATGGTTGTAAGAGACTACAGTGGACAAGCATGGTAGATTTGAAGATGTTGAAAAATATTTTAATTGGAAGTATATTAATGGTGATCAATGCATCTAGAATGGGCTTTGATACCTTGGGGGGGAGTCCCCTAAAAAGTTTTGGCTAACATCCGGGTTCATATGTAAGAGTTATAGAGTCAGAAAGGGCAATGTTTGGCTCAAACTGCATGTTGTAAAGAATGGTTGCAGGCTACACAAAAAAATTTAGGAGCTAATACCCTCAAAATTAGGTCCTAGTGTCTTTAACAAAGTTGTAGATCGTGAGCATTAGGGGAGTTTTGAGGTCTCGAAAATGACCTGTAAGAGATCCTAGAGAGAGAAAACAATTTACAAAATAAAATCATTTTATAGAATTTTTAAAAGGTTTATATTTTGGTAAGTTAAAATATCAAAATTCGTTAATAAGTCATTGTCGTGATATTCTCGTGGTCACATCAAACTTAGAAATCTAGGTCGCCATAAAGTTGGCAAGGTTGTCATAATGAAGATCTTACCTCTCCTCATTAAAGTGAAAAGTAATATTCAATTTGAATTTTGGTGGATACTCGATTGCCTCCCTCCATCGTTTCTCCATCGTTTCTCTCTTCTTTTTTCCTCCTCCTTATTAGTCTCTTCTTTGTTTTCGTTCTTGCTTCTAATCATATCCTTATCTATGGATCAATCACCCAATGATCTTTGTAACTCAGCTATGGATCAATCATCTAATGATCTCTGTAGCTCTCATAAAAGACCTCTCTATCATCTTCATATTGAGTTGGACAATGAGTATGAACCGATAAGAAAGAGAACAAAATCTATCACGGTTACAGAGTCTATGAAACACATACTGAGGTTTGAAGGAAAGAAGAATATTGATATTTGGTTAGATGGAAAGCTATATCCCAAAGATCCTAGTAGAAATAGCACTCCTCCTTTCTATAATAGCTCGTCATTAATGAGGTTTATTGGTGATGGCTACAATGGATTTTCAGGTTATACACTTAATCTTGTTGCAGAAAAGGATATCCTTGGACTAGAGAATCATCTTTTGATGAAACACAATATAGAGTTGTTGCAGAAGCTAGAGGATTGTCAACAAAAAATTCAATCATTGGAAAAGCGTATCAAAGCTTATCAACAAAAGCAAACTTTATTAGGCCTTCGAAATCGACAAAGAGCTCTTAAAAATATTGAGAATCTCAAACGAGGAGGAGGAGGCTGTGGTAAAAGAATCCAAGCACCAAGGTATATTTTTTTTCACTTGAAAAATCTTAAATATGGCTTTATTTAAACTACTTGTATTGATTTGTGATGTTAATTTTGCTTAGATCTCTTCTACAACCAAATGCAAGTGAAAGAGATTCTTTAAAAGCAGCTCAGTTTTATTATCATCTTCTTCCTTCAGTGGTTTCAAAGGATATTTTGGAGAAGAAGAAATTTAAAAAGGCAAAGAAACAATGCTTGGAGTCATTTGTGAAGGATCATTCTTTGGATTCTGAGTTAGTACAGAAGACACTGGATAGTATTGGTATCAGTCGAGATGCTTATATGCAACTTTTCCAACTTTTACAATCAAATATGAAGCAAGGACAGGTACACAATTGCATACTTCCGAAACCATTTGTGGTTAGGACTATCAGACAGAGAGTTAATAACAAAGTGATGGAGATTCTAGGTGAGCCTTTTCATATCAAGGCTAGCTTCAAGGGCAAGAAAAAAGAGGTTACATTCAATGAATTTAACAATATTTTCCTTGACTTGCCCACCCTACAATGCTTAATGATCAAATTTTATGACTTGTCAGTAGCAGAGGCACAGGGAGTGGCTAGATTTGTGATTAAACTTGATGAAAGTGAGATTCTGAAATGTAAAAAATTGGAGAGAATCTCTATCACCTTGATGAATAGAGCACTTTCGTCAAGTCATTGCAATCACTCAATATCATTTAGTGTTCAATCTGAATATAACATCTGGTGGCTAGGAGCATTTGAGATAGATACTGAGAATTTTGATATACTATATTGGGTTTTTCATCAAACATCAATATCTAATGTTATTCAAAGGCAACAAGCAGGAGAAGAGCTATTTGTTGAAGGATTAGGGAACTACAGGATTGAGTGGCACATAGCTGCTGACCTAAAGACACTCAAATGTATGTATAATGTATCAAAGGGAGCTAACTCGAGATCTCCTTGCTTATACTGCATGTCACCAGCTGTAGAGTTAAACTCAAGCAATTGGAATAGAGCTCCCTCTAGGCACAATAAGGATCCACAGTTTAAACCAGTCTTGGACATTCCTTTAGCGAATGCCCATATTTGTATACTTCATGCACTTTGCAGGATAATCGAAGCCATTATAAACTAGAACAGATGCTATAACAAAGGTTGAAAAATTTCTCTCTGCAATTGGTTTACATGGTGGCAATGTTGTTATTGAACCAGATCTTCGAAAGTCTAAGGATGGTAATTGTGTCCCAAAAAAACCATCTATTGGTGGAGTGAAGGCTAGAAGGTTTCTAGGCTTTCATGGGAGACTTGGCAAGATAAACTCGAGAAATGGTGGCTCAACTATTAAATTTAATCAGTGGAAATCCCTACATAATGCAGTTAAGGATCACACTGATAATGGACAAGCTCGAAATAGAAAAGCTAAATTTTGGGAAACACTAGACAAAGTGTTTTTTTATTGTGATAAGACTGAATGGAATGATGATGATCTCAAAGACTTTAAAAACCAATTGAACCTTTTCAAAAAGGCGATGACAGAAGCTTGGGGTGATTAACACTTTACTCATCACTATATGGTAAGAAGTTTGTATATGTTTGTTTCTTCATTGTCGAACTTATATAATGTTTTTTAATAACTTTCCTTATTTGTTGACTATGCAACATATTCTATACAACCATGCTCCATACTTTATTAAACAATATGGATCTCTATCTATCTGGTCAACCCAAGGTATGGAAAAATCACATTATCAAGCAAGAACAAAATATTTCAGACATACAAGACATGGAGGTGGAAGACACAAATCCAACAATTTATTAGAGGTCTTTCAATGGTTCTATCGACAAATTTGGCATAAATTCAAGCTTAAAGATACAACCACATCAAGCAATACATCATCTTTAGCAAGGACTATACAAATTGTTACCCAAAGAAGAAAAGATAGATATTTAAATTCTTGCACAAAGCAAAGATTTACAGAATGGTTACAAACCAAACAAAGAGTTGGGAAAAGATGGGTTTCAAGAAACCCTTAATCTTTAGCATCTTCTAGTCTGATTGTGTTGCAGAAGAGTCCTTAGTTTCAGGCACCTCAACAGGGCCTTCAGAGGAGTCCTTGGTTTCAGGTAGCTCGACAGGGCCTCTAGAGGAATCTTTTGTTTCATCCCACTCAATAAGACCTCTGTATTTCAAAAACTCTTGTTTTCGATAGCCTGGAAGAAGCTTCAAATTCTTACTATCTCCTACATAAGAGAGCAAATAGGAGCCAAGAACTCCAAAATATCTAGCTCTAGATCCACTATATCCAGGCATAAAGCCAAAAACTCTTATGGCTTCTTCCTTCTCCACCAAAATGATCTTGTCCAAACCTCTGCTGAAAACTTGAGATCCAATTACCTTTGAGATAGCTCTCAAAGCCATCATTGGTAGACTTGGAGAGCTTGACAATCTATTATGATATTTTACAATTGTTTGATTGTTTAAGTTTCCAATATAATGGCCAAGGCTTTGATTTTTTCCAAGCTTCATTGGCCTAGAGCCCTTGGCCCTTCCAAGAAAGTTGTCCAGATCTTCAATCTCAATCTATAGAACAAACCACAACAGTACAAGATATAAGATATTTATCTATAATGCATAATAAAGTCTAACATAAACTCAATGGGTAACTTCGAATTATATTTCATACCTTAGGGTGTTCATCTTCTTCAAGAAGACTATCATCATAAAGATTTATTGAACTCTTGGGCTTCTCATCTGATGGAGACTTCAATCTCTCTTCATACCCTACATCATCAATATGAAGTTTCTTCTGGACCTGCAAGAATTCTTCTTCTGTAGGTAGCCCCCCCTTTTCATATTCTATGATCTGATTAATACATGTATGTAAGGCTATAGAGCTATCTTGGAAATTCTCTCCCTCAACATCAAGGCTTGCTAGTGGTTCTTGTTCATAACCTATAAAATTCATGTCATTTTTGCCCCAACCTGCAAGGATTGCTAAGCAATAATCTTCTCTAAGATCAAAAAGATGCTGAATATCATTTAGCAACACATATCTCTTCTTGTTGATAAGATAAGTGGGAAATGTTGGAACACAGGCAATAGGACCTTCTTCATCAACCTGTGCACTTGGCTCAATCTCCTTTTCTTCCACCATTGTGATATTGTCACTCTTGAATAAACCTACATCAAAACCTTGGACAAGTTGATTCTCAACATCTTCTTGGAACATCTCCTCCTTCTCTTCGACCTCCTTATCTATATGTGCAATATCCTCTAGCTTTCTCTGTTGGTCTATATCTGGAGAATAATTTTCCATGTACTGAAGATACACAATAAATCCAACGTCCTTGTGGATCAGAAGGCATTGGTGTTGGTACCTGTGGAAAGGGCAACATGTTTCTTTCTTTCTGAATTCCTCATCAATGAGGTTGAACCTGCCTAGCAAAGTTGACCTGTATGTATTGGTGGCTCCCATGACATCACTATAATGAACAAATCCATTGACTTCCAAACCTTGCACATGTCTATCATAAAAACATATGTACTCCTTAATTTTATCATCAAGATCCTCCAATAACTCCTTCAAATCAAAAGGAACATTGAAAATTTCCCTGATATAGCAAAACTTGGAAGAATTTCCAGTGGTGTGTAAAAAATCAAAGAGCCTATCATCAGATGTCTCAATTATCTCCTCCTCATCCATTCCTTCCAGAGATAGCTTCCTCTTTGTCATCTTGACCAGAAAAATATTTATCCCTGAAAAAAGAAAAAGCAGAATAGAACCAATATCCAATAAAACAAGATGGAACCATGAAAAGAGGCCCCAACATTGATTTTCCAAGACAAAAAAATCAAAAAAGGAGAATTTTTTTAGTTGACTGGTGAAACGCGAAAGTTCAAGTGTGTAAGGCAAATGCCTGTGAAGGAATCACGTTTCATCGGACACTAGCTTGAAGACAAAAATTATTCTAGTATGTGGCCAGTGAAACGCGATACTAAGCAAAATATCATCAATAGAGACATTATTTCGCGTTTCACTGGTCAAAAATTGCAAATGAAGAAAAGAAACATGAACAATATATAAATTCTATGGAAACACACAAATTGATGATAAAATCATTTTTGGAAAAGCTATGCTGCTTTTGAAAGATAGAAAGCACATAACATCTTTAATTGTTCAAGTGTTATAAAACATTCTTTCTATATTAATCAAATTTATTTTGTTAAAATGCTTGTAATAAAAAAATTTGTTACCTATCAAAGATTGTTGAACTGCTCTCCACACAGGAAGCAAGGACCTTGAAGGGAAGTCGAGACGAAATTTTGGCAGAGAAGAAGACAATGTCGGAGAAATGGGTTTGAAATGCTTTTATATCAACCGTTAAGCATGTGGTGATAGTTCCAACGAAAAAGTTTGTGTAATAATGGAAAAATACGTGTACACGTGTCTGACTTAACACAGCGTAATAAACTCCTTAGAAGACGTGCGCATTCTCTTTTTCCAAAAATACGTCACACGTGTGTTAAATAACCCTTTTCCAAGTAAATAAAAAATTCCGATAAGCAAGAGTACGTCACACGTGTGTTACTAACACTTTGCGAAGAACATTAAGTCCATGCAAATTCACCGCCTTCACCTTTCATCGCATTTCATCGCTAGTCCATCTTTGTTTTTGGTGTTCCTTCCAGTCTCCAAGCATTTCCTTCCAATCTCCAAGCATTTCATTGCTTTCCCAACAAAGCAAACCTTCAAGCATATTGTCATCTTTAGGCTGAGATTGTGAAGAACAAGCTAAAAAGAAGGTATGGTTTCTACATCTTGCTTTTCAATAACAAGCTCCATTCAATGCATTGTTTTGATACTTTTTCTTAATCCTTTATGTTATTATTAGCTTATGACCACTACAAAAGAATTTTTTCCACAGTGAAAGCATTCCTTAATATTGTGGATATTTAAGGAAATCTTCAAATTTCCTCCCTAATTTTGTGGATATTTTATGTAATCTTAAAAGCTTTCCTTGGATCAAAGCTCTTTTTTCTTGGTTTTGTCAATTTTTATGCTATTCATGAGTTGTCCGGTGAAACGCGAAAATAAGGTACTTCAAGCAGGTTTCCTGGCTTAAATTCGCGTTTCACTAGACACAATGGACAACAAGTCCGGTGAAACGTGAAAAGAAGCAGCTGCAAGGAGACGCCTTGCTTGACACTCGCGTTTCACTAGACAGCTCGAGAAAAATTCAGCTGATACGAGAAAACGCCATGCATCATAGATAACTCTTGTCTGGGACTCGCGTTTTGCTTTACATGCTGGAGAAGAAGTAACATATGTTTTTTTGGCAGATGGCTAGGACTAAGGCAACAGCAAGAAAAGAGAAGATTGATCCTAGGGATTTAGCATCAAAGATTCATCAGTCTTCAAAGCCTCAGAAGCTCTCTAGAAAGTCAAAGCCAAGGAGAAGGTTTTCTCAAAATGTCAGGTGTCTAAGGGAGATTAGGAAGGCAATAAATGCTCTTGACAATGCAATTCTAAAGTTGTCATTTCAGAGGCTTGTCAGGGAAATTTGTGACAGATATAGTTTGGATAGTTTCAGATGGACAAGAACAGCTCTTAATTGTATACAAGAAGCCACAGAGGATTTTCTAATTGAGTTTTTCCAAGATGCCTATATTTGTGCTGCTCATGCTCATAGGCTCACACTCATGGACAAGGACATGGTAATTCTTAGGAGGCTAAGATATAGATTTTCAAAGGTCCTTGAGCCAATTCCCCTCACTGATATGAAGACATTTAATATCCTTAATGTGCCCCCAGCTAGAAGAAAGAAAGATGATTCTAGTGTCAGGGTTGAGGATGTCACCCGTGAGAAGGATACAAGGCAACATGAAAAAGAGGAGAAGGCTAAAGAGGAACAAGCAGATAAATGGAGAGAGTATAGGAGGCAACAGGGTTGAAGAAAGGGAAATAGAGCAACTAGAGTCCTTTGAAAATGAGCTAGCCACCCTTCTTGAAGCAGCTAATCCAAAAGGATTCAGTGTGTTTTGTTTCTTACCTGGTGACTTAGGCAAAAGAACTGAGGTTATCTCCTTTGATGCTGCATGTGTTCAGATTCTTAAGGATAAAAGAAGAGAAGTAAATGACAGTCTTATTCTTGCTGGCCTAAGGTATGTCCATCCATAATTACTTATATTTTTTGATATTTTTTTAGCAATAAGATTTTTCTTGTTTATACTCACTATTTCTATGCCTTTTCTAGGTGTATAATGCATGAGTTTCCTTTGGATATACAACAAAAAATTGAGGTTTTTGATCCATCTATCTCATTCTTTATGAGGAATGAGCTTGATGCAAGTTTTATTGAGCACTGGCTCAATTTGATTGACTTCGATACTTTGGAGCTGCTTATAATTCCATATAATGAAAAGTAAGTGATTCAATATTCTATTAGAGTTTTTGAGATTTTATCCTACTAATTTGTTGAGATATGATTGCTTTTAGTTCTCATTGGAGCTTGTTTGCAATAGACCTTGTGGATAAGCAATGCTTTTTAATCAACTCTATGAAAGGAAGCCATGGAAATGCTAAATTGTAAGTTATATTATCCAAGGGCTCCTTGATATTTCAATTCTTTTTTTTGTAAGTACTCTAAATTTCAACATATTTTATATACAGAGGTGCCAAAAGATTAATTGAAGAGCTAGAGAAAAGACCCCCTATGCCATCTGATTTGCTTGCAACAATGCAATATAGACAAGTTGCGGTAAGTTATTCATTAAAATAATTGAAACATGAGTTTATTCTATGAGCTACCATTCGCCCTCTTTATAGTTTTACTTTGTGTTGGTGATTGCAGTGTCCCCATCAGGATGATAGCCATTCTTGTGGCTGGAGGGTGATTGCAAATGCTAGAAGAATGGTTAACTTTGTTTATCTTAATGATGATAAACATGTAAAGGTAATATGAAAGATGCTAAACTTTAAGATATATATTAATTGCAAATAGTCCATTGATGATAAAAATATAGTCTATTGTAAGAACAATAATGAACTAAAACTCTTTTTTCTATAAATGTGTGATAGTTTTCGAAGGATTGCTATACATCTGAGCATGTTTGGTACATTAGAGCAAAGCTCTTGAAGTATATAATGGTCAATTGTATACAACCAACAACAGAGATTGGTGGGGATTTGCACCATGGAGATACGGTGCCTATAACCACGGAAGGCGAAGCCACAGCTTCAACACCTTCTATACCCAAGACATCAAAGAAAGGCAAAAGGACTCCTAGAAAGGATAGTTCTCCAAAAAAGAAATAGCTTTGCCATATCTCCTTGTAAGCCTTCATATATAGAAATTTGCCCTTCAGCCCTTGTATATCTCATAGAGATGGCACATAGACATCTGCTACAAAATTTGTACATGTATTTTATATTGATAGTAAAGATATCTTTTCTTGAATGTCATTGCAGTGTATTTTATTTTCTCTCCTTTTCGATATCTGCAAAAAATAAATTACAAATGTTTGTTAGTTAGAAAGTGAGATCTTGATATACATCTAAGTAGATATAATATGATGTGAAAACTTACTCGTTTCTTGTCAAGTTGGAATACAAAGGAGCATGGTAGTTCAATGTCTTCATTTTGTAAATCCATCCTCACTTGATGTAGCGTACATGATTTTTTGATCTTTAAGATTGCAATAATATCCTCGTTGAACCAAATATCAAGATTCACAATAGGATCCTTGCTGAAATAATTAAGATTTTGGTCTAAAGCAACTAGACTACTAACAACAAAATGCCATCGACTATAGTAAAAGCTAAGGATAAAATTTTGAGTAGCAATCATATATTTACAAGCTATAGAGTCTTGATCTATCTTACATATAATTTTTCCTTCTGTCCTTGTATCCCATCCTTCATCAACAAATTGTATGATATGATCATATGTTAGTCTCTTCACTGAAAGCATGGTTTTTGTTATTCTTATCTCCATATTAGAGAAGAAATCAATAAATATATTAATAGGCATAAATAAAGTAACTTTGCTTAGCCTACTTGAGATTTTAGATTTTAGTGCTTTCTGGATCTCAGAAAATATCTTACATCTATAGCCCTCACTAGTAGCTGGACTTGGCAAAGGCCACTCAAAGCTTGAAAAATTTGGCAAAGGAAGGAGTTTTATTGATCCCCATTGGCAACGCCGCATAGGAATAACATAACAATGGTCATAAAAGAATATTCCATTCTTTGCAAGCTCTGTCTTCTTTCTGCCTCTATACATTTCTTCTCCAATTGAACCATGTATAACATCAATAACATCAATAATAGATTCCACTGGTTGCCATTCCTCAAGATTAGAGGGATAGACATCTACAAGACAAACAAATATTATAATGGAAAAACCTAAACCATGTTTAAGAAATGAAAAACTTTAAGAATCAAATTCTTACAATTTGGTCTATGCATTGGAAGCTTTGAAGATCCAGGTTTCAAACACAACTCTCTATGCATGAACACATGTTGCACTAGTACCTCTTTGATGCTATTCTTATTTGCTCCAAGCTTAAAATCTCGGATTCTTCCCTTCCAAGCAGAGATAAACGAACTCTCATGTCTTTGCCTTTTTCCACGTTTTGCTTGTTGCATGGTGATCCAACTACCTTTGCTAATGATAGTAGGAATCCATCTTCCATCAGTTTGGAATGAGTTAAACACTGATATGGATGTGATTTGGGAGCTTGGACGCCTTGTTGAAGGTCGAATTTCTGTATCCATGGTAGAAGAGAGAGAGACATGCACACACAAGAGAGAGAGAGAGAGAGAGAGAGAGAGAGAGAGAGAGAGAGAGAGAGAGAGAGAGAGAGAGAGAGAGAGAGAGAGAGAGAGAGAGAGACTAGGCTATCATAACGGAGGGAAAAACAATAGAGGAATAAAAGAAAGGAGGGGAAAAACTGAGCGCCATGCTTTTCACCAATTTGAATTTCGATTACATCAGTCATTATCATTAATCTAGAAATATCATTAAATAAAAGTAGCCGAGACTCTATGCCATTAATGCAAAAGATGTCATAATCACGAATATAAGAGACTAAAAATACATAATAAAAATACAAATTCGTAATATTATCATATTTATATATTTTTGTAAAATGATTTTTTAATTTTTTTTAAATAGAAGTTCCGTTACGGAGGCGGTCCTTGTGTTGAATGTAGTCTTCTATTGATCTTTTCCCTTGATCTATCAATTGATTCTTAGTCTCTAACATTGGGAAAACCTTCATTGAATATCAAATGAGTGTTTTTGTGGATTAAGAGCTACAAATGGGATATTTTTTATTGTGTACACTAGTGAGAAATAGGAAAGCAATTTGTCCTTTGACTTCTTCATCTCTTATAGGGTCTTAGATGTGATTCTTCACTTGATTCTTGATCCCAAACATCAAAGCAACCTTCCTTGATTATGAAAGAGGAGTTTTGATGGGTTTATTCTCTTCATGTGGACTATTTTGGGTTGTGAATAATAGTCAAGAACAGGGCTACATGCTATAATTGGAGCTTTCATTCTCCAACTGTGTCTATTTGGTGGTCTACCAAATGGATTGTGCTCTCTAAGAGTGATAGACATGGTTTAGACAGTAAATAAAGCTTGGATTCTTCTTGGATTTGGGGTAGCAATGATACCATGTTTTGCTACTGTAATAAAATTATAATTATAGGATTGAAGAGCTTTTGAAGGCCCATATAGGGTATTGGCAAGGATTTATAGATTTTTATTCATGTGTGTCTTATATATGATGGATGCTACCTATCATCTACCATCGGCAAATTGATGTATACACAAGATTTTCAGGTGTTACCTACAACTTTAAAATTATGTATAGTAGAGATTATCTATGTATCAGTGTATACTGAGCCATAGTCTCAGTTTGTATTGGGCTATTGTCCTAAGTGTGTGCATGTACCTTTGTTTTGGGCATATCTATCATATGTATTATAGATTGCTTGCTCTATTGAGCCATATGAAATGAAATTATTGGGTTCCACCCTCTATCTATATCTATTAAATCTTCTCAATTATCAATTCCATTTATTTTATCTTATTCTGTCTCTCAATATCTCTACACCACCCTTGTGTCTTACCCTTGTGGTAGAGCTTCAACCCTACATGCTTCGAAATTTGTGGATATCAAGGAATGTTTGGAAGAAAGTGCGAAAGTGAGAGATGTATTGTCATGTGGATGAATTTATGCTTTGGCTAAAAAGTAGTAAGTGATAGGCTTCTTGCTTAATACACTTCTTAAACTTGCTCATTATCATGATAATATGAGATAGTCAATGATAGTCAATGAAGTCTTGGAAGGTTATGATCATGTGGCTTAGTATAGTGGCTTTGTAGTCACTTAAGTAACTTGTTCTAGAGACTAGTTGTGTAGAGTGAATCATGAAGATCATATTAGGGATTTCTTGATTAGGATTAAGAAGAAAAAGAGAGAGAGAAGATAGCACATTAGAGTGCAAATGTGGAGCAAGGAGATGGGTTGAGAGAAGTTGTGCCATTTGTTGGTGAAAGAAATGAGAAAATGACCAAGAATTTGAAACTAGCATGCAAAAGAGAAGTCATCACATCAACCATACGAGGTACTCCATGCTTTCTACCATATTGATTGGGTTTTTCATGATAATTTATTGATCTATATGTATGTATAATATGAGGTACTCCATGCTCTCTACCTTTTTGATTGGGTTTTTCTTGATGTTTGAACACTCTATATGTAAATATCCATCTCACCCACCGTTCTCCTCCATCACAAAATACACTTTCACGAGCCATGAGAAGAGATGTTGGCCTTTACACTCAACAACAAGACTTTGGAAAAAACTTTGATTAATTCAAGAGCTTCATCTACCTCAAATCCATCACCTAATTATCTCAATTTCCAACTCTAAACCAACCATACATTTTCTCCCTATCCTAAGAAAGTAAGAAACACAAGACTAGCTTCGAGATGGTAGTGAATTCACCTACTTAGCTTCTTGCAATGTAGTCCATATCTTGAAGGGTTTTTGTTGGCTCCATGATCCATGCAATGTGCATCAAAAATAAACATCTTAGCTCCTTATCCACTTGAAGTATAACATCTTAGCTCCCTTTTACATCCGCTTGAAGTATTCAAGGAGCATACCAACCATGAAGAGAAGAAGGTAGAGAAAAAGAAGGAGAAGAAGAAGTAGTGGTTACTCTTATCTCTTACCAAATGGGAAGAAGAGAAGGAAAGAATTAATTGGAAATGAGCGTCCCTATCCTAAGTTTCTCAATCATGTACTCACTCTTACTCTTTCTCTCTCCCCCATTGTCAACAATAGTTGCACAAGATAGAATACAAGAAGCAAGAAGAGTAGCTACTTAAAGTTGTCAAACACATGAATGAGGCTTGCATTCACTTTTTGGCTTTTATACATTAGGGTTAGGGTCAATGTTAGGTTTTACACCGAAGATTGAGCACCCTATCCACCTTTGTGGCTCATAATCAATCCTTCTCTTGATTAATTTTTTCATCTTAGGTTAATTGGACCTAGTCTAGGCTAAAGTGGGATAGATTATCTAATCCATCATTAGAAAATGTTAGAATTTGTATGGAGAGAGCTCTCAAAAAAAATTATGAAATGATATTATCTTCTCCTAAAAGGTGCCTTAAACAATATGTGAAGCATGAAAAATAGTCATTTTTCTGAAAATAATTTTGGCATCTTGTCCTTGACTTTCTTTGTGTCAAGACCTAAATCAAGCCCAACACTAGCTTTAGCGCTCTAGTAGAGCCTCCTATGCTCACCAAACCACCCTCACGGTGTCGTAGTGCGTAGGGTTGAAGGTCACCATAGGGGTTTGGCAAGAAAACTTCCTCTATGCTGCTTAGCTCACCAATCTGATGCTTCCACTGGCTCTGAAAGGGGGGTAAAATATCAGGACGCCTAACTTGAATTCAGCCAGATCACTTCTTCATCTCCCGCTTTGGAGTGTTGTTCACTACTTGAAAACAGCGATCGCATGTCGGCGATTTTGCCAATCTCTCTTTTTACATAAAATCCTCTCAAATTAGCTAAAACCTACATGCTTTCTTTTACATGTTATCATAATCTAGAAGTTGTTTACAATTTTATGGATTTTTACAAGAGATAATATCTAAAATATCAAAAATTGGCTAAAACTTGTCCAAAAATCTATTATTTTTGAACCATGGACACTAACTCTAATGTCTAAAATGGCATTGGCTCGCTAAATCAATAAGAAAGCCATACTCTATATTTTTTTATATGGTGTGCGCGTAGCGACACGACATCCACCCCCTCCTAACCTACACATCCTCTGGCATGTGCCAAAGTCTTACAAATCTGCAGTGTTAGAAGAAGTATCTTCTGCCATGTCAATGTCTTCATCTTCTGCCTCTTCTTCTTCCTCTATGTCTTCATGCTCTTGAATTATATCCAGGCCTTCTAACTCATATGTTGAACTTTCTCTTCGTTTGAAGAGCTTGATCCTTTTTCCAACTATGGGTATCTTCATGCTTGTTCCATCCAATTCAACCAACAAATATGTGGCATTGTCATGAATGACCTTTACCACATACGGGTCAAACCAATGCTTCACCATCTTCCTAGAAGCACTGTATTGATTGTCTAGGCTAATGTCATAGACAAGCATCGACTCATTTTCTTGAATTCCTCTTGGCCGAAGTCGATGTCGCTTATCAAATCTTCTTTTGTTCTTTAGTCTTGCTATCTTTAGCTTCTCAATAGCTACTTGAACATCTTCAAGCCTTCTTTCTAGCTACCATATGCTCAAAGTCAACAACTCTTCTCTACTAATGCCTTCCTTCCAGGGTAGAAGACTCCATGTGAGAATAGATTCTTCAATTGGCTTAATTGGTCATTGTCCATGCATAAGTTCAACTGGCATATAGCAAGTCATTGTACTATGAGTAGTCCGGTCAGCCCATAATGCAAAAGGTAGCATTTTAGGCCATTCTTTGATCTTTCCTCTACAAGACTTTGCTAAAGCTTTGAGAATAGGCTGGTGCCCATTGCCTTCAGGGTTGTAGGCTGATTTTAAATCCAACTTAATACCCAATTGAGCAAAGAAGTTGTGTGCCTCATCAGCATCCAACTCTCCTCTATCTGCAGTTACTTTACCCACACAACCTTATCTACAAAATACATCTTCAAGCAAAAAACGACAAACAGCTTGAGTGGTCTTGATTGTTAAGGCTTTGCCTTCAACTTGATTGGTTAGATCCTCTCTTGTAAGCACTAAATATCGCATATTCCATATTCTTGTAGGCATGGTTACAAGATCAATAACCCATCTATAATGTATAGACAAGGGATAAGTCGATTGTAACCCATCTCGATGCTTGACCATAGAATACATCTGACACACATAACAGGTTTCAACAAAATGTGCTATGTCCCAATACATGTTTTGCCACCAATATTTTTCTTTGACTTTACTAAAGGTTCCCCATATGCCTCTATGGCTAGCCCACAAGCTTTCATGAAATTCCTTCATTACATGTTGTTGCAATCTTTTCTTACCTAAAACTCAGATAGGTGCTTCTTTCTTCTTCTTTGTGTGCTTCCATAGATGCCCTTCTTTAAGAAAAAATCCATAAACTTTCCTCTTAATATACTTGAACTCTTCATCAGTTGTCCAAGACTCCTCCTTCTTCATTGTGCTCAAATATTAGTCGATCTTCAGCCAATCTTCTTCATAATCTTCTTCAAGGAAATGAACTAGAACTTGAGAAATGCAATGAGCATGCTGGCTTCTAGTTGACCACCCTTCTTCCATAGATAAATTTTTTATCTTTGTTGCTGTATGCTAATTTACAGCAATACCTTTTCCTATTCTTACTGCACTTAATGCTATACCATTAAAAAGATCAGCTTCACCTGCAAGATTCAACTTTGGGTTTGTATATTCAGCAACTAAAAATGTACTTTCAATAGCCATGGAATGAAATTTAGCAACTATAGATTCTTTAGCTTCATCTTCTTCCATTAGCTCTTCTTCATTGTCATATCTTGCATGTGATAGCATGTCAGCAATTGGATTCGCCTTTCCTGCAATATGCTTTAATGCGGGGTTGAGAAATTTAATATATGCAATCCATCTTAGCATAGCAATGTCGGGTGTAGAGTAGTTAGCAATCATGCCCAAGAGTGGAAGACAATCAATTTGTACCACTACGAAAGCACCTATAAAGTATTCATGATCACACTTTAATGCTGTTACAACTCCCCACAATTCCCTTTTTACTTATGCATACCTTCTTTGACATTCATTGAGAACCTTTGCTCAAAAAAAACAAATTACATACCTGTTACCTTCAAGGTCTTCTTGGCCAACAGCCCATCCTATCCCAATTGGACTTGTATCCACAGTAAGAATGATGGGTTGACCATTTGAATAATCAGCCCTTTTGAGAGTGACAGGTGAAATTGGCAACTTCTTTACTTTGCATACAGTGAGAGTATGCTCTTTTCCCCAAGAGAATCTTTGGCCTTTTCTTAATAATTGATAGAGATTTTTGGCTACATAAGCAAAATGTGATATCCATATGAGATAGAATACACATGCACCAAGAAATCTTCTCACCTCTGAAATATTTGTGCATTTTTCTTACATTTTACTGATGGCATCTATCTTGATTGGTGAAGGTTTACGTCCGTAGGGGCCACACAGATGTCCGACCACTAAGACTTCTTCTACTCCAAAAATCGACTTAGCTCCAAAAAGGGTAAGATCTACATTTTCTAGCCTTGTCAAAATCTTATCACAATTATGAATATGGTTAACTACAAATGTCATGCATCCATCTTCGTCAAGCTCCTCATTCTTTTCATTAATTTCACATCCCTTGATAGGTACATCATCAAGAAATGGAAGAGTAACTTGTGAAATAAAGTCCCTTAAGATTTTGTGCATGGCATTCATCATATGGGCTATGGAGTTTGTTGCACCTTGTGGTAAAGTGCACATGCGGGCCAATCCAAGAGGTGTCTTCATTGTGGTAATGTCTCGGCTTTCTAATGAAAGGTGAAATTGGTCATATCCTGAATATAGGTCGCCCATAGAATAAATTGCTCTACTTGCAAAAGCTTCAACAAACTCGTCAACATTTTAGATTGTGACACGATCAACAGGCTGTAGATCTTGAATGAATCGTAAGGATCCATTTTTCTTGGGCACGATAAACCATCGATTTGACTAAGGTGTTGAAGAAGGTTCTAAAATCTTCATTCTGATCTTCTCATTTAGGAGTTCCAATAATTTGGGCAAATGCGCCCTTGGAACGACAATGGGCTTAAGGTTCCAAGGCACATGTGGGACCGTAAAAATGACCATAGGAGCCATAATATTTGGATCCACGCAGCCTATTTCACTTGGTTGAAATGCAAAAATCTTTTCCATGTTTCATTAGCACTTGCATAAAAGAGTGTTTTTCAGCTGGTGAAAGGAAAGAATTTTCACCTATTTTGAGCTCTTTTATACTTTCAGATGTGAACTTGTGACCAACGTTGGAAGGATCACGAAGACTTGGCTGATTTGCTGCCCTATCAGCTAGCCCTTCACTTTCAGGAGAGGCAATGGGACACGGGCTTGACTTTCTTATCCACAGTCTTGTATTTTGTCTCCACTTGCGCTTTAGCCTTGTTGAATAAACCAATGTTTGCATGCTCAACAAATTCTTGAATTGTTTGATAAAAATCCAATGTAGATACTTCTATGGACTGATTTTTAGCCTGATTTTCTATATGAGCAGCTGCATATATTTCAGCCAATGTGTCAGTAGTAATCAGTCCAAAAAAATTTACCCGAAATGTCTTCATTTTCAGCCATCATGTCATAGATTTTTAGAACCCCTTTTACATAACATAAATATTTTCTTTCAACTTTAGTCATGGCTAGAAGAGACTTATAACAACCCATACTATTGGCTGTACATACATACAGATTTGCTAGAGACATAGTTTCTGTAGCATAAGGAGGTTCAATCTTTTTACATGACACACTGCCATAGCTTCCTTTTATAGTAGTGCAGCCCGAAAACCTTTGAATTCTTGAGCATTAGGAGGCACATGATAATCATGCAGTCGATCTCTGTTTTGATGATGGTTAACACACATAGTAAGAAATTGGAAAGCTCGTTCATTATCCTTGCTTCAAATTCGAGCATAGAAAGAACCATCATCAAGAGCTTTTGTTTCCAAGCGGGCTTTAGAAATGTAAGGTTGCCCAAGAATGATAGGGTAACTACAAGAGTCTTGAACAAAAAGTGAAAATTGTCTTTTATGTCTCCAATAGTTACCTGCACATTAGGACATGCAGCATATAACTCTCTAGAAGAGTTGTTTGCAGCTATCATTTGCCAACCTAGATCAACATCTATGGGCCATCTGCCACTTTCATAGAGACTCCTTGCCATGACATTTATCTCTCCAAGACATGGTCTAACAATGCAATACATGGTGTTTCTTTTTCTCCAATTATCACGCCTGTCTCCGTTGTTTCTCTTTGCCCAATGCGTACGGGAGTAGTGACTGCTTGGAATGAACCGAGCCTCTTTCTCCTCATGCATGTGATGTAGACGACCTTCTTTTTGAGAGGTGGGTTGCCCAACTGGTATGGACCAACTGGCCATTACATTTTCAGCTTTCACTTCTTTAATTTTTGCATTCATACTTTCTTTATCTTCAGCTTCAATTGTTGTAATTAATTATTTAATTGCTTCAAGATGAATTCCTTGTGAAGCCAGCTTCTCTTCATCTTACACAAAAACTCGAAGAACTTGCAAAAAAGCATGCACTATTTCTTCAGCTTCATCACCAATATATTTTCTTTTCCTTTTGATTACATTAATAATTACATCACGAAATTCACGTTTGGCAATTCCAAGAATTTTGCCTAAGGTGAATTCAATTTTGCTTCCCAGAATTCATTCTTCTAGGACTTGTTTGAGATCGGTTGCAAATTCTATGTCAGACTGCAATTTGTAGCCTCTAGCTGCTTACCTTTCTTCTTTCCTTCAGTCTTATTTGTTTTGGTGCATCTTCCATCTCTTGATCTGGGGTTATATTTTCAGCAAGCTTTGGTTGTTCAAGCGTTCTTCTAGTTACCTGTTTCGGAGGGCTAGAAGAGGAAGGCCCTAGTTCATCTTCTTGTCTTCTCTTTTCTTCAATCAAGTCTTCTTTTTGATTGACCTCAACCAAATGTGCAAAGACAGAAAAAGAATCTATCGGTTCTTTCCAACCAGTTATTTCTCGAATGCACTAACTGGTGTTAGACAAATCTTCTTTGGCTGCTTTACCATGTTCCATTTGATATAGTGCATACATCCATACTTTAGATTGTACATTAGCTTTACATGCTTTCAAATTTGATTTAATTGGTTCAATTTGCAGCCCATAGGTAGTTGCATCAATTGGTGTGTAGATATTCTTTACAGCTAAATCTTCTAATCTTTTCTTCATTCCACCATTGCCAAAATTTGGCTCCACTTGAAAACTGGTTGTTCGCATGATTGTCCTCATTCTTCAACTTTGACATCTAGCTTCTTTACTTTGGAACTAATTTCTGTAAGATTCAAATGAAGGTCACACATGCTTTTAATGGGTTCATCCATGACATCATTTTTAGAAGGAACAAAAGAAGAAAGAGTTGGTTGATTAGTCAAAGGATTAGGGGATTTTGAAGGTGGAACAAGCTCCATCGATGGAGTTGTTAAAGTTGAAGTAGAGCCCAATCTTAGTCACATCTGCTCTCTTTGAGCAATCATGCTAACTGCATTAGTAATATCTGTCCATGCAGTCTTGGCTCCTGATTCAAAGGTAGCATCTTCTAAGTGATCAGCAAGCTTCTCTTGCAGGATGGGATCCACAGCCTTAAGGAATAATTCAATCTTCTGACCTTCCATACTTTGTTGGTCTTCAGCATCAAGTTGTCCAAATTTAATTTCAAACTCATGGTATAAAGCTGTTGCAGTTAAACCTTTGTTGGGTTTCTCAACCCAATCGGTGAAACTTTTCTTCGTCATTAAGGCCACAGTCTTCTAAGAAGAATTCTTCGCATAGGGCTTTTTTGAATGCAACCCCAATCTGCATCTCGCTGAAAAAGACCATGGATTCTTCCTTGAAGACCATGCTTAGCTAGTATGGCAAAATAGTGACTCCACTCATGTTGCGGTACACCAAAGAAGAGCATTTTCTCAACATACAAGTGAATAAAATTTGACCATTAAATTGTTTTAATTCCCACCCAACTTCCTCTATGGCCTTGATAGCTGTGAAATCAATCTTCTCTTCGTCTTGCCTTTGTTGTTGTTGTTGTAACATTTGGATTTGTTGTTGTTGAGTCTGCTGCAATATGCGCACCAATTGTTGTAGAGTATCTCCTAAAGAATCCCCCATCTTACAGTTATCTTACATCGAGCTTCACGTCGGGTTCACCGATGTCGCAGTGCGTAGGGTTGAAGGTCACCATAGGGGTTTGGCAAGAAAACTTCCTCTATGCTGCTTAGCTCACCAATCTGATGCTTCCATTGGCTCTGAAAGGGGGGTAAAATACCAGGACGCCTAACCAGAATTCAGCCAGATCACTTCTTCATCTCCCACTTTGGAGTGTTGTTCACTGCTTGAAAATAGCGATCGTACGTCGCGCGATTTCGCCAATCTCTCTTTATACATAAAATCCTCTCAAATTAGCTGAAACCTACATGCTTTCTTTTACATGTTATCATAATCTAGAAGTTGTCTACATTTTTATGGATTTTTACAAGAGATAATATCTAAAATATTAAAAATTGGCTAAAACTTGTCCAAAATCTAATATTTTTGAACCATGGACACTAACACTAATGTCTAAAATGGCATTGGCTCTCTAAATCAATAGGAGGGTCATACTCTAGATTTTTTTACACGGTGTGTGCATAGCAGCACGACAACGGCCTCACAACCATCATGAGCATCTAGAGACTATACACGGTGTGGCTTCTACCCAAGGATAGCGATGCATCGTCTAAACTAGAACAAAATCGTAACATTATCCACTCTTTTGACAAAGTGTTTCAATAGGAAATTTCATTTCCTCACATAATCAATCCCCAAAGATCCTCACACTCTCATAATTGGTCAATAGTTTTGACAACCAATTGCAATGCATCTAGAAGACTTCATCTTTCTTGATGCCATGTATAAGAATGAAAATGCAACGTGTAATGCCATATAGTGCTCAAATAAATTGACCACAAATCAGCAAATATGTCATGTGAAAAACATTCTTTCAATGATTTTCTTTTCTAACGTATTACTTCATTTCTTAGAAATAACATTAGAATGATTTATGCTATTATTCCTTTAAACTTAAATGAATCAAGTCTTATATTTCATGATATGCATGGAAATTAAAATTTAATTTATACTTAACTTTTCACAACCCCTTTCCCCCTATTATTTAGGTTTTGTAACTGTGCATTGGTATAAGAGGGTATTTCATGTCATTTCTTCCATGTAAATAAGTGATAAACACACACTTTTACATCAAGATGGAGGTAGGCTAAGGCAAGTTCCCATGCCCTACTCCATCATACATCCACACACATATCTCTAATTTATTGTAAGTTTTTATACATGTAAACTAATTTTTTCTATCAAAAAATCTATTTTTCATTATTTTTATTATTTAATTTAATATTAATTACTATTTTTATTTTTAGATTCATGAAGCTTATATAGATTGTGAAACAATATTATGATCAATATAACGCCATATATATACCATTTGAACCATAAAAATCCATGAAATTATCATTTCTCCATTCAATTCCACATTCCAAGTCTTACAAGTTTGACTACCATTACATGAATTATTGGAAATTACTTATTATTCTATGATTTCAAATACATTCAAGCATATTCAACCATTTGTAGTCATTTTCCATGACAAGAATGAAAGATTCATAAAAAAAATTCAATAAAAGATGCTTACGCTATAATCCACATGCAGACGTGTTGTATTTCAAAAACAGGAAGTTGTTGATGCTTGTTTATAGTTGTTGACGCCTCCTTTGCACTCGATATCTTTTTTTAGTGAAGTTACTAGGATTTGATAAAACTCTTGAAGAGAGCTTAGCATTGTCGGCTTTTGCTTGTTTATAGTTGTTGACGCCTCCTTTGCACTCGATATCTTTTTTTAGTGAAGTTACTAGGATTCAATAGAACTCTTGAGTAGAGCTTAGCATTGTCGGCTTTTGCTTAGCATTGATCCATTCCTTACATCTCATCACGAACTGACATCTATTCCACCTCATCCTTTCGGCCCATATGAACCACGTTTATGATGAGAGAGAAAGAGGAGAGAGGAAGACTGAAATCTAAACTTTTCATTCGATGCATCAAATTGCACGTGGTCTAGAGCAATGTGAAGCAAAGAATTGCAACATCTCAGCCCTAGGAGGAGGATGCATGATTCAAACAATTGCAAATCTATGTTTTTTAGGGAAAAATGGAGCACCAAAAAAATGGTGCCCCCCTCCCCCATTCATGATGTTTCATGAAGTTTATGCTTCTTTTAATTTCAATTAACTCCTAATTCGTAAGAAAATAGGTTCGACCCTTGCGCATTCATACTATTGGGAAGTGCCCTTAGGCCAAACGGAGGGGCAAATGACCTCAGGTTTGTGATCCAATTGGACGTGTGGGTTTTTAGCATCAAAATATATCACTCTGGCCTTTGTCACTTACTTTTCGACTTCTCGATCAAGTAGATACTTCATAATGCCAAACCTTGTAGCCATTAAGTGGGGGGTTAAATGGAATTCGATCAACAAATTGACACTTACGTTGGATTCTTGGCATCAAAATGCATCTAGGAAAACTCTAACTTTTTGATCTATGGCCATTTCTTTTTTTCACCAAAAATGCCACTTTTATGGCTCTCAAATGACTTTTGTGCTTTAAATTCGACTCCTAAATTTTGTTTTCGTTCAAACATAAACCTTGGCATAATCAGGAGAAAAGAAGAATTGGTGGTAAAAGTATTGCTGAATACTAGAAATCCCAAAACCTAGATACTTTTATTAATTACATGACTCCATGCAATGGGCTCTGGATTCTGAATCCTAAAAAATATTTAGAATACTCTTTTACAATTGTAAGAAACATCTAGTATTTAGAATACTCTTCTACAACTGTAAGAAACATCCATTTTTTTAATTCCAATTTACAAAATTCAAAAAATTTGTTTCTTTACTCATCTTTAATTCTAAGATCAAATGGGATTTAAGACTAGATTTCACTTTATGGTCAAAAATTTTGTTATTTCTTTTCAAGAAACCATCATTTCCTATTATGCCAAAATTCTTATATTAGATGAAAATCAACTCTCATTGACGACCATGGGATAGGGTGACTCAACCTATCAAACTCACAAACTGATTTCCACAAACATAAACCATAAAGAGTATCGAGCTACTTTGAATAAGGGTACACAATAGAGCACAAACACAGCTCTCACCCTAACCCCTAACAAAATCAAGCATGAAGTCCTCGAGGGATAGGCCAAGCATAGTCTGACAGAGATCCAAAGCTAGTTACTAACCAACTACTCCATAAAGAGCTTATCAAAAAGGTCATCCTAAGTGGTGGTTTGACCTACGTACCTAGCCTAGGATAACTAGACCAGAAACTCCTACTAAGTGAGGACTTTTATAGCTTAAGCTATTGAAAATCATTTTTTTAAATTTTACTACATTTTTCTTCATGGTTTTATACTCGAACATGTAAAAAGGAGGGAGCTGAGCATATTTTGACCCAACGAGAACAAGACATCACCTCAGGTCCTATCTCGTAGCCCCCCCTTTTCGTATTCTATGATCTGATTAATACATGTATGTAAGGCTATAGAGATATCTTGGAAATTCTCTCCCTCAACATCAAGGCTTGCTAGTGGTTCTTGTTCATAACCTATAAAATTCATGTCATTTTTGCCCCAACTTGCAAGGATTGCTAAGCAATAATCTTCTCTAAGATCAAAAAGATGTTGAATATCATTTAGCAACACATATCTCTTCTTATTGATAAGATAAGTGGGAAATGTTGGAACACAGGCAAGAGGACCTTCTTCATCAACCCGTGCACTTGGCTCAATCTCCTTTTCTTCCACCATTGTGATATTGTCACTCTTGAATAAACCTACATCAAAACCTTAGACAAGTTGATTCTCAACATCTTCTTGGAACATCTTCTCCTTCTCTTCGACCTCCTTATCCATACGTGCAATATCCTCTAGCTTTTTCTGTTGGTCTATATCTGGAGAAGAAATTTCCATGTACTGAAGATACACAATAAATCCAACATCCTTGTGGATCAGAAGGCATTGGTGTTGGTACCTGTGGAAAGGGCAACATGTTTCTTTCTTTCTGAATTCCTCATCAATGAGGTTGAACCTGCAGCATAGTTGACCTGGATGTACTGGTGGCTCCCATGACATCACTATAATGAACAAATCCATTGACTTCCAAACCTTGCACATGTCTATCATAAAAACATCTGTACTCCTTAAGTTTATCTTCAAGATCCTCCAATAACTCCTTCAAATCAAAAGGAACATTGAAAATTTCCCTGATATAGCCAAACTTGGAAGAATTTCCAGTGGTGTGTAAGAAATCAAAGAGCCTATCATCAGATGTCTCAATTATCTCCTCCTCATCCATTCCTTCCAGAGATAGCTTCCTCTTTGTCATCTTGACCAAGAAAAGATTTATCCCTGAAAACAAAGCATAATAGAAACAATATCCAAATAAACAAGATGGAACCATGGAAAGAGGCCCCAAAATTGCATTTTTCAAGACAAAAAAATCAAAAAAGGAGAAAATTTTTTAGTTGACCGGTGAAACGTGAAAATTATAGTGTCCAAGGCAAATGCCTGTGAAGAAATCGTGTTTCACCGGACACTATCTTGAAGACGAAAATTATTTCAATATCTCACCAGTGAAATGCGATACTTAGCAAAATATCACTAACAGGGACATTATTCGCGTTTCACCAGTCAAAAGATGCAAGTCAAGAAGAGAAACATGAACTATAAATTAATTCTATGGAAACACAGAAATTTATGATAAAATCCTTTCTGGAAAAGCTATGCTGCTTTTAAAAGATACAAAGCACATAACATTTGTAATTATTCAAGTGTTATTAAAAATTCTTTCTATATTAATCAGATTTATTTTGTTAAAATACTTGTAATAAAAAAAAATTGTTACCTATCAAAGATTGTTGAACTGCTCTCCACACAGGAAGCAAGGACCTTGAAGGGAAGTCGAGACGAAATTTCGGCAGAAAAGAAGACAATGTCGGAGAAATGGCTTCGAAATGCTTTTATATTGACCGTTAAGCATGTGGTGATAGTTCCAACAAAAAAGTTTGTGTAATGATGGAAAAATAAATGAGATCGTAAATTTGGATAAAATTTTCAATATTTTTGCATGCACGAAATGCCTCAGAATACGTACACATGTGTCTCACTTAACACATCGTATCAAACTCCTCAGAAGACGTGCGCGCTCTCTTTTTTCGAAAATACGTCACACGTGTGTTACATAACACTTTTCCAAGTAACGCTTGTACCATAGATAAAAAAATTCCGGTAAGTGAGAATACGTCACACGTGTGTTATTAACACTTTGCCAAGAACGTTGAGTCCATGCAAATTCACCGCCTTCGCCTTTCAACGCATTTCCAGCATCAAGCAGAAAACATTGCTACTCCGCCTTTACCTTTGGTGTTCCTTCCAATCTCCAAGCATTTCACTGCTTCCCCAACAAAGGAAACCTTCGAGCATATTCTCGTCATCAGGCTGAGATTGTGAAGAACAAGCTAAAAAGAAGGTATGGTCTTCTGCATCTTGCTTTTCAATAACAGGCTCCATTCAATGCATTCTTTTGATACTTTTCCTTAATCCTTTATGTTATAATGAGCTTATCAGCACTACAAAAGAATTTTTTCCACAGTGGGAGCATTCCTTAATGTTGTGGAGATTTAAGGAAATCTTCAAACTTCTTCCCTAATTCTGTGGATATTTTATGTAATTTTAAAAGCTTTTCTTAGATCAAAGCTCTTTTTTCTTGGTTTTGTTGATTTTTTTGCTATTCATGAGTTGTCCGGTGAAACGCGAAAAGAACGTGCTTCAAGGAGGCCTCCTGTCTTAAATTCACGTTTCACTAGGCACAATGGACAACAAGTCTGGTGAAACACGAAAAGAAGCAGCTGCAAGGAGGCGCCTTGCTTGACACTCGCATTTCACTAGACACGCTCGAGAAAAATTCAGTTGAAACGCAAAAACGACATGCAGTATGGATATCTCTTGTCTGAAACTCGCGTTTCGCTGGACATGCTGGAGAAGAAGTAACATGTCTTTTTTTGGCAGATGGCTAGGAGTAAGGCAACAGCAAGAAAGGAGAAGATTGATCCTAGGGATTTAACATCAAAGATTCATCAGTGTGTGTTCAAAGCCTCAGAAGCTCTCTAGAAAATCAAAGCCAAAGAGAAAGTTTTCTCAAAATGTCAGGTGCCTAAGGGAGATTAGGAAGGCAGTAAAGGCTCTTGACAATGTAATTCCAAAGTTGTCTTTTCAGAGGCTTGTCAGGAAAATTTGTGACAAATATAGTTTGGATAGTTTCAGATGGACAAGAACAGCTCTTAATTGTATACAAGAAGCCACAGAGGATTTTTTAGTTGAGTTTTTTCAAGATGCCTATATTTGTGTTGCTCATGCTCATAGGCTCACACTCATGGACAAGGACATGGTAATTCTTAGGAGGCTAAGACATAGATTTTCAAAGGTCCTTGAGCCAATTCCCCTCACTGATGTGAAGACATTTAATATCCTTAATGTGCCCCCAGCTAGGAGAAAGAAATATGATTCTGGTCTTAGGGTTGAGGATGTCACCCATGAGAGGAATACAATGCAACATGAAAAAGAGGAGAAAGCTAAAGAGGAACAAGCAGATAAATGGAGAGAGTATAGGAGGCAAAGGGTTGAAGAAAGGGAAACAGAGCAACTAGAGTCCTTTGAAAATGAGCTAGCCACCCTTCTTGAAGCAGCTAATCCAAAAGGATTCAGTGTGTTTTGTTTCTTACCTAGTGACTTAGGCAAAAGAACTGAGGTTAACTCCTTTGATGCTGTATGTGTTCAGATTCTTAAGGATAAAAGAAGAGAAGTAATTGACAGTATTATTCTTGTTGGCGTAAGGTATATCCATCCATAATTACTTATACTTTTTTATATTTTTTTAACAATAATATTTTTCTTGTTTATACTCACTATTTCTATGCCTTTTCTAGGTGTATAATGCATGAGTTTCCTTTGGATATACAACAAAAAATTGAGGTTCTTGATCCCTCTATCTCATTCTTTATGAGGAACGAGCTTGATACAAGTTTTATTGAGCACTGGCTCAATTTGATTGACTTCGATACTTTGAAGCTGCTTATAATTCCATATAATGAAAAGTAAGTGATTCAATATTCTATTAGAGTTTTTGAGATTTTATCCTACTAATTTGTTGAGATATGATTGCTTTTAGTTCTTATTGGAGCTTGATTGCAATAGACCTTATGGAAAGGAAGCCATGGAAATGCTAAATTGTAAGTTATATTATCCAAGGGCTCCTTGATATTTCAATTCTTTTTTTTGTAAGTACTCTAAATTTCAACATATTTTATATATAGAGGTGCCAAAAGATTAATTGAAGAGCTAGAGAAAAGACCCCCTATGCCGTCTGATTTGCTTGCAATAATGCAATATAGACAAGTTGCGGTAAGTTATTCATTAAAATAATTGAAACATGAGTTTATTCTATGAACTACCATCCATCCTCTTTATAGTTTTACTTTGTGTTGGTGGTTGCAGTGTCCCCATCAGGATGATAGCCATTCTTGTGGCTGGAGGGTGATTGCAAATGCTAGAAGAATGGTTAACTTTGTTTATCTTAATGATGATAAACATGTAAAGGTAATATGAAAGATGCTAAACTTCAATATAGATATTAATTGCAAATAGTCCATTGATGATAAAAATATAGTCTATTGTAAAAACAATAATGAACTAAAACTCTTTTTTCTATAAATGTGTGACAGTTTTCGAAGGATTGCTATACATTTGAGCATGTTTGGTACGCCAGAGCAAAGCTCTTGAAGTATATAATGGTCAATTGTATACAACCAAGAATAGAGATTGGTGGGGATTTGCACCATGAAGGAGATGCGGTGCCTATAACCACGGAAGGCGAAGCCACAGCTTCAACACCTTCTATACCCAAGACATCAAAGAAAGGCAAAAGGACTCCTAGAAAGGATAGTTCTCCAAAAAAGAAATAGCTTTGCCATATCGCCTTGTAAGCCTTCATATATAGAAATTTGCCCTTTAGCCCTTGTATATCTCATAGAGATGGCAGATAGACATCTGCTACAAAATTTGTACATATATTTTATATTGATAGTAAAGATATCTTTTCTTGAATGTCATTGCAGTGTATTTTATTTTCTCTCCTTTTCGATATCTGCAAAAAATAAATTACAAATGTTTGTTAGTTAGAAAGTGAGATCTTGATATACATCTAAGTAGATATAATATGATGTGAAAACTTACTCGTTTCTTGTCAAGTTGGAATTCAAAAGAGCATGGTAGTTCAATGTCTTCATTTTGTAAATCCATCCTCACTTGATGTAGCGTACATGATTTTCTGATCTTTAAGATTGCAATAATATCCTCGTTGAACCAAATATCAAGATCCACTATAGGATCTTTGCTAAAATCATTAAGATTCTGGTCTAAAGCAACTAGACTACTACCAACAAAATGCCATCGACTATAGTAAAAGCTAAGGATAAAATTTTGAGTAGCAATCATATATTTGCAAGCTATAGAGTCTTGATCTATCTTACATATAATCTTTCCTTCTGTCCTTGTATCCCATCCTTCATCAACAAATTGTATGATATGATCATATGTTAGTCTCTTCACTGAAAGCTTGGTTTTTGTTATTCTTATCTCCATATTAGAGAAGAAATCAATAAATATATTAATAGGCATAAATAAAGTAACTTTGCTTAGCCTACTTGAGATATTAGATTTTAGTGCTTTCTAGATCTTAGAAAATATCTTACATCTATAGCCCTTACTAGTAGCTGGACTTGGCAAAGGCCACTCAAAGCTTGAAAAATCTGGCAAAGGAAGGAGTTTTATTGATCCCCATTGGCAACGCCGCATAGGAATAACATAACAATGGTCATAAAAGAATATTCCATTCTTTGCAAGCTCTGTCTTCTTTCTGCCTCTATACATTTCTTCTCCAATTGAACCATGTATAACATCAATAACATCAATAATAGATTCCACTGGTTGCCATTCCTCAAGATTAGAGGGATAGACATCTACAAGACAAACAAATATTATAATGGAAAAACCTAAACCATGTTTAAGAAATGAAAAACTTTAAGAATCAAATTCTTACAATTTGGTCTATGCATTGGAAGCTTTGAAGATCCAGGTTTCAAACACAGCTCTCTATGCATGAACACATGTTGCACTAGTACCTCTTTGATGCTATTCTTATTTGCTCCAAGCTTAAAATCTCGGATTCTTCCCTTCCAAGCAGAGATAAACGAACTCTCATGTCTTTGCCTTTTTCCACGTTTTGCTTGTTGCATGGTGATCCAACTACCTTTGCTAATGATAGTAGGAATCCATCTTCCATCAGTTTGGAATGAGTTAAACACTGATATGGATGTGATTTGGGAGCTTGGACGCCTTGTTGAAGGTCGAATTTCTGTATCCATGGTAGAAGAGAGAGAGACATGCACAGAGAGAGAGAGAGAGAGAGAGAGAGAGAGAGAGAGGACTAGGCTATCATAACGGAGGGAAAAACAATAGAGGAATAAAAGAAAGGAGGGGAAAAACTGAGCGCCATGCTTTTCACCAATTTGAATTTCGATTACATCAGTCATTATCATTAATCTAGAAATATCATTAAATAAAAGTAGCCGAGACTCTATGCCATTAATGCAAAAGATGTCATAATCACGAATATAAGAGACTAAAAATACATAATAAAAATACAAATTCGTAATATTATTATATTTATATATTTTTGTAAATTTTTTAAAACTTTTTTTAAATAGAAGTTCCGTTACGGAGGCTTTGCTCTTATTGGTCTAGAGCACTCTCTCTCCACATCCTAAAAGGCATTTTTGAGACCTCAAAACTCCCCTAATGTAGTTAGGACAGTTAGGCTTCTTTCATTACACACACGAACATAGTAAGGGCAGGGAAAAGGGTGGGAATGGGGGGCTTAGGGGGGGTGGAAGGTGGAGGACAGGAGGGCCAAGGAGGCGGTGGTGGCGATGGGGTTGGCGGCGAAGCGGGAGGCGGCAGCGGCACTGGCGGCGACAGTGGCAGCAGTGGTCGAGACGGTGGCGGTTGGGAGGAAGAGGAAGAGGAGGAAGAGGGGGGGCGGGGTTGCGAGAACCGGGAGGGAAGGGGGGTGGTTGTTTTTTTCAATTAAAAAAATATTAAATAAAAGAAAATCATTAAAAAGGGTGGTGCGCCCCCATCTCGCCCCCGTCTCACGCGTGTGCGTAGGACATGGGTAAAAATTTACATCCACGGTATCAAATAGGGCCAAGCCGATGGCGGGAGAGTCACAGACGCAACGAGAGAGTCTCGAGGCACGTGAAATCAAAAACATGCGCGAGGAAAGGCGCACGAAAACACGGCAAAACAAATAAACATTAGTAATACGCAAACCGTGCATCGAAACAAAATTCCAGAAAAAGGAAAAATGGGCCAGGCGAGGAGGGGAAGATGACGGAAAAGTGCAACAGGTTGTCGAAGGTGAAATCAAGGCATTCATATGGGAAAATTATGAAAAATGACGCTGAAAATACATAAGGGGATTAATATCAAAAAATTAGCTCGTCAAACCGCAGGGCAAAAAGAAGGAAAGAGGTGCAAAATAACGTGTCTGACAAATCTAATATGTCAAGACATGATTATGACTTAGATAGGATGCATTCACATGGAAAAAACCCAAAAAAGAGACTCGAAAATTAATACAAGAATAACCGAGTACCGAAACGAAGGGCAGTAAAAAGAAAAAATATCAGGGGGAAGGGGATTCACATAGCCGTCACATCAAAACTCATTTTCGGGGAAATGAGGAGGGGTGCACATGTGAAAAACACGAAAAAGACATCCAAAAAAACATTAAAAATAGAATAACTAAAAATCAAATGGGCAAAATAGGGTGGAGAAAAAAGAAAAATTGCGGAAAAAGGGTGGTGGGACAGGGTTAGCAAATTGAACGGGAATTCCGATGAAAATAGGACATATTCACATGGAAAAAGATAAGAATATACGCATAAAAAGGTCTCGAAAACCCGTAAAAAGTAATAACCGATGAACCAGACATCAGAATGACAAGGTGTAAAAAGAAAAAATGTCATATGAAAGGTTTAGGGCAGGGTTGTCACTTTAGATTGTGCTTACAAAGCAAAAAGGATGTGTGCACATGGAAACACAGCCAATTGACGAAAAATGGTTTAAAAATTAATAACTCAAGAACCGTTTGGCGGAACAGAGGTTGGTAAAAAGGAAATGGTCAATTCAAAAGGATGAACATGGCGGGAAGGTTGGATTTGGGTTTTGGTGAATGTAGGATGCGTTCACATGAAAAAACATCAAAACAAGGGATAAAGGGAAAGAGAGAAGGAACAGTCCCAAGGGTGGGTTGAAAGTGGACAGGTGGGTGGGGAAGGGACCCCATTAGGGTAAAAGCAGGTCATGGCATAGATGCATGATCAAATTGAGGCATATGCAGGGGGTATGAATCATAAACGCGCATGGACGCGTCCCCACACTTAAAATATTAACGGAAAGGGTTAAATGCATCAACACAGCCTAGGACTCGTCAACCGACTGGACTCAGACATCCCCACACTTAACACATAACATACACTTGCAATCATAAGGATAGGGTTAGAAAAACTTGGCCCGTTTTGCATATGGTCGAAGGAAGCATCACTACTACAAAGAAGGGGTGGAGTCAGCGACAAGAGGTACCATGGCTCGCTCCAGCATTCAACCAGCATGGCAGGGACCATGCAGCATCACCCAGGGAGGTAGTTGGTTGATAAAGCCCGTTAGGGTAGTTGTCGTTGACGAAGATAGTCACTCAGCTCACAGGCACTCAGATGGGATGGGAGAACAGTCACTCGCCCCATAACTTACATCACTCGAAGTAATATTGATGGAAACACAGACCTCACACCTGGTTTAGGAATCGACAAGGGGGATGGTGTAGAGGGAGTATGCCAGGGTGCATAGTTGATGGTGCATTAGTGCGTCCAACCCCGTCTGACACATGGGTGCAAGCATGAAGGCCATGGAGCCTTGTTGTGCAGTGTACAGAAGAGGATGATGTGTCATGTAGTGATCGAAGAGACCAATCCTGTGGGTGCATAGGGAAAGGAAACCATACCTTATGCCAAGTGTCGTAACGTCCCTCAGTCTCACCTCTCAATGATTGTTTTGAGGCCACACCAGTCACACTCAACCCCTCCCCCCCCCTCTATCTCACTCTCTATTGATAAATACAAGAGGGCAACTCGTTCCTAAAACCCATTGATGTTACCCTCACAGTCACTTGTGTAGAGGTTATATGCCTTGTACGCATTTGATGGTGCAACTATGCATCCTGCCCTGTGCCGGCATGCGGTGCAAGAAGGAAGGCCAAGGAGCCTTATAATGCAGTGCACAGGAATAGATTGTGCTTTGTGCATTGAGAAGCCCAATCCATGCGTGCAACACTCCATTCACACATTGCACCTCTCATTTGAATTGAAGAGAAAGGACTAGTTACTCACCCCACCCTCTATCTCACACTCACTAATAGACACAAAGGGCACACCATACTCACATCCCCATCTGGTTAGGATGAAAGCTCGTATCACTCAAGGGGTTGTCGATGAAGATGGCTTCGTCCATTATTGTCATTAGGGTGTTGAAGATGAGGTGTACCTAGGGAGGCAGCCAACACATCTAGTACTTCGATTAGGGTAGAAAAGAGAACGTCTGTTGAAGGGGTCAAATGAACTGATGATGTTGTAGAGATAACACACCAAGGAAGGTGGCTTGAAATTGTATTTGAAGTTCTGTCGGTGAGTCAACTATCTTGAACTGTGGGATGTTACCACCTTTTTCACAGCCAGCTTCCCACCCAAGGTTGTTGCCAACTTTTCGCGGAATGAGGCTTGCTATGACAGGGAATTGCTTCCTTTTCTCCCATAATAGTTTGCTTATTTTTTTTCCTATTATTATTATTATTTTCTTTTCTACTCCTGAGAGTGTTTCCACCTTTTCTTGAAGAATAGGTCGGCATGACAAGGACCTAAGTCATTTTCTCCCATGACCGATATATCTTTTTTTTTCTTTTTTTTAAAAATAAGGAGAATGGTAAAAATACCATGTGTTAGGACCATCCTCACCACCACTGCTGGATTAGACGAGAGAAAAACAGAGTAGGGATGGGAGGTGTCTGGGAGGGCTAGCAGAAGGATGTCATCTCGTAAAGAAGAGTATAATGGCTATCAATAGCACAAGGAGAAGGACAGTGCGATGCCCAAAAGGGGAAGGGTGGGTCGACTGCAATTGTTAAGATCCCCTGGGAGGGAAGTACTTATTTAGGCGATAGCCATTGATCAAGAAGGGATCATCATAGGCATCAATTGTGTGGACTTGGATTGAGCCATTCGGATTGATGGCAAGTACCTTATAAGGGCCCATCCAACATTGTTGAAGCTTTCCAGGAAACTTTCCAAATCTTGAGTCATAGGCCAGGACGAGATCACCTTCTTTGAACTCCTTGTGCTTGATGAAGCTGTCATGATAGACCTTTCTGCGAGCTTATGTGGTTTTCATGTACTGTAGGGCCATCCTGCAAATCTCATCAAGACACTCCAAGTGCAATAGACGACGTTGCAGGGACTCGGCATCTCCCAAGCATTCATTGATGGCCACGTGTAGAGAGGGTAGCTCGAGTTCAACAAGTAAACCTATTCACTGTTAGCCACTAGATATATGAACTCGGCTTCCAGAAGCTTCAACATCTCTACTTTTACCAAGGTAGAGTAGTTTGGGTTCATTCGCCTCTGTCGTTGCCGTACAGGATTTGCATCAAGCTCTAGATCAATGTGATGCTGACATATTGTGGGATCAATCCCCTTTAGATATTTATAAGACCATGCAAACACGTCCAAGTTATCTTTCAATAAGTTATGCAGAATCGATAGTTCCTCTTCTGGCAAGATGCTACCCACCTTTATGTGGCATTCAGAGCCATCTACATCCACAAAAGTCAATTGTCTTTCACCTACTACTTCGCAGATGAAGATCCCACAGATTGCTTCTGGATACAGATCCAGACTCCTTTAAGGGAGTGGTGTCCTCATCTGATGTTTCACTAGAACTGACTTCTTCTTTGGGTTGCTCCTTAGGATATTGAAATGGGATTAGGGTTGTTTCGAGTTTGGTTTCAAAATTAGTTACCTCTTGGCTCGAGGACTCATCTTTTGATGATGCATCCAAGAATGTCAAATAACAGGGATCCTCTGATGTCTGTTGGGACCGTTGGATTGGTGATTGTTGGAAAGGTGCATCATCATCATTTTTTCTTGGGAAGGATGGGTGAGGGCGGCAAGAGCCACTGCTAAAAGACATCTTATTCTTTTTAATCCATTTCTTATAACGATTTTGCATATGAGAGGATCCATTTACCAGACCAAACGGTACCATTGCCATTCTGTCCCATAGCATGAGATCTTATTCTTCTTCTTGTGCTCCTGGGACATCCTCCTCATATGTATCCTCTTCAGCTGGGATAGATTCTTCCAGTTTGCTTTCATGATCATCTTCCTCAGTATCATCTTCATCCTCTTCGGACTTTGTCTCTGTCTCTGTCTTTGTAGGAGCTCTGTAAGAGAAGAATAAGTTCTTTGTTTCATCTTCTGTCTCTGTCTCTAGCTCTATTTTGGCCATGTAGTAGGGAGAGAAGTACATACATGCCTCTATCGCTATCAGAGGTAATGTCGAAAGTCATTCCTAGTTCAAGCAGGAAGTATTCACCAATTAACAAGGACTTTGCATCTTGAGCGAGTTGGCTTATAGTGCCCACTGTTAGTGTTAACCCCACGTCAAAGAAGGCCGAAGAATGAATGAAAAAGTAGAAAAAGAATGGAAAAAGAGCAAAGGTGTAGAGGCGGCCTCTAAAACTAAACTGAGGCAAAAAGAGCAATTTTAAGGAAAGGCACCTCAAAAACTCTAAAAACTCTTATAAAAGAGCGCTAGGCTCCCTTCTGTGCCAGTTGTAAAAGAATAGACGGGTATAGGCTTAGGGCATGCAGCAAAAAGAGGAAATTAGAAAAAGGGACCTTGCCACAATGATCGGTCATGTAAAAAGGGATGGGCACCCATGGGGATTTTAGGGTTTGTATATATAAAGTTCAAAAAGTGAATGGAAGCTCATTCTTGGGTGTGTGGCTAACAATAGCTCTTCCCTTCTTCTCTTCTTCTACTCTCCTTGCTTGTGTATGCTCTTGAGAGAGGGAGTGTGAGAGTGTGAGAGAGTGAGTGTGTGAGAGTGAGGGACCAAGAGGGTGAAGCTCTTCACCATCTCCTCTTCTCTTCTTCTCTTCTCTTCTCTTCTCTTGCGCGCGCGGCTATGGTGGATGGAGCTTGGAGATAGAGGAGGCTTGAGGATGCTTGACCTAGCATCTAGGATCATGGAGTTACCGGTGTGTGCGAGATAGAAGGCAACTCATATCGGCATCAAGGTAAGCTCACTACACTCGTAGGATCGACGGCGCGTCGGCTAGGTGAGAGATAGCCATTACAGCTCACTTAGAACGCTTGAAACAATAAGCGGTCCGTGAGTCTTAGCGGTTGAGCGAGAGCTCCCACATATTGGTTCCGTTGCCGGGACCAACGGATTCAAGCTTGAGCGCTTGTGCACCTCATATCGAGCATCGAAGTAAGGGATTCATCCCCGAAACGGAGCTTGAGATAGGTAGGAAGGTTGGGTGCTTAGATCTTCAAAACAAGTAAGTATTTTGGGTTAGTTAGTTTGTTTGATGATTGGAAGACATGGAGAAATCATTTCAGTTTGTTGCTTTTGATTCTTGTTGCATTTGGTATAGGATAGGATTAGGAAATCGAATCGGGAAAGGGTAGGGGTTACTGTTGCAAAACATGGCAAAACATGGCATGAATCATGCAAAAAATGGCAAAAACTTGCTTGGAATGCTTAATGTTGGCAAGTGAGTCATTGGGAGCATCAAAACCTTATCCAGGAGGGGGTTTAATAGCCAAGAGGCCAAGGGAGAGCTCATTTGCAACCACTGCAGTGAGAGAGAGAGAGAGAACCCCCACAAAGATTTGATTCAATCTCATCATCGGAGAGCCTACCGCTCACCTCAGGTATACCAATCACTTCCCTTGGTGCCTTAGTCGAGATCTGGAAGTTTGTGCTTGGAGTGATTGCCTAAATCGTGAGATTTGATCGAAATCGTCATCGCGCGGCATTCATTGTGCCGCGTTCGGCCCATCCGAGCGGCCGTTGTTAGGCCGAGTCCCAAACTCGGCCCTCGGACCCTGCCATTCGGTCGGCTCGACCCGTAAACCCTCATCGGTCCTCGGCCCATAATCCAATTGGCCCGTCCGAGTGACGGCACTCAGGCCTTTGACCCAACTCGACACTCGGCCCCATTTACCAGTTCAGCCCTCGGCCCAAGACCCAAAGACCCGACTCAGCCCTCGGCCCAACACCTGACTCGGCCCGTCCGAGTGATGACACTTGGACCTCGGCCTGCGAAAAGTTTTCATCCTCGGACCAGTGTGATTCGGCCCGTCCGAGTTACCCACTCGGCCCCTGCAATTCAGACCAGTTGGGCCAAGTGTGTATTTGCCTCAACTTTTCAGAAATTTGACCCAACCTAGTTGGAGCTCAGCATCTCAAATTGTCGCAAGCCCTCTAAACGCTCAAAACTTGTTTCTGGCATGCGGAATAGATAAAATCGTAAGGCACAGCCGCTTAGCAGATTGAGTGGGCTGTCGCAAGACCTAGAAACCTAGAGACCTAGAGGCAACCCATTGAGCCATAAAACCCTGATTGGACCCAAAAACGGGCAAGGCAACGTAATCGAAAAGCCCTAAATCCCATCAAGACCGCCAGAGAATTGATAGACAAAGCATATTAGGCCCAAAACAAAGCGAGGGTTCATAAGAGGCTTAGAGGCTGTTTGTCGCACTCCCCTTGAATTTCCGCACTTGAAGTGCACTTAAGGAAAACTGAAAGCCTGATTGAGCACAAGTGCACTAGAAAGAACACACGCACTGAGTGGAGATAATTAAGGATTGTATTTAATAAGTCAAGGAACTCACTTTGATAAACCACTCAAGGAACCCACGAATAGGAGGGAACCCACGGATGGAGACAAATCATCAACACGCGAAGTAGGACCAAGCAAGCGGCGCAAATGAAGTGGATTTGATGAACATACTCAACTTGATCGATAGCTTGGTGGAGCACGAGAACTCAACTATGGTAGAAGAAAATGCAGACCGCAGGTCTAACGAGGAACTCGACTTAGGCGTCTTCCCCAGAGGCTATTCAGCAGCTAGTTACCAGCTATGACGTGCACGCCCGATATGAGCACCACGGCCGGACAACAGATGCTATCATTGCAAACTTAGAAGAAGAGAGAAAGCTAGCCCACAAAGCATTGCAAAGCATAGTCGCATACAATAGAGACTAGCAGGCCAGGAGTCAAAGGCAAAGCACGGAGTTGTGTGAGGTGCAACGAGTGCTGAACTTAGCCGACAGAAATCGAACGGATCATGAGAGAGCCCTAGAAGGAGACTTAATGCTGAGTGAGCTTCTTATGAAGCAATTGCTAGACAACACCGCAGCTGAGAAAAGTGCTGCAGCATTGGTAAGCTCACTACTGGCAGGATTAGGAGCAACCCAAGGCTCTAAGAGCCAGTCTAAAATCCCAATAGTCGCAAAGCATCTCGACAAGAACCAACCCCATGACGATCCATATAGCTTTGTAGAGCAGTTTGAGCAAGTCTGTGAAGCCAACGGCCTCAGCGACCTGACTCAACACTCTCAAGCGTTTGGGCTTTGCTTAAGTGACAAGGGCAGGACTTGGTATACAAGCTTAGATGCGGCATAGCGAGCAAATTTTAATAGCCTCAAGAATCTCTTCATTAAGAGATTTGCCGAGCCTGGATACTCCAACAATCTGTTAGTACGATTGATGAATGTCAAGCAAAAAGAGAAGGAGGACATTTGCGATTACGTAACCCACATGAGGAGTCTCTTCAAGAGAATTCCTATGGGCGAACAACCAACTAAAAGAGCAGTTTCAACTGTGTTCATCAGTGGAATTCGAAATGAGGAACTGTATAAGGCTTTGGCAGCCAACTCGAGCTTGCAGTGAGATGCACTAGCTAGGGTTTTTGAGAAAGCCATCAAAGTTGATGATCAGCTGAAAGAGCAGAGCTCTAGGAGCTCCAACTCAGAGGAAACCAACTCGCAAAGTTCAGAGAGAACGTCAGCCTCTAGTGAACGACTGGCCCCATCATCCCAAGATAAGGGGAAAGCCACCGAGACGAACCAAGACTTGGTTGATGTCAAGATGGAGATAGCCAAGCTGCAAGACATGTGGAGACGACCAACGCACCCACACGTCCAATGTGTGTCCTGTGGCAGAAACCATTTGCCGACCGAGTGTCAAGACCCTCGGTCGAGACCTTGCGCTAACTACGGCAGGTTCGGTCACGACATTGTGCATTGCAGATTGCCTAGAAGACTTTCATACTCCCAACCTTATGGCTAGCCTTACCTAACAAGCAGGCCACATCCACTCTTCGGAAGGGGAGCCCCATTGGCCCTTCTTGCGCCTAACGACATTAAGCCGGTTGTCCCTAAGGTGGACATAAACCCTACAAGTATACCTAGACCGCCTGGTCCCTATGTGACCCATCCACCAAGTGATGCTCCAGTCCACTACGTGGAAGAGCCAAATGAGGAAGAGACTTACTTATATCCTTATGTCTCTCACGACGACGAGGAAAATGCAGTTCTTATGGATTATCGAGCAATACTATCGGTGATGGCGTTAGGGAGGGGACAAGGTAGAGGCCTAGGGGGGCAGATGCAAGATCCAATCATCTGTTGAACTTGTGGTCACCTAGGTCATGTCTCATCACGTTGCCCCGAGAGGGAGCAGCAGAATAGAGACAAAGCTGACCTAAGGTGCGTTGTGTGCAGAATCACCCATCTCTTCGTCAATTTCCCAAAGCGGAAACCTTCTTCAAGTTCAGCCAACGTGCCATCTGTTTCATTGGGGTTGTTTGGTATCAAGAACCTCGATGGGGAGGCCACACCTATCCCGTTGCGGGTCATGACCCGTGCCCAGACGAAGCAGGCCGGCATATCACTACCAGGATCCAGCAACCTCTACGACTATGCATGTTGGAAAGAAGGTCACAGATGCAGAGGCAAAAACTTCAATCCCCAAGACGGCCAAAAAGGGAAGTGCCAAGGTAGGGGAATACTCGCATCCGAAGTGCCAACTCGAGGCCATAGAGAAAGTGAAGGACTTGGTGAAAGAGGCCCAAGAGCACTTAAGGGATGATGAGCCCATCCTAGAGGACCAGATCAATGATCTCCCCAGCATAAGCACGGCTGTCTCACCCCCTCGACCAAAGTCATGAGATGCAACCGCACAGCAGGTAGCACCGCTTAGGCCAAGCCTTGATGCTGCAAGCCCGCAAATCAGTCACGGCTGTTGGCCAGGACAATCCGGTTTAGGAGAGAAACGAGCAGTCAACAGCCTCCTTACCACGCTAGTGACCACCCTTATGACGTTAAGCCTAGGAGACCTGCTTAAGTAGCATCCCACCCTATGGCAAGACCTCAAGCAATGGGTTGAGGGGTCACGAGAACAAGCTGCGGATCTACACAATCATGATGCAGAAACACAAATACTGAGTTTGACGCTTCACTCTTTGCCAAAATCCTTGCACGTTAATGCTTTCTGGGAAGGTCCTTCCCCCCCAGCTTTTCCTTGTGTCCTCTCCCACTTAGCATGCCATCTCCTTTACCTTTATGGCCACATTAGATAGCAACTTCCCAATCAGTCCTATTGGTGTCCCTAAATCTATGCTGAATGGTCTTCTTGATCTTCACAATTCACTCTATACCTCTAGCCTCTAGAATAAGTCACTTAAGTGACTACAAAGCCACTATACCAAGCCACATGATCATGACCTTTCAAGACTTCACTAGCTATCAATGATTATCTCATATTACCATGACAATGAGCAAATTTGAGAAGTGTACTAAGTAAGGAGTCTATCGCTTACTAGTATGTAGGCAAAGCATGAATTCATCCACATGACAGTACTACTTCAGCTTTCACACTCTATGCAAAACATTCCATGACATCCAGCCCCTTCAAATCTAGACATCCTTTGGATGTGCCACATAGGTAGCCCATTGAGATCAAAGAAACTTCAAGGATAGAAAACCCAAATCCTTGTCATCCTCAGAAGCATATAGCTATGCTAAGAAGTCCCTCCCAAATGATAAGGCATCACAAGCTTAGACATCCCACATAGTTTGTAACTCTCTATATCCATCCGTAGCAATGATAGCTCAACAAACCTTTGTAGCATCTCAATTACTGTAAATACTTTTGGATCATATGGCATCCCAAGATCTAACATGGACTCATGCTCTTCCTCTTTTTAATATTTGTCCATATTACATAGGCCATGTCCATATCTCTTTTCTTGCATCCCTTTATCCTCTTTCCTACTCTCAATACCTTCAAGTCAACCATAATTAACTCTATCAAAATATATGTTACATGTATCATTTTACATTCATGAGACTCAGTTTCATTCTGATTGGAAAATTGCTTGTATCTTCCAAACCGTAACTCAGATTTCCAAGCTTTGGCAAATAAAAAAGTGGCCCCACTCATGATGTACAACTTTGCTAAAGACACTAGAACCTAATTTTGAAGGTATCAGCCCCTAAAGTTTTTGTGCAGTAGCTTGTAATTGCTCCTTAGAGCATGTAGTCTTGGCCAACATTGCCCTTTTTGACCTAACTCTTGCATATGAACCTGGATGTCAACCAACCTTTGTAGAGGCCTTTCCTAGGTAGTATCAAATCCTATTTAGATGCATTGCTCACCATTAATCTACTTCTAATTAAAATAGTTTTGAACATATCCAAATCTACTCTTGTTGTCCATTGTAGTCTCTTATAGCCATTTTGTCCGCTTGGTTAAACAGCCACATAATAGTCACCCAATAGAGTAGAAACACAACTAAGATACTACCTCTTCGATCACATGTTAACATTGAAGAAACCCACAACCCTTTTAATAGTAGCAACTCACTTGATTGTAGACCATCAAACATACCCATGTGCTTCTCAACTTTAGACATTACAAAGCATACATCCACACATATCCTATCATCAAGTAAATAAAAGCTTCCAATCCCTATATCAAGTTTCCATAAGGGAGCACACTTTATGACAACTCTCTTTATCATTTGTGCTAGAATACCACTTACAAGTGCATCTTCTTTGGTTTTCATGGTTTGATCTACCATTTGACCAATTGAATCCTTACTCAAAGCAGATAGATCTTTTGCATCCGTACCTATCACATCAAATTCCTTCTGTTGCATGATATCATCTGCACCCTGCATCAGAACATCCTCAAGATGCACAAACTACGTGATATCTCCAACTCTGACAATTGTAGCCTCATTCACTGCATGTACCTTTTCCACATGTCTTTGTTGTTGGATAGCTATCCTTTGTATTCATCATCAAAGCCTCCCCTTTTGTCATTGTAGCAACTGCATTTTCAACCACCAAACATTAAGTCTAAGAGCTCTATAGGTGTGATGCCTAATCACATGAAGGGGCTCTATAAAACCATTTCAAGATCAAGGATCTCTATAGGTTGCCTGGATTATGTAACCTAAGAGCTCTATAGGTCATCTAGATTATGCAACAACATCTAATCAAATCAAGGACTCTATGAAACCATTTGAAGGTTTGAATGGGGGATTTTGGTCAATCCAAGTGGAGTTGTCCAAAATGTAAGGACCTAAGAGGCCCATATATTGATTATGAGAGTGGCATGACTCAAATGAAATCTTAAGGGTTCAATAACTTCATTGTGCAAGGGACATTATAAAGGCTTATAAGAAGCATATTAAGTTCTCTTCTTCTTCCTATGTAGAAAAGCTAGTTGATAGGGTTAGTGTTGTAGATCACCCTATGATGTTTAAACCTTTGCTACATGCACCAAAATATGGAATCGTGGACAGGGAAAATCATTAAGGGGTTCAAGTTCCATATTATAGATGGATAAATGGTAGTCACTGCTATGGATCTAGAACTTCTAAGCCATCAATTAGGCCTAAACTAGAAGTCCCCAAGGTAGATCAAGGGGCTACTTTTGAAAGGGGAAGGCCAATAACTCAAAATGAAGGTTAGAGTGTGTATAGATCCAAGCTTGATGAAAAGGGACCATACTTGAAATGGGTATGGAGACTAAAATCCTTATATTTTCTTGATAAAAATTAACAGTTTAGACTAGAGAAGAATCCTAGTGATTATGGAGCCAACAATAGGCAGCCTCTAAAATCCAAGTGTTAGTAAAGAGGAATCCCAACCCTATTTGCATTTTGAAATGGGTATCAAAAGGGACTTTGATTACATGGAAGTTTTAAATTATGATGAGATTGTCAATGTAAACGTGATAAGGATTGCCATCCCTATTAAGTCATCAAATCTTGGCACTAGGGTGGTAGAAACCATAACAAATGTAGATGACCATGAACCTCTATTAGATGAGAATGGTGATGGATATGTTAGGAGAATTGAGATTACAAAGACAAGGGGAAGAGAGAGATATATATTGTGTGTGTGTGTGTGAGAGAGAAGAGACTATTTGTGGTGCATCTAATGGCTCTCTCTAAGCAATACCTTATTGCCTTATCACTTAACTCCTAAAGAATGAGTGTCTATATGTATAGTTAGGGTTAGTGAGTGAGATGGACAGCCAATTATATTGGCCTTTACCCCAAAACCTCCCCCTTAAAGTCCAAAGAATTAAAAATTGTATGAGGTAATATTATATGATGTACTTTCACACAATGACCATCACACCTGCAATGTGTAAGATTTTTGGAGGGTAGACTCTTGGTGAGAAAATCTACAAGGCTATCATCAGTATGAACTTTGACAAGCCCAATGTGCTTATCCTCAAGCCTAAGAACTCTAGAATTGCTATGTGTAAAAAAAATTTCAAGATAAGACAAAATTAGTCTAAGAAAAGCAAGAGCTCCATGTGTGTGACTACATGAGATCCAAAGGCCTACAAAGGTTCATAGTGCAATCTAACCAACAAATACATGAACTTCATATACAATTGAAGGAATACAACCTAACATTAGAGTCCAAGGACACTGAGAAATGGAAGAGCTATGAAAGTGTCATGAGGAAGTTTAGATCCAAGTGACAAACCTCACAATCTAGCTAGATGAGGAGAAAGCCAAGATATCTCTCTCTATATGAGAGAACTCCAAAGAACTAGCATGCCCAAGAACACTTGAAAATAGCCTACATAGGTTTACAATAGACTATCAAAGCAAGTTACTTGAGTGAAGATGTCATCCTGATAGAAATTGAAGAGTTGGAAAAAACTTACGGAGAAGCACTAAAAAAGTTAACCAATGAATTAGAGACCTCACTACATAGAGGGAATCAACTCAAGGAACATGATAGCATTTAAGAATATATTATTATGCAACAATAGGAGCTCTATACGAAAGCAATTCAAATAGCTTCCACTTCTAGTAACAAAGATGTACCTAAATTAATGGAAAAAATAGACTTGGCCACCAAAGCATTGAATAATCTAAACTTGGGGCAAGAACTCAATCTTTTGACCTCCAAAATGATAATATCTTATTCATCACATAAGAGACATAGGCAATAGAGACCAAGAATTAGAAGTTGTGGGACTCTGCCCAATTGGAGTTCTTTGATCCACTATAGTCTATATCCATGGAGCCATGTAAAAATCATGTCTTTCATGGTAAATCATATAGAATCTTTAAAATTTAATGAGCCAAGGGAAAACATAAGTGAAATTCCTCAAGGTTCACAATAGGTATCAAAGATGACATATGAAATACAAGAGTGTTACACAAAGATGATCCATGCATTGTGAGTTCCCACTCAAAATATTTCTAATGATCCTCTTAACATATGAGAAATCTTAAAGGACTAGTGAGAAGATATCAAGCAAGAAGAGAAGATTTGGCTATAGCCTTTGACTCCATGATCTTATTAAAAAAAAGGTTTTGAAAGGCTCTACTCTTGAGCACAATAAAAACTTTGATTAGACTAAGAGAAAGCATTGCCACAAGATGGGTGAAGCAACAAAACAAGGATATAGTGTGGGGGGCTTGTCATATTCAAAAAGATAAGCTCAAAAGTGAACACTTAGCATTAAAGCCTTGGGACATCTAAAAGTGTCAACCAAAATGGTAGTACACTATACTAGATTCTGACAACATTGCTCCAACATTATGAGGTTGGCATTTTGCTATTCACAACCTCATGAATTGAATGACGTGCTTCATTATCCTTATCCTAAGCAACACAAACTCTATGATGTATAAGGCCATGCCTAGTACAAATTTTTGAATATTCTCAACATCAATGCTCTAATAGATTGAAAAATTAATCTATGTCAATCATAGAGCATTCAAGACTCCTTCACCACATATCTCAAGAGACTTACTATATTCCCTAACCCAACCTTCATAACCATCTATAACTGTGTTTGGCTTATGGTCAAGTTAATGTAGCAAGCACAACACCATATGAGGATGTATTTCCACCAATATCTTTCAACATCATTTCTCAAATTGATATAGTTTCTATGGTTTGTATATATCTATGTGCCATACTCTTTTTTCCATATTGTATATCAGTAGTAGAAGATATAATGGGCAATTTCTTTTTTACTTGGAGCTCTCCATTTGTCTATGAAAAGCATAAGCATTGAAGGATTTCTTGCTCAAGTAAAGGATATCACTTGCTCCCCATGGTCAAGTTAGATAGACACACAACACATTCACTACACTTATTATCAATTCTCTCAAGTCAAGCATACCCAATGGCCTTGATCAACTTGCTCCACTTCTAACACCTTAGTGCCTTCTCTTATAGCATAACCTCAAGTCACATCAAGGATAAGAAATAATAAGCTCACTCAAACAACATGTCACCCTAGGATTTTCATCACACAATAAAATCTTGCACTAATTATATCCTCAAGTGTGGGACAATATTCCAAGCTTCCTTTGTTCGATCCATCTTCCAATTACACTTGTAGGAGCATCTTGCACTACATAATAAGGTAGACATATCCCCAAAAAAGAGCACACTAATTGCAATCTTACTAAAGAAAAAAGAGCATCATCTAATAAATCCACATCCACATCCATAAGAGCTACAATGATAGCCCTACCATGACTACTACTCCTCCAATAAAATCATCACTTTGCAACTCTCCCCCACATGAAGACAATGATAGTGTGTGCCAAGGGATGGCACTCGTCTAGGAAGGGGGTAATGTTAACCTCATTCTTAGAGACCAAATCTAAATAAGAAAGGAAGCACAAGATTTTTAAAGGTCACTTTTATGGATCTTCACCAAGTTGATTGGAATACTTGTAATTTTCAAAAAGATCTTATATTTTAGTTGGATTATCTAAGAGACAAGCTCATTTTCATGCAAATTATATCACTTTTTAGTTAGGAGATAGTTCAAGATTAGGCCTCAAAATGAATGCATGCAATACAAGGACTAGTCAAGAGCCTGAGCTCGGGGGGTTCACTATATATATATTTTGCATATAATGTGAGTTCATGGCCTATTTATAAATATCCTAATCTGTGAAATTTTCTTGAATGAAACACAACCCTTTTCTATTCGATTTGTAAGTAACCCCTTTATATGACACCCTTGTGTATGTAAAAAATATATAAAAATTGTATTTTAAAAACCCCTTACTTTGAACTCACATTATATATACATACATTCATGAGTGACCCCCCTGAGAGCCTGAGACACATTGTCCAACTTTTAGGGTAAAATCCTAAAATTTGAATCCATGTTAAAAAAGGTTGAACACTAAATAGAAGAGGTTATTTTTGCATGCACGAACTTTGATAGCTCTTCTTCTTGCCTCTACCTTATCCATTGGAGCATCTTGAGAGAATGAGAGAGACTATGTGTAAGTGTGTGAGTGTGAGAAAGAGTGAAGAACCATTGGAGAAGCTCTTCTACAACTATTGTATCATGCTCTTTTTCTTCCTTCATTCTTGATCACTTGAAGCAAAGGATCAAATTGAGAATGTGGAGTAGAAGATCGACATGCAACAATTGGATCATGGAGTAACTTGTGAGCCCATTGAGCAGTAAGGACTACAACAAGATAGATAAGTCAGTGAGCTCTCTACAACTTGAATCTAGTCATACATTTGTCTTCTTTGTGGATCGAGTGCTTGGTTGGATAGAGAAAGAGTTTAGCTAGTGAGACATAGGATAGCCAACACAGTTGAAGCTCTTAAATCAATAAGATCCCATCAAACTTCATCCCTTGAGCAAACTAGAACTGTGCCCCACCTCACAATGTTAAGGACATCAAAGGATTTCTAGGCCTCACTAGGTGGCATAATATCTTTATCAAAGCTTATGATTCATGCACCTCTCATTGAGCTACTAAAAAAGCAAGTGAATAAAATATGTAAAATACGAGAGCAAGAAATCTTTGACAAGTTGAAAGAATGTCTCACCATTCCCCCAAGTTGCCCAAATTCTCTCAATATTTTGAATCATAAGTAATGCCATCATGGTAGCACTAGGATGCATTCTTACTCAAGAAGGTAGTATAATTTCTTATTCTTCTTGTCATCTCAAAAATTTTGAGAAAAAAACTATGATACTCATGATCTAAAGCTATTAGTTGTTAACCATGTGCTAAAGCTTTGATTTCACCACTTGGTAGACAATTCACACTAGTGACACATCACAAAAGCCCTAAGCCAACCAGATCTTAATATGAGGCAAAGAAGATGAATTGAACTACTACAAAAATTTAGTTTTGAGATCAAATAATTACTAGGGAATGACAATGAAGTAGTTATACACTCTCAACCAAAAAGTATTCCTAAATTTCTTACTCTTAAAGGAACCCCTAAACCTAGGATTTTGTACAAGTCAGATTGCCATATCTAGTAATGTGATTCTGAAAGTTTAAGTTGTATAATTTCCCAATGACTGAGAATATCTTGAGATAAAGAGGATTATCCAATTTCTCCAATGGAAAGAGAATATAACATATTGTATTCTTTTAATCTTACAAAACATTCTCTTCATCTCACCCTATTTTTTTGTGCATACATTCATCCCCTAGAACCATCTTGTCAAAAAATTACCCACTTAAAACATGAGAGAAAATTCCAAGAAAAATAGAGCTCCAAGTCTAGGAGAGTGAACCCTAATCTTTATTTGGGAACATGCTCTGTGTGTGTGTGTGTGTGTGTGTGTGTGTGTGTGTGTGTGTGTGTGTGTGTGTGTGTGTGTGTGTGTGTGTGTGTGTGTGTGTGTGTGTGTGTGTGTGTGTGTGTGTGTGTGTGTGTGTGTGTGTGTGTGTGTGTGTGTGTGTGTGTGTGTGTGTGTGTGTGTGTGTGTGTGTGTGTGTGTGTGTGTGTGTGTGTGTGTGTGTGTGTGTGTGTGTGTGTGTGTGTGTGTGTGTGTGTGTGTGTGTGTGTGCGTGTTACAAATTCCATTGATAAATTGAATTATACATATTTAATAAAAAATTATGAAATATATGTATTCAAGGTTTTATTTGTCCACCATATTCTTTAACCAATAAACACACATTATAGTAACATTTTTATCCTAAAGTAAATGATGTTAAGGGACAAATGAATATCCTTAGTCCCTTACTAAGTCAATATGTAAGTGGTCTTATTGCTCATGCATTCAAGAGGAGAGTATTTAGATTATTTTGGAATATTAAAGAACATGGGAAAATAGGGCATCAAGCAGTCCTTGCTGAACATAGTCTTTTATTGATCTTTTCTATTGATCTATCAATTGATTTTTGGTCTCTATCATTCAGAAAACCTTCATTGAATATCAAAGGAGTGTTTTATGTGGATTGAGAGCTACATATGGGCTATTTTTTATTGTGTACACTAGTGAGAAATAGGGCAACAAGATATCCTTTAACTTCTTCATCTCTTATATGGTCACAGATGTGATCTTTCACTTGATTCTTGGTCCCGAACATCAAGGAAACCTTCCTTGATCATAAAAGAGGAGTTTTGATGGGTTGATGGTCTTTATGTGGATTGTTTTGGGCTATGAATAATAGTCAAGAATAGAGCTACCTACTATAATTGGAGTTTTCATGTTCCAATTGGGTCTCTTTGGTGATATATAGATTGGACTATGCTCTCTAAGAGTGATACATAGAGTCCAGACAATAAAGCTTGGATTTTTCTTGGATTTGGGGTACAAACAATACTATGTTTTGTTACTATAATAAAAGTGTAATTATAGGATTGGAGTGCTTCTAAAGGCCCATATAGGATATTGGCAAGGATTTATAGATTCTTATTCATGTGTCTTATCTATCATGGATGCCACCTATCATCTACCATCATCAGATTGATGTATGCACAAGATGGCTCAATAGATCAAGCAATTTGCAATACATCTGATACATCATAGATATGCCCAAGACTAAGGTACATGCACACAACGCAGATGATATCCCTATAAAAGTTGAGACTATGGCTCAATATACACACTAACACATGAATAATCTCTACTCCACATAATCCAAAAGCTGTAGGTAACACCTCATAATCTCATGCATACATCAATTTGGTGATGGTGGATAATACGTAGCATCCACCATAGATAAGACACAAGAATAGAAATGTATAAATCCTTGCTAATACCCTATACATGCCTTTAGAAGCACTTCAATCCTGTAATTATAGTTTTATTATTGCAACAAAACATGGTACTAATATTACCCCAAATCCAAGAAAAATCCAAGCTTTATTGTCTAGACTATGTCTATCACTCTTAGAGAGAATAATCCAATCAGTAAATCACTAAAGAGAACTTTTTGGAGTATCAAAACTCCAATTACATAATGTAGCCCTATTCTTGACTATTATTCATGACCCAAAACATTCCATATAAAGATCATAAGCCCATAAAAACTCCTCTCTGATGATCAAGGAAGTTTTTCTCAAAGTTCAAGATTGAGAATCAAGTGAATGATCACATCCAAGACCTTGTAAGAGGTGAAGAAGTTAAAGGATAGCTTGTTGCCCTATTTTTCACTAGTATACATAGTCAAAAAAGTGGCCCACATGCAAGAACATCACTTATTTTCTTTGGCTCTTCCCCTCCACCTTTCCCTTGTGTCCTCTCCCAATTAGCATGCCATCTCCTTCACCTTTGTGGCCACATTGGACAACATACACCTGAGTAGTCTTGTTGGTAACCCTAAATCTATGTTGAATGGTCTTATTGATCTTGACAATTCACTCTACACCACTAGCCTCTAGAACAAGTCTCTTAAGTGACTATAAAGCTAGTATACCAAGCCACATGATCATGACCTTCAAAGACTTCACTAACTAAAACTGACTATTTGATACTACCATAACAATGAGCAAGTTTGAGAAGTGTATTAATCAAGGAGCATGTCACTTACTTGTCTATAGCCAAAGCATAAATTCATCCATATGATAGTACATCTCTCACATTCACTCTCTATGCCAAACATACCATGACATTGTATCACTCATTGGTAACCCTTGTGTATAGCAAAGCTTGCATAGGTCACCATAGTGAGGGAGGCCCCTTCCACTTGTGGAGGGCCCCTGTATCACTTGGTAGTGACCCTCTTGTGTGATGAAGCCTGCATGGGTCACTGCCAAGTGAGAGATAGCCCTCTCAATTATGGAGGTCCCCTATATCACTTGATAGCATGTGCAATGGAGCTCACATGGGTCACCATGAAGTGCGAGAGGGCCCCCATATCTCTTGATGGCGACCCTCATGTGTGGTCAAGTCCGCATGGGTCACTATCGAGTGAGAAATACCCCTTCCACTTGCAAAGGGTCTGCATATTGCTTGGTAGTAACCTTCATGTATGGTGAAGCTGGCATGGGTCACCATCAAAAGGGAGAGGGCCCTCCTAGGTGTAGAGGGACCTTATATTACTTGTGGCGACCCGCATTTATGGTATGGGTGAGAATTTATTTAAGTGTTTTATTTATCTTGGAGAAATTTTATGACCCTTTTTTCTTATTCTCTCTTTTATGAGCTAGGGATAGGATGGAGTATAAGCTAGAGTTTGAGGATGACATGGAGGAAACCTAGATGAAAGCCTTTTTATGTTCCTCCACAATGCGCGCTCTCATTCCTATGTTCATGACTTGTCACATATGTTTACTTCGCCACTTCCTATTGAGAATGTTTTGTGTTCTTGTATATATGTGTTAAGTATCTATATGGCGGAATACCAAAGATTAACTTAAGTGGTGCAATGATGACCATAGAGGCATAGAAATATGTTCACACTCATGAATTTGTGACCATAAAGGCATAGGAATATGTTCACACTCATGAATTTATGACTAGCAAAGTTGTGAAGAGAAAGCTAGCCAAGGTGCTAGATAAATTACCTACCAATGCACACAATGACATAGAGAACTACTTAGTGCACTCAAAGAGATTGATGCTAGGAGGCACATTTCACGGTGGATTCCGTGAGGTTTTACGGTGGATTTCGTAAATTTTGATGACCGGGGCTCATACACAAAGTGGATTCTTTGTGTGAGAAGTTGATGGGGACGCGTGTCATTTTTAGGCTTTTCATTAATTTAGTGTGTACATGGGTGATTCCATAGCGGGTGATTTCGCAAAATGCATATTAAATTAATAAACGTTTATGAGTTTAGAGTGCGCACTCGTAATAAATTAAGGTTAGGATTGATTTCTAACCAGTTGATTTATTTATGTAGCTGAAGACTGCTAGGTATTCACTTTTGTCGGTTTAATTGTATTATTTTACTAACGATTGTGAATGCTTCAATTGATGTGTAGAGATAGCAGCAGTGGCAGAGGAAAGCATTGGAAGATAGCGAGTATTCGATTTATCATTTATATTTTGATGGGCGCATACCTTAGGCATGGCGCCTATATTTTGTTATGCTTATTTATTGAGGTGTTGGATATTTATTATTATTTTGTATGTGCATGGGCGCACGATTATGTTATTTACATTTGGACATTGTATTGGGCATGCTAGACTTTTTGGGCACCGTCCGTTAGCTTTATTCCTATTTTGTGCTAAAGCAAACTCAAAAGCTAAAAGCTTGCTATTTTGTAATTTGGGCTATTATTTGAGCCTAAAGATGAATAATACATAAAATACATGCTTTGTGGAGCGCTCACACAAGGCATGGGGGGAGATTGCACCTAATTGGTCTCTTGTTCATGTCGTTCATGCTTTTTACCTTGAATTTTGTGCAAAAAGTAGAGTTCTATTGTTCTTGGAGACCTTCCGGCATTCACTACGCGAGCGTACAGCATCCGATCTGCGCACCAGTGGTATCAGAGCGAAGCTGAGATCAAGAGCTTCCAATCACTACCCATCTTGTGTGAAGGTGGAGCTCCTAGAACGATCGGGCTCTACGGTCAATCTCGTCGCGAACGGTCGATACAGGCAGATTCCTGGCGATCAAGAACCCTTGTTTCCATCATCAGACTGTGAAGGACCGGCCTACAGCAGAGCGGAGGACCACTCCTATCTCTTCTTCATCAAATCGTCTTCATACACAGAGATAAGCCTCCATAGCTTAAAAGCCTAAAAGCTTTTATTATTATTAAGCTTAGTAGTAAAGCTTTATAAGCTTAAAGAAGCTTAAAGCTTTGAAATTGCATCGCGAGATCTCTGAAGATGTCCGAAAATTGCGCCGCGCTGGAAAAAATGGCCCCCCCCCCCACGATTTTACGATTTTTATCCACGAAGCTTCAAAGCTTAGTTACTAAAGCTCTAAGTCACTTAAGCTTTTCAACTCAGCAAGTCTGCAAAGTTCAAGTTCTGCAAGTTTCTCAAGTCAAAGTTCTACAAGTTACATAAAGCAACCAAGTTTTGCAAGTCTACAAACTCTGCAAGTCACATAAGTCTGCAACTCTGCTAGTCATACAAGTCACCTGAAGTCAAAACTGACTTCTGTTCAAAACTCATAGAAGGGCTGTTCGTGCGCAGAAACTCTGAACTGCAAACTTGTTCATTGGAAGGTACTCTACACATACCCAGGTTTGCTGAAGCATTTTCAGTATACGAAGAAGGACAAAACGCAGATTTTTCAAAGATTGTGAAAGCCACGCCCAAAAATATATAAGCCTTGTATTCCCGAACTTGAGCTACGCTCATCCCGCTAACTTGATTTTGAGAGTGAGAGGTCTTTTGAGTTTTACAGGATGACAGAACCACATATGGATGATTTAATAGCTGAAGGCGACCTACCTGAACCTACGATGGAGCAAAAACTGGATTTAATTATGATGCAATTGGATGAAGAACGGCGAGCTAGGCAAGCATTGCAAGTTCAATTGGCAAATTTACAAAGATCGACTATCGACAAAGAGGAACCTCAATCTGAAGATCTTATTCGACGTACCATCAACGCGACTCTCGAAGCTCAAACTATTCGCAAGGAATCAAAGATAAGTAAAAGAAATTTCAAATTCCGTACTTTCAATGGCACTCGAGAGGGAAAAACTGTTCTTGCATTCATTAGTCAGTTTGACGACTACTTTCATGAGGAAACCTATGCAGAAAAAGATAAAATCAAGGGTGTCACTAATCATTTAGTGGATAGAGCATCTCTTTGGTGGACTGTAGTTCGCAAGAGTATAGATTGTCCCACTACTTTGGAGAATTTCAAGAAGAAGTTTATGTAGAATTTCCTTCCTTCACAATTTCATGAAAAAGCTATAAAGCAATGGGATCTTCTTCAGCAACGGGATCGTGAGCCTATTCCTCAATACATTGAGCGTTTTTGGAATGCATTACTCCAGTTACGCATGCTTGAAGACGTACCTGAAGCAACACACAAGCGCAAGTATATGTCTGGACTCCTTGGGCATTACTACGCTGAAGTTAACATGTTCAAGCCTGCTACTCTTGAAGACACAATTTCATTAGCTCACGACACTGAAGACAAGCTGCGGGGTAGAGACAGACGTCCACAGCAATTCCAAGCCAATGGTAACTATGGATCTAAGCAATTCAACTCAAATTTTAGAAAATTTAATCAAGGTAGTTTCACTTCATCATCTTTCCGTAAGAATTGGGCAAAACCACCTGCTTTACCATCCAATATCAACCAAAACCCTAAGCCTATTCCACAGCCAAATCCTAATGTCCCTAGACTTCCCGCCATTGCGAACAATGTAACCAAAGCCAAGCCTATAGTCTGTTATAAATGCCACCAGCCTGGACATCTAGCAGCAAATTGCCATTCGAAGAAGCCACCTGTCCATATCAACTACCTTGGAGCAATGGAAGAAGACGAACATGAAGATATGCCTGATTTCACGGAAGATGAGGATGACACTACTACTCCTTCGGATACTTTACCAGGTATGCCAACTCCACATTCTTTATTGACTATGAAATGTTTAGTGCATGGAAAGGAAAAAATTATTTTGCATGATGACGGTAGTACTCATGATTTTATTTCTGCAAAGCTAGTAAAAGAATTGAAGTTACAGACTGTACCTACGTATTATCGCATTAAAGCAGCATTCTTAGGCACTAGGTATAATGGTACACAAGAAGTGCATGACTTAGAGATTCAAATTGGTCAATACACTGAAAGAAGAAATTTTCTAGTTGTTCCATTACAGTCGAGTGACATTATTTTAGGTATGCCTTGGCGTCATCAGCATAATCCAGATATAGATTATTCCACACATTCAATTAATATTCAATTTCAAGGAAAATATATTACATTGTATGGTATGCATGCATCTAATGCTTTTCCACTGCTTTCGCATACTCAAGCTAAACGTGCATTATGCAAGAGTAGTAAATCCTATCTCATTTGGGTGAATGAACTACAAGTAAAAGAAAATCATATGCACCCTAGGCATAAAGAATTTCTTGCACATTTTAAAGACTGTTTTGCCGAAGATTTACCACCTGGTTTACCTCCTTCACGTCCAGAAGACCATAAGATAGATTTGATTCCTGGTACACAACCACCTTGTAAAGCACCATATAGGCATAACCAGATAGAGCAAAAAGAAATTCAAAGTCAAGTTGAGGAATTACTAAATAGAGGATTGATAAGACCTAGTAGTTCTCCATTTGGTGCACCTGTTTTGTTAGTCAAGAAAAAGAATAACACCTATCGTATGTGCATTGACTATCGAGCTTTAAATAAGATCACTGTAAAGAATAGGTATCCAATTCCTAGAGTCGATGACCTTATGGATAAACTGCAAGGTTCTGCCATATTTAGTAAAATAGACCTTAAATCTGGTTATCATCAGGTGAGATTAGATAAGTCTGACATATTCAAGACTGCATTTAGGACACAGTATGGTCATTATGAATTTTTAGTGATGCCTTTCGAATTGACTAATGCACTTGCTACATTTAGTAGAATGATGAACTGTATATTTTTAAAATAGTATTGTGTTATTGTCTTCTTTGATGATATTTTGGTGTTTAGTCAAAATGAGAAAGAACATTATGAGCATTTGTCATTGGTTTTCCAGTTATTAAAAGATAATCAACTGTATGCAAATCCGAAAAATAGTGAATTCTTTAAAACAGAAATTGAGTATTTAGGTCATATTGTATCATTTGATGGAATTAAAGTTGACCCTAAGAAAATAGATGCAATATTGAATTGGCCTGTACCTAAAAATGTGCATGAGTTACGATCTTTCCTAGGTCTTGCTAGTTTCTATAGGAAGTTTGTGCGTAATTTTTCATTACTTGCTTTACCATTGACTAAACTTCTGAAGAAAGGTATTGTTTATCATTGGTCCGATAATCAACAGAAATCCTTTGACTTATTGAAACATGCATTAACCCATGCTCGTGTCTTACAATTGCCTGATTTTAATAGACCATTCTTTTTAGTAGTGACTGATGCTAGTGGATCAGGAATAGGAGCCGTACTTATGCAGGATAATCATCCTATAGCCTATTCTAGTTGTAAGCTGAAACCCTCTGAACTGAAATATTCCACATATGACAAAGAATTATTAGCTGTTGTACAAGCCTTAAGATAGTGGAAACACTACTTAATGGGTTCAGAATTTATGATTAAGACCGATCAGCAAAGTATTAGACATTTACTTAGCCAACCTCAAATATCTGACCGACATATCAAATGGGCATCCTTTATTTAGAGTTTTCATCCTATCATTCAATATCAACCCGCTAAAGAAAATGTAGTGGCTGATGCATTAAGTAGAAGACCTGCCATTCATAATATTTCTGTTATATCATTTGATTCTTTGATTGCTATGAAAGATACTTATCATCAGGATATTACTTTTCATGCTGATTGGAATAAATTAGTTCAAAATAATTTCATTCCTGTTGATTCATTATCTTATAACGATGGATTTATGTTTTATGAAAAGAGATTATGTGTTACAATTCCATTCAGATCTTTTGTTTTGAATGAGATTCATTGTCCTCCATATCAAGGTCATAGAGGTATCATATCTACTTTACGTACATTAACTGAAGATTTTTATTGGCCGCATATGGACACTGATGTATCTAACTTTGTTTCTGAATGTTTGATTTGTCAAAGAGTTAAGAGACATCATGGTAAACAGTATGGATTACTTATGCCTTTTTCTATTCCATCAAGACCATGGGAACAAATTTCTATGGACTTTATTACTCGTTTACCTAATACTAAATCTAACTATGATATGATCTAGACAGTAGTAGATAGGTTTAGTAAACAAGCATATTTCATTCCATGTAAGAAAACTTTAACAGCATCATAGGCAGCACAATTGTTTTTAAAAGTTGTTTTCACTAACCATGGATTACCAAAAGTTATTATTTCTGATCGTGATTCTAGATTTTGTAACAACTTTTGGATTACTCTGTTTGCTAACCTTGGAACAAAAATTGATTTCTCATCTGCATTTCATCCTGAAACTAATGGACAAACAGAAGCCACTAATAGCACTATTTTAGATCTTCTACGTGTTTATACTATTTCTAAACCTCAGACATGGGATACACATTTACATTTATTACAGTTTGCATATAACAATACACCATACACATCTACAAAGAAAGCACCGTTTGAAGTGATTTATGGTTATAGATTGTCTACACCTATTGCATCTTTGTCAAATAGAATTCAGAGTGCTGATGATATTGCTAGTATGCACAACACTATTTTTGATGAGGTTAAAGTCATGATTGTCAAAGCCCAGCAATCATATACCAAGCAAGCCAATAAGAAAAGACAAGCAATGAATTTCAAAGTTGATGACTATGTTTGGTTGAGAATAGAAAAACGTAGATTACAAAGTGTAGATAGACACCCAGTTGTGAAATTGGCCCCTAGATTCTATGGACCATTTAGGATCATTCATAAAATTAATGACAATGCATTCAAGTTAGAATTACTACCTCACTGGAAAATTCACAATACATTTCACATTAGTTTATTACGACCCTTTAGAGGCCAATTACCTGTACACCCTGTTTATGAAAACCCACCTTTGTTAGAGGAAGAGACTGAAATACTTGAACCTGAAGCTATCATAGACACTGATTTTATGACCACTAGAACTGGCCGAAGATATTCTAGATATCTAGTTAAATTTAAGAACCATCCTGTAGAAGAAGCACAATGGATGCACGCTAGAGACTTCAATGCTTTTCCCACTCTGTTAGCTCCACATTAAGCTAATAGCAATTGAGGTCAATCGCTATCCCACCCCGGGGGTATGATGCCATGAGGCATATTTCACGGTGGATTCCGTGCCATAGTGGATTCCGTGAGGTTTTACGGTGGATTCCGTAAACTTTGATGACCGGGGCTCATACACAAAGTGGATTCTTTGTGCGAGAAGTTGATGGGGATGCCTGTCCTTTTCGAGCGTTTCATCAATTTAGTGTGTACATGGGTGATTCCATAGCGGGTGATTCCGCAAAATGCATATTAAATTAATAAACGTTTATGAGTTTAGAGTGCGCACTCGTAATAAATTAAGGTTAGGATTGATTTCTAACCAATTGATTTATTTATGTAGCTGAAGACTGCTAGGTATTCACTTTTGTCGGTTTAATTGTATTATTTTACTAACGATTGTGAATGCTTCAGTTGATGTGTAGAGATAACAGCAGTGGCGGAGGAAAGCATTGGAGGATAGTGAGTATTCGATTTATCATTTATATTTTGATGGGCGCATACCTTAGGCATGGCGCATATATTTTGTCACGCCTATTTATTGAGGCGTTGGATATTTATTATTATTTTGTATGCGCATGGGCGCACGATTATGTTATTTATATTTGGACATTGTATTGGGCATGCCAGACTCTTTGGGCACCGTCCGTTAGCTTTATTCCTATTTTGTGCTAAAGCAAACTCAAAAGCTAAAAGCTTGCTATTTTGTAATTTGGGCTATTATTTGAGCTTGAAGATGAATAATACATAAAATACATGCTTTGTGGAGCGCTCACACAAGGCATGGGGGGAGATTGCACCCAATTGGTCTCTTGTTCATGTCGTTCATGCTTTTTACCTTGAATTTTGTGCAAAAAGTAGAGTTCTATTGTTCTTGGGGACCTTCCGGCATTCACTACGCGAGCGTACAGCATCCGATCTGCGCACTAGAGATGCCCTCTTTTGTAATCCCCCTTTGCATTCCTTTACTATTTGCATCTCCTAGGGGATGAGAATGACTTAAAAAAGACTTCACAAGGATTTCATGTTGGGGAAAAAAGACAGTCTACCATTACCATTAGGGAGATTGAAGAGGTGGATGAGATGATACCCTTTGACATAGAGGAAGTGAGAGCGGAGGATGCTTTGTAGAGTTTTGATCAAGCCCTAGTTTCCCTTGACAACCTAGAGGGTATGCAATTAGTAATTGTATGCAACAAAGGAAGCATGTTCATCTCATGTCTACCTAATTTACTATGTCAAATGGCCAAGATTATCTGTTGTTGGCTGGTATTATGAATCCACTAGACATACGTGGCCATTACATTCTCACTACCAAGTTAGCACATTTAGTGAGGGAATAGGCAATGAAAGAGATAGATATGCATCTCTTGGTTGATTTTGCGATTGAAGATGCAAAGTTTGTTATGGGCAAGTAGATCATCGAAAGCATTGAAGTGGAGCCCATGGATTATGAGCGGTAGCAATAATTGCTTTACTGAAGAAGAAAGTGTTGCAATGATTGAAAGGTTTGGTCAAGCCAACATGGAAAGGCATGAGGCATCAACTATCCACGAGGATGGGAGTAGCACAATTCCATTATGGATGCCATGTTTGCTTGAAAGTGATGAAAATCAACTAGTATGTAATGCTCTCCTTGTCCTTAGTTAATGATACTTTTTGTTTTTCGTCCCCTAAGAATCCATCCTTGCAACCAAGATCTGGAGTATGATGGTGACTTTCTTACTCAAGGATATCATCTCTTGCTGCAAGCATCTCCAAGTCAATAGGGCACAAAAAATATAGTACTCTTTCACAATACATTGGAAAATTAGATCATACAAAGGTAGCTGACATGCATCTGTGTACAGACTATACCTTGATATTTATTGTAGAGAAAATTTGCATTCATTTGAATAAATTATGAAAATTATGATTATTTATCTTTTTCATAATGAGTATATTTCCCTAACAATGGAAGGCTCCCCCTTTTTGTGCTAAAGGTACTCGCCAGGTTTTATGGAGGCTATTCCCTTCTAATGAATGCAAAGAAAATAATTTTAGTCAAAAAAAGATTTGCATTGTAGGTGTTTGGCATTGAGCATGGATGCCAATCTTTAAGGGCTCCTTATTATATATCATATGTTGCTCATGCCATTGTAGTAGGAGTCATGTGCAATTTGCATCCTTACTCAAAAAAAGAATTTTTACAGCAAATGAAAGATAAGGCTCCTATGGATTCATGATCTCTAGTACTACTAGCACCGTGTATACATATGCCAACCTCAGGATAAGGATGATGAAGATGATGATATGCTGGAAAAGAAGATGAAACCATCCTCTTCATCTCCACATATTGAGGAAAAAACACTTGTATTATCCACTCTTTGAGCCCCATTTTTGACTTGCCTCTTGCTAGAGCCAACTTGTATTATCCACTCTTTGAGCCCCATTTTTGACTTGCCTCTTGCTAGAGACCAACCATTATAAAAACATCTTATTCACAAATGAATTATTGTAAGCTTCTTGTCTCTTTTGTTTTGCCATTTGTAATGCAAGGCTATGTCTAAGTTTTGGTATGTTCTTTTTGCTTCTTCTATCTTGGTTCTATGCCAAATTACTCTATAAAACCACTAAAATTTTTCTAGAAGAGTGTTTTCCTTTTGTGCACCACCACTGTGTCTTGTATATCTAAAGTACCTAGTCCTTACTCATGAGACTGCTCCATTCCTTGGATGGACCAAATAAACAAGCTCCCATACTACTATATAAACTAGACATCATGACTATAAATAATATGCTATTCTTAAGAAAAAAAAAAGGAAAGGGCTAGTTAAGAGCTAAGCAGTAAGTTCAAGGCATAGAAACTAAATATGATATTCCCTACTATATATTGTATGAGATTATCTTTTCCTCACGCATCCTTCATGGGGGTTTTGAATTTGTTGATGGCCTTCTTAAAGGCCAAAGATCCTCATTGGACCAAGGTATTTTATCATAATACATGAACATTGTGTTGTGTAGCACTTTTCATTGGTTATAATAAATGCAAGAAGAATTTGTCTTAGAGTTTCTTTTTTCAGACTTGCCATGGAAGCACAAAACCCTTATGGCCTTAACTCCACTATTGAGTATTTTCTAGGAATACTATTCCTATTTTTGGATCTTTGAGGATTAGTCTCAATCACAATATTGCCCTTGTACTAATTTCTAACAAAAACTTCTCAATTGCCCATCTTTGGCCTTTTGGGGTTGTAGTTTTCATGCAAATCCAATGTAGAGACGCACTTTTTTTTTTGCTATTTTATACAACACATGCAATGTGCACATGTGGATATTTGTCAAAGGGATATCCAGAAAGGCTTGAAAATTTGGATGTTTGGTATTTCTATTAGGCACCTTGTTCCAACTAGCACCATTACACTTCTTGGACATGGACATATAGTAAATGCACTATGATTCTTAGGCTCCTTAGCCCATGAGCCACTCATACATTGCATTTTCGAATTGGGACATGTAGTGTTTAATTACAAGCACTCAGGGACACTCGTAGAAATCTTGCTACTATAAATTTTGTATTGCATCTAGGAATGAACCATATAGCTCATCTCAAATGTCCCATTCGATTTGTGGACACAGAGTGCAAGCTGCTCAAGGATAAGCACAGAGATCCAATTGTAGAATTCTCTGATCATTTTTTATCACAAAGCTTTATATCTCACCTCAAAGAGGCTTCTTTGATTGGAGTTTGGAGGGACTCTTAGAAGTAGCACATGTTGACATGTTATACATACACTTTAATATCTTTAAATATGTGGCCATGTGCCACTCCACTATATATTGTCCAAACCCTTCAATATTGAGTTTCTCCCTTTCTTCTTGTTGAGCACTTATTACCTCATGTATATACATTCATTTTGAAACACCTAATGCAATACGTCAAAATCATCCATGTTAGTCTCAAATGCTTACAACCATCAAATGTCTTGCTCTAATTGCATGCTAAATTACACTGAGACCTACATGCCTTCATTGCCCTTGCTACCTAGTTGAAGAGTCCTATTCATTAGGTTGATAGAAAAACTCTCCATCTTTTTACCCTTTAGTACAGTCTCAATTTCATCTAGCTTGATAACAAAAGTGGCAATGTCATTTGCTATTGTATGCTTTACCCTATTTAAAATCCTAATTATAGCTCTCTACAAAATCCTCAAGTCAAAGACTATCTTGTTACGCTATTGGACTTTAGCACTATCTTATTTCCAAGATAGCTATCTATGATATGAAAGGGCTCATCAAGAACTTCCAAGACTCTCTGGTTGATGTTGCATCTTATTTGTTGAACTAAGGATGGATTCCCTTGATCCTTTTCTTTTTGAATGTCTCTTGCATAGCTTTAAATAGCTCAATGTAGCTTTGTCTACTAATCCCCACTTTGTCCCAAGTGCTTTGGATGTCCACTTTGTCTAGTTAAGGCCTTTGCATGAACATTTCAACACATTGTTCATTGACCTTTCTAAACCTCTTTTCGGATAACATGTTTCCTACATCTTTGGGAGGAGTGATATTGTTGTAGGCTTGCCATGGTCTCCCCACATTCCTAGTTGCTATATTCAAATGGAGAATGGCCATATCAAATTACAACAAAAATGGCGACACACATATATGAGCATGGATTCGTAATGCATTCATATAATGAGCACTTGCTTTGGACTTGATGCTCTTGAAACACAATAGAAGAATATAACAAGCTTAGGGTGAGTGATCAATTGTTATCATTGCTATTATTCTTCTCATGCAACCTCTACTTCTAGGCTTGAGTGCCTCAATATTCTTTAGATTGCACTACCTTTCATACAACCCAAATGATGTTTTCTTTTGTCTAGTTATACATAGTTGGGTTCCAAGACTTCTTATTTCCTTAGCTCTCCTTTGATTGTTTTCTCATTGTATCTATTTACTAATGTGACCATTGGTTCTCCGACTTCAAAATGTTTGACTACATTCTAAGTATAAGCTAGAAGCCCTTGATGACCATCTGCAACAAACCTCAATAAATGAGGAACACAAAGAGAGTGGAGGGGTACATCTTGTTGTAAGATCCACATGATACCCAAAAAAAAAAAATTCAAGAACCTCTCACAAGAAATAGATCATGATTTGGTGATCAGGTCCCCTATGAGTTACCTTATCACATATTACTATATACTTTCATATAGATATGTTATGGATACGGATACCGATATTTTTTATCTATAGAAGCAACCCTTTTAAGTGATCAAAACTCAAATTCTATGCCAAATTTTTCAATATTAGGCAGTCATTATGATTTTAGGGGCCCAAAAATGATTGTATTTTTTGTCTGCTTTGTCTAAAGAGCCATTCTTAAAGCCTAAGAAGTTAAAAATTCACCTAAAAGAAATCGCTTCCATTGCACTCATTGTGTTACTAGACACCTTGTTTCTTTTGTAAATAGATGCATACTCATTATCTAGATTAATATGGAGGTGATATGGATGTTTGCTATTATCCAAGCTTGCAATTGAGTTACCAAGAAGTGATCCAAGCTTGCAATTGGATGTGGACATTTACAGTCCCTTGAAACAAAAATTTGAAAGAGGGAATATTTTGATAGAGTCATTGAAGCTTAAAGAGAATTTTTTAAGTAGCAAGTCATTGAAGGTGACAAGTGCATGTGATGCCTTCAATGTTCATTATCAATGAATGATAGACAATGAAAGTACCAAGGTACAAAAGGAAAAACATTCCTTGAGATTGTAATTTTTTTCCCAAAATATTTTATATAAATTACATTGCACTTTCTCTCTTGTGAATTTCTTACAGGGACAAAAAGTGACCTCAAATATCCCCTAATGTGTATGCAAAATATAAGTGGTAATTGTTTTCATTAATGCTTGTTTAGTCTTTTGGACAAGCAAGAAACAATAGTGCGTTGTGATCTCTACTACTCAATCAGAAGGAGAAGTATCTTTAGCAACTTAAGATATTGTATGGCTTTCTCATTTTCTTGAGGACTTTGGATTTCCTCTTTCCTCTAATGCTCCTCTTAATGTAATAGTATTAGCCTTGTTAAAGACTATGTTCAACATAGAAAATCTAAGCATATTTTTGTTCATTATCAATGTGCCCAACAAATATGTTGCTTCTTGTTGATATTTTTAGTAGAGGCCTATGTGAGGCATTATTCATAGTACCATGATCATAGCTTGGAGTTGCTACAATTCCTAAATCTTGGCTATATAGGGACTCAAGCTTTTCCCTTGCACTCCCCAATAGGAGCATCATATCAATATGAGAATGGGTTAAATAATCCATGTCTAAAACTCAAAGGGAGGTATGGAGGGCATAAAGAAGTCTATGGAGAATTTTTATATAGTGTCAAGACTTGAAACAACATCAAAGAACTCATTATTTGTTTCAAGTCCTACTTATATATGATAGTGATAATTCCCCATAGACTGCTTCTTGATGTGGAGATATGACTTTCTAATTAGATTACGTTTACCCATTCTTGCTTTAGCATGGATTTCTCTAGTCCTAAATCCACCATGGTGAATTTGATAATTTGCCATCCCTTTAGATGCATGCATTAGATCCAGCATGACATTATTCATGTACTAAGTGTAATCATGATTTATCTCTCTATGTATGCAAGCATTCACTCACAAAAGAAGAATAAAAAAAGAGAGCCGATGACTAAATTCTATATTAGTAAAATTAGGAAAAGGTTAAGGCATCTATTATAGAGTGAAGAGACACCTATTGTAGGATGAAGAGGTTGATGATTGAATGGGAAATCATGGATAGTGAGTACTTGGATTGTTGGATTTCCCAAGCTTATTGTACTCTAGGGTTATGGGGCTATATTGATGATATTGATTATGGCAAGGCCACATACATAGCAAATCCAACCATACCATTCTTCAAAGTACTCATTGGTGTGAGGATATAATATTGATCAAATAGGTTGTTATGGAGACTCTTGGTGGAGAGGCAAAGATGTCTTGATAGTTATGCTCCCCTTGTTCCTCAACCATTTCTTCCTAGAAGTGGTTGAGACGTCCTTGGGGGTTTTGGAGATGTCACTACTAGATTCATACAAGATGATTGGGCTCTATTTATAAGGGCCAAACATGGAAAGGGTGGGCAGTTTACTCAAGGGGTGGAAAAAATAATGAATAGCTCTCTCTCTCTATCTCTTTCATGTTAAAACTACTACCAAGTCTATTGTACTCTAGGGATATGCATCTATGTTGACAATATTGACTTTGGTTGGATGGATAGCAAATCCAACCACACCATTCATCATCAAAGGACTCATTGATTTGAGAATATAATAGCAATTGAAGAGGTCATTATGGAGGTTCTTGGAGAGTTGAAGACATTTTGATAGGGGAGCTCTTCATGTTTCTTAACCATTTCTACCTAGATCTAGTGGAGATTCTTTGGGGGTTTCAAAGGTGTTGATATCACTAATAAATTCATAGCTTTGCATTATCCTTTATGCAATCCATACAAAACATAAACTCTATAAAGACAATGGGTTTACCATGAACATCAAGTTGTAGGAGATATACCATGATCGAAGGTATAAAGATAATGGGCTTACCATGAACATCAAGTTATAGGAGATATACCATGATCGAAGGTATAAAGATAATGGGCTTACCATGAACATCAAGTTGTAGGAGATATACCATGATCAAAGGAAAACCTTCAAGATAAACAAGGAGTTTCCAAACTAAACTCACATCCAATAAAGAAACCGCATATGCTAGTTTAACACAATATTAGTGAGTTTGGGAATCTTCCAATTCCCATTTTTTAAATACTAAAAAGGTGGCACCTAGATAACATGCCAATAAGTTTCTCAAAACCATATAATGTGACCTATCATTGGAAAGCACTTGAAAAATGGAATCTATTGAGCTATACAGCGCTCAATTTGGAGTTATAGTGTTCAAGTTATGACAAATCCAAAAATTTGACCACGTGTCTCAAACTTATGGGAAATTCCCATATTCCCCAATATGGTATTGTTTACAAAAGAAACAAGAAGAAGTAGGCGATTTGAGTTTAAGGTTTGCAATTATCATAGCACCCAATATGGATGCATATAGAGAAAGCCTACAGAGTAACTGTGTACATGCACATCTAAGCATAATAACAAACACTCGAAAAACACATTTGTTAGCAATGCTGGACTTTACACTCTCTATATAGCCACAAGAACGCACTTCATGTGATGATAAGGAACAAGATCACTTGAAAACAACCAAACCGTGTAGAAAAGAGGAGGAAGGTGCTATACCTAGAAAGCTTGAAACTTATAACTAGAAGAAGAACGATTGGCAAAATAGTTGCCCACAAAAATATGACTACTTTGCTTATGTATCTCACTACATAGCTAGAATTTCTAGTGCTATTTTGTTTTCCAATGAAAATCGTTGCTAATAAAAGCATGTACATAAACACTAGAATTGCTCTCTACATTCTATAGCGACTAGTGAAATTTCAAAAACTTTCAAAATTTAGTGAAAAGTTTTGTCGCCAGTATATTTGATGTCTTGAATTTCTATGGGTGTATAAACATAACCATATTCTCCATGTGTTACCATGGTACCAATGTAAGGAAAGAGAATCTTTGCCCATTGTTAAGGACAAAATTGGGCCCATGGATGATGAAAACGAATGAAAAATTTTTAAGTGTACACAAACCACGACATGCAAAGACTTTGGGTGGAGGGGAGGAATGAATGATTATGTAAGGGATTGACAAGAGCAATGAGCACTATACACGAAGGTACTATTGGCGACATGATATGACCGATTCCCGAAGATCTACATCTGATAGGCCCTAATCATAGCATCATATTTCAACGATTTCGAGCGGAAGTAACGGGAGTTTTCAAATGGCCAAATGGTATTAAAATCCGAATGGCAGCATGCCTCGTAAACGACAGACGGCAGACGCGGCTTTGCATAAACTTCGGATCGAGAAACAGTCAACTGGCATGAATCGAGAGTCTGGGTGTTTGTATAAGCCAGGCTATGTGGACTGCAGTCTGCGCCGATACCATCCATGGTCCAAAGGAGGATGGATGTGGATATTTATCTTCAGCCAGGATGGATGTGGATATTTATCTTCAGCCCCAAAGGATGAGTACTGCGCTGTCGACGATTGCGGCTCTCCTTCTCATCCTGTCATCAGCATATTTTGCGGCCCATACACTCGCCACCTTCACCCAATACTCTGCAGGTACCGTATTATAAGTCAGGACGAGACCCTGCCCATCAGGTCTTCTCTTTACTACTTACTATCCACAGTCGGAGTACTTATTGCTAATTCTAATGGTTGCCTCATTGACGGCTCTGATGTCTGATAACTCGGTGTTGTTTTGGTGGTGGTGATGTAGCTGCGTCGATTAATCTGCGCATCAGAACTGCTTCGAGCCCCGCATTAGTACTCCGTCGTCCCAGGCGTCTGGTAATATCACCGCCCACATTCTATGTGAATTAAGAATCCTTGACTTCGTAACTGAGCATCGGATAATTCTCCAGGTCCCAAACACGACACCCGGCCCTCCTTCCAACAATGGCTGATCCGCCCGAAAGCCGACAGATTGCGCTATCCCATGAAGGCACTCGAGTTGAGAATCCAAAACTTCAGCAAGACTTTTCATTGATTTGACATATCAAACACAAGTAAATCTGTGGCAATGCCATAGCTATGATTGCTTTTGCTATATGCCCAATCTTAGGATTATGAATTCTATGTATTTTATATAGTTCTTCCTATTCTAGCATAATAGGGAGAACGAGGAGCATAATCAACTTAGTATAAGTATGGCCTCTCTGCACAAATAAGTCATGGTTTGCATGCTTAGTCTTGTAGAACTGGAAGCACTCATGCTATTCCCACACTCCAAATAGGATCAAGGGAAATGTGGTTGCTTTGGAATCTCCAGGGCAAAGCTCTAAATAATATAGAAAACATGGGACATTAATTCTTACTCTAAAATAATATTCTTTAAATTGTATGAAATACTATTGCAAATATAGGCTAATTTTTCTAAGAATTTCCCAAATGCATTTACTATTATTTGGAAATTAAAAACTAGTTATTTCTACCAAAACTTATTGTTTATACTAAATAAAAATTATGAAACATAATAAAATATTTAAAAATTTTATAATAATGTTTAAAAAGATAGTTATGAGTTTTTATGAAGTAAATAATAATTATAAATAAATTGTTAAGACAATATCAATATGAAAACTATGGGATTAAATGTCTTTTATAAATAGAAATATATTTGATGTTTTGATTTGTGCCAAAAATAAGAAATTTGGGATTAGAATAAATTAGAGATTACTTCTTACATAGTGTTATATTATCTATTTCAAAATAAAAATAATAATGAAATATTATCACACTTAAGAGTTTATATGCCAACATTCAAAAATTTCCTTGTAGGAAATAACTTAGTGGTATGAGGTCTAGCCTCAACGCCAATTATGGATTTAAATAATCGAATAATCTCTAATAATTACAAGTTTACGTTCAAGTAAGAAAATGAGAGGAGGGCGGTTAAATTTCTAACTTAGGGGAGCAGTGGGGATTTTAAAATGAATTCTTTATGTCTACATGTGAGAAGTGGAAGTATATTTACTCTATTCTACCTTCTATTTAGTTAAGCCAAAAAGGTGGAAAGGTCATTACTATAAAAATCTAAAATATAATAATTTCTTAATCAATTATTGAGCAACAATGCAATACGACTTACACTACTTAAGAGAGTGAGGTTTCGTTTTAGAAATGGATTAAATTATGGAACTTTCTTTGGGCATTAAGTTATTTGTATTGAATGCTCTATTTTTTTAATCAAAGGAACCTAAACGATGGAACAAGTATAGATCACATGACCTATTTTTTGAAACTAACTCCAAAATCTAAACATGAAATATATATTTCTAGATAAAATGTTGCTAAGAGATACAATAATACATATGAGTAGCCCCTGAAAGATGGGGAGAATGTGTAGTAACCTTAAGTTCAATTCCTAGCTATTAAAGACTTGGCTATGAGCAATTATTCAAAGTAGCATTTCAATAGTTCAATGCTACTCAAATCATTGAGGTTTAGCTAATGGTGCAAGATTATTGCATGAATTCCTGTTGGACTACTATTGATGTTTTCAAAAACTTGGATGGTTGGCTAAATGAAGTGATTTTATCTACGAATCCCACCTAATCTAGCATAAATAACTCTCAGCAACATTTGACTTGTAAACCCTATTCAAAGTGGCTTAGCTTTGGCTGGTCATTTCTTGTGTATTTTCCGAGAGCCAAGTGCTCTCAAAAGGTGGTGAATATCCCTAAGATATCTAGATCATGGCAGCATGCTTGTAAGATTAATGAGTGGATACTAAGTTTGTTTTTTAAGAGACTATTTTCCAAACTTGCCCTAGGATTTCCAAAGGTAAATATTAAACTAGGTAAGAGATATCATACTTGAGGGTGGAAAATACTTTGGCCCAAAAATAATTGTAAATGTCAACAACTATCCACTTGAAATTGGGCATATAAGGATTGTGCTCAAACTAGTGCCGTCTTGGCTGCTTATTTGGATTAATCAAAAAAATTAGATCAATACGATTAGTATATCACACCATTTTGATTGATACTATAGGACATTCTACCAAATTTTTAAAAGGTTTAGTTAGGATGGTGTGTTGCCCTAGATTCGTGTATCCAGAGGCTTAAGAGTAACTTTTGACACAAATGACGTAAGAGAAGTAGCAAAGATCTTAAGTTTAGTTCAAGAACAAGAGGAGAAACTATTCTATAGACAAGTAGACCTATCCTTAAATTGCGAAGTGCACAAGCAATCAAGGAAACCCCAATCACAAAAAATTAGAGAAATTTTATACATTGAAAGAAATCATGAGGTATGATAGTAGCAAGTTCTAGTTTTATTTGTGGGTGAATTTTGAGGAGAGGCCAAAATAGCAAAACGAAGTCGAGGATCAATGATCAAGGGAGCAAACAACTAGATAGGAATCTTGGCTAGTAGAAAGACTCAAAAGAGTGAATACATTTGTTCTTTTTAAAGTTAAAAACTTTAACATTGAAGTTTTAACCTTTAAAATTTCCCCTAAGTTTTGATTGTTAAGGTTTTTTAACTTTAGCCCTTATTCTTATGTAGATCAATTGAAAGATTAAACTTCGGAGATATTACAATTTCAAATGTTCTTAAGAGTTGCAAAGCATTAGTCAAGCATGAAGCCTGAAAGCTTGAGAATTGGTAATGGTGAAGAGAACACGCTACATGCCTTTACAAGCTTTTATGCAAGCCCTATTATCAAGAGAGAGTTGATAGCTCCTAAAAATCTTGCTCAAAATGATGTGGCTAAGAATCCAAGAAAGGGTCCATAGTATGCTCTCTAATTATGGTCTCACTAATGGATTTTAGGCTCAAGCTATAAAGACAGCAGTGCATTTGATCAACATGTCTCCTAGCAAGACATTGGATGGCAAGACATAGAGGAGCTATTTTCTGACAAGAGATCTAGTTATCATCATTTGTGTGTTTCTAGATGTGAGGCATTTATGCATATAACTAGGACAAGCAAAGTAAGCCTAATCCTAAGTCCAAGAAAATATATCTTTCTTGGCTATGGAGAGTCAATGAAATGGTCTATCACATGTGGGATCCTAAATAAAAGGAGGGAGTATGTAGCCATGATGTCATCTTTAATGAGCATAAGATACACGAGTAACCTATGAAAATGGTTAAGGTCTACAAAGTGATATTTTAGGATATGGGCAGGTGGTGCATGAGAAGATTATACAACATGTTGCATATGATGCAGAGCTTGAACACCCTACTATTGTTGAGGTGAGAGTACCATGGGGTGGAAGAGAGTCTCATGCCTTACATGATAGATAGGTGGAGTGGGTAGAGGCTACTATTAAGCTAGTTTTACAAAGGTTTACAAGGACTCTTTGTCTCTATTATATCATGGTTGCAAGTTATGGTGAACCTTCTTGTTATGTTGATGCTATGACTAGGGATTATAGTCGTAAGTGGAAGAGGGCTATATGGATTGTTTGGAAAAGAATGCTACTTGGAAATTAGTTACTTTGCCTAAAGGAAAATATGCACTACCATATAAGTGCATCTACAAGCTAAAGTTATCTCTGTTTGATGCATTGATGAAAAAATTATATCCATTTTGTGCACTACCCAAGTACAATGCAATATTGGTGGTCAAAGGATTTAAGCAAGACAAGGGAATTGGCTTTGATAAGATCTTTCTCACCAAATAAGATGATCATCCTTCGTACAATTCTTGCATCAATTGCTAGAGACAATATGGAATTGGTTCAAATCGATGTAAAGACTACTATATTGCATGAGGATATTTACATACAACATCCTAAGAGGTTTATTGTGGAAGGAAAGGAGCAATTGGTGTGTAAGCCACATAAGAGCTTATATGGTTTGAAATAGGCTCCCATGGAATGGGATCGTAAGTTTTAATTTCTTTATGCAATCTTAGTAGGGGTATACTAGAAGGGAGATTGATTACTACCTATGTACTAGGAAGGCTAGGAATGGTAGCCTAATGATTTGATTCTATATGTGGATGACATGTTGATTACTATGGAGTCCATTATGGATGTGAATGCTTTAAGAAAAGGTTATATGAAACCTTTTATATGAAGGACTTGGGGAATAGTAGTAACACTTTTGGTATGCACATTGTGCAAGATTGATACAAAAAGATACTCTAATTATCTAAAGGAATGCCTTGGAAGATATTGTAGTATTTTAATATGGAGAGAGGGAAGGTTGTCAGTATTCCATTGCCTCAATGTTTTAAACTTAGCCAACAAGACAGATGAATAGAAGGCTAAATGGTCAAGACTCCTTATGCATCCATAGTTGGTAGCTTGATATACACTATGGTTGTTACAGATCTAGATACTTCCAATGAATTGTAAGTCATTAGCAAGTATATGGAAAACCTTAGCAAGAAGCATTAGGGGTAGTAAATAGCATCATGAGCTCATCATGAGATACTTGAATGGAACTAAATCTATATGCATATATTTTGAAAGGAAGAATGCATCTATTCTTGGATATATAGAGGCTAATTTTGCACAGAGTGTAGACTTTAGGAGGTCTACTACAAGTTTTGTATTCACTTTCATAGGTGGTGCAATCTCTTGGGTCTCTCAATTGTAGCCATGTACAACTTTATCTACCACTAAGGTTGAGTATGTTGCAATCAATGAAGCTTTATATCTTATTTATCTTGTGGGAGACTTGGGTATTACAGAGAGACTCCTACATTACACTGTGATAGTTAGAGTGTCATTTAGTTGGCATGGAGCCTTGTCTTTCATGCAAAGACCAAATACGTTGAGGGAAAGTATCACTTCATTCGGAAGGTACTTGAGGACAAGTGCATTGATCTTGTAAAGATCCATACAGATGATAATCCTATAGATCTTCTCATGAAGAGTTTACCTTCTGAGCACTTTGCACATCTTGTACAAGAAGTGAGATTGTTGAGGTAAAGGCCAATGGCCTAAAGCCACATGGGCACCCCTTGTATATGTACACATTGTATAATCTATAAGCAAAGATAATAAGATATAAGCATACCATTCATTTTGTACCCATATAACTCTCTTGTGTTCCTCCCTCTGTCAACCCTCTTGCACTCCATTTCTTCCACCTCACATCCCACTATTACTTCCCTCTTACATGTAGCTTATTTGAGTATGGACACCATTCATATTATATAGTTTATGGTGAAATATAAATTCATGCTCCATGACATCATCCATCTTATTGCACTCATTGAAAGAGAAGTTACAAACCATATCTTCTAATGTTTTCAAAGTCATTCGCCTCTACAATCTCTAATGCCATCTCATCTCGTCAATCTCAAGAATCTTTTAGTTTTGCATATTCTAGCATATGTGCTTATGGTGTGGCATCCTACATCAAACAATTAGATGTAGAATTTCCTATTATATTTTCACAAAAACTGAGAGAAATTATTCTTCTTTATGGGTTGCATGCTTTCTAGTGATTTTTGGGGGTCCCATTCTCTATACATGCTTGTATGATTCATTGTGATTCTACACCCTTGACACATGCACACTCAAAAATAATCATAGATATATTTAATTATTTAATCCAACTACACTTAGTAATGATATACATGCAAGGTTTTGTCCTATCACTGAGGAAGAGGATGGTAATATTGGGCACTTACTATTAAAGAGTGTTGACATCTTGCTTGCAAAACTAAGAAGAGATAAGGCACTCCTCTATTCAATATATCTCTCTAGTATGCATTTATCAATATAATTCAATAGTACATTCCATCCTTCAGTAAGGGCATTTATATTTATGCTTACATTTTATTTTGGTTGTACCATAAAATGCCAAGTTATATGGGTCCACATTTTAAAATCCCTCCCAACCACTGATGTAATATAGAATGATCCCATCTATTTGAAACACCAAAATATGAGAAAGAAAAGAGATATCATAGAAGGGAAACCTTTATCTTTTGCAATTTGGTGTGTTGACCAAAGGTGATGCAAGAATACCTCTAAAACATGACATCCCTAATGATGATGGCAACTATGGGTGGAGTCATATCACCTCTCCTTAATCTTGCTTGCCTTCTCTTGGACCTAGTTTGTGGCTATGGCTACGGAAATTGGAAGCTTTAAAAACTTGTACTAATCCTCACACAAACTCTCTCCAACTCATCTAAATCTCAAGAAGTGTGGCTACTATTTGTATCACATTTTTTGTATTGAGATGAAGTCGATTGCATGCACTCTAGTGGATGATTGCCTCACTTAAGTGCACTCAATTGAATTAATGTGGGTCCACTTGATGGGACAATTGAACAACCATACTGAATTAAATGTTTATTAAGTACCTTGAATAGTGCATCCTTACAATCATTGGCAATCCTTTATTAATGTGTAATCAACGTTCTAACCATTTTTAAAGCTATTCGTACATCCTTGTTGTTGTGCTTTTTTGCCTTGACTATGACCTTCCCCAACATTTGACTTGAGTGTAACCAATAGCTCAACTCAAGTCTATATTTTCACTATGTGTGATCCTTGAGCAGCTCTCAAACTGAAGTGAATATTCTAAGTTTACTATGCTTGAGTGCTCGAGCACTTGAGTGGCTAGGTTCCACCCTTAACTGAATCTTGACTGCTACGATGTCAAGCCCTCACATGAGTGCTTGTTAATTTGTTCTCTAACACATTATATGACCTTTCAAACCAATGTACTCGTGCTTGTTTAAATGAATATTTTAAAGTGGTTCCTTTCTTTATTTTGCTTCCTTCACCTCTCCAATGGGTTCCTTTTCCTTCCCCTTGTTCCCTTCCTTACATTATTTGCTTCTAGTATTGTGTGCTCAAGGCTCAAGACTCAAGTACTTGAGCCCAACTACACTCAATCGTGCACACTCTATTAGTTGAAGCCTAGTTCTTTCTTCGTTGAATTCCTTACACACTTTCTGTATGCCTAGATGTTTTTCTAATTTCTTTTCCTAAGTTATTTTAATTTACTAAAATGAAAGGCAACAATAATCCTAATACTTAATTTTCATCAAGAAACTATTATGCAAATTGTTCCACTTCCTACTCTAGCCATGCTTGTCTTAGAGTCAATTGATTTCACTTGTGTTGCAACAATGGAACCAAATTTAGTATTGAACTACCTATGTAATCAAAAATGGAACATGAGTGGAGCTTCTATTGACCAATTCTCACATGTTTTCCCTCCTCTCCTCTTTAAGCCATTATTTCACAAGACAAAAAGCAACTAAGCAAACTAAATAGCTTCGAGGTTGTAGTAGACATATCCCTTGCCTCTTTTCATTGTAGTTAGCTTGATCCAAAACTTGGGATGGTTTCATGATCCTTGTGCACTCTCCTCTACTCTAAGAGATCAACCTATGCTTTGGCTCACTTTAAGCTCCAAATTCCATAGCCAAGAATAATAGCAATAATAATAATCATCATCATAATAATACTAAGACACAAAAAGAGAAGTCAAGAATGCTTTACCCTTGTCTTGCACACTCTCAACCTCACTCACACACACACACACACAAAAATGGAAGCAAGTCAAAAGCAAATGGGAGCAAGAGAGTAAGAACATTTGGAACATGCACAAGAATGAGTCTTCCATTATTTTTTCAATCTTATATACATGGACACATTTTGAGGACTCTCTTTTACATTGGGTGTCCACTTGTAGATTGGCTCTTTGAATGGCCTTTTTGCATTGAGACTCTTACTTTTAGGATCACAATGTCCTTTCTAAATTACATGAGATTCCTAGGATCTCTTTAACAATTTCAAGAGGTACCCAATCCTACACATCTTATATCTCGCATGGGTCTCCTACAATCCCTTCTTCCAAAACCATAAATCCAAGGTATTCAATTTGCTTCTTGAAGAGAGCACATTTCATTTCCAGGTGGTACCTTAAATGGTTCTCCATTAATGCAAGGCACGTTCCTAAGAGCAAATTGCTTTTCATCTTGGGCAGAAGGTTGATGGGGATGCCTATACTTTCTAGATGTGAGACCTGTAGGTGTGAACATGGGTGAAGTCATACGTGGGTGATGCCACAATATTCATATCTCAAGTTCTAACATCTACATAATTTGATTATTTAATGGAATTCCAATGATTATTTGATTTATTGTGGCTAGCTACATTTATTTGATTAATTATTTTCCTAATACAATTTTCTAATTTTTTGGCAGGTTGATGTGTAAAGCAAGATGACTTGGATACGCACAACAAGTGTAATTTATTCCATAGACTTCTTCATTGAATTATTTAAATAGATGCACCACCATTTACTCTAAGGTGTGCACACACGCTTTTTGTAAATATTTATTGATATTGGAGATTTCAATAGACATATTGAAGATATTCTAGAAAGATATTATGTCTCTCAACAATTAGGATTGTGCAACAAATTTCAACCATCTATTTAGCTAACTCAAAATCTGTCCTCTATAAAATAGATAACTAAAAAAATACACAGTATCAACTTGATTCTCATCACACTCTTCATTTCTAGCTATAGAATGCCAAAATCCAATTTATATGTAGAAGTCATGGCCAAAATACAAAAGTGTTGTCAAGCTATCATAATTGTCCATGACGTTTACAGCATGCTATGTATCCACTCAAAATGGATAGAGTAACCACTCATTAGCTCAATAAGCACTCAACAAGGCTCAGTTAAGCCCTTGAAGCTCCTTGACAAGCTAGGAACAAGATGGAGCAAGCTGGGAGAAGGGAAGACTGAATACATATCTTGGAAGGAAGAAACAATGGCTGCCATGAAACCTTGAGATGGAATAAGTTGGGACAAGGGAAGACTCGATGCATACCTCGAGAGGAAGAAATAGTGGTGGCTGCCATGAAATCTTGAGATGAAGCTTTGAATTTAGGTTGAAGCAAAGGATGAAGAAGCTCCTCAAATAGTTGGCTCTGATACTAGTTGAAAGGTAGAGCCCAAGTGGAAGCACACAAGTGGAAGAAAGAGCAAAGTAAGAGCTATGTCAGATGGAGTAAGAGAGAGAGACATCGTATGTGGGAACTCCAATAGTCACAATGCATGACTATATTCAATAGTCATTGAAAGAATAAAGAATAAAGTGACACTAATGGGTGTCCACCACTCGCAGTGTACATGTGTGCGGTCATGATGTGTAAAATAAATACCGAGCAGTGTAGGCACAAGCATCTTTATCCACAATAGAGTCAACTTGGATCTTGACCTATAAATCTAGATCATTGTAGAGAATAAGGCCTATTTCTAGAGCATGCATGGCATTAGAGATATGACAATTTTCTTGTCGATCCCAAGAAGCTATATTATCTAAGGTGGGACTTAAAGACAATCAAAATACTAAAACATTTACATCTTTGAGCCTTTTGGTTATTTGAGACAAAAGAACCTAATTCTCTCATCCTTGTAAACAATCACTTGGTTAATCAAAACCAATATAGGTACTCCCAACAAAGCTTATGAAGTTTGACCATATTGTAATATCCTCATGCATCCAATATTCCTCATGATGATTATATAAGCGATATGGTTGATATTTGATATAAATAAAGTATCTCCTAAATTATGGATTGTAAAACCTAGGGATCCTCTCTTGAGGCTACAACATTATTTTAGATTTGCACAAATCTTGTAAAGGATGATCAATAATGGAGAAAAGAAAGTTGATTTCTTATACCTTTTCTTTTTGAAGTTTGGCTTTTATTTAGATAGAAAAGAGGATATTTGAAAATTTTATTTAAACCTCTTAGGGTATCTCAAGCACAACAAAAAGAGTAACTTCCTAACTTGTTTGATAGAGCTAGATAGATCCATGGTCTTGTTTTTTGGTATTCTACTTTATTTCATGTAGTCCTTCATGATGCAGTCTATAGACTACGATTGGAGGGATCAACTTATGATGATTCTTGAAAGGATCTATAATCCATGTCCCCCCTACACAAAACAACAATGGATGTAGATAGGAGTTTATTGGTTCATAGATGCAAGTGAGTTACCCTACTTCAAAACCAACCTCAAGCAAATCAATTGGATAAAGGAGCTCAAGTTGGTAAAGCTAGTCATTTTAAAAGAGGTCAAAATAAATGCTACCTTGCATATTAAGGGGGTCAACGAGATGATCAAAATCACTATATTTATGAGCAAGTGATACAAGTTGTTTCCACTCAAGGAGTTGCAACATTGGGAAGGTCTCAATGGAATAACTATCTCAAAGAAGGATTTCAATAGTTTTTGACATGTTTAGAGAGGTACAAATATATAGCATGATAGACATTAAAGGATTCCATGACTGAAATATCTTGGAACAACTTAAATAAAATGAGTCATTTGAGTCCCCATTATATTTTGGCATTGAGTATTAACATATTGTAATTGAGTTATCTTGATCAATCATTATTTCATGTCTACTAACACATCAATTCCAATCAAGCTATTCTAACTAAGTTAAACTTGATTATTGAGGCCAATTTATGGTGAAAACAATGGTGCAAGGATAGTGTCCCCTTTGAACTTTCAATGACTTGGAAGGAAATGAAGGAGGTAGTGTGAAGTGGATACTTACCTCCATCGTGCAAGTCTCTCAAAGCAAATGAGTTATTCAACTTGAAACAAAAAGTACTTACTCTCAAAGCATATTACTTGTGTTTGTGATAATGAAGAAGTATGCTCCTATTATATATACCACCAAATAAGTAACTAGATATTTCCAAGGCCTTAATCTTCCCTTAAATACCCAACTTGAAGCATTGTAGCCTAATGACTTGCAACATGCTCTCATTTAAGAAAAACCACTAGCAAAAGTCTTTCTTAAGAAACCTACTAGAACCAATCCAACTAGTGTAATCATAGAGATCATTTCTTAAATGAGCCAATCTAACCACTAGTAGTTAACTACTGAGCCAAATGCACCAACAGTTGGGACTTTGGATGGATTTCTATTGTTTCAGAAAAGCTCCAACTCACTCTGTAGATAATCTCTCACCTTGTTTCTCAACACTCAGCTCTAACTTACCATGCATCCTTCTCTCTATCCTAAGAAAGTAGGAACATAATACTAGCTTTGAGGTGTAGTGAACTCATCAACTTACCTTCCCACATTGTAGTCCAAAAGCTTGAAGGGTTGAAGATGGTTCCATGACCATAATCAACATGATCCAATGCCATCACTCCTTTGCATTCACCACCAAGCACACCAATGAGTTGAGAAGCTAGTAGAGAAGAATAGAAAAGCAAGAAGATGATGAAGAGCTTTGCCTTCCTCTAGTGTTGAGTACTGAAATGATTGTATTTTTAGCTATTTTTTGTTGATCTTTGGATGGTTTTTGGTTGATATGAGGGTGTGTTGATTGAATTTGGATGACTTTGGAAATGTTTTGGGATAGTGAGAGTATGTTTGGGAGAGTCATGATGGGTTTTGGTTGAGATTTGATATTATGATAGGTTCTGTGATGAGTCTGTTTGGTTCTATTAGGTTTGTTTTGCATTTTTTAATTGTTTTCTTTCTATTGGCGAGGTTAAGATGGTAAGTATTTTTAGGATTGATTAAGAGTATGCTGAATGGTCTTGGATGGTTTGAAGTGGCTTTGGTTGAAGCTATATGGTTTTTATGTTTTCTATTGACCCTTTATTGAGCTTCTATAGAGTCTATCTCTATTCTATTTGCTCTATGAATGTTTTGTGGGATGAATGTTTAGCTTGGGAATGTTTTGTAATATTATAAGAGGAGTAATGTAAGCTCAAAATAGCTCAAAGAAGTGGAAGAAGTAGCTGAAGAAGACTTGAAGTGAAGACTGCAGTGATAGTGGCGATAGTAGTAAGCTCTCAAGGGACACTGTAGTGGCTTTGGTGACTCTTTATATTAGGCATACCTTCTAGGAGGGGTATCCACAACCAAGAAAGGGTTATTGAGGATTATTGATTGCAATTCCATTGCATATTGAGTGAGGATATGTGAGAGAGAGATCAAGTGTGAGAGGTAGTTATTTTTATGCTAAAAAACATTATATCTATATGAGAGACTATGATGACATTGAATATGAATACTGTGTGATGAAATTACATTCGAAGTGGAACATTCTTTTGTGTTTTTGTGGTTCTTTGATGGATTCTAAGAAGAATACGAAGAATGCGATCAATTTTGTTAAAGATAAAGTCGTGGGAGATTCTTTCTATGATGTTGTGTGAAGATTTATTGTGCTTGGTATTATTTTTCCTATTGTGGTTACATAAAGAGTGAAAACAAGCTTGTTGATGAATACAAGATATATTTTCTTGTAGTAAGATCTCCATTTTCTTGGTGTTCTCTCGAAAGCTCCATGTTTTTTGTGTGGAGACAGGAAAAAATTCCATTAATAAGCACCAATAGAGATTGAAAATGGAAGAAGTGGCACTATTGAAGAGGAAGAAAAGCAATGGAAGATTGGAGAATCCCTGCAATTGTTGAGAAATTTGAGATCTTCATTGCCAAAGCCACTTTCTATAAGAAGTGCATTCCTTAATGGTGAAAGTATGTCACTATCATGATATGTCCTCTATGTGATAGATCGATTCCATTATCTTCTGAAGTTGTAACAGAAAGTTGTATCACAATAGCCAATTGTTTCCCACAAAATTGAAAAGTGAAGCAAAAATAGAGAGAATGACCATCCATGGGAGATTTAACATACATTAAAGAATTTCCAAACATCATCAAGTGGGAAATTGTGAAGAAGCTTCAAGAGTCGTGATCAGTTGAAGTTCACAAGAACAAGAAGGAAAAGAGTTGGAATTTTTTTGTGGATGCTCAATAGTAAGATATGTGGGATGCTTGGTGCATTGATAACCTTTTGTTTGTCCAATTGGCAACTCATTGGAAGTTAGTAGACAAAGTGTTTTTCACAACCTATGCTATTAAAACCCTCCAAAGTTGGTATTATCAAGATGATAGCACTATGGTGATTCTCAAAAGAATGAATTTTGATACCTTCAAAACTGAATATCTTTTTCTCTGTAGTGGAATGAAAGCTGAATTTAGAGATGTTGAAAAGAAGGAAGTAGAAGTAACGTTAGTAAGAGAGTCCTCTGGAGACTGAAGTCATTTTGATTCCATTCTATTGAGTATAGACAAACTAGGTAGAGCTAACTCCCTGATGAATGACACGATTGAGAGGCAAGCACTAGAACGAGTCTAGAGATATGTGAGAAGAGAGAAGGAAAAAATGAAAGCCGAGAACAAGCTAGCAATAGAAGCCTCCTTTGATGCCCTTGTGGCACTCTTTATAGAAGTCCCCATAGCAACTCAAGGTCCACTTCCTTGCTAGATTTGTCTTGGAAATATTGATGAATATGCCAACAAATATAGTCCTATTGCCCATCTTCAAGGGAAAGTACAATGAAGACCCTGATCTTCATGTAGCTGAGTTCATGATAGTATGTGTAGCTAGCAATGCCAGAACCCCCGAGAATTGGTTAGCAATATTCCTTGCCACTTTTAAAGGTGCGGCATTTCAGTGGTATGAGAGACAAGTAGCAGGAACTTTTGGCACATGGGAGGACCTAAAGTTGACCTTTCTTACTAAATTTAGGTATGAAGGTTTTGAAGAGAAGATGAAGAGAAGTCATGAACTCAATTCTCTAGTGAATGAGTGGAAGCATATGTTTTTAGAATGGAATCCATACTAAAGAGATGGACCATCACTTGGATGAAGGCCATCAAGAAGGGAGTCTTTCTTAGAGGCCTACAACCAGAAGTTTATAAGTTTGTGGAATTGAGAAGACCAGTCAACCTGTAAGCCATAATGAAAGGTGTAAGGCTGTATGATGAAGTTAAAGCAAGGCTATTGATGACCTCAAGAAGAGGAGTTTTACCTCCTCCCATACCAAGAATGGTATATCCACCAAATGCAATCCCAAGGACTGTTCCCTACCCCTACGCCTAGATGCACATAGTGCTATAGTATAGCACACCGAATCCATAGTGATCGTAGATATTAGTATCTCAAATGATCATTCAACCCCAACAACAGTGGCCTCAAACAGTTCCCCTAGTGGGACTCAACAACAACAGTGGAACTCTACTAATTGGAACCAACAACCACTAGTCTCAACAAGAGCTCTAAATTAGAATAAGAATAGAAGACCCTCTGAATTAACCCAACCAGTCTATGCAATGATTACAAAGGGTTCCCAAAATCCTACTATGAATACTCTAGGAGGAGAAAATTTGAAGGACTATTAGTCCAATTCACTTGCAAGCATCAAGAAAGAGTTGATAAATGTGATTATAGAATAGTTGTGTAGCAAACGCTGAAGGTGAATACCACCAATATATCCAGTCTTGTAGGAGGTGGAAGAGATGTAATGTGAACTAATACATGGTGCGGAAAGTGCCATTAGGTAGGACATTTAGCCACTGAATGTACCAAGAAACCAACTATCCCTGGAGCCTTCTATTCGTACTTTTTAAGGAAGAACCATATAGAGGACATTTGCTCTCTGAAGGAGATACATGAAAGAAGAAAGAAAGGTGAGGAAGCAAGATTCAATTTGTTGGAATCCAAGTTGACCACCCAAGATATCGGACAAAGCCTAGAGAGTTCGAACCTAATTTCAACCTAAGGAGGTTTCCCTCTTAGAGTTACAGAAAAGGATAGTCTGGTGGTGGCCAGAGATCAGAAGTGGAGTGCTATAGATGTGGAGAAAAGGGACATATCTCACTGAATTATCCAAACCCTCGAAGGTCCATAGACTACAAACCCTTATGCAATCAATGCAAAGGAGAATGCCACACAACAAAAGACTATCCCAATCCGGCTCTTGTGAAAGCCAACACCATTGATAACCAACACAAGACCCAAGAACCTACCTCCAACTTGGTAGATTTGAAAGTTGCTACAATAACGAGTGCCAAGAAAAGAGAATCCAAAGTTTCCAAAAGAGAATGTTCCCTCTACCAAAATGGTCAAGTTCAATCTTCCAAAAGAGAAATAGAACAATATAAGACAGAACAGTACAGTGTAGAGCGGCCCAGTACCACAGAAGGATACAGAGACATGACTAAAGGTCCAAGAGATAGATGATGTAGAAGTACCCTCGGTGATAGAAGAAGAGTGTAGATGTTGCTACGGCTAGATGAAAAAGAAAATATAAAAGTGGGTGCTGCCCCATTCTCTAGCTAATTGGAGAAACCCATGGATTTTATCGAAGTATATGACTTGGTCAAAGACCTAGACACCTTCAAACCAAACCTAACATTCCAACAGTTGCTGATGTTGTCCCCCAGTTGTCAAAAGTAATTTAAAAGTATATTGACAAGAAGACGAGGCCTAAGGATTGCTACTACAACTGCCTCCAAGTCCAATAAAGCCCAGAGTAGCATGTGAAAGAGGTGAATGTGGCTAATGTCTTTCTAGATCTTAGTACCTCGGAGATTGGTGTTTGGATTGAAGGATGTTTTATAGCAAATGCATTGATTGATGGAGGCTCATCAATGGACATAATGATGGATGTGACAATGAAGGGTCTAGGCTTGCAAGGTATGTAGCCTACACAACGGCTTATTAGATTCGCAGACCAAAGTAAAATTAAGCCTTTGGGCATTCTCCCATATGTGAATATAACTCTCGCAGAATGAGAGTATTAGCTGATCTATGTTAGAAGAGAGAGAGAGAGAGAGAGAGAGAGAGAGAGAGAGAGAGAAGGGTTGGAGAAACTGAAAAAGAGCCATATGCTCTCACTCTACATTTTCTTCATTTTCCATAATCCATATAACTAAGGTGAATACAATACTCTAAGGTCTAAGGTCTGTAAGACCATTCACACCAAGTACAAACTGACTTATTTAATGGCCACATGTGGTACAGTTTTGGAGAAGCTAAGTGCCAGGTACACACAACCTAAAGGTAGTAAAGTTGAGCTTGAATTCTTAACACTCCCCCTCAAGCTCAATACATCATCTATACACCAAGCAACTGTCTAAAAACACTGAACTTATCTCTACCCAAAGACTTGGTAAAGATATTTGCAACGTGCTCATCCATCTTCACATGCATAAGGTCTACTTTCCTTGCAAGAACCATCTCTATGATAAAATGGTAGTGTACCTCAATGTGTTTAGTCCTAGCATGATACACTGGATTTGTTGCCAGTAGTACACTACTAATATTGTTGCATAACAAGGTCATTGGAACATCCACATGTATATCCAAATCAACCATAAGCTTGAGCAGCCATGCAATCTCACATACTGCCAATACAACACCCCTGTACTCTGCCATTCCTGCTTCTTGATGCTCCAGCTGATCATTCCACTTCAAAATCCAAAGGCATAACCACTTGTAGATCTACAATCATATGAGTATCCTACCCAATCCGCATCTGTGTAAACAATGAGTTTCAGGACCTTATCCTTCTCATAGAATAACCCATGATCTACACTGGACTTTACATATCGCATAATCCATCTAATAGCATCCAAGTGTGGCTTCTTGGGCTTTTGCATGAACTGACCTATGAGCCCAACTGCATAACTCAAATCAGGCCTTGTGATGGTTAAGTAGGTCAAGCTTCCAACCATCTACCTGTACATAGTCACATCATCAATTTCAGCTCCAGTGCTAATGTCCAACTTGACATTCTGATCAAGAGGTGTATCCAATGGTTTACATTCAACCATGCCATATTCATTCAACATTTCCATGGCATAGTGTTTTTGCATCAGCCATAAACCATTTTCAGGCTTAATCACCTCAATACCGAAGAAATACTTCAGTTCACCTAAGTCTTTCATGTCAAATTCAGATTTCAGTATTTGCATAATATGTTGTATCCCAAAGTCATCATCATCTTCGATTATCAAATCATCAACATACATAACCAGGACTACCAAACCTTTGTCTGTATTTTTGTAAACAGACTATGATTAGCCCTGCCAATAGTAAATCCCAAAATCTGCAAGTAATTACTAATCCTTGCATGCCAGGCTCTCGAAGCCTGCTTCAGCCCATACAATGCTTTTTTCAATTTGCATACATAATGCTGAAAATCAAGGTGTATATACCCTTCAGGCTGATCCATATAAACGTCCTATTCCAAGTCACCATTGAGGAAAGCATTTTTCAGGTCCATCTGCTGTAATTTCTAGCCTTTAGCAACAGCCAATGCGATCATTGTTCGTATGGTTGCTATCTTGGCAACATGGTTGAATGTTTCCTTATAGTCTAACCCATATTGTTGAGCATATCCTTTAGCAACCATCCTGGCTTTGTACCTCTCTACATTGCCATTTGACTTGCATTTAATATTGTAGACCCATTTGTAGCCAATGGTCTTCTTTCCTTCTAATAGTGGCACAAGATCCCAAGTACTATTTTCAGCCAAAGCATCTATCTCCTCATTCATAGTTGTCCAAGTGTCACCACACCAGATGTATCATCAATGACTTTTACTTTTCCTTTGCTATCCATCACATCATATCTCCCCCTCATTGACATAGTGGTGTCAGCTCACAGTGAGCTAGAGCTCTACAATCTCCTTGTCCATGGAGATACCGTCGTACCATTAGGGCCTGTCAATGCAGTACTTTGCTACAAATCAATTGTAGATACATGTGTAGAGGTCATATCTGATGGCACTATAGTCGATGATGCATACCAAGAGGCCATCTCATCAATGATGATATCTCTGCTCACTAATGTATCCCGAGTAGAGGGATCATAACATTTGTATGCCTTCTTCTCTTGCGAATATCCAATAAATACACACTTATGTGCTTTCGGATCTAGATTTTTCCTTTTCTCATCATGTATGTGCACATAAGCAAGACAACCAAATACTTTCATGTGACTGACATCAAGCTTGTAGCCATACAACTTCTCAAATGGTGTCATCTCATGAATACCTGCAGTGGGAATCCTATTCAAGATATACATGGTTGTCATAACAACCTTAGCCCAATAATAGAGTGGCATAATCTTCTCATTCATTATTACTCGAGTAGCTTCCATCAATACCATGTTCTTTTGTTCAGCTACCCCATTCTACTATGGAGTGTAGCTGCATGTAAGTTGCCTACATATGCCATTTTCAACCAAAAAACTGTCAAACTCATTTGACACATACTCCCCATCGCTATCAGATCTCAAGCAAGAGATGTAACAACTAAATTCCTTTTCAACTTGCTTTTTAAACCGTTGAAAAACAGCAAACACCTCATCCTTTGTCTTCAGTATATTATCCCAAGTATAGCGACTGAAGTCATCAATGAATGTCACATAGTACATGAAGCCTCCCATAGATGCATTATGGGCTGGCCCCCACACATCAGAGTGAACTAACTGCAACGGTCATGTACTATTTGTTACATGCCTGACAAATGGCAACCTTGACTGTTTACCAAACTGATAAGCATCACAGACATGACCAACATCTGTATACTGAAACTTGGGTAAACCTATCACAAGTTGTTTCTTCTACATCATTTGAAGCCACTAAAGATTAACATGTCCCACTCTCTTATGCCATATTTCTAAGTCTTTAACTCCGACACAGCCATGGGCACATGGGCAAACATTGCTGCTATGGCAAAGTGGCATCAAGAGTAAACATCTTGCCATTCCTATGACTACGAGCAATCAATTTGCAACCATTACCAAACTCCTCAATAAAGCATCCATGCTTGTTAAATTAGATCTACAAATTCTGCTCAGTCATTTGATCCATAGACAATAGATTTTTAGTAATTGATGGGACATGCAATAGATCATGTAAGTTCTTCTTCCTGCCATCATGGATTACCAAAGGTACTTTGCCTTTATGTTCTATACTATGTTGCATGTCATCCCCTGTGCATACATAGCCATTCTTCTCGGGCACCATATCTGTAAACCGGTCACCATGAGGTGTCATATGATCCGATGCTCCCAAATCAATGTACCGAAATGCATTCTCATGAGACTTCTCAGCAGCCCTATCTTTCACATATGTCATGGCAAACAATCTATCCCCAGATGTATCTTTTGCCTGACTAGACGATGTATAATGGCCATGCTATTTGTCTCTTTGATTGCCCTGCTTCTTCCATCAGTCCTTGGCAATATGATCGTATTTTCCACGATAGTGACAATCCTTATCCTTATTAGGATTTTCAGATGGATGTTGCTACTGCCAGGAGCCTCTGCATCTAGGGCTAGATCTCCCCCTACCTCTGAAATTTCCACGTCCTCGTGCATTTGAACCCTACTGGTTATTATGACCATAGGTTACATTTTGCTGGCTTCCTTTGCCAGAACCATAACCTCTACCATGGCTGCCACGACTGCGTTGATTCGAATAAAATACAACATCCTTGTTCTTAGAGTTGTTAGAACTTGTAGCCAATCCAAGTTTAACCCCTTCATGAATAAGCAATGCAACCAACTCATTGAAATCCGGCATTTCAGCCCGCACAAAGATGGAAGTATCAAATGACTTATATTCAGATCCCAAACCATTTATTCAATGTTACAATCAGAAATAACATTGCTACGTTGAAATGAACCACAAAGTGTAAGCATATCCAAGCATCAAATACAGATAGGTGAAGCAAAGCCCAAAACCAAACCTTGCTCCAGAGCCGAAAACTTTGTGCCATAAATCCAAGTATCAACAAACCACGAAGTACCACTTCTTGATTACACCTATGATAAATAGATATAGATACATCTACATCCAAATACTACATAGATGTTGAAACTTTTCATTGGGCCTAACCAAAATGAAGCTTTCTTTTCTTTGAGGAATCACTGGGAAAAAATCCATTCTCCAACACAGCATGCTCAGGAGAAGCAAGTCCCTTTGCCACTCTTCGTCCCGGTGATGGTACAGAGGACATGATAGTCTTTCCTCTCTTTCTTGTGCCTAAAATTTTAAAAGCTCACAACGTAAATATGAACACATCCAACAATTGACAAAGATCACTTAACATTGGAATAACAATACCTGGCTTAACACTTGCAAACCACTTGGCAGGCATTGTCACAGCTTGATGTAGCATCACAAAACAACTGAGGTCCTTAAATTCATACGCCGGCCACCCCCTCGGTATTCTATCAGTGTGAGATTGCTGAAACCTCTTGTCCTGCTCAGCTTCACCCATATGCACTCGAAAGCACTGAGTATACCCACAATGCACCACCTCAATAAGGACTGGAAGTAAAATCTCTATGTTGACATCATCATACAAACGCTCAATGACCCTTGCAAGCGTTCTTCTTATAATATCATCCGTTGTCACTGCGTGCAAGTTACACTGCAGTTCCTTCTGATACTCAGAAGCTTGATAATAACCCCAGCTTGGAGTAGGCATCTGCAAAAGTCAAGCAAATATTTATATATAGTGTAGGGAATATATACTCAATTACCATCGAGTATATGCCAACCGAATACAGCTTCGAGGCTATCTCACATACACACCAAGCAAGGACTACAAAGCCATCAAAATTCAATAGATACATCTCTAAAAAAATGCAAGTATATCTTCCACTCTCCAAAAAATTCATCTCCGTATGCATCTTTGCAAAAAAGTAATTCACCTCATTGCATCTTCTGAAGTACCTCCTTGTACACAATGTTCATCGTGGCATTCACAGTGCTTCCATCCTCATCCAATAACACCCTCACACCGCATGAGGATTTCACCCTTGAAAATGCAACATACAACTGTCCATATGTAAATACTGGTGTCTTTAAGTAAAGACCAACAACAGACAATGTCTGGCCTTGCGACTTATTAATCGTCATAGCAAAGGCCAATCGAATAGGAAATTGCCTCCGCCTCATAGCAAACGGAAATCGCAAGGTGCTAGGAATAAAAGTGATCCTAGGAATAAAAACTCGTTCCCCTACATTTGTCCCTATTATTATTTCAGCATCTGTCACATTTTTATTGAATGCATTACACATCAACCGTGTACCATTACACAAACCTTTTGCTGGATTTAAGTTCCTAACCAAAATAATAGGTGCATTCATCTTTAGCAACAATAGATGGGGAGGAAATCCACCTCCAAGATCCAGTGTATTTAAATACTCTACAGAGTATAAGAATGAGCTATCACCCGTCTCTGCAATTGAATCCGCACTATAGTACTATATAACTTCTCCTGGCATCCATTGCAATGCACAATGATTCAAAGAAGCCACCTCTGTATACCACGCTGCAAGTATAGCACGCTCACTAAAATATGCCCCAAAGTCTCTTACCGCGGATACTTCACCGTACACACTATTAACCAAGGTTTCAATAGAGCACCCTTTCAATACCATGCTAGATGGAATATGTAACTTATCACAATTCTTCGTAATACCCACTCCATCCCCTATCCCTTGAATCCGACCAACAAATCCATTATCCATTACACCACCAGTGGTTGAAATCCTCGTATTCCCAGACAACCTTAACACATTAACATACTGCCATAAATGAGAGCAACATAGTGCCGCATTAGCAATATCTTCACGGGAGCCCTTCATCACGATGGGCAGGATTTGCCTACAATCACCCCCAAGCAAAGTAACCTTTCCACCAAATGGTTTATCATAGCTCATAATATCTCTTAAAGTTCTATCAACAGCTTCAAATGCAAACATGTGCATCATGGGAGCCTCATCCCATAAAATAAGGCTCGATTGTCTGAACAGTTGAGCAAGATCACTCTGAACAGGAATATTACAGGTGGATCGATTACATAGATCCAATGGAATTTTAAATCTCGAGTGAGCAGTACGACCGCCATGCAGAAGCAAAGTAGGAATGCCAGATGATGCCGTTGCCAATGCTATATGACCATCACTGCGCAACCTAGCAAGCAAACACTTGTAAAGAAATGTCTTTCCAGACCCACCGGGACCATCCAAAAAAAAAACATCTCCAAAGTTTCCACCAATGGCACCTATAACTGCATTATATGCAACCCTCTGTCCATCATTCAACATTGCCTCCATACAAACACAAACTCTACATTGCTCCAGTATATCATATGCATATTCATCTTCTAAAAGAGGGTTAGTACACAACTGATAATCTGTTCAATGAGGTTCTGGCAATCCATCAAAGTCAAACAATCTTTGCCCATGTTGTCACAAAAGATCCTGAAGATGCAATAAAGCCCTCTTTGATGCCTCTTGTTATAGAACTGCAGAAGATATATACACATGCTCTAGCTGTAACTTATACAAAATATCCTCCACCATCGGTGACATAAACCTATCCCAGAGCTGACAAGGCTGCGTAGGCTCACAAAAGACCAAAATTGTAGCAAACAAAGCATGCAAATGGGCACCAATTTGTACAGATGCAGCCTCTTCCAAGCACACAACACACTCATCATCACCCTCTAACATGCCCTTTGCAATGCAAGCTTCCTTAAAGGTGTTGTACACCACGTTGCCAATAGTACACAAATCATCAAAAGACATACATCCTGGAGACACTGTCAAGAGCATTCGCAAGTAATAACGCTCACCAGATGTGGGTGGCACAAAGTATATTTGAACACACGTATTTCCACGCTTTCTCTTCAACCATACCTTTCATTGTGCATTCCACACCCAATACACCGGGAAGTCTTGATACCAAATAGCTCGAGCCTCTAGATGAATACGATTGCACACAAACCATTCTGTAAGAGTAGTTTTCTTGATATCTTCATTCTGCATAACATCTAATATATTGTCTGTATCTTGAAACACCACATAATTCTCACCAGGCAAGTGCACGTGCAACCACTGTATATCAGGCTTCTCATTGTGCAATGCATAGTCATATATTCGCCAACACGCTTCCGAAGCAGAAACATACCGTACATCTAAATAACTCTTGATCTCATCTACTTCACGAAAGGTCATACCATTTAACCCTGAGTTTCCAACAAAAAATTTAATCGTTGCACGATCATGTTCCTTGTATATATACTTATACAAATACTTAACAGCTGCCACCATTGAGCATACCTCAACATTTATATGTGCATTGTATTTTTTACTCAAGTATGGATTTTATGGAACAATCCATCGATTATCAATAGTATTACCCTTTATTGTGACTGTCTTTCCATCATCTCGTCTTCTATAAATAGGATAGCCAGAGCTATCAGCAGTTGTTACATTCACAAACCTCCGAGGGAATTTTTTAGTACATCGACCATTGCGCATGCAAGGGCTCTTGGGATTCATTACACTGCAAGGACTATGGACATTGCATTTTGAGATAGTTTCAAACAAAGCTGAAAACTTTTCTCTATCAGAAAACTCAGCACAAACAATTCTATCATAATGGCATGCTTCAGAGGGTTTAAAAGGGTGCTCCAAAATTAGCAAAGTATGAGAATGTGGTAGCCCCCGCTTTTGAAACTCAATCACACTAACACAGCCTGCAACATTTCCAAACAGATTCCTTTTCAACAATGTATGCATCATATCAACATGTTTTTTATGGAATACCCAAGCAGTCGAATCCGGACGATCATAAGCAGTCTGTCCAGGCAACAAAGCATTAGTTATCTCTAACCACTTTGGATTACATGTCATCGTTATAAACAGATCAGGTTTTCCCTTACTTCGCACTATATCCATGGCATCCTGATACAACTAATACATGTGTCTTGGCCCACCAGTAAAAGAAGACGGCAAAACCACCCTTTTACCAATAGAGGCACCAATAATCCCCATCGGCCCATCATCCATCACTCCCACCATATCTGCTAAACCCTTATAAACTTCCGAGCATAAAACTGATTGATTTTGACGACACCAAGCTAACCTACATTGCTCTATACTACAACAAGCATCAACAATAAATTGTTGTAACAATCGGCCACCCTGCAACATGCACACCTCAGTGTCCTCATGCACTTGTAGTCGAAATGCATAAAATTGCATCTGAGTAACACAGTCCTTATTAGATAATCCATGTATATTAATTGGGACATTAATACCACTATAAGGTACCTTTACATGCCAACCATCATCACCCATAGGAAAAAGAAGGACGTATAGCATTGGCATATATGCCCTATGCAAGTTTGAAATAGCAATACATCGTCCATCCCGACTATAAACATGTATGTCTCGACAATCAAGAGTATTCTCATTGTCTCGTCCTGGCATGATAGCCGCAACCTTAGTTCCCACTGGAGCTGAGTATTGTCTATTAGCATGTTGAACCCCAAAAATAGTCATTCATCAAGAAAGAGACATCACACCACACTATAGATACCCAATATAGTTTACTCAATCCAGTCTCGTTACAAAAAAAGACAGTACACATTATCACAAAAAAAGCAATGGCCCAAGCATTTCAATATCTTCATAAGCAAGACAACAATAGATCATAACCTTCATCCAAATGTTGAAGAGAGAGACATAGAGAGAGAGAGTGTGTGTGTGTGTGTGTGTGTGTGTGAGTGAGAGAGAGAGAGAGGTGAATATTACAATTAGAGAATATTACTCTCACGTGCGCTACACTACAAAAATAAAAAAGAGGTATCACATCGTTACATTAAAACCAATATAAGCTTCACAAAAAGGAAGCATACATCATTACAAAAAAAACATTGGTCCAAGCACTTCCAAGCAAGATATAAGCGAGACGATAATAGATCATAAGCCTCAGCCAAGCAAATCCTTCTCAATTGGGACCGTTCATTTGACGACTCAATTGTTGTAGCAAGGCATTGAACCTATTAACATTCATTTGGAACTACAAAAACGGTAGTCGACAACCCCTCTGGCAAATCATAGGCTCGCGTTCATCTCCATGCCCCCAAAACGCTGCCCACATATCATTCAACAACAAATTCATCAACCTACTTGTCTCAGAGACAATTGCTGAAAGTTCCCTCACTTCACCACCCAAACCACTCGAGACTTGTTGAAGAACACTCTGGGTGTGCTTTGTCTCGCACACAACACCATACAAACCCTTAGCTTGTTCATGCAACTCTGTAGAGTAAATAGCACGTGCATAATCAACACGTGTGGATAAACTCGTCTGCAATTCCATCAACTCATTCATCTTGGTCTCGAGGAGTTTAAACTCCAAAGAACTTGAAGTAGCCTTTGTGTTTCTTCAGATCGTTGATGTCCTTGTGGATTTACTAACATGCCCTCCCTGTTGCCTCGCCACTTCTTTCATCTTTCACATATTAACTTTGTTCACTCTATTAAACTCCACATTTTGGCTGCAACAAAATACACAAATTACTATCTCCCCAAAAAGAACAAAATACCTTGGTGAAAATACAATTATTAGAATAATAACTATCCCCTATACCCATGCGAACGACTCCAAGCAGGCAAGCGTTGAAGAGATGATGTTGTCGTTGTTTTCTTTGATTCAACCAAATCAATTGCATTCAATGGAGTCAAATGCACTATGTCTAGAACATCGTCCATAGCTTTGCTTTGTTCCATGATGACTGCACGAAACTTTCAATAGAGTATAAGAGTCCCAATAGAGAAATCTCAAAGCCATTGAAGGCAAACACATTTCCAACTGAAAACCCTAAATTGAAAGTGTGTTGGACTCAAAGACAAAAGAACAGTCATGCATGAACACGTGTAAATAATCATGCATGAGCACACACATACATAGTGCTCACCAAAATCCAATTAATGATTCCCCTCTTCAATGGATGTCCATTCATCCACATGTGCACATGACACTCACCAAATATATAGCCATGCCTTACCTCCTCTCCTCTGATGCTCTCTCTCTCTCTCTCTCTCTCTCTCTCTCTCTCTCTCTCTCTCTCTCTCTCTCTCTCTCTCTCTCTCTCTCTCTCTCTCTCTCTCTCTCTCTCTCTCTCTCTGTGCAAGCCCTACTAATGGATGTTCATTCGTCTAGATCCATACATAGGTCTTGGCAAAGGCTCGAATGTGTTAAAGATCCAAAGATGTTCGATGCTCAAAGATGAATGAATACCAAGGTGAAAATATGGAAATATAAACTATCAAAATGAGATCAAAAATTAAAGAATCTTAATAATTTGGAAGAGATAGACAATGTTTATTAAAATGGAGATTTTCATCAATTTAAAAAGTTTTTACACAACTCATTTAAAAAGTCTTGCAAAGATTATATATATCAAGTATGTGGCGATTTTCAATTTGGAAGAGATAGACAATGTTTTTCAAAATGCCGATTTTCAAGGATGTGCTTATGCAGCGACGACTCATCCAAGTTAACATTGCCAAAAACCTATCTAGATAAACTTTGAAAGAAGCAAATTGCACATCAAGGGCAATGCTCTCGAGTGAAAGGGAATAAACCCACACGGTGATTCATCTGGGTTAACATTGCCGAAAACTTATTAAGGGAAACTTTCAAAGAAGTAAGTTGCACATCAAGGGAAGCATTTTCATTCTTGTGAGCAATTAACTCACATACGCCATCCTCTATACGATCAGCACTGTCAATAAGATCTTTCATCTTCTCATCATGATCATCCAAGGATCCAATACGTGGCCAATACTTTCAGACATGGTCATATATCTCGTCTATGTAACCCTTGATTTCTTCCAACCCATCCTGTATCCTCACCCCATCACAAAGGTTTCCTTCGTATTTCTCCTCCAAAATTCTCTCAATCCTCTATAGACGGCTATCAATGCTCTCACCAAGAGAAATCGAAGCCCTTTGACGTCGAAATAGTGCCTTTACTTGCTTCTCAAGCCCATCCAAGCGATGAATGAATCTCAAAAAATTAACAGAACTTTCATATCCTCCAACATGCCTGAGTGCACGACGAACTGCCTTCTTCCTTACAACCTCTTTCCCTTTGCACACATTCATTTGTACACTGGGAGCGCACTGCACAACATTTGCTACAGACGCATTTTTTTCCTCCATGCTGCGCAAAACACATGCGTCAACATCCAGGTGCATATCAACTATTCTTATCTTATCTTAAAAATTAGAAACAGTGGAAGATCCTAAATGACATTAGATTAACTTCCAATGCATTAAATTTAAACATACATGCATTAGACCATATGATTGACTATAATAGAATTTGCTATAGTAAGTAGCATCTAAAGTGAGGTTTCAATTTGTTTATCCCACACATAGGACTCAAGTGGGTCTTCAAGATGCATTTGGATTATTTCAAGCAAATTCTCATGGCTCCCTAGTTGAGAGATTTAGCTTTTTGTCACAATGGATGTATCCATTTTATGATGCAAAACCCCCCTTGCATAATGAGAAAATTCAAGGATCAAAGCCAACGCCACAATGACCAGTGAGTTGGTATTTTAGGTGGTGTACCTAACATTGCATGGTGCACACCACACAATATCCTTTCTTAGAAAATCACGCCCCACCCCTGCTAATGAAACTATAATTCACACACTAAACAATCTCCTAAGTTTAAAAACGTCAATAACGAATTTTTAATGCCATGAAGGGTACCCACATCCATGCCAACCCCACAAATCGCAATGAGTTCTGAAGGATAGTTGTACCTCTCAATAATGAAAGTCACGACCACGAATAAGTAAATAGTAATATAATTAACAATAGCTTTCTAAGTTGAATAATGCCCTACGAATTGCAATCAATGAGGCAAAGGATAGTTCTATCCACATATCCTAAAATGCTTATCAATAAGATAATAACAACAACAAAATAAGATAACAAAAATAATAAACTAATATCTATATCTATCTAATCTAATATTCTATATATTCTATATCTATAAACTAATTAGATAACAATAAACTAATAAAACAATATCTAATCTAAATCTTATCTTAATCTAATCTAAATAAAATAAGACCACAATAAATTATAAATTATAAACTAACAATAAATAAACTAATAAACAATACAATAGTAATCATCATCATCATCATTATTATCATTATCATTATTTTTATTATTATATTATATAAATTAATTAGTTAGATATTATTATTATTAATTAGATAGATATATATAAACTAATAATATCTATCTAAACAATAATAAACTAATAATATCTAAATAAAAAACAACAACAACAACAATAATAAAATAATCATCATAATTAAACTATAACTATTAATTAATTAATTAACTATAACATTAAACTAATAAACAATACAATAGCAATCATCATCATCATCATCATCATCATCATCATCATCATCATCATCATCATCATTATCATTATCATTATCATTATTATTATTATTATTATTATTATATTATATCTTAATCACAATAAAATAATACCACAATAAACTATAAACTAATAGCAAACAAATAAAACAATATCTAAATCTAAATGTAAATCTTGTTTATCTAAATCTTATATTAATATATTAATATATCTAATCTAAATAAAATAAAATAATACCACAACAATCAATTATAAACTAACAATAAACTAATAAACAATACAACAGCAATCATCATCATCATAAATAAATTAATAATAAACTAATAATATCCATCTAAACAATGATAAACTAATAACTAATAATATCTAAATAAAAACAACAATAATAATAATAAACTAGTCAAATCATAAATAATAATAACTAAACTTAAACTATAACTATTAATTATTAATTAATTAAATTATCTAAATATAAATTCTAAATCTTATATCTTATCTTAATCACAATAAAATAATTCATCATCATCATCATCATCATCATCATCATCAAAACTAATTAGATATTATATTATATTATATTATATTATTATTATTTAGATTATATATTATTATTTAGATATAATATAAACTAATAATATCTATTTAAACAATAATAAACTAATAATATCTAAATAAAAAACAACAATAATAACAATAAACAAATAAAACAATATCCAAATCTAAATCTAAATCTTGTATATCCAAATCTTATATTAATATATTAATCTATCTAATCTAAGTAATAAAATAATACCACAACAATAAACTAACAATAACAATCATCATCATAATCATCATCATCATTATAAACTAACAATAAAATAATAAACTAATAAGATAACAATAAGATCATAAACTAATTAGATAATAATAAAACAATAATAATAATAATAATAATATCTAATTGGATACCACAATAAACTAATAAAACAATATCTAAATCTAAATCTTATCTTAATCTAAACATCTAAACATCATCATCATCATCATCATCATATAAATAAACTAATTAGTCATCATCATCATCATATAAACTAATTAGATATTATTATTATTATTTAAATTTAGATATATATAATAAACTAATCATATCCATCTAAACAATGATAAACCAATAACTAATAATATCTAAATAAAAAATAATAATAATAACAATAAACAATAATAATAATAAACTAATCATAATCATAAATAATAATAACTAAACTTAAACTATAACTATAAACTAATTAGTAAACTAATAAACTAATTAGATAACAACAACAACAACAACAACAACAATAATAATAATAGTAATAATAATAATATCTAATTAAATACTACAATAAACTAATAATAAACTAATAAAACAATATCTAAATCTTATATTAATCTAAACATCATTATCATCATCATCATCATCATATAAATAAACTAATCAGTCATCATCATCACCATCATATAAACTAATTAGATATTATTATTATTATTTAGATTTAGATATATATAATAAACTAATCATAATCATAATCATAAATAATAATAATTAAACTTAAACTATAACTATTAACTATTAATTTATTAATTATTAATTAAATTATCTAAATCTAAATTCTAAACCTTATATCTTAATCACAATAAAATAATTCATCATCATCATCATCATAAACCAATTAGATAGATACTATATTATATATATTATTATATTATTTAGATTAGATATTATTATTTAGATATATATATAAACTAATAATATCTATCTAAATAATATAAACTAATAACTAATAATATCTAAATAATAGCAATAAATAAAAATAATAATAAAATAATCATAATCATAATTACTAACAAAAAAACTTAAACTATAACTATTAACTATTAATTAACAATACAACAGCAATCATCATCATCATCATATTCATTTTAGATTAAAAAATAATAAACTAATAAGATAACAATAAACTAATAAACTAATATAATATTATTTTATTATTTAGATTACATATTATTATTTAGATATATATATAAACTAATAATATCTATCTAAACAATATAAACTAATAACTAATAACTAATAATATCTAAATAAAAAACAACAATAATAACAATAAACAATAATAATAATAAAATAATCATAATCATAATTACTAACAAAAAAACTTAAACTATAACTATTAACTATTAATTAACAATGCAACAGCAATCATCATCATCATCATCATATTCATTTTAGATTTCAAAAAACTAATAAACTAATAAGATAACAATAAACAAATAAAACTAATTAGTTAGTTAGATTAGATAACAATAAACAAACTAATAAAACTAATTAGTTAGTTAGATAACAATAAACTAATAAACTAATTAGATAATAATAATAACAAAACAATAAACTAATAAAAGAATTTCATCATTATCGTTATCATTATCATTAACATTAACCATTAACAATTAACAAAAACAACAACAATAAACTAAAATAATACCACGATAGACAATAGATAAACTATAAACTATAAACTAACAATAAACTAATAAAACAATATCTAAATCTTATCTTAATCTAAACATCATCATCATCATCATCATCATTCATCATATAAACTAATTAGATATTATTATTATTATTTTATTATTATTTAGATTTAGATATATATAAACTAATAATATCTATTTAAAAAATAATAAACTAACTAATAATATCTAAATTAAAAAACAATAATAATAACAATAAGTAATAATGATAATAATAAAGTAATCATAATCATAATTACTAATATTACTAATAAATAAACTTAAACTATAACTATTAACTATTAATTAAATTATTAAATTAAATACAATTAAATTATTTAAATCTAAATTCTAAATCTTATATCTTAATCACAATAAAATAATTATTTATCATCATCATCATCATATAAACTAATTAGACATAGATATTATTTTATTATTTAGATTAGTTTTATTAGTTTATCTATCTAATAATCTATTATCTAATATCTAATCAAATCTAATCTAATAGTTTATTAGTTTATCTAATATCTAATAATCTATCTAATAAATAAACTAATTAGATTAAATAGATAACAATAAATAAACTAATAAACTACTTAGTAAATAAACAATAAATTAGTAAACTAATAAACCAATAAAACAAAGCCAAAATGATCATTATCATTAATCATTAATTATTAATTAATATGAAGATTAACAATAAACAAAAACAACAACAATAATAATAAAATAGTCATGTTATCTAATCTAATATCTGTCAGAGAGAGAACCAAGGAGAGAGAAAGAGGAGAGAGAAAGACTGCAGAGGAGAGAGAAAGACTGTAGGGAGGGAGAGAATAAGAGTGATGAGGAGAGAGAAAGACTAGATTTGGAGAGAGAAAGACAGGAAAGATGAGGAAGCCATAGAAGCTGTGAACAAGAAGGAAGAGAAAGATTGTAATTGTATTGATATGTCAAAAAGATGTGAAAATTTACAATTTCTCTCCTTATATACCAATGTCTGTGTGACATGGCATATTATCAACATTCTAACTATTCCCAACTTCTTACAATCCATCCCTTCCCAAAAGTTTTTGTCCTAAAAAACAAACCTAGAAAGAGCTAAGAAGAGATGGATAGAACAGAGTACTACTCTGTTTTACAGCTTTACAAATGGGAAATGAATGAAGAATGATCATTAGAAGGGCTGAATTTGAAGAACGAAAAAAGGACCCAACTATATACATGACTTGAAGTACTTCAGAAGCAAATGGAGCCATAGAGTCTTCAACAAATAGTTCCAGAAGAAAGTAGACAGCTTGCTGAATAAACAGTCCCTACTGGACCAAATCTGCCATAACTTTTGATAGAAGTGTCCAAATAAGATGTACCACATATCAAAACGAAGCTCTTGAAGAGTACTTTAAGCTCATGTAGATAGCTTAATTCTAAAAATGAGGTACGATAAAACTGTTCTAAAACAGCGTGCTGTCCTGAACTAGTCTGCATCAATACTAGCTCCATAAGCAATAGGCTTCAGCTACCAATGTATCCCTCAAGTATGGATACTCATACAGTATTGAATCAGGTCTCCAAGAAGCCTCTTCAGAGGTTAAACCTCTCCATTTAATCAAATATTCCACAATAAAACGTGATCGAAGCTTCTTTTCGCGCTGACCTATAACAGCCTCTGGGGTGTACTGAACAAGACCATCTTCATCAATAGGTGGCAGCTCATCAACTATATCCACTGGATCACCATAATAGGGCTTGAGCTGACTAAGATGGAAGACGTTATGAATCTTTGTAGAAGAGGGAAGCTCTAGTCTGTATGCCAAATCTCCAATCCGCTTAAGGATCCTGTAAGGGCCATAAAATCTATGGGCAAGCTTATTACTGGATCCATCTTTCAATGTAGAGTACTTGGATTTGGGCACCTTCAACAAAACCAGCTCTCCTTCCTAAAACTCTAAAGGCCTCCTCTTCTCATCAGCATACATCTTCATCTGATCTTGAGTCTTCCTTAGATTCACCTTGCATTGCTGAAGAAGGGTCTGCATTCTTTCCAACTCTTCCTTCCCATGAGGGTTGATCTTTTCATTAAAGATGACTGTGGGTAAGGGCTCCTTGTAACCATACAAAGCCTCAAAGGGTGAAACTCCTATACTCGCATGAGTGGAATTGTTATAAGAAAACTCAACCATGTGTAACCAAGAATCCCATGAGGTTTGGACATCATAGCAAAAATTGCGAAGATAAGTCTCCAACCATTTATTAACTCTCTTTGTCTGTCCATCAGTTTGGGGATGATAAGCCGTAGATGGAGCCAACTTAGTACCCATAGATGTAAATACTGCTTGCCAAAAGTTACTCATAAACTTTGAGTCCCTATCATGGACAATCACCTGCGGTAATCCTTGTAATCTGAAAATATGCTCCATAAACTGGTTGGCCACTTGAGAAGCAGTAAACTGAATTTTTGTTGGGATAAAATGAGCTGCTTTGGTGAGTCTGTCAACCACCACATAAATACTATTCCACCCCTTCTTGGTAGTAGGTAAGCCAGTGATAAAGTCCATAGTAATATGAGTCCATTTACCCGTAGGAATAGGCAATGGCTGCAATAAACCTCCTGGCTTATGGGTGCTATCCTTATTTTGCTGACAAGGCATACACTTCATAACGAAGTCCTTGACATCTTTCCATAGTCCTTTCCAATAAAAGCTCTTGTTGATCCTGTCATAAGTCTTGAAAACTCCTAAATGTCCAGCTAAAGGCGAAGAATGTAACTCCTCCATAATTTTCCGCTTGAAAGAAGAAGTAGAGGGAATAACAATCTTGCCCTTCCACCAAATAAGACCATTTTTAAGCTGGTAATGCGAGTTTTCTTCCATAAGACCTTGCTGTAATTTCTGAAAGATTTGGCTGAATTCCTCATCTAAGAGATAGGCCTCTTGTAGTTCTTCAATCCAATCACTATGTAGTTCTGTCATGGCTGACACTTTGCAGGCCCACATACGAGAAAGAGAATCAGCCACTATGTTATCTTTACCCCTTGTATGAGTGATGTCAAAGTCATAATTTTGTAATGTTGCTACCCATCGTCGTTGCTTTGGAGTGAGATTTGACTGAGTAAGGAAATACTTGAGTACCCGATGATCACTATGTACTCTGAATCGGCTTTCTTGATTGCATGCAGGATAGCCAACATTTCCTGGTCATAAACATTCATGGCCATCTCCTTATCTGTAAGCTTACGACTTTCAAATGCAATTACTCCATGCTCCTAAAGCAAAACAGCCCCAATGTCACGGCCACTAGCATCACATTGTATAGTAAACTCTTTAGAGAAATCCGGGCATACAAGGATAGGAGCATAAGTAAGTAATTCCTTTAACTGGTTGAAGCTGCTATCTACAAGAGCATACCAAAAGAAAGCCTCTTTCTTCAACCTGTCAGTCAAAGGAGCTGCAATTGCCGCATAATGCTTTATAAATCGGCAATAGAATGAGGATAGACCAAGAAATCCTCTAAGAGAGGTAGTAGTAGTAGGCGTTGGCCAATCTCTTATGCATTGCACCTTCTTGGGATCAGCCTGTATTCCTTTTTCACTAACTATATATCCCAAGTATTCCACTTCAGTCTGCATAAAAGAACACTTCTTCTCCTTAGCAAAAAGCCTATGATGTCTCAACACATCAAAAACCTTCCTCATATGTGACAAATGATCATGTAAAGTCTTGCTATAGATCAAAATGTCGTCAAAGAACACCAAGACAAACTGAAAGAGAAAAGGTTGCAAAATCTTATTCATCAGGCTTTGAAAGGTAGTTGGAGCATTTGCAAGCCCGAATGGCATCACCAAGAAATGGTAGAGCCCACGATCAATCATAAAAGCAGTCTTGACTTCATCACTCTCTCTCATGCGAATCTGATGATACCCTGATCTCAAATCAATCTTCGTGAAGAATCGAGCCCCCTTAAGCTCATCAAGCAAATCATCAATCTTGGGTATAGGATACCTGTTCTTCACTGTTATCTTATTGAGATCCCTGTAGTCAATGCACATTCTGAAAGATCCATCTTTCTTTTTTACTAATAGGATTGGAGATGCATAAGGTGAAGAACTTGGTTCAATGAATCCCATTTCAAGAAGCTCTTTGATTTGCTTGGCTACTTCCTCTCGTTCACATTTTGATAGTCTGTAAGGCAGCTTATTGATTGTCTTTGAGTTGGGCTCCAAATCAATGGGGTGATCCACCGCTCTCTTAGGAGGCAATGAAGTAGGTACTTCAAATAAATCCCTATACTCCTCAAGAAGAGTTGTCAAGGCTGGATGGTTTTTTGAATTATTGGGGTGATCCTGTGTTTCTTTGTTCAAATGCAAAACAAATATCTGTGAGCGCTTCTTGTACTCTTTCTTGAGTTGTTGAATGGTGATAAGCTGAAAATCAGATCTACTAGGGATTCCCTGTAAATGGATGAGCTATCCATTGGAGAAAAACTCCATATATAACTGTGAGAAATCCATAGTAATCCTGCCTAAAGTCATCAACCAATCACAACCAAGTACAATATCTATGGGCCCCATTTCCAAAGTGATCAGGTTTACTTTGACTTCAAAATTTTCAGCCATCTGCAAAGAAACCTGTGGGCAAATCTGTGTGATGATTTCCTCTTCACCATTAGCCACTTGTACTCTAATGGGCTGCTGTAAGTCGGTGGGAACACAATTCAACTTGTACATAATGGATTTATTGACAAAACTGTGAGTACTGCCACTATCTATCAATATGAACACTGGCTTTCCACATATGCTTCCCTTCATATGAAGTGTATTAGGGCTCTTAGATCCCGTCCAAGCATCCATAGAGATAGAACAATTAGTGGCAGCAGGCAACTCATTACAAAATCCACCAGGATCAAATGGAACATCTCCGCCTGGATCAAAAGGAAAAGAGTCAGATGGATCATAAAAGTACTCCTGTCCACCATCATCCTCGAAATCTTCATTTTCAGCATTGATTGTCACTGCATTAGCTTCATCTATGTCATTTTCAAAGTCCTCAAGAACTAGCATACTCTGAAACTTTGGCTTGGTATTTTTGTATACACACTTTGAAGCATGGTCAGGAGTATACTTTTCTCCACACTTGAAGCATAAGCCTTTGTCCTTTCTTTCCTTGTAAAGATCCATGGGAATTTTTTGGAATTTGTATTGGCTGAAGTGGACTTAGGCTTATTGTCACCCTGCTTAAATTCAACCTTTGGACTGTTTGCTGTCCTGAAATTGCTTTGAAGCCTAGAAGCATTAAATGGAGGATAAGTTGGTACTCCTAAGCTCCCACTAGGCATATGTTTGCTGCCATAAATGTTACCAACTTGCCCTTGCTTTAAAACAGTCCTTGGTTGTCCATAACTTGGCTGAAATGAAGACTCTTTCTTATACTTTCTTCCATAGCGCTCTGCAAGCTCAATAGCCTTGAAAAGTGAAGTAGGATTCTACGCCATAATATCAGTTGACAAGGATGGTTCTAAACCATACATAAACTTGTGTAACTTGGCCTCATCACTAATGCTTTCCACATACATGGTCAAGTTGAGGAATTGGTTTGTATATTCTCTTACACTTAGGCCCCTTTGTTCCAAACCATACCATCTTCGTGCTAGCTTCTCTTTTTCAAGAGGCGAAACAAAGACTTCAGCCATAAGTGCCTTAAAAGCTTCCCAATTCTCAATAAGTACATTCTCTTTCTTGATATACCTCCATCAAGTATGGGCAAATCCTTCTAAGTGCAAGGAAGCAAAGTGAATCTTCATAGCATCAATTTTAGGGAATATGTCAAAGTAGGACTCCATCTTAGAGGTCCATTCCTCTAATTCTGATGGTAAAGATGACTGGCCATTGAATTTAGATAAAACAATTTTGTCCTTGAATTCTCTATCATGAAAGGGTTGCTGTTCCAAAACTGGCTGATCAGGATTTCCAAGTACAGAACCTCCAAATTGAGACTGAAATCTTCCAACAGGTGGCTGAGAATTACCATGTAATCTTCCTGTTGGTAAAGCACCCCTAGAATTCTGAGTATGCAGTCCAAAAGCTTGAGTATTGGCTCCATTCAAACTGCCCAAATAGTCATCATGCCTTTGTGAAGCTTCTCCTACTTCATACTGACTATTTGGAATGCCTCTTCTTCCAATGATCCCATCTCCATGACCATTTTGGTTGGATGGCTGAAGTGGGACTGAAATGTCACTGTTTGAACAAGCCTTCTCATTAACTTCTTTTGATGCCACTTGCAATTGTATGAGTTTAGAGATTTGTGCCGAGAGTTGGTCATTGGATATTACCAACTTTTCAATAGAAGCCTTGGTCTGATCAGTAGATTGAGCCATATGCTCCATTATTGACAAGAGGGCCTCATGTCGCTCTCTATGTCTTAGTTCATGGGCACACAAAGTATCAGTGAGTATACTGATTTCTCCTTGTTGTTGAAGCTCTTCAGGGTTCTCTTGAAGTGTACTTTCCATCATGGGATCCCTGATTTGCTGTGCATAATCCTCCTGGACCTTATTTTTGCCTTTATGTCCTGCCATACTAGTGCAGTCCTGCAGTACCCCCTGTCAGTAAAACGGCTATAACTTTGGCTAGGAAACTCCGATTTCAGAACTTTTTTGTGTAAATCAAAGCTAACAATGCCCTCTTCGAGATGAGCTATAGCACGCTATAACAGGTTTAGGACAAAAAATTCTATAGCTGAATTTCAGAGTCCGAACTGTCCAGTCCTGCACCCTGTCTAGACCTGTAAGTGTCCTATTTTGACCCTGTAATGCAAGAAAGTAACCTCAAATGGCTACCAAACCCTGCAAAGGGGTATATAGGACCTGTGGGTACCCTGTAGTACTTGCACCTATGCTTCAGCAATGAAGGATATACATGTATCCACCTGTAAATACCCTATAAGTAACCTGTAAATTCCATGTTTTAGTCCTGTAGGTACTTGAGTCCTTGGAAAGTCTTCAATATTCAATCCTCCACTCGTTGTACCTGTGTGAGGGATAAAACGGCATGACAGGCTCCCTACACGGGCTCTGAATCACCGAGAGGTGGGCAAAGTTCCTCCCGGGTCGGTTGGTTGCACCCCTCGGGATCTTCGATAGTGAGGGAGGGTCACCTCTCTTTTGTCCCACTATCTCCCCCGGCATCCACCTTTTTCCTCGGTGGGAATATCAACATGGCAGATGCTAGTGTGCTAAGCAATCAGCATGATATGCAATTCAAAAATATCCATTCAGCCTTTCATGAGATGCAATTGATTGAGATAAGAAAACTTGAGATGGGAGAAGGGTTTTACCTATGCAATTCAGTGACTCACTGATTGCTAGTACTTACCCTTTTACAATATTCCAATTTAGGCAAAAGAGAATCAACCAATCAATTGGATTAGAGTAAACAAAGGCACCAATCAATGTATTCAGTCAATAAGATTCAAGTGTTATGCTGAAATCTCAGATTGAGGCTTTTAATTCACTGATTGAAGCTAATATGCATTAGGCAAGTATTGCATTCATGAATAGATGGATTCAAGCAAAGGTTGGCTGAGAATTTGATGAAAATGTTCAATTCTTTAATCTCTCAGTCAAATGGCTTAAGCTCAGCAATTGGATTAATGAGAGAGATTAAAAATTGAAGAGAAATACCTTGACATGGCTGAAAATGACTTACCAAATGCTTGATAGGGCTCCCGGTTGTCCAATGTTAGCAAAATAATCCATAAGGCTTGCTTATCTGATGGTTAAGACTAATCTTAAAGCTTCAAATGCTTGAAATTGAAGCGTTAAACCCGTTTCCCCCAAATTTTGCTCCATAGAAGCTCTTGATCCTCAATCTTTAACCATCCCGTGCTTAATCCTTGCAATTTGTTGAAGAATGCTTGCTGAAATGATTCCACGGGCCAAAAGGATGAAGAATCTTCAAGAAATTGTCAAGAAATGGAAGCTTGGGCTGAAGCTTTCATGGCTGCCCATGGATTGTTCACCTAGGGTTCAAGAAAAGCTGAGGAATCGTGAATGGAGCTGAATCTTCCCTTCTCATTGAAGATTTCTCTTGCCAAGGATCAGGAAGAATGTCAAGAGCTGGAGATGAAGCAACCTGAGCAGGGGCAGGGCTGGAATCAACCCGAAAATTGTGCCGCAATTTTCGAGGCTGCTTCTGGCTTGAATGCTGGCCCAATCTTGAGCAATCTGGTGCTCAACCTGAAGCTCCTGATGGGTAGGATCTATTCCAAGTGGTTTTTGGTCAAGAATATCAGAGATGAGAGAGATATGAACAGATCTTGGAGTTGAGCTTCCATGGAACCTGCAGGAATTTCCAGGAAAGGGGAAAGAGAAACCCCTCTTTTCAAAGTAACCACAGTTTGTTCCCAAACTAAGCCCGGTTAACCATCCTTTACCCTAGTTACCTTCAATTTTGCATAAAATTTGGTGATGTCCAGCCATTTAAGCCTTTACTCGCCATATCTGACCTTGGATATCTCCAGATGTAGTCACTTGCTAACTGTAGTTGTCCTGCAGCACTCCACTAGTCACTGTCTTGTACCATTTTTTTGTCTGAAATTGGTTTTGAAATAGGAAAATGAGACTGAAATTGGGAGAAAATAATAGATCAAAGACTGAAGCTCTGATACCACTTGTCAGAGAGAGAAAGAGGAGAGAGAAAGACTACAGAGGAGAGAGAAATACTGAAGGGAGGGAGAGGATAAGAGTGACGAGGAGAGAGAAAGACAGGAAAGATGAGGAAGCCATAGAAGTTGTGAACAAGAAGGGAGAGAAAGATTGTAATTGTATTGATATGTCAAAAAGATGTGAAAAATTACAATTTCTCTCCTTATATACCAATGTCTGTGTGACATGGCATATTATCAACATTCTAACTATTCCCAACTTCTTACAATATCTAAAAAATAAACTAATTAGATAAACTAATAAAACTAATTAGTTAGTTAGATAACAATAAACATAATAAAATAGCCATAATCATAATCATCATATCATGATCATAATCATTAATCATCATAACATAAACATAAACATAACATAACATAACGTAATAATTAGATAGATATTAACATAACTATTAACATTAATAACTATTAACATTAACATAACATTAACTAATAAAATTAACATTAACATAACATAACATTAACAATAATAACATAACATAAACATAACATAACATAACATAATAATTAGATAGATATTAACATAACTATTAACATTAACATAACACTAACAATAATAACATCATAACATAATAATAATAATAAAATTAACATTAACATAATTATTAACATAACATAACATTAACAAAACTAATATAATAATTAACTAATAATAATAACTAATATAATTATAATAATAATAATTAACTTTAACTAATCTATAATTAACTAATTAACGTCGCCGGGGGGGGGCCTTGGCGGGCGGGCGAGCCGGGGGGCGCCTTCACCTTCGCCTTCTCCAGGCCATACACGCAGGGAGGCAGGCATGCCAAACGTGAACGAAGAGAGAGAGAGAGACGTGCCCCCGACACGCCACAGCACACAGAGAGAGAGAGAGAGAGAGAGAGAGAGAGAGAGAGAGAGAGAGAGAGAGAGAGAGAGAGAGAGAGAGAGAGAGAGAGAGAGAGACTCTTGCACCTAAGTGAGCGAGTTGGCTCCCCTGCAAGCGTCTAGCTCCAGAGAATCCTACAAGCTGTCTCCAGAGAATCCAAGCGTGAAGCGAATTCCACCCTGCAAAAGTAGGCTTGGGATTCAAAAGTAGGCTTCGGGAAAGAAATGGAGGTTCGAGAGATACCGAACCTCCAGCCAAAACGACCGAACCTCCAGCCAAAACGATAAGTAGATATAGATGTTATTTCCCAACTAAGGCCCAAAAAAAAAAGGCAAAGGCAAAAGAAAATTTATAAGGAAAGTAATAAGGTCACCGCCATCCCCATCATCTTTGTTCCCTTCTCCCCTTCTTTGTTGTATAGCAATATGGTGATGCACCTATAACAAATCGCCACAACCACCATCATCATCATCTTCATCGTATCTCTTCTCGCATGTTGTTGTCTCTGCCTACAGGCGCCACCATTGCGCTTGTCAATGCCTACTAGAGTCGCCTTGCTACGACACCAATCGAATCTTCCAACGACTCGCCCAACAGCCTATCGTAGCCTGCAACATCATCGTGTACAATATGACCATCATCTTCATTGTCATCATCATCATCATCACTTGTTGCTGCTGCCATGGGCTAAAATGAACAACCGGGCAATCAGCACACCCGTTCATCACAATCATCATGCAATTACCGACTATGTTGTTGCGGATTTGAGAGTGGATTGAGGCTTGTGGATTGCTGTGGATTGTGAAGAGCCAAAGAGAGGAGGAAGCCACTAGCATACCTTCCTTTGATCTCCTCCACCACTTGTTTTCGGCCTCCACCTCCACCTTCTGAACCACTACCACCACTATATTCACCGCATATCCTCTAACATACTCTATTTCCCTTTTTTTCCTAGCACTCTCTCTCATACCATCTCCCCTGCACCACCACATACAAGAGCCACTACAAGAGAAGGGCTCTTATCCACTATAGAGAGGAAGAAGACCAAATCACTGGTAGAAGGAGGACTTGCCAATGGAAGCAAGGCTAAAGGCAACAATCTTTACTGCACCCAACAAGATACAAATTGATGGCTACCTCTCCTCCAAGCATAAAATTTGATTGCTTGTCAGCATTGAAGTGTGCAAAGCGTTGCATCAAACAAAGAGCTACACTAAACAGAGAGGAAGAGAGAGGGGGAGGCACCTAACACCCTGGTTTCTCTAACTCCCACCTTGTTTGCAAGGGCAAGAGAGAGAAGCTTTTAATGCAAAGGGGTAGCTTTAGATGTATTTGGTTGATTGACATCTATAAAATAGTACACATGCACACATGCATAGTGCACACCACCCACCGCACACTACCCACCAATGTGCACTAAACACTCACAACACACTTTAGCACTTGTTGGAATCATATTTCCCCTCTCTCTCTCTCTTTTGCCTAGTGCTTGCCTACCCTATTTATAGGGGGGACCAAGAAGAAGAACAAAAAATGAAGGTGATATATGGCAATGTTCACACGAGTGCACTATACTCATACACAATACACACATACCCATGTATAGTGCACAATGCACACATGCAGAACACCCTTGCACTTGTGCATACCACCAACCCCATGTAGTGTACTACTCCTTGCATTACACCTTGTACTCTAATACACTATGCATTGACCTTACACTAACTTATCTTGCTGCACTTGCATGTACACCCATATCTTCATGCATGTATCCCCATGCATGTGGTGGATGTACACTCATGCACTCACACGTCTCTTTGTTCTTTCTCTCAATCAATGCTTACCTTGTTCCCAATAAAGAATCAATAGCTAGGAGGAAGAAGAAATGAGGTACCTTACAGTATCCTATGTACCATCCTACTATCCATAATATACCCATACATAGAACCTTGCACTTAATACTCATCCTATAAGGACCCCATCCTAGTGCACATACCATATGCACTAACCCCACCATAGCATACTATACTTAGTGCACTACACCACCTCACACAAACATAACCTAGCACATAAAGCCCACTATGGCCTTACACCTAGTCATTCACCTTAATCCACTACACCATGTACTAGTGCATATCCAAATGTATTGTGCAGATGCACTAGTGCACATGTGCTAGTGTACTATTCTACCACTCACAAGTAACCACCTACTTGCCTATCTCCATCCTAGCGTACTCAAGCTACACTACAACCACATTATAGCTCACTAGCACATTAGCTTACTTGCATACCAACCTTGCACCAGTGCAGAGGAGGGCACACATGCACAGTGCAAACATATAGTGCACTAGTAGCCACACTTGCGTTAACTCAAGTAATTGACCCACCTTGCATAGCATAGTGCACATAGCTTGCACCTAGGACTAAACATCCCACCAATAGTGCATTAGTGTGTATGCATTGTATGGCCATCATGCACTAGTTACCTTAGGACATGTACGCACACATACACCACTATTGTGCACAAAAAAGGGGTGCATGCTTACGCACCTACTAGTTGCCCCTTTGTTCTCTCACTTTTACCTAACACCCACCCCATTCACAAGGGGGGTCAAGAGGAGTGATGATGAAGGAAGTGGATAGCTTGTGGTGTACCACTGTGCAATCCCACCATGCGTACCAGTGCACACATATATCAAGCCAACTTCGTGCACTACACATAGTTCACATCATCAAACATTGCACAAAAGTCATTGCACTTAGTACTTGCATTCACATTAAAACACAAACCATAGCTTCCCTAGACCCCACAATGGCATCAACCCTAGCCATTCACCTAGTACACTACACCACGCACTAGTGCACCCATTAGTGCAAAGTGCACAATGCACACACTCTCATGTACATGTGCACTTGGGCACCCACCTTTGCTCCACCCCTTGTACACCCACCTAGCCGCATTCAAGGCATTCATCTTGCATTGCACCCCTATTCATCACCTTTAAATTTAGTCTCACACTCGTGTATAGTACACGGTGCATAGTGCATACATACTAGCACACATGCATAATGCACATACCCACAAGGCACCCACACTTACATCCGTCCACTACCTAATGCATTCATTGTGCACCACACTCCGCACTAATATGGCCATTTAGCACCTTAAGCCCTACCTGACACACTACCTAGTGTACACACTATTGCATGGTGCACAATGCACGGCATACACATGCGTGGTGCACTAGCATCAACCCCTATAATAGCCCCATTAATCCATCTATGCCTAGTCTAATGCACACCATCCTTAGGATATCCTATACCTACAATATCCCAATGCACTACAAAGTGCACTAGTGCACAAGTTGGCACACAATGCACAATGTATAGTGTATGAGTCATGGTACATAGTGCATAGGTGCACATAAGAATGCATACACCTCACATCTAATCCACCTAATGCATACCTCTACTTCACCATCCATCCACACTCACTGCGCCCTAGTGCATTATACTGTGCACTAACCTATCACCTTAATGCATAGTGCAAGGTGCACATGTGCATACAAACCAATGCATTGTGCATAGTGCACACATAAATTGAATGATAAAGTGTTGAATGAACCATTATAAGGGCTACAAATCAAAGTGCTAAGAATCACATACATTGATTGAAAAATAAGAAAATCATGCTTGTCCACAATGCCTAAAACATATTAGAACACAAGTTAAACTCTCAATCAAGGAACCTTTTTGGGATACAAGACACCATTAATACAAACTCTCAAAATGAGATAGGGTAACAAAAAGAACAAATAAGAAAAAATGACAAAATCGCAAAGGCATAAATCCATAACATAGATGCTTATGCTTACAAAGTGGATGAGTGCTTCCAATTCCCACTGCAAAGTAGATAGACCCTAGTCCTAGTCAATTCCTTGACATAGAAAACACCCCTATCCATAACTTGATCAACTAAGTGATCCAATTAGTCACTCAAGAGAGCATGAGGATTGTATGACAATGATGCCAGGAGGCATATTCCACGGTGGATTCCGTAAACTTAGATGACCGGGGCTCATACACAAAGAGGATTCTTTGTGCGAGAAGTTGATGGGGACGCCTGTCCTTTTCGGGCGTTTCATTAATTTAGTGTGTACATGGGTGATTCCATAGCGGGTGATTCCGCAAAATGCATATTAAATTAATAAACGTTTATGAGTTTAGAGTGCGCACTCGTAATAAATTAAGGTTAGGATTTATTTCTAACCAGTTGATTTATTTATGTAGCTGAAGACTGCTAGGTATTCACTTTTGTCGGTTTAATTGTATTATTTTACTAACGATTGTGAATGCTTCAGTTGATGTGTAGAGATAGCAGCAATGGCGGAGGAAAGCATTGGAGTCTAGCGAGTATTCGACCTTTGGACTATATTTTGATAGGCGCCACGCCTATATTTTGTTATGTCTATTGAGACATTGATTATTGATTATTATTTTGTATGCGCTTATGCGCCCGAATATGTTATTTCTATTTGGACATTGAGATTGGGCGTGCCAGACTCTATGGGCACCGTCCATTAGCTTTATTTTCCTATTTTTGTAGAAAGCAAACTCAAAAGCTAAAAGCTTGTCATATTTTTGTAAATTGGGCTATTATTGAGCATGAAGATTGGAAATATACATTAAATACATGCTTTGTGAAGCGCTCACACAAGACATGGGGGAGATTGAACCCAATTTGTCTCTTGCCTCTTGTCGTGCATGCTTTTACATTGTTTTTTGTGCAAAAAGGTAGAGTTCATTGTTCTTGGGGACCTTCAGGGATTCACTACGTGAGCTATCTGCGACCGATCTGCGCACCAGACAATGGAACATGAAGGAGGTCTACCTTACTAAACCAGGGGAAACCTCTAGAAAATGAGTCTATATCGTGGAGGATAAGACTACCTTACTTGAGCCAAGAATTTAAAGTTGTGACTAATGCAAGCTCTCTTACGACTCATGACAAGAATTACACTACCCATGATCTAGAGCTACTTTCTATGATCCATGCTCTCAAACTATGGAGGCACTATCTGCTTGGTAACAAGTTCACTTTAGTCACAAACCACAAGAGTCTCAAATGGATCTTCACTCAGCCAAATCTAAACATGAGAGAATGACAGTGGATAAAAGTCTTGCAAGAATATGATTTTGAGATCAATTATAGACCAAGTAAAAATAATGTTGTTGTGGATGCCCTAAGCTGCAAAGGATTTCTCAATACCCTCGTCTGTGGGGACTTGTCTACTTAAAGACAAGATTGTGTATCCCAAGGAGTCAAGATCTCAAGAAAAATATACTTTGGGAAGCCCATGATTTCCCTTTCTTAGGATACCCTAGCTATGCAAAGACTCTCAATGTTGTCAGAAGAAGCTTTTATTAGGAAAAGATCAAAGGAGATGTGCTTAAATATGTCAATGAATACCTATGCTACCAATGGGTAAAGGTTGAGCAGATTAAGATGCCAAGAAAGCTCCAATCACTTGACATCTCGCAAATGAAGTGGAAATTTATCAATATAGATTCAGTAGTTGGATTATCCCATGTTCAAGGAGGATGTGATTCAATCCTATTGATTGTGGGTCTACTAAATAAGGTTTCTTACCTCATGCCAGTCAAGACCAATTATAAGGCTTCAGATATTGCAAGGCTCTTTGTGAAGGAAATCTTTAGGCTACATGGCTTGCCTAAAAGGATTGTTGTCTTATGTAGGACATATTCTTTCCAAGGCCATGCATCAACCCACATACAAACATTGAAAGTAGTTGAAGCGTGTCTTGAGATACCTCAAGGCCACATCTCATGTGGGGCTATGTTTTTCTAAAGACATCAATGACTTTCTTTTAAAGACATATTTGAATGCAAATTGGGGTGGTAACCTTGCTACCCGAAGATCTCTCATATGTTTTATTGTTACTCTAGTAGCAAGTGGTCCTATCTCATGGAACACAAAACAGCAACACTCATCAGTGGCACTTTCTACTACAGAAGCCGAATATGTGGCATGCAACATGGCTGCCCAAGAAGTTATTTACCTTAAGAAACTCTTGGTGGATATTAGCTTTGGATATCAACCTCAACAAATTCCCATCTTCACTAACAACAAAGCATGTATCTCTATGGTTCAAGACCCTAAATTAAGTCTCAAACGTTGCCATATTGATATGCGATATCATTTTGTACGTGAATTAGTAGAAAATTCCCATATCACCTAACTATGTACCATCCTGTGATAATGTTGTTGATTTCCTAACCAAATCAGTTCCCCACTTGAAGCACAAAATTTTAGTGCAAATCCTTTGCATGCTCTAATGGGGAGGGAAAAATATTCTAGATGGATGTAAATCATAATCTTCAATGGTAATCTCTTATTTTTTCGAGGGATGTTAGGATAAAAGTTTGGATAAGATAAGGATATGCACACATGTGGACAAAAGGATCCCATGGTTATCCTCGTTGTAAATATCTCAGATATTTAGAGTAGAAGCTCACCTACCTTATTTAATGTACCATGTGTATATACAACTACTAGCAATGAAATCAATAATTGCAATTCACTCTACTTTCCACATTGTCTCTATCTCTTTCTCATGTTGTGCATAATGTCCTCTCATCTACTAATTCTCTAATCCCTACTTTCACTACAGTAACAATGCACAATATTATAGGAGGAACACTCACAAGGGTGAATGAGTGTTTGGGATTCGATGTCAATATAGAGATCGTGCTTGCAATTTTTATTGAACTCATACAATGTGGGTATACCTAGTGTTATTGAGTACACCTAGGGATGAGGCTAACCAAAGAAGAGATTTCAACAATCTCACACTAAGAAAATACCAAGGGGCTGGCCCAATGAATTTAAGAATCTTAATTACTTTGTGATGCTACATTAAGCTTTAATAGTACCTACTAAGTGATTCACGGATGTTAGGCTGGGTATTATTATTTTGGAATGAAATTATATTTATTAGTTGTTGACAAACTATATTTACATTGTGATTTTCGTCAATTGCAGGTGCAAGAAAGAGAGAAAATGTCTCTTAGAGAAATTATTATTTGTTATTGACATCAAGGCCCTTTTTGTAACATTTGGATATAATTTGATAAGCATAGATAAAAAGTAGAATCTTTTATATCTACTTCATGGTTTGTTGATGTGAGGTTTACAATTGACATCAAAATGTCTTATGTCTAACTTTATGGTGCACTAGCATTAGAAAGGGGCCAAAGTTATTTGCACAATGTCTATAACAAACTATAGTCCCAAGCTCTACTCTAGTATGTATGTTATGTTGAATATGAAAGTGATTCCCCACAAAAGAGAAAGTTCCATTTTGGTTATGTCTCATGGAGAAAGTCTCATTTTTTATTGAATTTAGGAGCCTTTTTGTAATGCTTAGGTACACTTAGTCTTTATGGTGTATTTCATATATCTTTCATTTGTGATACATTTTAGCATAACAATGTTGCTTCTAATTGTAACAATATGAGCCTCTATATACCCAAATGCAAATGCATATATAAGCTTTGATATTACAAATTATGGAATTTGTTTCCTTTTATTTATTCATAGTATCAAAGTATGCACTTGAACAAATAAAGGCGAGTACGCAAAGGCCAAAAAACTTTATGTGGTAGAGATCAAATACTTGAACATGTTATGATTTTCTCATGTCATAGAGATATAAATTTTTTAAAAGCAAGTGCTTGGTGTGTGTGCACTTTGATAATAGTACTATGGCTTATTAAAGAACTATCAAATGAGAGAGAGAGAGAGGTACAATTGAGAGAGAAATATAACCTCGTATGTGTGTATACTCCTACTAGCACATTACCATATTCTCTTTTTAGAGAGAGAGAGAGAGAGAGAGAGAGAGAGAGTACAACTAAGAGAGAAATATAGCCTCATATGTGTGTATAACTCTATTAACACATTACCATATTCTCTTTTTAAATCTCAACGTGTGTGTGTGTGTGTGTGTGTGTGTGTGTGTGTGTATTCTCCCAGTCAGAGAGGGGCCCACCCAGACGACTATTACACAGTTCTTTCAAACAGACAGAGTGAGAGCTACTGTACCAGCCTCCAACCAGACCTCTGGGCTCACACTACAGCAGGCTGAGGACCAGCGTACCCGATGCCGCACGAGAATCTGTGGGTTTCGGACCCCACAGCCACACCGACAGGAGATCCGGAGGATTCTTGATCTACATCGACAACAGACTGAGATCCAACGACACTCGACACATTGGATCTCAGATCTCCGGTTTGCTCTTTCTCCACCGCCGATGTACCACATCCTGCATCAGGAGGGATCACCTGCTATTAGCGACTTCGACGACTGCTACTACATCCCAGGATAGTATATCTCCCTGCATCTGTTACATATACACATCGCACCACTTTATCACAGCCGACAGTTGTTCCCCTATCACAACCGACATCTGTTCCCCTTTTGTAGCCATTATCTGGAGTACCAGAGCTACATACGCACACACACATACACGACACTTATCACACTCACAGCACCGTATTTTCAGTTTCAAGTTTTTAGCTTTTCATTCAGCACTTTTATTTTGGATAGCTGGACCTCATCAGTTGTATCACAGTTTGTCTCATAGGCCAGTTTTGGTCTTTAGAAGACGTTAATATAACTTTCTTTCTTTCTCTCTCTCTCTCTCTCTCTCTCTCTCTCTCTCTCTCTCTCTCTCTCTCTCTCTCTCTCTCTCTCTCTCTCTCTCTCTCTCTCTCTCTCTCTCTCTCTCTCTCTCTCTCTCTCTCTCTCTCTCTCTCTCTCTCTCTCTCTCTCTCTCTCTCTCTCTCTCATCACATGAAGCACCACAAGGTAGGCTAAGTTGACAGGCATGGTGGAAGGTTAGAGAGAGGGGAGACATGAGGAAACCAAAATACAATGTATGGGGAGGAATGGAGAGAAGAAAAAGGTTGCCCTACGACAACATGCCAACTTCACTTCCCACTTTGCCTCACACAAAGTTGTCATAAAGCAACATTATGTTCATTGCTTGTGAAGGATGCAAGGAACACTAATCTTTATCATGGAGAAATGGTAGCTTAGAAGATTTGTATTAAGCCTTAATAAAGGCTAAAATTTTAAAAGGCTTAGTCAATATATTGCAGAAAGAAAACATCAGGTTGCAAATGAGATGATACTAGATGTGAGTCAAGGTGGGATGTGATGAAGGAAGAGAGACATTGAGAATGGTAGTTTGGAGCTTGATTAATTTGGGATTCATTCTAATATTAAAATAATAATTTAATTGATATGTTAAAATGTTTATTATTAGCATAATTTAAAATATGATGGTAAAAGTAAATTAAAATAATAAAATAATGGATATGATAGAGTAATAACAAAATGCCATTATTTATTATTTTAGTTAAATAAATTTAAAAATAATAATTTAAAATAAATTAAAAAGATAAAAGGTGAAATATATGAATTTAAAATGTGGCAAAAAATTATATTCATTTTAATATAACCAACACTAGGTTGAAAAGCCAAAAAAAAGTCCCCAAAATATTTATGTGATATATTGGCACATCTATTCCCCAAAAAAAAAAAGAAACTTGAGTTAGTGCCAATAGAATTATCTTGGCAAATGTTGCTGAAATTGTTTCAAAAAGTTTATAGCTAAGATAATAAGACTTAAGAAAAACCATCATTGAAATGATAATCAAAACATTTGTAGAATTATCATCATGGATTTATCATGCTAAGACAAAATGCCAATTAAAATTTCCAATTAAATTTTTAAACAAAATAATGGTAAAAATATTTGTAAATGTTGTTAGTAAAAGTTAGTGAGACGTAGTGTTGGATAAATTTTAGTAAATTTATCAATAATTATTAACATTAATTTTAAATATTTGAATTGATTGTATTAATTATCAAAAGCTAAAAACTATTAAGAATTTTATAACTTTATAAATATGTGGAAAAAGAAAACATTAGAGTAAGGAGATCAAGATTAATGGTGCAACCCAACACTCATTATCTAAAATTAGCCAAAATTATGGTAAATAAAATAGCAACAAGTTATCTAGAAAGTAAAAAAGCACGTTGGACAAAATTTGATAAACAAGAGGAGATAGAATTAGTGTGTCCCTCAAAAAAAGAAAATAATAAGCATAGGATTCTCTAATCACATGATAAACTAGGACTTAGAAATTACAGAGATTAAATTGAAACTATTTGATGAGAATAAATGTTTTTTACTTTTGGTTTTGAGATAAAAAGCTTCTATGAAAGAAAAAGAGGTAGCATCATCTAATTAGCTTTCTAGAAATGAATGGTTGTTGGTACCACATAGAACACTAGGTTGTGTTTTATATCAAGGAATATTCTAATTAAATTCCATGCTTTAGATGCCATGAACAATTAATCAGTATTGCACCTCCCCAAGGGCTTTGTCAAGTCTCTTATACTTGAGCTATTGGTTTTCTAAAACCTACCTACAAGCCTCTAACTAATGTCTAAGTAGGAGGTCACATGCGAAAGGTTTCCCCTTGTGATAGAGCGAGAACTGGGGGAGGGTGATAAAAATCTAGCAAGGTGGATCTTTTTGTACTTATGGCTATTTATGAGTGCAACTAGATATGCTTATATGGAAATATCAAATCAACTCTTTTAAAAATGAATGCTTTACAATTATATCTACATATGCCTAATCGGAAAGTGCAATGAGCCATGTGTCAATATATAATTAATGAAGCTAATTGTAAATGTTGCATAGTTTGCATAGCATGCCCTACTTTTTTAGAAAGCTAAAATATGCCATGTGAGTGGACAATAGGTAAGAAACTCCCCTAATGGGAGTGCTTGATGATTGGGTGGACTAATTGTGGACCTGTTAGTCAAGTGCTTTTTGAAAATATCAAAGTTGATCGAAGACTTCCTAGGATCAGTGTCTTATAGCCAACTAAGCATCATTTTAGGGGGCCAAAGTTGAGGTTATGCCATACGACTAGCCATCAATTGAGAGAGCAAAAGAACCCTCATTATCTCCCATATTCCATATCACTCAATGTAGCATACACTTGCTTAGTCACACACAATAGATAGGAGAGATAGGTCACAACTAACCATACTAACTAACTACGGTTAAGTCACCAAGTCACTTATTGTAAACTATATAGTTAAGCTACATCTATACTAAAGACTCGATAGAGCTTGATTCTCAACACTCTCCCTAAGCTCAAGAAGGACATTGTACTCTAAGGAGCTCTTTAAAGTGACTAAACTTATCTTTACCTAATGACTTAGTAAAGATATCAACTACTTGGACTTTAGTTTTGACATGTAGGAGATCTATCTTCCTTGCAAGTACTATCTCTAATATAAAATGGTAATGTACCTCAATGTGTTTTGTTCTAGCATGATGCACATGATTCGTTGCTAGAAGTACACTGCTCATATTGTCACAATGCAATGTGATTGGAGCATCTACTTGCATACTCAAATCTATCAATAACTTTAGCAACCAAGCAATCTTACAAGCTGCTAATGTGGCACCTGTATACTCTGCCTTAGTACTAGAGAGTGCAACTGTTAGTTGCTCCTTGCTACTCCAACCAATCATACCACTGCCAAGGCTAAAAGGATATCCACAAGTAGACCTTCTGTCATATGGACAACCTACCCAATTTGCATCAATATACCCCATGAGCTTTAAGTGCTTATCACTCTCATAGAAGAGTCCATAGTCTACTATAGCCTTGACATAGTGCATAGTTCTTCTCATGACTACATCCAAGTGAGGTTTTCTAGGCTTTTGCATGAGTTGGCTGATAAGTGCAACTAAGTAGTTGATATCAAGCCTAGTGTTGGTAAGGTAGATGATACTTCCTACAATCTGTTTGTACATAGTAATATCTAAAGTTTTAGCTCTAGTGTTAACATCCAACTGAGCATTTTGATCCAGTGGAGTATCCGAAGTTTTGCAGTTTGTCATACCATATTTATTTGATATCTCAAGTGCATATTGTCTTTGCATCAATAAAAGTCCATGAGCTAAATTCACAACCTCAATGCCTATAAAGAACTTTAGCTCTCCCAAATCCTTCGTATCAAACTCAAATTTCTGCATGGCCATAACATTCTATACCGCAATGTTATCATCACCTGTAATGTTTAGATCATCTACATAGATGACTAGTATCACAATACCTGCATTTATTTTCTTAGTAAACAAATTATGATCAACCTTTCCAACTGTAAATCCAAGGCTCTGCAAGTAAGTATTAATGCCAGGCTGTTGGACCCTGTTTCAACCCATAAAGTGCATTTTTATGTTTGCATACATAGTGTGGATAATGAAGGTGCACACTTCCGATTGATCCATAAACACCTCTTCCACCAAGTCTCCATTCATAAATGCATTATTAACATCCAATTTCTATAATTTCCAACCCTTTTGTCATAGCCAATGCAACAACTATATTGATGGTTGCCATTTTGGCAACATGGCCCAATGTCTCTTAGGCCATGTTGTTGTGTATATCCTTTTGCCACTAACTTGGCTTTATAATTTCAATGGTGCCATATGACTTACACTTAACCTTATAGACCCATTTATAGCCTATCAACTTCTTATCATTAGGCAATGCTACCAATTTCCAAGTGTGATTTTCAGCTAGTGCATTCATCTCCTCATCCATTGCCTTACACCAATTTTTGTCCATGATGGCAGCTTCACTAAACGTACTAGGCTCTCTGTGTTCCATGACTTTTGTCATGTATGCATAATGCTTTGTTGAAAATCCACTATATGTAATCATATCAACACGGTATCTCAACCTTTGTGACCTTTTGAACTAAGGTAGATTGCTTAACTCCCCTCTCTCATGAGGCAGTACATATCTATTTTGCTTAACTCCAAGAGTATAAACGTATGGAATTCCAAATTCAATATCCAAGCTATTAGTTGAGTCATATCCTAAATTCAACATCCCAAGAGCATCATCAAGAACTTTCTCTTTGTCTTTGCCTTCTGCTTCATTTCTCTCCTCCTATTTGACATAGCACTATCAATGGATGGCAAAGCATGACTACGTAACCTACTAGTTTAAGGAGAAACACTCAAAGATACATCACCTATAGGTCCAGAAATAGTAGTACTATGTTGCAGAATAGCAGTAGATACATGATCTAAAGACTTATCATCGGGAGCAACAACAGAGGAACCATACCACAAAGCCAACTCATCAAAGATGACATCTCTACTAATCACAGTTTCTCATGTAGGTGAATCAAAGTATTTGTAAGCTTTTCGCCCTTGAGCATGGCCAATAAACACACATTTTTGTGCCTTAAGATTCAACTTTGTCCTGTTCTCATTTGGAATGTGTACATATGCGATGCAGTGAAAGACTTTAAGATGGCTAATATCCGGCTTATGTCCATACAACTTCTGATAAGGTGTCATGTCATGAATCCTTGATGTAGAAGTACCATTCAACACATATATAGTTGTCATTATAGCTTTAGCCCAATAATAAAGTGGCATGTGCTTCTCATTTAGCACTGCTCTAGCAATCTCCATAAGCTGATTTTTCCTTTCTACCACTCCATTATATTGTGGAGTGTAACTACAAGTAAGCTGTTGGTGAATGCCATTCTTTACTAAGAATCTATCAAACTCATTGGAGACATACTCATCTCCACTATCCAATCTCAAACAAGAGGTAGAACAATCAAATTCCTTCTTGATCTACTGCTTAAAATATTTTAAAATAGCAAGTATTTCATCCTTCTACTTCAAGATGTATACCCATGTATACTTGTTGAAATCATCAATGAATGTGGCATAATATCACGATCCACCAAGAGAACCATTATGGATTGGTCCCCAAATATTTGAATCAACCAAATGCACTACAACAAAAAGGCTCCATAGATGCACTTGTAGACGCAATATTTGAACTGTGATAAAGAATATCGGGCGCGTTTATTATCGCGTCTACTGCTGCGTCTACAATTTTGCATCTAAAAGCACGCTTATAGTGAGAGTTGCATGCCTATATAGACGCACGTATTGACACGCTACGTAAATATATAATCATATTTTAAAAAAAGTGGATATATTCATATTGTGAGTCTATACACGTGTGTATCTACGCGTCTAAAAAAGCGTTTGCTCAACAAGTTTTTGACGAGAATAGACGCGCATTTATCCTGCAATTTAGATGCATTGATAAACGTGCAAAACAGAGGTATGAAAAAAAACATGGAGAGCATGTGGCACATGCAAGCCACATGCTCTCTGGTTTTTTTTCCCCCATCAACATCAAATTGTATGCTTAGGGAAAACAGAGAAAGATTATTTCGAAGATTTTTGTACTGAAAACAAAACAATGTATGTAGAATACGAAATTTCATATATATAGATGAAACGTTTTTACATGATGAGTTCTAGTGCTTGTGACCTCAAGCATGGTCATGGTCGCAAGCACTAGCTGAAAGTAATGCATATCAAAAATGGAAATTACAAGCCAAGGGGAGGCATGCATGCATGGGGCTCCTCTACATCTCCTCAGAAGAGGCATCATCATCGCTACCACCACCGATGCCTATGCCACTACCGTTGCCGCCACCGCTACTGTTAGTCCCCCCTTCGCTATCCTCAACTGCATCAGGGTTCGCCTACACAAAGAATTAACGTATATAAATACCATGACAAACAATAAATTAGAGTTACATATACTTTTCATGTAAAAAATAAAACATACCTCTTTTGGTGGTGGAATCCTCATGGCACGATTATATTGCTCCTCCGTGATGAGTCCCTCCTCGTAGAAATGTTGCCAAGTGGACGCCCGATTATGATCTCGATGGTAGCCTACCTCTCTAGGAGTAGGCATCCTACCAACGATATGATACTACAAAACAATTTGAACATACAACGTATTAGAACACACTACATAATGAAGTGAAACAAATTACAAAATTTAATTTAAAAAAAGAAATCAAATAATACTTACAAACTCAGCCTCCCATGACTCCCTGCCACCCTATCCATAATGCGACGATCCCATGGTTGCCATCTGGATACATAGCGCCTCTGGCGACTTGTCATTTTCTCCGCTGCTCTCTTCTTAGCCTCTTTCCACTCCCTGCGGTGGCAATTGGGTGGTTGGCAATATCCAGGGCACCCCTGCTCTTGTCTCTGCAGTGACTCCTTGGCGCGCGTCATAAGGTGAGACCTCTTATTATGAAGCGCGTCTCTCACCTTTGACCGTCCCCAATCATCTGGAATCGTGAATTCTCGAGATTAGGGTACCTTCTATGTATTGCCCACAGCACCTCTTGCCACAAACCATTTTTTTGGTGCTTGAAGGGAATCGTGCAATCTTTGTATGTAGCATGCACGACACTCCTCAAGTAGGCTATCACCTCCCTCCCCTCAGAGTCATGCAAGATACCTGATGAGGGTAATCGAGAGCCACCTCCTAGGCAACCCCCATAAAGCCCTCGGCCTCCTCGTCCTCCCGCACAACTCTCCCTCCTCCCTCGACGAGCACTACCCTCTACCTCACTCGATACATGTGCTTCTGTAGATGCACGTGCTTCGGTCGATCCATGTACTTCAGCTGATCCTTGTGCATCAACTGATCTATGTGTATGCATAGTGTGTGGAGTACCTATTAGTAGAGGTGTGCCAAGGTTTGGTGTTTGTCCAGCAGTGCTAGGCAAAGATGTAATAGGTGTCCCAGACATCACACTGAAAACCTCCTCTGCAGTGGAAGGGCGACCAAGATAATTGGTCATCTCCCCCATGAATTGCTCCTTGTTTGGAAAACCTCCAAAAAAGCTACTAACACCTCTAGAAAACTCCGCTAAGGTGTTGTTCATGCGTTCCAACTCAGGATCAGTGCTGGAGGATCCAAGATTCCACATCTACACAAGATAAAATCATATTACCCTGTGTAGATAAAACATATTACATGCTGCGTCTATATCTACGTCTCTGTGTGCGTCTGTCAACGCGTCTATTTCCGTGTCTATACCTGCGTCTACACTGTCATCTGGACCCGTTGATAGACGCGCATAGTCGGACCTTTTTTTTTTCAAAATTGGTTTAAAAACGCGCAAAAAAACCTCCATAGATGACAGACTATAGCATGTAGAGAGAGAGAGAGAGAGAGAGAGAGAGAGAGAGAGAGAGAGAGAAACAGATAGAGAAAGCAAACAAGATTGAGAGAGAGAAGAAGAACTCACCTTCTTTGCTTGTTCCAACGGGTGGCGGCTAGGTTGCAAGCTCCTTGTCCTCCTTCTCCCTTTCCTTGGTAAGTTGCTTGAATCTTCTTATCTTCCTTGTTGTTTGGCTCTTATTCTTTACTCTTTGGCTCTTCTTTCCTCCTGTCCTCTTTTTACTCTTACTTTCTTCCCTCATTGTCTTCATGAAGTGATAGATAGACATCAGTAGTGATGTCGAGCTCGAACTGCAGAAAACGCGCAAAAAATGCAAGAAAGCACAGGTTTGAAAAGAAAGCCATAACTTTTTTTAATATTTGCATAGCGCGTCTATAAGCACGTATAATTGCGCATGTATATGTGCAAATAATACCTATTACACACACTGACAGACGCGCAGGAACAATTAAACTGATTAGATGCTAGCTTTTGGTTGTTTTTGGATCAACATGACATGACTTTCCTAGTCTTTCAATATCAAAATGTTTGCCTCCATGTTGTAAGTATCAATGCATGCATTTAGGGAATATGACATATATAGATTGTATGTGCATAGTGGTCCAACAAATCAAGCCTCTTTCTTATTTGTAGACATTATGTATTGTAGTTAAACTCTAACAGTTTATATTGTGCAAAAAGGTGTCATTGATTTAAGCTAAGATCTTGATCTACATTGCTATTCATACAATTTCATTTATGTTGGGTTGGCCAATTTGCTTGATTAATGCAAGATATGCTTGATATGATGTTTTTGATTGAGAATACTGGTGAAATATATAGAAAATCTTGAGATAAGAGATGGTACACTAGCAAATCAATTGACCTATGTGGTGACATATATAACAAAGCTTGAGGATAAGAGATAACACATTGGCAAGTCAATTGGCACATATGTGGTGACTTACTAGACCATCCCACTTACAATTGCATGCAAGTATCAATAGGTGGATAAAGCACGAATGGTTTTTAGCTAGAGAGAGATAATGCAATGAAGGTGTATATGAAAGAGATAGAGAAAGGCATATTATCCATCAATCAATCAAAGATATGTACATGAAGTGACTTGATATAGTAATTAGAGTATCATCATTTTTAGGATGCTCCATTGACTTCTACAAGTTCCCATAACCTTGAAGTAGATAGCCAACCACACTATCCATGGAAGGAAAACTTGACCTCATCAAATTAACCAAGTTAATTTACTTATACATTTCATAGATAAGAGATTTGTAGTTGGCTTATTGGTATTGCAAAGTATCCTTACAGTGATCTATTTTAGTCACCAACAAGTGGACGAATCTTACAGAAATTAGTTCCAAAGTAGAGAAGGTGGATGTCAAAGTCGAAGAGCAAGGATGAGCATCAACTCAAAGACCCACGAGAGAAAGCTTTAAGAGGCACTGTATTAGGTGTGACAGCCAACAACATGACAAGAGGGAGTGTTCTGCCTTCCATGAGGCTAAAGCACAGAAGCTCGTCTTTTGGAAAGATGAAAAAATTCATGCAGCTGAAACTGGTCTTCCACTGGAGCCAAATTTTGGCAATGGTGGAATGAAGAAAAGATTAAAAGATTTAGTTGTAAAGAATGCCTATGTAGCAATTAATGCAGCTACCTATGGGCTGCAAATTGAGCCAATTAAATCAAGTTTGAAAGCATGTAAAGCTAATGTGCAATCTAAAGTATGGATACAAACACTAGATCAAATGGAACGTGGTAAAGCAGCCAAAGAAGATTTGGCTAACGCCAATTAGTATATTCGAGGAATAACTGGTTGGAAAGAACCGGTAGATTCTTTTTCTACCTTTGCACATTTTACTGACGTCAATCATAAAGAAGTCTTGATTGAAGAAAAGAGAATAATAGAAGATGAACCAGGGCCTTCCTCTTATGGCTCTCCAAAACGATCAAGAAATGGAAGATGTGCCACAAACAAAGAAGACCGAAGAAAAGAAGAAAGGCAAGCAGCCAGGCTACAAATTGCAGTCTGACATAGAATCTGCAACCGATCTCAAACGAGTCCTAGAAGAACAAATTCTAGGAAGCAATATTCAATTCACCTTAGGCGAATTCTTGGAATTGCCAAACGTGAATTCCATGATGTAATTATTAATGTAATCAAAAGGAAAAGACAATATATTGGTGATGAAGAAACAGTGCATGTTTTTTTGCAAGTTCTTCGAGTTTTTGTGCAGGATGAAGAGAAGCTGACTTCGCAAGGAATTCAACTTGAAGCAGTTAAAGAATTAATTGTAGCAATTGAGGCCGAAGATAAAGAAAACATGAATGCAAAAATTAAAGAGCTGAAAGCTGAAAATGTAATGGTTGGCTAGTCCAAACTAGTTGGACAACCCACCTCTCAAAAAGAAGACCGTCTACAGCACATGTATGAGGAAGAAGAGGCTCGATTCATTCCAAGCAATCACTACTCCCGTACGCATTGGGCAAGAGCAACAACGGAGACAATCGTCAAAACTGGAGAAAAAGAAACACCATGAATTGCACTCTTAGACCATGGCTCGGAGATAAACGTCATGGCAAGGAGTCTCTATGAAAGTGGCAAATGGCCCATAGATGTTGATCTAGGTTGGCGAATGAGAGCTCTAAACAACTCTTCTGGAGAGTTATATGCTGTATGTCCTAACGTGCAGGTAACTATTGGAGACATAAAAGACAATTTTCACTTTTTTGTTCAAGACTCTTGTAGTTACCCTATCATTCTTGGGCAACCTTACATTTCTGAAGCCCGCTTGGAAACAAAATCTCTTGATGATGGTTCTTCCTATGCTCGAATCCGAAGCAAGGATAATGAATGAGATGTCCAATTTCTTACTGTGTGTGTTAACCATCATCGAAACAGAGATCAACTGCGTGATTATCATGTGCCTCCTAATGCTCGAGAATTCAAGGGTTTTTCAGGTTGCACTACTATAAAGGGAGGCTATGGTAGTGTGTCATGTAAAAAGATTGAACCTCCTCATGCAACAGAAACTATGTCTCTAGCAAATTTATATGTATTTACATCCAATAGTATGGGCTATAAAAAGTCTCTTCTAGCCATGACTAAGGCTGAAAGAAAATATTTATGTCATGTAAAAAGGGAGCTGAAAACTTATGACATGATGGCTGAAAATGAAGATATTTCGGGCTTTTTTTTTTGGACTGATTACTACTAACACATTGGCTAAATTATATGCAGCTGCTCATGCAGAAAATCAGGCTGAAAATCAGTCCATAGAAGTATGTGCATTGGATTTTTATCAAGCAATTCAAGAATTTGTTGAACAGAAAGACAATGGTTTACTCAACAAGGCTGAAGCACAAGTGGAGACAAAATACAAGACAATGGATAAGAAAGTCAAACCTGTGGCAATCCCACTACCTCTTGAAAGTGAAGGGCTCGCTGATAGGGCAGCAAATCAGCCAAGTCTTTGTGATCCTTCCAACATTGGTCACAAATTCACATCTGAAAGTATAAAAGAGCTCAAAATAGGTGAAAATTCTTTCCTTTCGTCTGTTGAAAAAGACTCTTTTATACAAATGCTAATGAAACATGGAAAAGCTTTTGCTTTTCAACCAAGTGAAATAGGCTATGTAGATCCAAATACTGTGGCTCCTATGGTCATTTTTATGGTCCCACATGTGCCTTAGAACCTCAAGCCCATTCCCGTTCCAAGGGCGCATCTACCCAAATTATTGGAACTTCTAAATGAGAAGATCAGAATGAAGATTTTAGTACCTTCTTCAGCACCTTTACTCAAACCGATGGTTTACTGTGCCTAAGAAAAATGGATCTTTACGATTCATTCAAGATCTACAACTTGTCAATCATGTCACAATCCGAAATGTTGGTTTGGGTCCAATTGTTGATGAGTTTGCTGAAGCTTTTGCAAGTAGAGCAATTTATTCTATGGGAGACCTATATTCAGGATATGATCAATTTCAACTTTCATTAGAAAGCCGAGACATTACCAAAATGAAGATACCTCTTGGATTGGTCCGCATGTGCACTCTACCACAAGGTGCAACAAACTCCATAGCCCATATGATGAATGCCATGCACAAAGTCTTCAGGGACTTTATTCCACAACTTACTCTTCCATTTCTTGATGATGTACCTATCAAGGGATGTGAAGTCAATGAAAGAAATGAGGAGCTTGACAAAGATGGTTGCATGACATTTGTAGTTAACCATATTCATGATTGTGACAAGATTTTGACAAGGCTAGAAGAGATACATCTTACCCTTTCTGGAGCTAAGTCTATTTATGGAGTAAAAGAAGTCCTAGTGGTCGGTCATCTATGTGGCCCCTATGGACGCAAACCTTCTCCAATCAAGATAGATGCCATCAACAGAATGCAAGAAAAATGCATAAATGTTTCAGAGGTGAGAAGATTTCTTGGCGCATGTGTATTCTATCTCATATGGATACCACATTTTTCTCATGTAGCTGAAAATCTTTATCAATTATTAAGAAAAGGCCAAAGATTCTCTTGGAATAAAGAGCATACTCTCACTATTTGTAAATTAAAGAAGCTATTAATTTCAGCCCCGACTCTCAAAAGGGCTGACTATTCAAAAGGTCAACCCATCATCCTTATTGTGGATACAAGTCCCATTGGGATAATATGGGCTATTGGCCAAGAGGATCTTGAAGGTAACATGTATGCAATTCATTTTGGAGCAAAAGTTCTCAATGAACGTCAAAAGGATCTTGAAGGTAACAGGTATGTAATTCGTTTTGGAGCAAAAGTTCTCAATGAACGTCAAAGAAGGTATGCACAAGTAAAAAGGGAATTGTGGGGAGTTGTAACAACATTAAAGTGTGATCGTGAATACTTTATAGGTGCTTCTGTAGTGGTAGAAATTGATTGTCTTCCACTCTTGGGCATGATTGCCAACTGCTCTACACCCGACATTGCTATATGCTAAGATGGATTGCATACATTAAGTCACTCAATCCCGAATTAAAGCATATTGCAGGAAAGGCAAATCCAGTTGACATACTATCACGTGCAAGATATGACAATGAAGAAGAGCTGATGGAAGAAGATGAAGCTGAAGAATCTATACTTGCTGCATTTCATTCCATAGCTGCTAAAAATACATTTTCAGTTGCTGCATATACTGGTCCAAAGCCGAAAACAAAAGGATGGTCAACTAGAAGCCAACATGCTCATTGCATTGCTCAAATTCTAGTTCATTTCCTTGAAGAAGATTGGCTAAATATTGGCCAATATTTGAGCACAATGAAGAAGAAGGAGACTTGGACTGATGAGGAGTTCAAACATATCAAGAGGAAAGCTTATGGTTTTTTTCTTAAAGAATGACATCTATGAAAGCACGCAAAGAAGAAGAAATGAGCGCCTGCCCGAGTTTTAGGTAACAAAAGATTGCAACAATAGGTAATGAAGGAATTTCATGAAAGCCTGTGGGCTGGTGATAGAGCCATATGGGGAACCTTTAGTAAAGTCAAAGAAAAATATTGGTGGCAAAACATGTATCGGGACATAGCACATTTTGTTGAAACCTGTTATGTGTGTCAAATGTATTCTATGGTCAAGCATCGAGATGGGTTATAACCAACTTATCCTTCGTCTATACATTATAGATGGGTTATTGATCTTGTAACCATGCCTACAAGAATATGGAATATGCAGTATTTAATGCTTGCAAAAGAGGATCTGACCAATCAAGTTGAAGGCAAAGCCTTAACAACCAAATCCACTTAAGTTGTTTGTCGTTTTTTGCTTGAAGAAGTGTTTTGTAGATATGGTTGTGTGGGTAAAGTAACTGCAGATAGAGGAGAGTTGGATGCTGATGAGGCATACAACTTCTTTGCTCAATTGGATATTAAGTTGGCTTTAACTTCATCCTACAACCCTGAAGGCAATGGAAAGAGTGAGAGAGGTCATTAACCTATTCTCAAAGCTCTAGAAAAGTCTTGTAGAGAAAAGATCAAAGAATGGCCTAAAATGCTACCTTTTGCATTATGGACTAACTGGACTACTCACAGTTCAGTGACTGGCTATATGCCAACTAAACTTATGCATGGACAACAACCAATTATGCCAATTGAAGAATCTATTCTCACATGGAGTCTTCTACCTTGGGAGGAAGGCATCAGTAGAGAAGAGTTGCTGGCTTTGCGCATATGGCAGCTAGAAAAAAGTCATGAAGATGTTCAAGCAGCTATTGAGAAGCTAAAGATAACAAGACTAAAGAACAAAAGAAGATTTGATAAGCGACATCGACTTCGGCCAAGAGCAATTCAAGAAAATGACTGGGTGCTTGTCTATGACAGCAACCTAGACAATCAATACAGTGCTTTTAGGAAGATGGTAAAGTGTTGGTTTGGCCCATATGTGGTAAAGGTCGTTCATGACAATGCCACATATTGATTGGCTGAATTGGATGGAACAAGCATAAATATACCCATAGCTGGAAAAAAAATCAAGCTCTTCAAACGAAGAGAAAGTTCAACATATGAGCTAGAAAACTTGAATATAATTCAAGAGCATGAAGACATAGAGGAAGAAGAAGAGGCAGAAGATGAAGACATTGACATGGCAGAAGATACTTCTTCTGACACTGCAAATCCGTAAGACTTTGGCACATGGCAGAGGATTTGCAGGTTAGGAGGGGGTGGATGTCGTGCTGCTACGCGCACACCGTGTAAAAAAATCTAGAGTGTGGCTTCTTTTTAGATTTAGAGAGCCAATGCCACTTTAGGCATTAGTATTAGTGTCCATGGTTCAAAATATTAGATTTTTTTGGACAAATTTTTAGTCAAATTTTGATATTCTAGATATTATCTCTTGTAAAAATCCATAAAACTATAGATAACTTCTAGATTAGGAGGACATGTAAAAGAAAGCATCTAGCTTTCAGCCAATTTGAGGGGATTTTGTGTAAAAAAAAAGATTAGAGAAATCGCACGACCCGCGATCGCTATTTGTAGGCAGTGAACAACACTCCGAAAGTGGGAGATGAAGAAGGAGTGATCTGGCAGGATTCTGGCCAGGTGTCCTAGTATTTAACCCCCCTTTTGGAGCCATTGGAAGCATCAAATTGGCGATCTTAGCAGCATAGAGGAAGGTATTATTTTGTACACATTTTTGTCTATTAGAGTTATATTTTCTCATAATGCTGAAAGAAACTGACAGGCTTCATCTTTGTTAGTATTCTTCTATATTTTCTAATTCTTTTTGAGAGTATTCTTCTACATCTTCAATCTCTTCGAACCCCTTCTCTTCCGTCTACTCCTCTTCTTGAATCTACCTACACCCTGTTGTCTCTTATCTTCAAGAACTTGGCTTGAAACCTTCAACCCTTCTCTTATCTCTACCATCTCCGAAGTCTAAGCTCTTGAACCCCCATACATTCTTCTCTTGCCAAACCCCTATGGTGACCTTCAACCCTACGCACTGCGACAATGTTCTATTGGATTTGAATAGAAGACTACATCTCTACCCTTTGAGCTACTCGAGTTAGATGAGGTATTGATTGAGTGTTAAGAGTTATTCCTAGTGCACCAACCTTTGGTGAATAGATCAAAATATGCTACCTATTTAGCCTTTATATCGAAGTGTCAACCATTAGATATTGTAGATTCCTAATCTAGGTGATAAACACTTTTAATGTCTCTCCTTCAACAAACCTATTTGTTGTTTTGACTGTTCTCCAAGTTTTAGATCCTTGTTTGATTTTGAGACTTACATTGACTCTTTGCACATTCCAGGCCATTGATGCCTTGGTTGTATACTAAATCAAGGGTGAAACATTATCAAAAGTACATGTAATTAAGGTGCAAAAAGCAAGTGTAACTATGGCACATAAAGCATCTATATTTCTACATTCCCAAGCTCATAGTGGATCAATATTGGGAGGAATCACACATGGATTTTATGGTTTGGAGGTAGGGTATGATTTTGGGTTAGCCTCTAGTCTCTAGAAGCATATAAGCATCAAGAACAGTAGTAATTTTAAACTTCCATAAAGTATAGTTTGTACCATCTAACTTGCCTTTATTGAGGGTTGGTGGGTAGATCCTCAAAATTTGGATTATCCATGGAGCAACACCACTCCCTAATCCACATGAACCACTTCTTGATGCAATATATTGGTCCTTTTTTACTATTGAAGCCCTTGCCTCTCATGAACTCTTTGCTTTAGAGCTACCCAAGCTCTAATACCATGTAAAAGTAAAGGATGCAATGGACAAAACCCGCAATGAATTAGATAATAATTGAGATTTGTTTATATGCAAACAAAGTGTTACAAATTATGAATCTATCCACTCATGCACTTTCACATTGACGCTTAGATGGAAATCTAGATAAGTTCTAGGTGAATAGCTTAAATCTTACTAAATGATCTTTGAATGGGTGGATAGATTGGCTTTTTTTAAGGTGCCAAGGGTAGAGAGCATGATAAGATATTCTAGAATAGTTTCTTTAAGAATATTCTAGAATATTTCTTCTAGGAATGTTTTAGTATGGCCCCTTTAATAATATTTAAGAATGTTCATTCTAGGACTCATTTAGTGTTTGTCTATTAATATTCTCGAACATTCCTTTTAGGCATGTTCTAGGAATCTATTGTTAAGGGCTATTTTGAAAATATTTTCTTGGACCCAAAATAGGGGTTTTGATAACCCCCACACACCCACAACTCAACATAGTGGACCTTGAATTGCTATGAGCTTAATTGCGCCATCTAACTTGTAAGATAGACTCACACATGTCATCTTTTGACCATCTAGTCACATAGATCTCATTTGACACGAAAGTTAAGACTCGACCAAAGTTTTCGTCCAGCACATGGCTTCTCCTCATAATGGAGGCCTGACAACTTTGAGTATCCTAAATCATTGGTGGCACCTCACAAGGGTGGGGCATTGAGTATATCCAATAAAAGATTCCCCAATCTTGCTTCATCATATCTAGCCCTATCTACAGGGTATTGAGATGAGGATCCATATGAGCTAGAACACCTACTTCAATAGGAAGCAACCACTTCCTTAGTTGTGCTACTGACACACAAGTCGGTTTAAAAAAGTCAATTGACTCTTTACATCATTTCTCTATGTGTTTCACACTTGGAATGCTACTCCTTGTGAAGAGCTCCAACCTATCTATATGTTCCACACTTGGTATGCTACTCCCAGTGAATACCTCCAATCTATCTACAAGGATGAGGCCTCTAAAATCAAAGACGGAGATCCCTATGATCTTTGATTTTGAGATCCCTTGTAAACTTTATTGAGTTCTCTCTCTACTTCCCATCACCCACATTACTAAGACTAGCTCCAAATAATTGACAACTTTTATGATCAACTAGACCACAATACCTACCATCAACTTTGCATGGATGCTAAGAATTGGTGCAAAAACTACTAGAAAAAATGGACTTCTTACTTGATGTTGTTGCCATTAGTGTTGCTAGAAAAGCAAGAATGTGTAGAAATTCACAAAGTAGTGGGGAAAAATAATTGCTTTTTATGAATATGTCATGCATAAATGTACATGAGTGCGATACAATATGTAGGATGGATAGTTGGGACAAATTTGAGGTTTGCCATTCATTAGAGTGCACAACATTCCAATACATATACTTCAAACCTAGTTTTCTATTGTCACATGTTTCTCTATGATCACTTGTAGCTCCATTCTCCTCTTTTATTCATTAGCATTGATATGCTAATGAGTTTCCCTCTTGATCTCATCCACTTCCTTGTTATGCTCAATCTCTTCTTTATTCCCCACAATAAGAATTTTAGTTTGATTATAAAAAAAGGGGATCCATGCCACCTCACTTACATGGACAAAAGCCATTTTGCTTGTAAGGTACAATGAGCATTCATGAAAATGTCCACACAAGGAGCATCATAGGACTTTATCAACCTCCTATTACAATATGGCCAAGAGAAGGATTTGGCATTTGCAAGTTCAATTATTCTACCATATATTGAAAGCTTACATTACAATTGGGAATCATTTAATATCAATCTTTGTTGTGTATGGGAGCATTCAAGATGCCCATCAAGTCTTTTGTAAAATTGCCTCTTCTAGAAAGTACTCCTAAACCTCTCACTTCTAAGGTTATGTTGAACTTGGGCATGGCCTTTTCAAGCAAGATTGTTTTATTGACCCCATAGCACATACCTTTGTGGTAGCTTATTTTTGACTAGGCTTTGTGGAAGAAGGATTGGCATTACATCATGAGGTAAACTTGCATGAGTTAGAAGGAAATTCGTGCATTTCCAATTCTTTTTGGTGAATACATATGTGGCTTGAATATCTCTCCAAACAAGGTTATGTGGAGCTTGGCCATGCCATTTCAAAAGCAAGACTATTTTATTAACATTTTGGACTAGGCTCTGCCGAAGGATGATCAATATCACATCATGATATAAACTTGCATGGCATCATGCGTGGAAGGAAATTCCTTCATTTGTGAGTCTCTTGGTGGATATGTATGTCAAATGTGATTTCTAAGGTTCTCAAAGCCTTTGTCGAGATGCTGCACGAGTGGGGAAACCATACGGCTCCAATGTGAACGCACTCCAACAGAATTGGCGACACAGGGAGTCGGTCTCCGCCTCCGTCGATGGTGAACCTGACCATACGTCTGAGCAAGGGCGCAGGGGAGGGGTCCAGCTCTCATGGCGGGGGAGCAGGAGGAGCAGCCGCGGCGGCAGCAGTATCAGGTGGAGGAGGAGGGGGAGGAGCAGGAGGGGGAGCCGCCGCAGCAGGCCCAGCGGGAGGGGCCTCTGCCGGAGACCCCTCACTCGCCGGCGCAGAGCCCTTGGTCACTGTCTCCTGCCCTGACCATCTGGTGCTCGCAGACCTTCCTGTCGCAAAAGGCCTTGGCTCCGTCTCTGATGTGACCGTAGTCAAGATCCTTGGGCGAAAGGCGCGCCGTCGCCTCGGTGATAAGGTCCACTTCTGCGTGCGGTGTGACTTCCCCATTGCCTTCTACGGCCGCCTGGTATGTCTCTCTCTTGGACCATACATCAGTAGTTTTTTGTTTTATCTCGGAGTGTATTCCCATCTCTTGAAAATCATTGAATGAGTGCTTGCAGGGCATACCAAACGCAAGCAGCCAGTGTTATGATAAATACTACCAGATTTTGGTTTTCAAAATTTCTAGTGATCCTTCTGATATTTGTTGTTGGAGAACAGTTAAGCCGTACATCCTTATTGTACGGGTCTAATATCAGAATGAGAGTGACGAAAAGAGATCAATAATTTAAGGGATAATCAGTGGTAAAAAGTGGCAGTTTAAGTTCACACTCTAAATTTTAACTCCATTGGCTCGAGGGTGGGGAATCCTATGGGTATGGAAGTGGTGTAGCTCTGCATACCTTGTGTATGATTATGATGGATCTCTTAATTTAAACAGAGCTCAGCAAGTATTGAAACAAATATTAGCAAATGTTAATGGTAGGCAAAGCAATCGCAATCAAGAGAAGAAGCTCGTAGATGCATAAATTAAAGATATCAACAATGATGGAGTAGTCCATGATGATCTTGTTACAAGTGGGTGCAGCAATTGAAGCATAGAAGACTACCGTAATAGATTGCGCAACATGAGAAAAGAGAGAGCTAAGAGAAAACACAAGAACAGAGGAACACCACAAATAGAGTGCTCAGAGATATGCTTGTGAAATAGAATCCATATACCAAACATGAGACCCTCACGCATAATAGTGAGCCATTAGCTGTGTGGGCTCTAGCACTAGCTTCCTCTCTCCAACAAGACCGGCTTTGGAAGATTCCAAATGATGAATGAATGTGGACGAGGGAGACCAATAACCAATAGACCAAAAGTATGCCTAATTCTGGATCAGGTCGGGCAGCAATAAAAATAGTTGTAAATGCTGGTTGGGCATAAAATAATGGCATAAAATCACAAAATAAGCACAAAAAATGCATGAAATATGCTATTGTGCCCAATCTACTAAACTACATCTAGAGTCAATCATGAGCTCACTAATTTGCTAACATGATCTAATACAATACAATGCTATAATGATAATAACTCATAATAGTCCATACAATAAAGACCATTAGAATAGAACCATGGATACCCAAGTAGTTAGTGGCCAACCCACCATCAAGGTACCTAAGAGAGAACTTGATGTTGATGTCGATTGAACCAACTCTTAAAAATAGAGAAGAATCACAGTAGCTCTCTATGTTTATTAACAATGCCTCGCAGTATAGCATATAACCATTCTGTTATTTAGCGATGCTTTTGAGCATACATGACTATGGATTCTTCTCCTTTAGTCAGCCACCAAAGTGTCCTCTTATGTGAGCTCAGACTAGGAGCCAATCTTGCTCTTTGTTAAGGAACAACCCATTGTAAATCTGGATGTCAATCCTAGTTCCAAGATGACCTGTGAGACTTTAGTCGATGTGTCAAGGAATATCCCTGTCTAGATCTTGTGCACTTGCATATTTCTATAGGTAAGACTCATGTGCTTCACCTCACCATCCTCTCACACTTCATTTGTGGGCATTGGAGAGTTGTGAGGGATGATTGCATCACTTGCACTAGAAAGCAACAGAGGGAGGAGAAGCCAGCTCCTTCCTCTTCTTTGAAAAAAATGACTCCTTTTGTGTTGTGTTGGAGTTGGAGGAGGATGAGGATGACTCATCATAAGAGTTGATATTCTACTTCTTTTTTGCCTTCTTTTTTTGTAAAGCTGCCAACTTCTTGGAGGTCTCATGCAAATGTCCCTTTTTACCCCAATGGTAGCATTGGGCCTTAGAGTTTTTCTTATCAATCCTCTTTGAAGTTGCAAATGTGTCATAATGGCCACCATATTGAGATGGAAGCCTCCCTTGTAATCTCAATGATGCCTCATGCTCAAGCAATATCAAGGATAGTTGTGTGAAATTCATTGGCGTAAATGATATTTAGGCCGGCAAAGCATTGGCTACTTCATTAAACTTCGGAGGAAGCTTATAGAGCATAGTCCCCGCAAGATGAGCCTTTGGAAGCGCAAATTGCTTGTGCCAAAGTTGATTGTGTACCTATGTAACACGAAGCAAGTAAGATTGAAATATCTTTAGGCTCAAACTTCATTTGCTGGAGCTGTCCATAGAGGATCACCGATGGAGCCTTGTGCAACATCTCAGGCTTCTCCCACATTGCTGAAGTTGTCTCACAAGAGGTGACCACCAGTAGAACCTTTTTAAAAATGCAATGGAGAAGAGCGGAATTCGTATGAGCATCATTATAATCCCATGTAAGCACAACTTCCTTATGGTTGACAGGGTCCTAATTATGTAGAAGAGGAATGGGAGGTTGAGACTACTCAATAGTGTTCGAAGTGGTGCAATAATGGAAGCATAGACAAGTGCTGAAATAAATTGTTGAACACAAGATAAAAAAGAAAGAAAACAGAAGAACACTGCAAAGGAAGAGAACTCAGAGATGTGCTCCAGAAATGGAATCCATATATCAAACACGAGACAGTCGCACATAAGAGTTAGCCATTGACACTGACTTCTCTCTCCAACAGGAAGTCCAACTACTAAATGATGATAATTGAGGAGGAGCCCCACTATAAAAAGGGATAAAATAGGCCATAAACAACAGTTGATCGGCCAATATTTGTAACAAACCTTTTGTATATCAATTGTTACCAAGAGATATTGGCTCAATGATTCCAAATTAATTTGATGCTCATGTACTTTGAAAGGTGATTTGTATTATTTAAGTGTTTCAAAATATGATTTTTTTTTGCAAATAAAGTGTGGCTAACTATACTAATTCAGGAAAACCTTGAATACAAAGAAGTGCTCTTGCTCAACAGACTAGTTGAAGCTAATATAGAGTCATAGAAATATCAAATATACATGCCTCTCAGGGCGGTCTAGGGGGGATGGGGGCAAGAAGCCATGGAGGGGGGTGTATCGCCATTTGGGGCTGCTTACTTGCATCACGAAAAACAAGTCTTAACAGCCCCAAGTGCGCATGAAGTGAAGACGGAGCTCTTGATGAGCTCGAGACTCGCCCTGCACCTGGTCCCATCGGCCGTGAAGGGAGTGGATGATGGAGGTCCAGAGTTTTGCCAAAGTCGCCTATATAGAAAGCCTTCTCCAAAAACCTCTTGGCACCACGCCTTCTAGATATGCCATCCAGTGAGACTCCCTACGATATCCCATACCTGAGAGCGGTCTGCTGTGGGCTCCAGTACCTGGTGGATGGATAGATCCTCCAAGCAGGCTACTGCGCACAACCAAGTCTCAATAAGGAAGATCGTGCCCTGCATCCTAGCCTTATACAGAAGGTGGCGGCCCTGGCTGACTGTCTACCAACAGAAAGCTCCCCATGAGATACATCCAAGGCTGGGTGCTATGCGGCGAATGATGCAGCATGCTCCTCTCCACACTAGCTGCGCTATCTCACACGACCAAAGGCAATGCTTTGGAATTTCTAGAAGCTGTTGTGTGCAGTGTTTACATCCTCCATCCTTTTGCATCTAGGCTAACCAACTCCCTACCGCCAAGCCTCCATGTGCCACCAGCTATACAAAATATGATACTCTCCTTGGCCTCTAGTTGTCCCATAGGTGGCGCCAGAAAGTCCGTCGAAAAGCATCCGTGATGTTGTGCTTCGCCCAGTACTTGCTACGTGACGGCGCCTAGTCCATGTCCTGCATCAGCAAGTGTCTGTCAATCCTGGCTGTGTACTCCAGGAACCTCGGTGGCTTCTTGGCGACCATAGTGGCCGGCCATTGCTACTCTCCTGGATGCCACTCTAGCTCATCAAGTGGTCTGCCCTCCCAAATCCAGAGGTGCCACTCTCAGAGCTCCTCCCAAAAAACATAGGGGTCTAGTCGCCATGTCTTTCCCTGAAGGCTCACCACCCGAATCCTCCTCCATGAAAGGACAGCTATCCCCTTATCCTGTTGTCCTTTGTCAAGGGCCAGACGCCCCCTCTCCTGAATGGTGAAGAAAGTCCCATACAGGGCGCCGCCCACTCTACCTGCCACTTGTAGGGGGATACCTGTCGGTGAAAACTTAGCGGCCCATACCTCCGTGAGCTCTACTAGCTTTCGTACTGGGGGGCCAAGCCACTCCTGAGATATTACTGCATCAATCTCCCTTCTTCTCGACTCGACTCCTCTCTGGCAAACCGATGCCCGCTGCAACACCTTCTCGTCCACCAACCTTTATATCTCCCACCAGGTCCAGCCGGCCTCCCAACCAACCCACTGGATGTGGGGGCAGTCGTCGATTTGTACCCCCTCCTGATCTTTGACCTAGGGGTTCCAGATCACTGGCTGACAGTGAAACGTGGGAGGCTTTGAATTAGGGCATTATGGAGGTCTTGCTACACACACGAAGTAAGCTACGTAGGAAGGGGGATCTAGGGGGCGTGATTTGGGCCGTCGCGAAGATCCATCTCAAGGACGGTCTCCAATCCCCGCCAAGCCTCAATCTGCACTCTTGGAGACCCTCCTGTAGTAGGACCTTCCAGGTTTGTTCTCGTGGTGTGAGACCGCGGACTACAAGCTTTCCCAAAAGGGCCATACTCTGATACTTTGGGTCAATGATCCCAAGCCCTCCCTCTGACTGATGCCGGATGATGGTTGCCCACGCCACCTTGGCTTGAGAGTCCCTGGAACCGTCCGACCTGGCCTAGAGGAAATTCCGCACTAGGCGATGAAGCTGAGCAACACAGGACGAGAAGCACCAACACGAGGCTGTTGGGAATAAAGGGCCATTGTGCCTTTTATATGTGCACGGGTGTGAACACACAACATTGTACTTTCATACATATATCTATCTAAAAACCTAAAGTGGTACACTCGTCATTGTACCGAAAAACGTGTTCACTCTCTACTCTGCTCTGTTGCACTCTGTCTCTCTCACAGCGTGCAATGTCTGTCTACCTCGATCTCCGTGCCTAACCTTGCCCTACAAACCGGTATCAGAGCCAATGGCTCACTCAAACAGTTGAGGGGTAGATCAACAGGTGTAACAGTCTTGTGGATTGTTGAGGAGCGGGCGACAGCTTCGTGACAGGTGGCGGGCTGCACGACGGGGGCTCCACACGAACTGTCAACCTGCAAAACAATAGGGCGACTGCATGGCGACCAGCTGACCGTGGCGTGAGGGACCTGCGACAAGCGTGTGACTTCAGCGGGCGACTTCATGGGCGTTGACCAACGTGGCAGCTGAAGCGCGGCGATTGACAGGTATCAAGCTGACGACACACGTCGACAGGCGCCAAACGTGGCGGGCACGACGGCTGCTTGGCTGGTGATGGGCGACGATCGCGACCAGCAAAATGGTAACAGCAGCGAGGCTCATGGCGCCCAACTGATGGGCAGAATTTTTCAAAAAAATTCAATCCTTTTTTTGAAATTTCTTTCACCCACTAATAGGGTTTCGCATGCGTAAGCACAAAATCTCAGATCTGTGCAAAATCGGGTCAGAAATTTGGGGCTTTTCTCGAATTTGGGGATCTCAACATAGAATTGGACAATCTGACTCAAAAATTGCAAAGTCGGTGCACATTTGCACGGGAATTTTGGGGCTTTTCACATTTTAGTGAAATTCTTTCAATTTTACTGAAATTAGTGCACGCAGGACTTGGAAAATTTGGGGATTTGTCTAGATTTGGTGCGAGCAAGATGCAACAGTGATATTTGTCTCAAAAATTGCAGGAATTTGTGACATTTTGTCCCCGACATTTGCAGCTTTTCATGTATATGCACAAATTGGGCTGAAATTAACCCAATTTCTTGACATTGAGGCACATTGGACCCCGTGCAATTTGGGGCTTTTGCAGTTTGGGCAAAATTTGTGCAGCATTTGGTCATTTTATGTACATACAGGATGAATTCCGCGCAATTTGGACATCAACACTTGGTAAAATTTTGGGGGTTTTGCTGAAATTGCTTTATTTTGGCAAAATTGGACAGTCCTATGCATGACAGAGGAAATCCAGATGTGTGTTTGACGCTTTGAGCACAAAATTTTGGGGCTTTTGACTGTTCATGTCAAATTTTATGCCCGTGGGTTTCGGTCCGGAACGGTTTTCAGTGCAATTATCTCCTCCTCTTGCTCGAGCACATTATCTCCTATAGCTTTGGACTCCTCCTCCTCCTCCTCCTCCTCCTTTTCTTATTCTTCCAGGTTCTTGTTTTTTCCCCCTAAGTTTTTCTTGTTTCTCCATCCTCCTCCTTTATATTCTCCCCTGGGCCCGCCGCCGCCGTTGTCGCCTCCTCCTCCTCCTCCTTAAAACTTCTTTTACTTCTTAACTTCTTTGCGAAATCCTATTTCATATTACCTTATCATGGCGCCACATCTGTTTTTGAGGCACGTCAATCCTATTAAGGGATACGAGGGTCCTCAGAGTCAGATAAGGAGGGAGTGCATGGATTCTCAGAGTCCGGATAAGTCTTGACTTATGTGCTCTAGAGATTAGACTCATGATATCTCAGGGGCTAAGAGTCAGTTTAGCATTACAATTGCTAGTTACCAATCACCAATGGCATTCTACATGTCATATGCACATGATGATATTATGATTGTTCGTTGATGTTGATAGTTATTGCTCAGTAGTTACTTGTACCGAGTGTTCATTGATTATTTACATCACACACTTACATATATCTTGACTTTACTTATTATGTATCTTGGTTCCACCGTTCTTGATATTAATCTTTAGATGGTTCATGAGCTGTAAATTATAATATATTTTATTGTTTAAAGTTTTGAAAATTGTGTCTTAACTATGTTAAATTGTCTTAATTATTGAGTCTTCACTTGTGACACGTGTAATGAATCATGATTTCGATCATATAACATCAAGACTCAAGTTTTGTATAAAATTTGAATACATGTTGTAGGATTGATATATTTATATATCCATGTAATAACATATTTATTTTAGTGTACAATTTGAAACGTTGTTTCGTTTTTTAAATTTGGCCGAAACTCTGAAACTCCGGTTTTCCTTGTTTCCGTTTTCCCCATTTCCAAAACTCTCCTGTACAATGGATCGGAGTTGGAGTTTGAGAAAGAGGATGACTTGTGGGAGGAGTTTGCATCTTGCTTCTTCTTCAACTTTTTCTTCCATAAGGTTGCCAACTTTTGACAGTCATGTCGCAAATGGCTCTTTTTATCATAGTTATAATATTGGGCCTTTGACTTCTTTCGGTCACCCCTCTCTGAAGTTGTAAAGACCTCTTTGAAACCTCCATAATAAGATAGAAGCCTCCCTTGTAAATGCAAAGATGCCTTGTGCTTAAGTAGCATTGAGAACATATGTGGGAAGCTCATAGGTGTAGATGATGTTTGTATCCGCAAAGCATTCGCCACTCTGTCAACCTTAGGGAAAAGTTTTTAGAATACCGTTTCCATGAGGTGTGCCTCTGCAAGGGTAGACTACATGTGTCAAAGCTAGTCATGTACTTGTGTTATGAGGACATGTATTTTTGAAATCTCACTTAACATGTGGATTAATTTTTAATCACATGGTTAAATAAATGTTACACATATGAGGTGTAACTGGGATTAGAGTAAATTTACGAGCCCGGGACCCAAGAAAATCAGAGGATGTTAAACGTAAAAGTTGCTATAAGTTATGCTGTATAGATACTTGGTGATATCTGGTGCCAGTTGGCCTCGGTCATTCATTTGGCCATAAGTGTCAATTGGTGATACTAGAGAAGTGGTGTTTAATGGTACCTAATGCCAATCTGATGGTCAAAGATGGCGCAAAGACACTCGGGAATGGAAGTTGCATAGTACCCCAAATTGGCATTTTAGCGGCGTCGAAATGGAATGGCCGTTTCGGACCAAAATGGGAACGATGAAGACACTTGGGAATGGAAGTTGTTAGCTCCTACAGCTCTCGACTTCTCATTCTTCTCCCTTCCTCCCTTCCTTCTTTTCTTATTCTTTTCTTCTTTCTCTAGGTTCTTCGCCTTCCTTATTTTTTTCTAAGTTCTTGTTCCTCCAACCTCCTCCTTTATATACGCCCCGCCCCCCCCCCCCCCCCCCCGGCCGCCTCCTCCTCCTCCTCCAATTTTCTTTTACTTCTTAACTTCTTTGCAAATTCCTATTTTACATTACCTTATCATGGCGCCACATCCGTCTTGGAGGGATGCCAATCCAATCAAGGGATACAAGGGCTAAGAGGTAGGAGTTAATCACGTTAATCTCAACTTGGAAACACATATTAATGACATTTTTGAAGTCATTGATTCTTCTGATTTGAGGATGATTTTGTGGGCATGTGGGCAGTAGGAGGTGGAGGTGGGAATTGAATTCCCTTTCAGTTGGCAAGTGAAAATTAGTTAGACTACCCCTTGGTGTGCTTGAGATTTAATTTTAGTAGAAGTAGTTTGGTTACCTGTTGTTGCCTAGCTTTTGATTGACATTTGTTGTCAAAGTGGCCGGGCTTTTGTCAATGAGTGCAAAATCTCATCTTTTTAGGTAAGCTATGCAAGGCCGGTTTAGGGGATTGAGGCTTGTCCAAGGAAGAGGAGTTGTGCTTTTAAGTCCTTGCATTCCGATCCTTAGAGTTCTTGCCTCCTGGTTGTCTCTTCAAAGAACAGGAAACTAGAGCCCTCTCTGAGGAGGATAGATGAGGATAAGTGTTTTAATTAACTTCGTCATGCAACCCTACACTACTCATGCAACCGTGTGTAGTGCAGGAGCTAACACTCAGATCTTTAAAAGGTTGGCAAGTTGGAGGCTGGAGCAATGAAACTATTAACTGCATGAAGCAGAAGTATTTAGAATTCAGCTTATCTAGACATAAATTGACTTGATTGTTATATGACCTTGGTGAGCTGGTGGTGGCGAACTCTGTAAATAAATGGCAATATCCGGCCATCTGGATTGTCAGATTATCCCCTTCCTTAAAGCTAAACTCCTGGAGTTAATCTAGAGCATAGCTTGTGTGTTCTCTTGTGGTAGGTTGGATCCTGAGAGGGCACTCTTAAGGTTCATGAGGATCATTTCCACCTTTTGGTTTTACTTCTCTCTTGCTTATCAATTCTGGAATCAATAGCAGGTTAAGTTCAACATCTTAGGAAAGTTGTCTAGCATTTAAAAACTCTGTTCAATTATTTTTTATGAAGCACTGTTACCATCATCTGCTTGGAGTAGGGGTGCAACATACTATGTTAGCTCTGTTTGCTCTATCAGAACACCATAACAAATATAATTTTTCAAAGCTATAGAGCGCTTGGTGCTCCAGAAGATGACCTGCATGTGATTCTAACTTCAATGATAGTTTAAGCATTTGTATAAGGCACACAGTCAAAACATTATTAATTCTCAAACACTGGAAAATTTGTGGTTTTCAGGATCCCTGTGAGCATGTGTTCTGCTTGACGTGTGCACGCAGAGATTCTTGCTGCTACTTGTAAGGTCCCTGCACTCAAGGTTCCTCTCCTTCAAGATATGATTAACACTGGTCATTTTTCACATGTTATAGATTGATAATAACAAGGGTGGATGTAGCAATATTCTTGCAGGTGTGGTGAAAGAGTTGCACGGATCCAGAGGTTGGAGGTTTTGGATGGCATTTTTATTTGTGGTGCTCCACGGTGTTTGCGATCATTTCTTAAAAGGCAGGACTTCCAGCAACATATCAAGGAGTCCCATGCTGATCTCATGGAGCCTGTTGATGATCATGATAAAAACCCTCAAGTTAGCTCTCAAAAAGCAACCACTTCAGAAACTCATGTCCAAGCACCAACTCCTTCAGCCCAGTTACCTCAGCAGGAACAAAAAGGTGGGCCCTCACAGGTGCAAGCTTCCGAGGACCAGTCTTCAAGATCTCAGCCAAGGAGCGGGGTTTCATCTTCTATGGAAGAAAAACAAACAAAAAATCAGGGGAAGTTGTCTGCTTCTGGGCCAAAGCAGTCAGAGTCTGAAGGGCATCAAAAGCAACGGCCAGGCCATGGTGAGAGATCTCGCAGGCAGCGTCAAGAGAAGCAACAGTTGGAAGAGGCTCGCACTGAAGAGCATTCTCAAGTAGATCGGCAACATATAGTGCAGCCTTCACATGCAAGACAACCAGGTCTGCTGCCAGTTAGTCAGCCACTTCTTCCAACATTTTCACCCCAACCTTTTCCACCTCCTTATCCCATGCCAGAGGGGCATACTTTGCAGCCTATGTATCCTCAATTTCAGATTCCCTCGGCAGGACACCTGCCACCACCCCCACCACCATTGCCACCACCACGCCCACCACCTTCATTGGCACCACCTCCACCCCTCATGCCGCCTCCTCCACCAAAAAGAGGCAAGTTTGAACCAGGCATGCAACCAACTACTGAAGCTAAAGGCGACCCGCATAGCTATCCCTGGTCAGGGCCCAATCCCAATTACGATTCCAATTGGAACTATGGCGGTTGGTCTGGCTCATGAATTGGTCAAGCTAACATATTTTGCTGTGCTTGAATGCCAAAAATCAAGCTTTTAATAATGTTGATTGCATCTCTAGAGTGGATAGAATGAGCAGTGTTTCCTGTATTTTTGTTGTAATCCTCTTTAAGCAACGTGTGGTTTCCGCGGAGGGGGTAGCCAAGGGAGGCCAAGGTTGTATAATGTTAGGTATGCTTGCTCTATTTTGTTGCGACTCTCTTTTCGCAAGGTGAGCAAAGGGGGCTAACCAAAGGCTAAAGGTGGGGACTCCAGTATGTTGAATATATTTGTAGCACTAACATATTGAGAGGGGCATTGCGTATTTGTGAACATTGTACAACGTATATTGTGTAGTTTTCACAAGTAAGATTTGAGTGTGCAGATAGTTAGTGATAAGTAAAGGCTTATTTCAGAGTTCTATTCTGGCTGATGGAGCATTGTCGTTTCTGGGCATTTCAGAACTACATACCGGCTGAGGGTAAGCAGAGGCTTATTAATTAAGTGATGTGTACTGTTTAAAGTACATTAAGTCGGTACAGGTGTGAGATTTGAGGTGCAGACCTAACTTTGTGTCACATTTTGTGTTATTCAGGATAAAGAGAATGAAGTGCTGCTGCTCTAGGATGCTTTTGTGTTTTAAGTTAGATCTGAGGACAAAAAATTCTTGTCTCTACTTTAAAAAGAAAAATTGTGAGCACAAATCAGTTCTCAATGTACTATTATGGAGCTTAGGAAGCGTCACAGCCAGGTAATTCTACTCTTTGAGTGGAGGCCTTGGATGTGAGATGTATAGGGCCATCTTGTTTTATATTCTCCTTCAGCTTAGACCACTACTTGGATCCCTTCGTGTATTACTGGTGTGGTGTCTGATGCAAGGAAGAAGTTATATCAAGTGGTGTGGTTGATCTTTGATCCATCTAACACAAAGTTTGGACAACCCATTCAACTTTCTACATAAGTCTCTCTATACAATCACATGAATTTTTTATGCACACGTTTGTATAACATGCATGAATAGAGGACATTGAGGTCTTTGCATCCTATTGCTTTTGTTGCTTGTGGAGATTTGTGTATCAAACCATTGTGTTCCTTAGTTGCTTTCATTGGGTCATATCTTGTCCTTAACCCTCTAAAAGTTTTTTTACTCATTTGACTACTAGAAGATTGAGTTTGAGCTGACTTCTAGAGAATTCTTGTGAAGCTTGTGGGCTAGTTTTTTTTCAAGAAATGGATCTTATCCAATTTTGATGATTTGTTTAAGCTATAATGATGATGAAAACTCTAGAGAGCAAGTGGTTGTTAATGTTCACTATGCAATAGGCTTCACGTGTGGCACGTGCAACATTTTTTCCTTGGTTGTGGTTAATGAAGCATGGGAGTGGTACATTAAATTGGATTTAGCATCAAAAGTAATTAGCTTAAGTTGAAGTAGTTGCCATTGGATTGGTTTAAAAGCTGGTCTCTTACAATAGAGTTAGATTGATCGATGAGGCAACTCCACTTGGACCTTGAGAGGATTTTAGGGTGTTCATTGGAGTGTTTTGAGGGACTAAGGTACCTTCTTGATGGTTGCAAACATGCAACTTGTTGACTCTTTGAATCTTGATAAGTTCATGTTTGAACTACATTTGAGAGTTCAAAAGAACCTACAACCTATGCTACATTGATAGGAGGTCCAAGGCAAAGAGTTGAAATGTGAGAAAGAAACCTAAGCAAGGAGAACTAGAAACACATACACATTAAGATGATGTTGTAATTGTTGGGAGCATGCACCCACTATGCCTTCAATCATTTGGTCAAAGGGAAAATGTGTTTCCCTTGTTATGAAACCTTTAAGTTGTCATGGAATATAAAAAGTGTTGTTAATGTCAGCATTTGCTCCATATACAAGATCACATGATGTAAGATTGCTAAATGGAAGAACAAGAGAATGAACATGGAGTTGGTTTGATTTCATTTAATTGATCCATTATAAATGGACATGGTAAGAGAATAAAAATAATGGTTAAATACCAAGTGCTTTGTTGTCCAAGTTGCACAAAGCACAATGCCACAAGCACCCTAAGCTATCTTCACATGGTAAAAGTGTTGTTGGGCCCACAAAAACTCCAATCAAAGGCATCATATTTAATTATTAAACCACATGGCCCATCCTTTAAGTTTTTTTTTGGGTTGGGGGCAGGGATGGGATGTGGGAGAGGTTCAATGTGCACCATCTAACATCCCTCAAAAGCTCTATTTATGTATATGGAATATAAAATTATGTATATTAAACTAGTAATAATATTATCAATTACTAAAATTAATATGATACATACAGTTATCAAAATCAATAATTATGTAAATGATAATTATTTTAAAATATAATAATTATAAACAAATGGTAATAGCGATAAAATGATATTATTACTTTCAATTTATTATATATTTTCACTACCACATATTCCCTTACTATTGATATGACTTAATCATATATGAATATTATTACGTATATATTATTATAAACACATTATGATCTTAACATATATGATTGACACACACACACACACACAAATTAATGTATGCATATGCATAATTTTAAACATGTATAGTTTATTATGCTCTTAATATTACATATAATTATTCTTATAAAACTAGCTGTAAGTCAACATTATGTCCTTAATATTAAGATTGTTATTTAAGAACTTACTAATAATAGATCATAATATGTAACATAATTATATTACTTATGATATTATGTATGGTAATTGATAGTTAAAGTTGATAGTGTGAAGTTGCAGTGAAGCGATGTAGCATTCTTTGCATGTGTACAAGGAACACTAGTTATAATAATCAAAGTTACTTACAATTGATCATTCCTCCCCTCATCTTTTCCTCACTCTCTCTCTCTCTCTCTCTATGGTTGTTGCTTCACTAGTGTCGCCCTTATCACTTTGTTTGTATGCGTGCTTAGTATGTCAGATATTGCATTGCATGTACACTACCTTTCGTCCCCCCTATAGCCACTTGTCATGGTTGTAAGCTACTTGTATGCCTTGTCACTTGCCCTCCTGCCACGTGTGTGCTGCATCACCAATGCATGGCCCAGCTTGTATACTACTTGTACACTATGTTTATATATCGCGATGTGTGTGGATTGTCTACTACCTTGCTTGTATGTTGCTTTTCCTAGCCTCCTAGCATTGTGCACCTCTTGTAGTAGACCTATGTGTGAGAGAGAGAGAGAGAGAGAGAGAGAGAGAGAGAGAGAGAGAGAGAGAGAGAGAGAGAGAGAGAGAGAGAGAGAGAGAGAGAGATTTTAGATTCTTTTTTAATTATTTAATTTTAGGCTTTCAACAACTACTAAAAAAGAGAGGGTTTTGGGGTGTTGAGTGCTTGCCACATGGCACCTTGCCAAAAACTTCTAATAATGTATATACTGGAATATATTAGATTAGATTAGATATTAGAGATTAGAGCTTAGAGAAGAGATCTAGAACAACATGTGAATAGTAAAAGGGAAAGAGATGTAAGAGGAGGCTAGCAATAGCAAGATTAACAAGAGGATAATCATGCATCATGATTTTTCATGGGGATGGGGTGTTTATGTATGTGATTTATAGAGATTTATAGCAATAAAAAAAACACCTCTCTCTTTCGGAAAGATGTTGGTTCCTAGTTTACAACTAAGAAGATAATGGCTAATATGGATTAGTGGAAGGAGGTGAGGACAAAAAGAGCTAGCCCTGTTGTTATTTGCCTTACAAAGAGATATGCCACCCATGATTCGTGTATATTTTGGAGAAAAATCCGAAGTTATTTGGCATAGTTATGGGCACATTGAAAAACACTTCAAAAAAAGCGTCCTTTTCTAACCCTTGGATTAAGAAAAGAGCTAAAGAGAATTTTGCCATGTGTACAAGAATATGGTATTCATATCTCCTCTACTTGGAATCTAACCACATGGCTTCTTTTTGGCACCCATTCTTTGTGCTCTACAAAATATTTGTGCTCTCATTTTTTTTCCATGGCACTCACAAGGTATTCTTCTCATTTCACAAACTCTTGCATAATCTATAACAAAAATGTGGATAAAATTTGGAAGCTCAAACCATGTTGCCATCTTGCAACAGCTCTAACAAGGTGAAAAAAGTGAAATGAGAGGAAGAAAAATAGCATTGAAAGGGACATATTACTACTTTCAAGGCTATAATTCAATGATAGTTTGCTCATGTTCATCATGTTTACATGGCTAGAGATACGTACTTGCCTCCAACTGAATATGTTTCTTTGTAAATGTACTGTAAGTTTTCATGCAAGCAATAAACATATTTTCTATTAAAAATAGATTATTATTTGCATATATATTTCTATTAATAAGTTTTGAGTGGCAACATGTTGACAGCTTGAGTGGTAAGAATTCGTCGGGATTGTCTATGCCAATCAAATCATGGTTTATTTTTTAATATTACACATAATATTATGTCCCCTCAAGGCTAGCTGTGTATGGAAATACTAAAGATTTGTCAGTGCCAAGCCTTTCATCTTTGAATTGGAAGATTCCATATAAAGCAACAGTACATTCCAAGATATCCAAAAGCCCATGAGTTTTGGAAGGATCTCAAGAAAAATACACTTATCATGGTTTGTACCCCTACATGTCTTTGTTGCTTGCTTCAAAATAGTAAATTTATAGAGAACAAAGATATCATGGCTAAGTAGATTTGTTTCTAAAGAAAACTTAATTAATATCATAGGATTATTTTAGAAATTTGGAGATTGTGATCATAAGGGTGACTTTATAAAGGTACAACGTATACTCTTAGTTCTTGACTTGATCTTACAATATCTCGTTGTAATCTCTTACTATATGCTTTGATTATAGGAGATATAGACTTAAATTGGGTACTTAGATTCCTTTAAATTATGATGTATATTTTATGCCATTTAAACTTAAGATGCTATTTCAAATGAAGAAGTAAAGAGACTATTGCGGCTTCTCATAAAAGATTAAAGGATGTAAGAGACACCCTAGAGTTCTTGACAACACAACTCCTAGATATAAGTTTAGGGTCAATGGTACTACAACAAGAAAAAGAGTTGAATGCTCTTTATCATGTATGGGTTGTTTACCTCCTACTTTTGTAGTCAAATAATTTGACTTGTTCTTGCTAATTGTTGGATGCTTTTTAAAAAGGTTATAATTGCTCCCAAGTGGATATTGAAAGATGTTAGAGATACTCTAGAGTTCATAAGACAACACAAGTTCTAGATACAAGTCTAAGTTCAATGGTATAGACCATTACAAAAGAGTTAAATGCTCTTTGCCTTGTAAACGTTGCATATGAGGCCACCAACCTAGTTATAGTATATCTATCTTAATATTTCTTGGCTATTCTAGCCCTATCTCATGTGAAACAAGTCATGCATACTACTCCTATGGTGGCTCTCCATCTTCTTGGAATACCACCATTCATATCTCAATAGACTTCATACGTTGTTTATACATCTTCTCCTCCTTGAATGTCACATTAAGGCTACATACTCTCATTTAAGCCTCTAGATTTTATAATCCCATCTCTCTTGAATCTCCATATCTAAGAAAAATGCATTTCAATGACTTAGGATGAAGAATGTTCCTCTTGTCCTTGGAACTATGTATATAGGCCTCATAGCCAAACATAGTAAGTACTCATAAGAGGGTTTCTTTATAATGCATATAGGCCTCATAGCTAAACACATAAGTACTCATAAGTGATGTGGACTAAAGAGGGTTTCTTTCTAGCCCACATCGCTTCAAGAATATTTCCATCTATTGGCTTGCTAGTTGATCTATTGATCAAGTGAACAACAGTTTTATCAACCCAAAAACCATATGCAACCCATGCATTAGATAATATGCTCCAAATTCTTTCTTGTATAGTCCCATTTTTCTTTTTTGCAATTCCATTTTCTGTTGAGTTTTAAGGGGTAGTCAACTCCCTCTTGCTACATTTCACAAAAGTTCTAAAAGATATGAGAACTATACTCCCCACCATTATTAGGATGCAAGTATTTAAGTTTCTTACCTGATTGATTTTTTGCATATGCTAATAACATTTGAAACACATAAGAGGAATCCCTCTTTTTTCAAATATGATATACCCATACTTTTGTTGTAGTATCATCAATAGTGGTGGCAAAATATGATGCTTCTCCCAATGATATTGTAGTGATAGGCCCACACATTGCTGTGAATTGATTCTAATGGTTAAAATTTCTTTGTACCAAGATCCTTCTTATGTGACACTTAGTTTGCTTCCCATACATAAAATGTTGATGTGTCTCAATGTCTAATTTTAAAACAAGGAAGATATGCAAACAAAAAAACATGTTCATCTCTATCATAGACATTTGTGATGCCAAAGAGATACAGATAGTTGCTTAGCCACACCTACAACATAATCCTTACACTAGGCACATGCAAATAGCCTAAAGTGCTAGACTTTGTCCCTTGTACAACAATAAGAGATCGATCCTTTGCAAATAGTCTAAAGGACAAAGTCTAGCCTAAAGTGATAGACATTGGTCCTTGTTCCTTAATAAGAGACCCTTTGCAAATCTTCCATGAGTGATTGCCCAAGATAAGATGATATCATAGTCATCTAATAATCAAAGTGGTTGTTAAGATTTGATAAATATTGTACATTCTCGAGCTCCATAGGCGTTGTGCACACGGGACACATATAGATAGATTCATACATACATACATACATACATACATATATATATATATATATATGTATTCGTTAGACAGAAAATATTACAATATCTCGGTTCTACATTGGTCATGAAAGAGCCAATAATGCAACTCTGTGATAGTCGCCAGCCATTCTGTGATAAGCGCCACCCATTCATTGAGAACGAGCGAGAGCGCCATGGGAGCCAGGTTCGTCAGTACTCGATCAATTATGGTGGCTTCTGTTTTCCTCTCGTGCATAACAACGAGTTTTATGGTGCACCAGCTCTAATGCGACAACTTCGCCAGTCACCGTACCAGTAGAAGTTGCCCACGAGCTTCTTTCTAATGAAGGCTACCGATACATGGACGTAAGGTCAGCTTACAGGCTCGCTTGTGTGCCCTTTATTTTATCGATGGTCAACTTAGCTCAGTAGAGCTTTGAATCCAATTGAAACTGCCTGAGACGCATTGAGACGATAGATTAAGAAGTGTCTGGCAACAACCACTATTACCACTGCAGTGCAGCATCTCCTATACTCACTTCGAGTAGTCTTTAGAAGCAGATGGACTCTTGCAACGTTGCTGGAAAATAAACAGAGCTGCCCTTTGGCCGTGAGAAAAGCGTTTATTTCTATCTGTGGATGCAATAGGAATCCATTTTACTTTTGTGCCAACTTCTAAAATCTTTCTCAAATGGCTATGGTCTATTGGTCAGCTAATAACTAGCTTGTGCTTCTTCACAATGTGATTGCATACGAGACTTGATGGAGAAGACCAAAAGACCGGGACCACTCGCAAAGTGGGTCTCATTTAGTTTGCGGACTTCGATAGTGTGGATACATTGGAAGTGGCTCCATTTATGCATGTCCCTAGAGAAGCCTAATTACAAATGTAGAGCGGCAAGTGATTTTTCACAACAGGCAGGTGAAGGAGCTGAACACAATGTTGGTTTAAAGATTTCTCATCTTTGAATGCAAATTGTGTGGTGCAGAAAGCGGCATATGGACTTACACAATGTTGGTTTAAAGATTTCTCATCTTTGAATGTAAATTGTGTGGTGCAGAAAGCAGCATAGGGACTTACAGATTTATGTATGAAAAAAGGAGGATTTGACCTTTGGGATCCATCTTCACATCTCTCTATGGATGAGCTACACTTTATTTCATCTCTTTATGGATGAGCTATACATTTGCACTATCACCCTATCAATTAGAAGATTTTCAAATCAAGTTAGTTCTAAGCATACAGCTGATGGGCATCTATGAGCTGGAGGTCCTCAAGGCACGATAGAGAAGTTACTTTCAAGGGGCATCATCTACGTGGGCTCAAATCTAGATGTCTAATTCTTGTGGTTAGGGAAGATTGTAGCATATTGCGGGTCCTTGGCAAGCCCATTCTCAAGAACAAGTTCCACGTGCATTAGAATCAAGGAGCTACTTGATTAATTGGGGTAGGAGTGATGAGTTTTCTGAGCATGTCAACTATCATATGGATGTTCCGACTTCAATAGTGCTTTTTAGAATCTAGTATTCTTTGGTCTTGACACAAAGTTGGCACCAAGGTAAAAATGAACTTTCAAGATTATTCCCAAGCTCAATGGTGTCACCCATAAGTTGGAGTTACTAATTGGGAGATGGATTGAGTGTTTCATATCAACTTGCCTAACTACTATGTGTATCTTGCATTGTTGAGGACAACTTGAGGTTAATCAAGAGGAACCATTGGAGACTTGGCTGCAAGAAGGTAGTCCTCCACCAATAAAATAAGAATGCTTGGCATAGGAAGGTATAGTTGCTGGTCCATGTATATGGTTATACCATTTGAGATTTTAACATGCCAAGTGTCACCCATACGGACAAGTGAACCTATGGTTTGCAAAACAGGAAGGGATGGGTCCCATATAGGCAGCAATCAGATGATTGCTAACTACCAAGAGATTGTCAATTGCAGACCCATGAGAGAGTGCAACAGAAGAGAAAACATGAACATCTAGAGATAAGGGAAGAGAAAGGATGCAATGGAAGAAGAAAATCTGCACTGGACTCTAAAAGAATGCTGAATACAAGGAAGACTGATCAGTCCCTGCACACAGCCCAAGGTGTTAGTGAGGGCACCGGATCAGGCTGATGATGGAAGGCAGTGCCAGAAGAAGGAGGAGAGTCTTGGATGTTGGAGTGTGCTAAGACATGTAGAGGAAAGGCATAAATGCCAATGCCAAAAATTGGCTATCCTAATCAAACAAGAGTGATAAATGTTGACCGAATGCAAGATAATAATGGGAAGAATATTGTTGCTATCGTAAATGCTGGTGATCTCATTGTGTATGGTGTGAATGCAGCCAAAAACCACTGAAAAGGAAGTGCAAGTTCAAAGTAAAGCTTAGGCAATGTGAACACACCTAAAAGCCGAGTGAAAAAGAAATGCATGCCCTAGAAAGAGCTGCCTCCTTTGTCAAAACACATGACGGACTGAATGTTAGAGCTCCTAGTGTCCCTGTCTATCTTAGACTAAGGCTCATAGGCAATGGATGATCGTGAATGACAAACATGATTGCTAACAAGATCATGTGGCTAGTAGGTCAGTTGGTTGGTCATGCAGACGACTTTCAAATTATCCATAAATATGTTTTTCACACCTTGTCATTTGGCATCATTCTTTGTTGTCTCTACCTTGACTTTCCTTTGTTATCACAGGAGTTGCTTATTGAGAGTGGCTGTCTACCTATGTAGGTTATTTTATCATGGTGGGTTCTTATGGTGGCAATGACAATTACGCAAATGAGGACAATTTGGGAGAGAATGCAATAATTCGAGGTTCAAGAGCCAAAAAATGCAGTCCAAATGAGGGTGGCTGTATTTCTCAGCTGGGGAGATTATAGAATGCTAGGCATGGGGGCCCATGATATGAGCTTGTTGGTTGGTAGTAGGGTGTAGGTTGGCAACAAGTTGATTGTCACCTTGACTAGGACAATGCTGTTCAGATTTTATTTTCCATAAAGCCCTTTTCCATCTTGTCTTTTGGTTAGTATTGTCATCTCTCCCTTGACTTTCCTTGGTAGGCATTCATGCTTCACCACCTACTTAGAATTCCCATGAGATCATTGGTTTGAGTTGTGGAGATTGCAAATCTTGTTGTGGCTGATTGACTGGACAAGAGGTGTATTCCAAGTGTACATACAATGCAAGCATGTAGTTGGCTGGGAATACAATGTGTTGAGGATATCCCCTTACATATACACATTACTTTTGCAATATGCACAATCTTGGATTTCTTTCCTCTCTTTGAATTGTTTGTGTTTGAAGAGGTACGCTATATATATGTATTAGAATCAACTTGTGACAATTGAGTGAAGTGTGGAGCTTGACCAATGTGCTTTGTTTTTCTTCTTCTTAGAAGGTTTCACATCCCAATTCTGCTTGCATCAAGCACTCTTATTAGCCACACCCAACCCAAACTTTCATTATGCATTGGGTTGAAGGGATTGCATTTTATTGTTGAGGGAAACTTTGGAATGGGAACGGAAATGAAAACAAGAATAGAAGTGGAAATGTGCATTTTTAGAATGGAAGAAATGGGAATTGGAAAACCATGCCATCAATGGGAGATGAAGGATATATGACAAGAAGATTTGAAGACTTATACCTCTAAACACTCAAATTTATAAATATGTAAGAACTTAAAGCTCTAAGTTGAAGATGTAAATTGAATTTATAGAACTTAAAGCTATAAATTGGGGTGTCGCATGTAAAGAAATACTTGTCCGTAGATAACAAATACAATCGTAAGACAAAGCTTAAGTTGATAAAGAACACAATTACAGTTAGGGTAACTCAGAGACAATGAACAGACTAAAGAAGATAATGAATGAATAATGAATGTTAAATATATATGACGTTCAATGTAGCAAACACACTATGCAAAGGTAAAATATTGACCCCTAAATTTCCATGTCTTTAGGACCGGGGCAGAGAATATGAGCTAGAGAGTATGTTGTACTTCAAAATGCAATAGAAAGCCTCTGTGAATGTCTGGTAGCAGTAGCAAATGCAACTCAGGTGTGACTGGATTAGTGTGAGAGATGGGTAGGGCTAGAACAACAAAATGTAGCCAAATTTGATGTCATGGTAGAGAATATGAGCTAGAGAGTCTGTCGTACTTTGATGGATCTCAAAATGCAATAGACAGCCTCAGTAGCAGCAAATGCAGCTCATGTATGGTGGATCAGTGACAGACGGGTAGAGTGGAGCTAGAATAGCAAAATGTAGCTAAATTTAATGATGTGGCAGATTGCCAATGATGTAGAATAGCAAAACGCTGATTGATTGACACGTATCAGCATAAGCAATGGCTAGAAATAGTAAAACACAGGTAGCAAATGGTTGCATAGTAGAAAATGATGATTTGGGAGGCATGTGTAGTAGGCGATAGAATTGTGGGAGTAATCGCTAAGTGATTACTAGCAATGATAAGGTAGAAAATAGTCGACTGACGGAGATGGCCAGATAGTTGGCACTAGATAATAGACAATAGTGGACAGTGAATTGGACTATGATACCTGCAATCTGCAAAGAGGGTAAAGCCAGTTTATGCTAAGTTTTTGAATGATGGCCTAGAGCCATCTTACATCTTGTAATCATGTCATCTTGTACTTTTTTCGTAATTAATGTGATTACCTATTACAAAAGAAAAATGATTGGGTGGAGGAGACCTTCGTTGGTTTGCACAGCTTCTATGAGGTTGTGCTTCTCTCTACCATGGCATGGGATCTCCTTCTCAATCAATAACCCCTTTTCTTTGATAAACAATTAGTGCATATTGTCTTATAGCATCCATTGGCAGATTTCCAATGTTTACTTAAGCAAGAATGTCTTGTATAGGTTGAGGTGGAGAGTTGCTCGATGGTTTATTGGCCTCTTCTCAAAGATGCAATTGCTGCCATTGGCCATGTGTTGGTACCCCCAAGTCTGAAGGGCAGCCGACAAAAACAAATGGTGAATGTTGTGGGATATTGCCAGGAAGAGACCTAACTGATTGCACCTCAACCATAGCAGCATGTGGCCTCTTTGCTTCCGGCTCAAGTGGGGCACTTTTATGGGTCGTTGCTTTTCAATGTTTGGTCAATTGGGTCATTTCATGGCTGAAAATCTAGATTGCAAGCGCTCCTTGGTAGATCAGCCCATGGACAAGAACCAAAATATTGCTCCCATTTCTACTCAACAGTAGATTCTTTAGCCCACCTAGTCTAAAGCCAAGCAGCCACCTTCTTCTTTAGATTTTGATGCATAGGGTTGGCATGTTGCACCTTAATTGTACCAGTATGTGACTTCTTTGCTTTTGTCTCAAGTGGGGAACTTTTGCTGGTCATTGCTTCTTATGTGGTATGCTGGGTCACTTCATACCGAATGCCCAAACCGCAAGCATGCCTTGGTAGATCAGCCTATGGAAAAGGTCGAAAATGTGACTCTAGCCCTTGTTGAGCAACAAACTCTTAAGCCTATTCTGCCTAAAACGAAGTACCCATCTTCTTCAAATTTGGGAACATAGGTTGAAGCCTGATGCAATAAAGGGAAGCAAAGGAGGCCTATGCACCCATAGTATCTATTGATCCTTCTTCATAGGACCCCCTTTGCACCTATTTGCGTCACCGAGATAAGTCTTTCGATGTACCTACTCGAGTTTCCACCCTTGCCAAGGACCTATCGCCCCCCAAGTAGCGGCTGCAGCAGCAACCATCGAGCTAGTCAGTGGCACGTGCCTGTGACCCCTCGGCTTAGGTGCATCGATTTTCCACCCTTGCCAAGGACCTATTGCCCCCCAAATAGCGTTTGCAGCAGCAACAAGCCAGTCATTGCCACGTGCTCGTGATCCCTCAGCTTTGCTAGCCTTTGATGCTCACTCTGTGGGATCACAAGTATCCATGTCCTTCCGCCCATTTGACAGATGTGTCTTCTTCCTCGCGAGTCAACCGTCAACAACCCAATCCATTTATAGTACTGGGAGACTTCTTTGAAGATGGTATTTTGGAGACATTGGCAGCAAAGGCTCAAGCCCACACAATAAAATCTCATCAAAACTCTTGATCCTTTGTGTTTGTCTAGTCCCAGGGTGCCTCTTGCACTCTCGTCCTTTTGTATTTGTTGAATCCATTGTATCCAGTTTATATATGATGGCCTAGAGCCATCCTACACTTTGTAATCTTCTTATCTAGTACTTTTTTCCGTAATTAATATAATCACCCATTACAAGAGAAAAAAGAAATAGAGGGACAGATAGGCCATTGAGAAAGCAAATAAAGTTTGGTCTGCTCGTGTGGCAATAGAGCTAAGTTTATGATCAGTTGCTTCGTCTACGGAGGTCTAAGCTTTCCTATCAAGGAAAAATTTTCATATGGAGGCTTCTTATTGAGGGTCTTCCCACAGTTGATGTGTTGCATGGTTGCAAGACATCCCATGGCAAATGTGTTTTTTGTACTACTTGTGATGAAACCCATGCTTATCTTTTTATCTCTTGCTCCATTGTCAGACAAGTTTGGGACTTCATTTCCAAAGTATGGACCTCGTTGATAGGTTAGAGAATGCCCATATCTTCTTGGGTTTTGGGCAACATGCTGTTAATGGCTAGGTTACAATCCCATCATCCTTACCTCTTTTAGTTTATGCAATGGACAGACCTCTTTGGCACATCTAGTGGACTCGTAATGCTTTTATCTTTGATTTGTACTTGGGCATCCATAGTCAAGTGAGGCTTGCTATTATGACAGATACTTCCATGGTTTGGGTTGGCTTGATACTTGAAGAGGTGGCTACTCCATACATGGATATTGTTCGCTCCACTCTTATATGGGCAGGTGCCCACTTCATGATCCTCTTCTTTGGTAAATGTAGTGTGGTTTTTTTGCAACCTTTTGGCTTCATGAGTGTTTCTTACTGATCTTTGAAGGTGCTTGGTTGGCCAGAAGGCCTAATGTAAATATTTCTATACATTGATTCAAACTTCTTCATGAGAGAGAGAGAGAGAGAGAGAGAGAGAGGCTTTTCTTTGGAGGCTTCTCATTTGTGGCCTCCCCATAGACAATGTGCTGGGAGCTCGAAAGATATCCTAGGGCAGATGAATTTTTTGCACTACTTGTGATGAGACATTGGTTCATCTTTTTATTTCTTGCCCAGTTGCAAGATAGGTGTGGAACTTCATTTGCAGAGTGTGGACCTTGCTCACAGGTCAAAGAATACTGGTGTGTTCTTGGGTCCTTGGCAAGACGCCTTCCTTGGCTAGGTTGCAGTCTCATCATCCTCGTGTCTTTCACTTCATGCAATGGACTGCCCTTTGGCACAACTGGCGGACTAGAAATGCCTTTATATTTGAGTCAGCCTTGGGTATCCGTGGCCATGTGGGTCGAGTGCGAGGCTTGTTGTTATGGCAGATTTCTTCTATGATTTCAGCTGGCCTCATTATTGGAGAGGTGGCTGCTCCATGCATGGACACTATTTGCTCCAACCTTGATCCCCTTCCTTCGTTCATGTGTTTTTGTTTTGTGCATTGTGTTCTTTTGTTAGCCTTTTGGCTTTGTGATAGCTATTCCCTTTTTGTATAGTTGGCATGAAGGCCTGATGTATTCTTGAAAAGGCTATGATTGTGCTTGGCTGGCCAGAACGCATGATGTAAATATTTCTGTACATTATTTCAAACTACCTTACAAGAAAAAGAGAGAGAGGGGCTTTTTCATTGACAGTTCTGCATCATTCAGCCTGTAGGGATCCTTCCTAGGGATGATTTGCTTCCTTGGCATGCTGTGGTTTCTTCAGTCTCCTTGTTAGTCATATAGTTCAGTTGTGACTCCTGTATTGTTAGTCATATAGTTTGTTTCTAGTTCATATTTCTAGTAATTAATACAGTTACCCTTTGAGAGAGAGAGAGAGAGAGAGAGAGAGAGAGAGAGAGAGAGAGAGAGCAACTCTTGTCCTTCATGCAGCCACACCAACTTTCAAGCAGCCATAGCAAACTTTACCGCAGGCAGTCATGATCAACTCTTGCAGATTAAACCTGTGCAAAAGAAGTAACTGTAGGCAGTCATAACCAGACCAAGGCCTTGCAGATTAACAAGTGAAAGTAGAGAGCAAGAACTGTATGAACAGGTTCTGGATAGATATTTCTGATCAATTGTTATCACTATGGCTGAACCAAAAGTCGATTTGGAGTGTGCTTTGAAGTGTTAGATGTAGCTACAGCTTTGAAAAAGTCAGTAACAGTGTACTGTTGTGTATTCCCAAAGTGCATCGCTTGGGCCTATAAGAGGTGGGCATTTTTCGCTATTTGCAAGGAACATAGTCATATGAATTTCTATTTTTCAAGGGGAGAGACTTGCAAATGCATACTTGTAGTGATTTAGATTGGGTTGGTGATCACATTACAAGGCGGTCTACTAGTGGACAATGTTTCTTTCTAGGCTAGTCATGCATTTCTTGGCTAAGCAAGAAGCAGCCTATTGTGGCTGCCTCATCTTGTGAAGTTGCGTATAGGGTAGCTTTCACAGTAACAATCAAATGTGTTTGGTTACGATGTGCATTGGCTGATCTTCATGTTCATTTGGAGGGATCCACTTCTATTTTCTTTTGACAGTCAAAGTGCTATTGCAATAGCATAGAATCGAGTGTTTCATGCTCATACAAAACACATTGAGATACATCATCACTATGTTAGTGAGAGGTCACATGCACGGGAGATTAGCATGATCTACATCCCCACACAGGAGAATGTGGCAGATATTTTTGCCAAGGCACTATCACGTGAAAAGTTTGAGGAATTTCGAAAATCCTTGAACTTACTACCCTTGATTGATTCACTCCTTGAACGTCTTCACATTGGCATTGCAGGGGGGTGTTGGAAATGGGCAATTATGTGCAATGCCCAATGTTTAGTGTGCGGTGTGGACACAACTAAGTTTATAAGTTGTGTCACTACTTCTAGAGTTAGTTTAACTCCAGTTGAGTTAGAGACAAGTGTGAGTTACTTAAGATCTATTCTACTTTCACTCTATCATTCTAGTACTTGCATCTTTTGAATGTAGGACTGCTGCCCACTCTTGCTCATTGTCTTGCATTCATTCTCTCTCTTTCTCTCTCTCTCTCTCTCTCCCCATTTCCAATAAATACTACTAGTACTACCTTCTTTACATAATATCTTATCGAGATTCGAAGAACGTCAAGGCTTGAGGGTGTACGAAAGGCAGGCACAGGGAGCTTGAGCATGTGATGACACTTAGGAGGAGCACGTTGAGTCTAGGATGTGTGACCAAGGAGACATCGACAATTCCAACCTCTACACAAGTTTTCTTGGTATCTCAAGATTCTATATCTTAAGTATTAAAGGGAATTGTGTATTTATAATTAGAAGATATAGCAACGCTTTGAAATGATAGATGGAGAAAACAATAAGACATATTGAAAATGACTTCTAAATAAGAGTTCATCATGAGATAAGCTCATAAAATTTCTAGAGATAGATGTAAGTTGGCCAAAGGGTTTAAAGAACCATAAAGGATATAAGTACTAGGAACAATGCTTAAAATGCTATGCTTTCCTTGGAGGTTTAACAACAAGAAGGTCAAACTTATTGAAACTATTGATAAAAGAGTAATGATATTGGAAGGTCATTAGGAAGAGGGAATAAACACATGAGATTAAAGTAGTCTCATACATAGAAACTTGTAGTGATATTGGAAGGTCATTAGGAAGAGGGAATAAACACATGAGATTAAAGTAGTCTCATACATAGAAACTTGTAGTTATACTTGTTGAGAATAGCAAATGATACTTGGTATGTATGCCCATAGAGGCTGGATGTGTGTCCAAAAGAGGCTTGCCCATAAGTTGCTTTGTATGAGAGATATGACAAAGATGTATGCTCTAGAAGCTCTAGGAAGAGATGTCCAAAATCCCATAAGCACAGTGAGGAAGCGTGGTACTATCTAGAAACTATATAACCATCTACTTGACACTCATTTCATATAGTAATGGAACTATCAGTTTGAGTCATTGTCCATCTTACACAAGGATGTCTTTATGAGTCCAAGCTTCCATCTTGGAACTTAATTCACTTGTGTAACAGTTAGTCTATCTAAGTCCATGTCATCATGAGTAGTGTCTTCATCTTTCATCCACCATAGCTAAATCTTGCTCTAGGTCTGTGCTTCTCAATAATACTATACATGTTGTTGTACTCTATGAGGAAGATGTTCTGAATTGTATCATTCCTTGTGGAACATTCAAAGGAATTGTTGGCTTGCTAAATACTTTAAAGAACATTATATTGTCTTGGAGAAATAAATGATTTCCTAGGATAGGATAGGCTGTCTACCTTGTTTTTGTTTGAACCTTGAGAATACCCTGAGTGGGAGAGTTATATTTATTCCAAGGGCTTATGGAAATGAGAGTTTGATGCACGGATCACCTCCATGATCGCCTTGTAAAGATACCGGTAAAGGCAAGAGACTGGAAAGGGTGCTGCTCAATACACTGGTTGAAGGTCGATTGGTGAGAAGGCCACCATAGAAGGCAAGGTTCACTTCTATGATAGCATGCGAGACAGGGAGGCTATGGACTCCCTATATTGGGTCTAGGATGGAGATAGTTATCTCTAAGGCCTAATAGCTATGGATGTTAGAAGACCCTATCCTAGATGAAGGGTGTATTATGTGGATTGTGTCCATGGGAGTTGGGCATGAGTATTTAGGTGCTTTGGATATAGGTCTTAATGTAAGAGACGGAATGTCGGCGTGACATTGTACCTTGAAGAAGGTGCTGATATATGCATTGTTGCAACAATTTTCAAAAGATTATTTAGATATTGTTTTTGTGTCCATGGTTAATATTATGCAAGTCTTTCACTTTTAATGAACGAAGTGCAGTACTAGTCTGCTTTAATTTGGATGTTTGCACAACTAGCTATCCTTGTTTGGCGCTAGAATTTCTAATAGGAGACTTATAAGTCATGTAGAACCCTTAAGTTGATCCTTGTGGGAATGAAGCAAAGCTTCTCTTATAGGGTAGACTCAAGCGACACTAGGTAATAAAGTTTGGTTATTCCATGGGAGTTTTGGATGGTGCTTCCTAGACACGTCTCTTGATGGAATATTAAAATGCGCCATTAGGGTTGTGTTAGGGTAAGCACATTACAATTGGTATCAAAGTAAAAACGATATAAACAAGTTAGCAATGATTTATGTATGTGTTTTCTTAATGTTTTGAATTATAAAAGCAAGAGTGAAAGAGCCAAAGAGACCCTAAAGGAATGTTTTAAAAAATGTGATCTTGGTTGCTAGGCACCTTGTGCAACTATGACTATTGAGCTCCAAGAAAATAAATTTCTCTTGAAGCTAGAAGCATACTATTCCCAATTTGTAACCCTCAGGAAATATGCTCCAAAGATGGATAGTCGCTTGCAAGTTGCAAGATCTTGCCAAGGATTAAATCAACTCTTGGATACTTATCTAGAGTCTCAAGGCAGACTAACTTGCAAGACACTCTTATATGAGTCATAGCTTTAGGCCAAATGGAGACCAACTTTTTTATGACAAATACCGCTTAAAAAGCACCACACAAGTCTACAATGACTCAAGAGACCAAGGAAAGAATTGCCATAAGTGACGAGAATTACAACACATCTGAAGGAAATGCCCAATCTTTGTCAATGGTTCCATCACAATGAGCTAGGGAATATCTGAGGTAATGGCCCTAAATTGGACTAAGAATGTTAGAAATGGAGAGAGAGAGAGAGAGAGAGAGAGAGAGAGAGAGAGAGAGAGAACACAAGACAATGAGCAACAGTGGGTAGTAGACCCACACTCAAAAGATGTAAGCACTAGAAGGATAGAATGAAAGTACAATAGGTCTATTAAAGTAAGTTAGACCTATCCCTAACTTGACTAGAGTTAAACTAACTCTAAAAGTAGTGATACAATTTACAAACTTAGTTGTGTCTACACCATACACTAAAATATTGGGCATTACCCATAGAATTGACCTTGGTGAAAATATTGGGCCTTGGTGAAAATATCTGCAATATTTTCGTGTGTGGAAATGTAGATTATGCTGATTTCCCTTGCATGTGATCTCTTGTTGACATAGTGATAATCTTTCTCAATGTGTTTTGTACAAGCATGAAACACTAGATTTTGTGCTATTGCAATAGCATGTTGACTGTTAGAAAGAATAGAAGTGGATCTCTCTAAATAAACATGAAGATCAGCCAATAGATGGCATAACCAAACACATTTGACTATTGTTGTGAAAGTTGCTGTGTACTCGGCGTCACAAGATGAGGCAGCCACAATAGGTTGCTTCTTGCTTATCCAAGAAATGCATGATTTGCCTAGAAAGAAACAATGTGCACTAGTAGATTGCCTTGTATCATGATCATCAGCCCAATCCGAATTATTGTAAGCACACATTTGCAAGTCTACCCCCTTGGGAAATAGCAAACCATATGACAATGTTCCTTGCAAATATAAAAAAATGGGCTTAATAGCTTGCCAATGTAGTGTCCTTGGACTGTGCATATATCTGCTATCCTATGATATTGCTTATTGTATGTCAGGACTAGTATTGCACACATGGATGAGGCAACCAATGGCTTGGCTGTAAATAGCGACATTTGATAGATCATTGCCATCATGTATCGAAAGTCTCAATGCCGTTTCCATAGGTGTGTTCAGAGGCTTACAAACTTGCATGTTAAACCCTACTAGTAACTTTTGAACATAATATGACCAAGATATAGCAATACCATGCTGGTTTTGGGTGAATTAAATCCCAAAAAAATAATGAAGCAGCCCCATATCTGACATATCAAAAGTAGACTACAATTCAGCCTTGAAAACTGCAATCTTTCTCTCATTTCGTCCAGTGAACAACATAATATCTATGTAAAGAATGATGATTGTCAAATCCTTGCCTCCCCCTGCCCCCCTTGATGTAGAGGGTGGGTTTAGTTGGGCTGTTTTGGAACCCCTTTGGAGTTAAGAATATATCTATCTGAGAGTACCAAGCACATAGACCTTGTTTTAAGCCATACAAGGCTTTATTCAGCTTGCAAACCTTGTGCTCTTGGCCTTGCACAACAAACCTTTGAGGTTGTGCAACATTTGAGTTTTGGGGTTGTAATTAAGATCTTATTATTTTATAATGCATTTTAGCTCAACACCCCCTTTTAGTCCCAAAATTGGAACCAAGAAGGGAGTATCAAGATGGCTCAAGCCCAAATTTTCTTTTACACCGGGCATCCCAACCCAAAGCAACCAAGGCATCAGGCAAAGGGTTTTGGCTACCCAATGACCTACCAAGCCTATAGAGGCAATGGTTATCTTACCAAGGGAGCCCAAGTGTACACTCGAGAGAGGCCAAGGCATTAGACAAAGCATGCTTCCGGTGGCCAGGACCTGCAAAGGTGGGATGGAACCGCATTGAGATTTTTTTCCTTCTTGTTTGTTTTTATTTTGTGTGTTTCAATTGATGGTGGTTGTTCTATCAAGTAATTTGTGCCCCATGAATAGAATAAAAAGGGATGGTTAGACCCAACACATCACAAAAGGGACAAGCAATTCTGACCAACTGTAGTGGGTGTCGATGATGAAGAAAAGATATGGGGAGTATGTGGTAATGAAAGCAAGGAGACTGCCCTGTGAATATGTTCGTTTTGCAGAGATGTATGAAGGTTCTTTAAGAAATCTTTAAATGAACAACATTTATCCACTGTAGCTTTTTGTCTAGCTCTTGTCACCCATTTGTATAATTTATGCATATCATTCTGCATAATGACTTGGCGCACAACAATGATTCATGCTTTGTATCTTGCAGTTGTCGACTCTAAGCAGCTAACGACAAAAATTCATTTGCTTGCTTCGTTGCTTGAGTTGTATTGCATGTTTCAGCTACATACTAATTGACCATAATCTTAAAATTATGACAGTCTACATATGCTGAACGACTTAGAACCATGCAACATTAGCATCCTGATAGATCCAATCACGCAATGGAGCTAGGGTAGCTTGCACCATTCCTTTTAAACATATCATGTTGTAAGTAGGCATTATTCACCAACAAGGTTTAGAGGTAAATCATCCATAGGCATATAAACAAAGAGAGGCCCAAACATAGTGGGGCATGATCTGAGAGCAATTGAGTGCAATCCATCAATAGCTTGCTCAAAAAATCATCAAACTGTTCTGTGTGCTATAAGTAACAACAATCCAAGCATCCTGATAGATCCAATCACGCAATGGAGCTAGGGCAGCTTGCAGCATTCCTTTTAAACATATCATGTTGTAAGTAGGCATTATTCACCAACAAGGTTTAGAGGTAAATCATCCATAGGCATATAAACAAAGAGAGGCCCAAACATAGTGGAGCATGATCTGAGAGCAATTGAGTGCAATCCATCAATAGCTTGCTCAAAAAATCATCAAACTGTTCTGTGTGCTGTAAGTAACAACAATCCAAGCGAGTCCGTACATGAGGCCACACATTTTGGTTACAAGTATAACCAAGATTATCAGGATGAATATGCTGCCGTAGAATTATATCATTAAATTCCGTCATCAAATCAGACAACTCTATGCGGAGTGCCCTAACAACCTCTATTTATTTGGATCATTGTAGCCTGTTATATTCTGAGACTAATATTTTATTAGTGCATTTAAGACGTTATGTACAGTGAGAAGAGTTGATTGTGAAAACTGTGCTCAAACATCCTTCATGGCCTTTGCATCATTTTGTGCTATCATGCCATATATAACTGTAGTCTCTATCACATCACGAGAAGTACCATCAAGATCCATGCTAGAGGGTCCTTCCCTCACTGTTTTCAACCGTAACTTAGTTACTACTGTACAAGTGAATGGTACATTGGTTGAAAGCATCATAGTAGATGGAGTTCGACTTCTAGATTGCACCACTTGCTTACAAGGAACAATCTGCCACTTACGATAGTCACCTTCTCTTCTCCTTTTCCCTTCAAATTATTATTATTGACATGCAAGGAACAATCTTCCTCTTACGATAGTCACCTTCTCTTTTCCTTTTTTACTGCAAATTATTATTATTGACATGCATGGGCTAAGTGACAGTTTAGGCTTAGCTTTCTCTTTATTTGTTTGCACAACTTGAGGTTGCTACTTAATGGAACCCTTTAGTTGTGATTGTTGCATTGCATCTTCCTTAGGAGAAACAGCATTTTCAGGCAGAGGATGCAACACAGACAGGCATTCTGGCAGGCAAAACATGCACCTGCTAACACTTCCCATTTGAATTTTAAAAATCTCGTCCCCATATGTTTGGCAGTTTCCATTTCTGTCGATATGGCCAGCAATTTCTCTTTATCAGCATCCCATAAGATACAAATGCGGTGATCCAACTCGTAAGTTTATGTAACATGAAAATAGTTTAATAGATTTACTAGGAACGGTTAATTGGTTACATTTCATATTTTATCCCATACATATATCCAGGTTATACTTTTTAAAGCAATCAACAGATCTATTGATGCATATGGCATAACTCATCGACAAACATTTCTCAGCAACTTATTACAAGAAAATTTCTTGCTTCCAGTTTACAAATAATCATTTTCATTAACCTATATTTATGTGTTTCTCTGTATATGTTGAGAAATGAATTTTAAACACCTTCTGTTAGCTTTATAGGTTGCTGTAATTTTTGTAGGGGTTTTATATAAGCGTCTTTTCCAGGACTCGTGAAGAATTTTTGGAAGGATCTGTGGAAGGAGCAGTAAACATACCTTATATGTATAAAGAGGAGAGTGGTAAGCTCAGAACAACTCTCGTAATAATGTACTGTTACAGTTGCTGCACAAGTTTAGACTCTGCTCACTAGGTCCCAGTCTATTGTAAGAGTTTGTGAGACTAATTGTGTTGCCATCTTTGGTGGAAATAAGTGAAATCCTCAAGCCTAAAATTGTTTTTTTGTATTTGGTAGTGTCATTTTCTCTAGTTTTGTAATACAATAATTGGAAAAAAAATCCATGTTCTGCATTTCTGTAAGTGTGGTTCGACAGTAATGTTCATTCATTAATTAGGGAGTCAATAGAGTGCATGAGATCAAGAACATGAACAACAGAGGGAAGGCGGGTCTGCATCATACAAGTGTGCTAAAAAGAGAGGGGCCTCGTGGGCATTGGCTATTTGATTTTGCCAAGTTTTGGCAGGTTCACATGTAGAGATGCCAAAGAAAATTCACTCAATTGAGCCAAAGGAAGATGTCCTCTAAACAGAAAACAATGATGCACAGGAATTGTGCCTTGCTGAAAACATGGCCAAGGTAGCCCCATTAGAGTCATCTATTCGATGAACTCCAAGTGGCTGGCATAAGGGGAAGCGACCTACAGTGAGCTGGGAGCAGTGAAAGATAGGATCCTCCTCAAGGTCTCAAATCACCAAAAGAATATGAGACACCTCTAGGATCATGAAGCCCAAAATGGTTGTGCATGAACCAATAGCTGCATATGGGGAAATGTTAGTACCATCATAAGTATATAGATGTTATGACAAGATTTGCTACAATACCAACGCCTCAATTTTAAAAAACTTGGAAATCCTAAAGAATAGTTGCTTACACATCCTCTTTGTCCATGGAATTGGTAACTTGTGGCAAATTAGAGAAGGCTATGTACCATGAGATCAGCACAGACAACCTTTGATACACAGAAAAATCTGAAAAAATCACCTGTAAGTAAGATCTGTAACCACAATGCCATAGCTTCCCAAGAAAATAAGTTCCAATGAAGATATTATAATGTTGTTCCAAACCTTAAAAACAACATATCAACTGATGGGGCTCCTATTTTTCCTGCAAGCATAAAAGGACCAGCCACAAATAATAATGTACTCAAGACTTTGGGAGAAAAGCTGCTGCTAAAGTTGAATCATGCAAAGGTAAGAGTTGTAACTAGCAATAGGAGGGTGAGAAGTACTGCTATTCCATGCCTAAAATTGAATGACCACCCCCAGGATAAGAATGCAACTGAGTATATTTACATCATTATGAACTACTGCACAACAATGCTGGTTAATCAATACCACAAAATTATTGAAGTTCTCAAAGCAGCAAAATTTATTCTCCCGCAATTTGATTGCAAACCAACCCGGGAAGAAGCAAGCACAAGACCAAGAGTCAAACAAAGGAAGAGGATGTGAGCCCCATCATTGAGTCAGCGAAGCATGTTAGAAGCTTTCTTTAATAGACCTCCACTTCAGGCAGTGGCTATTTTTGGTCAGCCTGGCCATGTATTTTGGGCAGCAAGTTTCTGTGTTTGTCATCTATCCCTACCATTGCGATATGCTGATTTGGCCATTTTTTCTTTTTAGCCATTATTTGCTTCAGTTTCTTCATCCCCATCACCCTCACCAAAAGTGCACATGCACCTCATGCAAGGGCTGATCTTGTACCTAGGCTCATCAGTCATACATTGCAGTGCATATGCGTTTTTTCATATGCATTCATGCCCTTTTTTCCTTTGACATTTTGGCATGGCATTTGTTGAGCTAAAAGTTCACTACACACTGATTAGCAATTTAAGATAGCCTCAAAACGGTAAATTACCAAAAGTTTCATTAAATGGGGAGCAATTCTAGAGAGTTTGTGTCTCACATGCAAAACCCTAATTTGGGAGGATCCTTTTGCATCTATAAATAGACAGGCTATCCACCATTCAGCCCCATCTATGTCTTGCAGGTTTTAGCCATCAGCCCTCGTCTACTATGGGTTAGCTCCCAATGATTGTTGTCACATGGTCTACAACTGCTGCCTTGCCTCCCATTGTTGCCGGTGATCAGCTGCCATCATCTTTAGCATGTTACTTTTGTGTTTTCAGCACTTTTCTTCGTCAACCTTTGCTCCAATTGGTGGGTATTGCACTCAGGATCTGTCTCCAGTGGATGACACACATTGACACCTTCCTTTGCCCACTCCCATGAGAGCCACCAGCTGTTGGGCAGCTCTGCCCTTGAGCATTTTGTACATTCTCTCATTCATTTACAGCATTGAATCCTAGTGTCACCTAGTGCTTAGGACACTAGGACACTAGGACACTAGGGGCAATAACTGCATTTAACGACAATTTAAATTGCCTAGGCAGCGTAGATCATGGATCAAAGGCATCAATGCATAGCCCATGAGATGACCTACAAAGTGCCTCCATGAAATGGGTGGATTGACCTAGGAACAATGACAAAATCCTACAAAATAAAAGAAAATTTAAGGTCATGGTTGCAGAAGTTCATTTGATACCCAAAGAATAGTGAAGGAGACCAAGATCTGTCATGGTAAAGGTCTGCAGTAAATCAGCCTTAAATGTTGTAATTTGACCAACATTGATCCTAATGACAAGCATGCCATCAACATAAAGCACAAGAATAATAAAAGTAGATCCTTGATGTCAAATGTAAAGAGTAGCTTCAGTAGGGCTATTCTAAAATCCAAGATGCAATAGGTGAGAATGTATGTGGGCATGGAGCTTGCTTTAAAGCATAGAAAGCCTTCTTGAGATGGTTGACTTTATGCTCAGAGCCTTTGACTGCAAATCCTGGAGTTTGAGAAACATATACCTCTTCAGTGAGATATCCATAGAGAAATGTCATCTTGATGTCCAATTGATGCATCTTCCAATGAAAGTGGGCAGCAAGGACAACAATACTCCTGATGCTAGATGCGAGAGGTAGGGCCAAAGATCTCAAAGTCGATTCCTTGTTGGTGGGCATAGCCCTTAGCAATAGGGTAGGCTTTGTACCTGTCAATAGAACCATTTGACTTTCTTTTAATTTTATAAATCCATTTGGTACCTATTACATGCTTGCCATGAGGCAAGTTGCGTAGCCCCCAAGTGTCATTTTGATGGATGGAATTAATCTCTGACTTCATTGCTTCCACCCAATGATCATCTGAAAAAGCATCTTTATTACATAGAGGTTCTTCATTGCATGGTGTAGCCATCGATACACATGCAAGAAGATTAGCTTGTTCCTTATGAGTGGAGGCTCGTGTTGAGGCAGCCAAAGGAGGAGATTGCTCCTTGTCTCCAAGAGTGTCTAGCAGCCAACAAGGGACTCTTTTAGGCTACTGAATTTCAGCCCTTGTGTGCTCCAAGTGATCATGAATATGGGGTTGCTCATTGGACAAGGTATCATGATGCTGTTGTGGTTGTAAATCAGGCTGAATAGGCCGCTGTAGTGTATCTGTAGGTGGTGGAAATGAAGGCTAAAAGAAGGATTAGCCATGGAACCATTATGGAAAAGTGGTTGTAGGTTGCCAATGATGTTAGAAGCATTAATAGTAGGCTATTTTCGACAGTCCAGCAATAGGTGGAAAGCACTTTTAGCGATGTGTATGGAGAGTTGATAAAGGCGATACCCTTTGATTTCAGCACTATATCCAATAAATATGTAGCGAACAGCCTAATCATTCAACTTGTGCCTTTTTGAGAAGGCACATGAGCATATGCCAATGATCTGAAAATCCTCATGTAGGAGAGAGAAGGCTTGGAGCCAACCCATGCCTTGTAAGGAGTGATGGCATGTAAAGCTCTTGTGGAACACTTATCATAAGTGGCACATAGAGTAGCATTGAACCAAAAAGAATTAGGTAAATTTTTACTTTTCAGCATGCATCTTGCCATCTCCACGAGTGACCTATTCTTCCATCCACTACCCCATTTTGTTGTGGGGAGTAAGGGACGATGCATTGATGATGAATACCTTGAGATGCAAGATACTCTAAAAATTGTTTAGAAAGATATTTACCCCCCTTGTTGGTGCGAAGGGTCAAATGTGAGAGCCGCTTTCATTTTCCACCATGGCTATAAAAGTCTCGAAGCAAGAGAACACTTGAGACTTGACTTCAACCCATATACCCAAGTAAATCATGATTTGTCATCAATAAAGGTGACAAAATATAGGAATCCGCCAATGGATTTAGTCCACATAGGACCGCAAACATTATTGTGAAGGAGATGCAAAATTGATGAAGAATGAACATGAGAATCCTTAGGGAAGTTACTAAGTAAACAACCTTCATAAAAGTGATTCAATGGCAAGTGAATTTGTGGAAGATCTCTAATCATATCCTCGGATTGGAGCTTCATCAATGCTCAGTAGTTAATGCGTCCAAAGCCTTTGATGCCATAAATGTATATTATAAAAGGATATCTTTGTTAATAAGGCATGATCATATGTATTAAGATGATAAAGACCTTTAGTGAGGCTGCCTCTCAAGATAATGGAAGAGGAAAGTTGATAGTCATATACTACACATTGGGGGCCATAAAAAATGATGCAAAACCTTGTAGTTGCAATGGCTGAAATGCAAATAAGATTCTTCTTGGTGCCGGGCACATAGAAGACATCGTGAAGTGTCAAAGGAGTGCCCAAAATAGAGACAACTTGCACACGACCAATGCCTTTACTTGCATAAGAGGCATTGTTAGCACACATTACTATGTTATCCTTAGGTGCATGAGAGAGATAAAAATAATGCTTAGCAAGAGGTAATGGGCTTAGATGCACCATTGTCAAAATACCAAGTAGAAGCCATGTCAATGATAGAAAAACAAGCATCATGAATAGAAGGATTATACTGACATTGAATGAAAAAAGTATATTTCTTAAATTGAGAATAGTTTGTGCTCTCATGTGTGAGACCAAGTCCGAACTCCTTCTTCAGTGCAATGTGCTTATGGCATTTAGTGATGTCGTGCCCCCTTTTTTGATAATAATTACACCTCTTGGATTTATTGATATACACTTCGAAGGGTTGGAAGAGGATGGACCAGCATGAAAGGCTATCTTTGATGGCAAAGGAGTGGAAGTAGAAGGATGACCAATATAAAAGTTTGCTAATTTTTGACCAACGGGCTTGTTTTTAACTTTTGGTTTGGATTTTACATGATGATGGGTGGAAAAGGCCTGTATGGTCGCCATGGTAACATTGTGGTTGAGATGGCTTTGTTCTTCTTGCAAGAGATTTGGGACTTTTGCATGGCATGCTCCCCAAGCCACTAGATAGGTGTTGCAACATCATTATCTTGCTGTTTATGTGGCATTAGGTAGATAAATTTTTGTACAACTAGAAATTGGAGTGGAAGCTTGGGGATTTTCAGGTTGTTGCACTTAATGTTGGGCACGCATACCAAGGCATATGCAGCTGGACAACACAGAATTTCCGTAAATTGTAGATTGAGTCTTATTTATGCAGTTTGGGCACGTTTTTCAAAAGAAGAGGCAGTTTTGATAGTTTTGCACTTGCTCTAGTGTCCTGTGTTGGCATTTTGGTACTCAGTTGAGTATACTTTACACTTCATCTTGGAAGCGTTTGGCTGCTCAACTTGTGCATAAATTGCAGCAATGTCAAATCACAAAGCCCGAGATTAGAGCAACATTTTTGGAGTCCTCACTCAAGGAGGACAAGCTAGATGGCACTAATTCTCCTCTATGGAGTTTTATGGTGTGCAATTTACTTGTTGCGAATGTGATCTTTGGGATTATGTCACAAGTGATTTACCGAGGACGGGTCAGTTTGCACCTCAGACACCTCGGCATGGTGCTAGAGAACAGCCAACTGCTCCTGTTATTGCTCTTGCTACTGGCCCTACTCCTTCTACAAGAGATAAGAAAAGATGGGACTTGAAAGATGCTCATGCTTTGTCACTGATTGCCTTGTCAGTTAAGAGAGCGATTATACCTCATATATAGTCATGCAAGACCTCTAAAGCAGTTTGGGATGTCCTGGAACGCATGTTTACAGCTGGTAATGAAGCTAGAATCTCCTACTTATGGAGAGGACGGGCTAATGCACATATGGATAAGGGTGATAGCGTGACTGATCACCTCACACACTTGCAGGGTATCCGTGAGCAGCCGAATGTTTGTTTCAGCATGTTAGAAACAAACCTTACCCCCCCACCCAAAAAAAACACAAAACTCCAGTGTATCGAAGAGGACCACTTTATAAAAGCGTCATCGCATAGTTCACTATGCCATGCCTTTCTGATTTGGCCCCATTTAGCCTTTTAAGATTGAAAATGCTCGTTTAGTTGTGATTAACCCCCTGTTTTCATGTATTTATACAGCTTAAAATATTGATGCTTTCTGGCAAGAAAAAGCTGTGTATCAAAGGCAAGTGTAGCAAAAGTGTTCCGAAAGCCTGAGTGTAGCAATCATCTTTTGTTCTGTTTAAAATAGTTGTATATAGTCTGACCATCTGCATTGTCTTTTAGGCTAGTACCTGCCTGTCTAAATTTCCTGTGCTATCAGTGGTCCCATTTTTCTATTCCAATCGTGTGACACTATCACTGGTATCAGCTGACAGATATTCACTTAAGGTCCTCTCATGCACATATATCAGCTGGTGAATGTGACATTGCATCTATGTATAAGTTGGGTTTGCAATATTCACTATTTTCAAGATATATGCTTGTTTTCAAATCTTGCAGGAATGGTGGGGAATCCAAATTTTGAACAGGAGGTTTCAGAGAAGTTTGGAAAAGATGACAAAATCATTGTGGTACTTGTTGGATTTGATTTTTGTTTGATTGACTTACTGTCTAATATTAAGTAGTTGAAAAGTACGTGCAATCTGTTCTATAGCCTGTAGTTGTGTATAGGGATGTCGAAGTGGTCGAAGGTCGTTGATGGCAGCAAAAGACCTGATTGCAGTGGTACAATGCATGTAACGTACACTATTTTTTGATGATTAGATGGCCATGCAATTTTATTATGCTGAAGTTGTTTGTTTCTGCTCCCAACATGACAATGCTTCCAGGAATTCTCAGGCATAAAGGAAATGGGAGGTGGGATACTAGCCTGGGTACAGCATGGGTATCCTATCACAACAAATTTGTGCACAGATCATCCATCATCACTTTGATAAAATCCATATATTCAGATCCATAATCTGCCAAGTTAAGCAAGTGGAATGCAACTAAACTCTTATGATACAATCCTCTGACAGGAAACTCAAGAGACACTGATTGGGATTAATACTGAAATGTATTCATATTAGTCAAATTTGGGGGTTATGTTGAGCATTTGTTATATTCTTTCAAAAAAACAAGGCATGAAAGCACAAGGCCTGCATAGATGAAGTGTTGTGACAAAAGCAAGAAAGCAATGAAATGAAATCTCAAACATCTAATGTGACAGCATAATGGGCATTCAAGCATAAAAGCATAATGGGCATTCAAGCATAAAAGAATACCTTGCCAATGACCTGAAGGCCTTGCTGGTTTGTGCCAGCACTGTGTGCACGTATTCCGGCTGAGTTCAATTCCTAAGGATGGACCATTTGCCTCACCCATATGGGGGTCTTGGCACCTTAAAAATCCATCACCTTGAAAAAAGTAATACCTTAAACATTAGGCTAGATTATGATAAACACCAACTTTCTTGGCCAACAACGACTTTGCATTGTGAGAAGTTAAATGGTATTACATATATTAAGCACCTGTAGAAAAAGCTCCAATAGGATATATATAATTTGTTATTAGTTTGACCAAGCGATGGGAGAGTTACTCCATGAGTTGAGGTGATTGATGCTTGAAAAGCTCTTTGCAAAGGGAAATCTCCAATTGGGATGACCTACTAACAATTGATCTCTTCAGCATTTTGGAATGAATTAAAAGATATGTTGTTGACAATGATAAGCTATGCTTGCCAACATCACAAACTTCCAACGCGATGCAAATATGGGCCAGTTAAATTGACCCCAAAAACATTTATGTGAGAATTTCAATGAATAGTGCCCAAGTACACTTATGTATGTGAGATATGTATATAGCTCATTGTTAAAATCATAATTCATAGAATCACAGGTATTGTGAGATGAATGATAACATAGCCAGCACCTTATTTGCTGTGAGATGGTCTAATCTCCTAGTACAGGTAAGGTTTGAATGATTACAGAAGGACCATGGTTATATGCTATTGCAATGCACTCATTGCTATTGTATACACATAGACTGGTAAATGTCTCTTTGTATACAAAGGTTGAAATCACTACAGGCCAGGTCATTTTTTGGTGCAGGACTATGGTGACAACCTCCTTTTCATGGCCAAGAATGATCTATGGGATGTCAAATACTCATGGATACTGCATCTACATTGGGAATGGTAATAAGGCTGTTAATATCCTCGTGGAACACGCATACAGATTGCAAAGCTTCAAGGAGATTGATGCTTGATGCTTGCAACCATGGAACGGGATAACACATAGATTGCACAGATTCAAGAGGTTACTCATGGTGGTTTTGATCTACGCCCCAAAGGTGCATGGAGGTCTAAATATTTGGATAATCACTACTCCTATATGTTAGAGAGGTTCTTTAATATTTGCCTTTAAAAACAATAAAAAATAATGCGCAGTTTATTGAGAGTGAAAAACATCTAGAGATGGACATGCATTGCCACATGCTTATCTACACTTAGTGATGGGATTGAAAGACTTGAGGATTGGAAACTCAACAATGACTCACAAATTGCATTCATGCTCACATGCCCTTTAGTATTTGCCTTCCTAGTAAGACTTTTTTGGATTTACTCTCTCAACAATTACATTATTCATGCTCCTCCACATAGGTTTGGGAAAATCGGATGCCCGGTTTGGAAAATTGCATCAACAATTGCCTATGCATGTTTTCCTAGCCCTCTAGAAAATTTCAATCAAAGAATCCATGTGTAGTTGGGAATGAAGTCCTTTCAGCCACATAATACTTTTTTTGCTTGCTACAACAATCTCTTTGTGACATAGATGCATCTATTTTTGGACATGTTTTACTGCTATTTGTGATTTTTTTGGGGTAGACTTTGTAATGAAGTTTGCTCTCTTTGAATATCTATGAGACAAGTAATTAAATCATTTACCAAAAAATGCATTTGTGTGTATGCATGTAAGCATGTGCATTGCTTCTTGTTTGGATGCATTTTTACTAGTGTTTCTTATTCTTTGAAGGAGAATTTATTATGAAATCCACTCCTTTATACATTTATGACATAATAAACAATGGATTTACCAAAAAAAGATGTGTAAGAATATCCAAGATAACAATTATGCCTGCAAACATGTAATGATGCACACATGCTATAGTGTGGACATGAATGTATGTGTACACACACACACACACACACACACACACACACACGTGCGCGCGCACACACACACACGTGCATGTGCACACATGCATGCTTGCGCACACACCACCACCACCCACATATATGATCAACATGCATGCAAGAGATCTAATGACCATATGTATGCATGCATCTATAACTATATGCATGTGTATGCCTATGTGTTCACATGCAAATATTTTATATTTAGTAACGTGGAAAAACAAGCTACACATGTTTATATAGGTGATTGGAGACAACATTGTGTAATAAAGAATACATTATGCGTGTGTGTATATTTATGTATGTGCACTTATATTAAAAGCTGTAGGTTAGTAAGGTACACAACAAGTTCAAAAGCATTGTGTAATCTGATAAAAGAGAGAATAGGATCCTTTGTAATGAAATGTGAATGGTTGTGAAGTCAATACATATCAAGATAATTTGTAGAGAAAGGGGATGTATAAAAGTGGTCAACCTAGAGAATTAGTCCACTTGCTACATTAGAAGTTTTAGAATGCTTATGTTTGTATCTAGGGCACTTGGAGTTGAATGAGTGACTCAATGGTCTCAGCATTTAATCACTTGAGGACTCTCTCTCTCTCTCTCTCTCTCTCTCTATATGTAGTGGTGAACACAAAGGATTAGTCCACTTGCTAGCCTAAAAGTTTTAGAATGCTTATGTTTGTACCTAGGATACTTGGAGTCGAATGAGTGACTCAATGTGGTCTCAACATTCGGTCATCACACCATTATCTAGCAAGCTCTAGACATTCTCAGATTTTTCTACCTTAGTAAGAGATATAGGAAACAATGAGGTTTAAATCACCGTACCTTCCAACTCTAACATTCCAAGGGCATGCTTCTAGAATCAACAAAACTTAAGCCAACACGAAGCCCCCAATTTTAATATCATCCTCCAAGAAGAAAGGTTTATCTTCTTGCAAATCATGATTATAATATTGAGACAAGGCATGCGAGTGCTAGAAATCCAAGATCTCATACTAGCAAATCATATACCACTATCCACTTTTAAGAGAATGTCTTATTCAAAAAAGTAGAGTGCCACACTATATGGAAGTTAAGAATCCATTGATGAGCCGTTCATCTTTTGCGTAGCTCCTTTTAGGTAAGTTGTAGATAGCTACAACATAACCAACTATTAAGGATAATACATGCTTTGCAATAATCAACCTTCCTACAAAGCCAAACACACACATGATATCAAGTGAATACCTAAATCCTATCCTAGTTTAATAACTTTGGTATTCGAATGTGAAATTATGGTGATAGAGTGCACAAATAAACAAATTTGGTATTCGAATTGAAATTATGGTGCTATAGTGCACAAATTAACAAATGATAAATGTAGCAATTGAAAGTAAATTGTTGTATGGTAAGTTGGGGTCAACAAAACTAATCAAGGTCATAAAATATATTAGTAGATCAACAACCAAGTCGTTTCTATATTGTGCTAATGAGTTGCCAAATAGGTGAAAAACATCTAGGTAATGCCCTCCACGGTCAATGTAGAGGGTGGAATAATTTGAGGATCCTCTTTTGTAAGAGGATCATGTGAATAAATAAGTGTGTTTCTCATGCTTCATATCTTGAGCTTAAATTGTTTGATTTCTCAACTCTAATCTCATATAAAGTACCAATTTTATGTTAATCACAAATGCATCCGAAGACATACCATATCAAAGAATGGAAAGTAACTATGGTCAGTACAAGGATTAAGAAAATTATTTATATACCACCCTCATCAAACCCAAAGGGCATTCATTGTTTCTTAGGTTTGTTTGTGTAAAATAGGAGGTTTGTATTGGACTATGCAAGCACACGCGCGCACGTGTGCACGCACATGCGCACGCACACGCACACACAGAGGGTGTGAGTAGGATGCTACAAGTTGATGCATCAAGACTTGAAGATGAAGAGATAAGGTGAGATAACTCTTTGAAGTGAGTGATGGCAAGAGTATGCTTAAAGAGTGTGGACATTGTGTTGCAAGCCAATGCACCAATGCCCAAACTAGAAAGCTATATTGGCAATGAGAGCCTTCCACTTGCAAATGTCTCCTTTAAGGCTTCATTATTGGGTTTTCCCGTCCTTTTTTATGGGTTGTTTCCCTATCATTTTTCTAGTGTGAGCAAGTGCCCAAACAAGAAAGTTGTATGGGTGATGAGAGCCTTCCACATGCAAATGTCTCCTTTAAAGCTTTATTAGTGGGTTGTTCTCCTCTCTTTCTTATTTCTTTTCTTCTTTCTTATGAGAAGGCTCTAGAGTAGTGGCAAGAGAAGCCCTTTGGCTAAGTACAAATCTATGCAAAGTGGATACTACAATTGGCTATATAATGTGGCACAATGGCAAGGTGGGCAAGAAAGAAGGCATGGATCTTAGTTTGCATTGGTAAAAGTCTCAAGTTATGAGAGCCAATAGTGGCAAGAGAAGCCTTTTGGGCTAAGTACAAATTTATACAAAGTGGATACTACAATTGGCTATATGATGTGGCACAATGGCAAGGTGGGCAAGAAAGAAGGCATGGACCTCAGTTTGCATTGGTAAATGTCTCAAGTTGTGAGAGCCATGCATCATCTAGGAGAGAACACGAGATAGGGCAGGTGTTCCTATAACATCCTTGGACAACTTGGATGGGGCATCATAGGTGGCAATGTGGTGGAGCAGCACAAAGGACAACATGTTGGCCTCCTTTGAGGTCTCCCAATGTAGTCTTGTATGGTAGCATCCTAGCATTAGATAGTGCAATGTTCTGAGTAGAGCCATATATACACATACACATACACATACATATACATATACATATACATATGCATATGCATATGCATATGCATATACATATACATATACGTATGCATGTATGTATTTAGATACATGAGTGTTAGTTGCAACATGCAACAAGGTGCAAGATTGGGCAAGGAACACACTATGATTTTTGGTAGATAATTTTTGTGTTATGTGAGAACGACTATCTATAAGGGGCAATAAGGACTTGTACTATTATTTTGTGATGAGATGTGTTGCACAATTAGTTTTTGATGTAAAACCGAGAGTCATCTCCCTCTCGTGCAAGTTGTAAGTACATTTGATAGAGCCGTAAGGTTAGAACATGCACTAATTAAAATATGCATTAGGGATAAGGTTTAGGCCATGTATGGTGCATACAGCTTGAGACGATAGGACTTGGTCCATGGAAATGGGTACGATGCCCATGAGGGTGAGAAGCCCTAGAAAATGTGTATAAAAAGGACGAACTAATGGAAAACTTTAAGGCTATTCTTGTGTGTGCAAATTTGAGCTCCTTATCTTCTTGCTACTCACTGCTGCCTCATTGTGTGTGTGAGAGTGAGGGAGAAGGAGTGTGTGAGAGTGAGGGAAAGGAGTGAAGCTCTGGCATTCTTCTCCATGTCTACATGGTGAGGAGTGAGTTGAGTATGAGAGTGTGAGGGAGCTGGGGACATTGAATGGGAAGCTATGTCTTCGTCAGGCACTCCTCTCCATAGCGTGTGCAAGAATGGACGTGAGAACATAAGCTTCGAGCATAGAATATTCGAGATCCCCCTCCCCCTCCACGTGTAAAGGTATGGGGATTAAAGAAGAAAAATTAAGAGCTTTAATTTAAAAAGCATACCTTACCTCGTTGATTCCCGTTGTCTTGTCTGTCGGCGCCGCCATGGCGTCTTTGGCGAGTCGCGACCATCACCTCGCCATGCAGCATGACGCCGGACTGGTTGTGTCAGACATGAGAAAGAGAGAAGCTTTGACCATCCCCGCGCGCCCAAGGTGATATAAATCCTTAATTACTTTGGAGCATGCATAAGAAACTCAAAATTGGTAGCTATATACCAAAATGAATCAAAACTGGTAAATTTCTCTTATTTGCTAGTTTTAACTAGGCAAAAACTTGCCTAATAATTTTCCTACATACAAAGTAGAAGAATCCTACATATAGCTAGTACATCGTCCAACTTTTTCCTACATAGTTAATTCTTTTTACATGGTACATTGTAGTCTTTTTAAGAAACGGATCAATTTATCATATAATGAAGTGTTATAACGAGTAAGTAGAGTAATTTTCCTATATTATTTTAGCAAGTCTAGTATCGTTCTAGTAAGCTTAATTGTTTTTCAATATGGTTATAATCTATCTACTCACTAGATTTCATTCCCACAAAATACTTCCTAGATTCCATGGATTTAACTTGTACTTTTCCACTTCTTTCTAGTAGCAATATTTTAAAATACAATAGAATTGTCCTTTGTGAATTTTTTGAGTAGGAAATTTTAGTCTTGCTCAGGAGATAGAGGATTGAACATAATGCACGAGTGTAAGAAGATGCATAACAACTACACTTTTATGCAAGGATAAACATAATATTGATGGTAATATCAACCATGTAAAGGAGTCTTATATGTGTGGGAAAATCCTCCAAATGGTCTAGTTATCTAACACTAAATAAAATTGTCTCATATGTGAACTATTGCTAATGAAATCGCTTTTGAAAGTAGGAACATTAATCATTATGGATATTTTAAAAGTGGACTCTCTCAAGTGTGATGGCTTTTAGGACACTTGGCATTAATCTTTGTTACATGTGGAATGTGTGGTATAACATATGTGCACAACTTGTACAAGAAGTCTCTCTCCTATATAATCAGGAGCTATATACGTTTGATCTAAAATAAGGTTTTTCAAGCTGTAGTCCATTTTGTTCCCACTTTCATTTAGTGTATTCTGCTCAAACTTTTATGTCTATTTCTTAGTATCCTTTCTTATCAATCATTATCCCTTTGCCCGATCTGTATTGTGCCAACAATTGGTATCAGAGCTCAATCTCTTTGTCCTAATCCATTTCGCATTCTTGGTGCTAGTTGATTCTTCACAAATTTATAAAATTCAAATAAGAGGTTTTTGCTCAACTTTGCACCCTTGATCTTTCTTTGAGCTACAAGGAAACTTGTTGTGAAGAGAAAATAAAAGAGCAAGTACACAGAGAGAGAGAGAGAGAGAGAGAGAGAGAGAGAGAGAGAGAGAGAGAGAGAGAGAGAGAGAGAGAGAGAGAGAGAGAGAGAGAGAGAGAGAGAGAGAGAGAGAGAGAGAGAGAGAGAGAGAGAGAGAGAGAGAGAGAGAGAGAGAGAGAGAGAGAGAGAGAGAGAGAGAGAGAGAGATGATTGTCTTGGATGAGTTTCTTTGTTGCTGCTCCTTCTACCATTTCATCTACTAAACTATGAGAAACTACCAAATCTTCCAAACCACTCAAGTTGATGTATTGAGCATACTTGAGGACTCTTGATATTTCACCTACTGTCAACACTTGAAGTGCAACATCCCAAGGATAGTCTATGAAGAGGTAGTTATGTAGGCTAGACTATCGTAATGGTAATGGATGGGCACAACAAATTACAAGATATCTAGTTCTCTTATGGGCCTCACTCATCGTCTTCTCTACGTGTGCACAACCACCATCGTGGTTGAGCTTGATCCTCGGTCCATGTTGGGGAGGTGAACTTGGTGGCATGGCAACATTTGTGCATCTTTGTATACATGCATCTAAGAAGATCAACATGTTCGCAACTCAAATGTTCATTACACACACATACAAATCTTTCAATTTGCCTCTATTGATTTGCATAGCCAAAATTATTAGTTTATCTCTTACCCATAAATATTGTCCACATGATGGGACTTGTGGTCATCTATCCTAAGCACCCATATTTGATCATGTATCTTTATTTTTTGTGATTTTTGTGTAGTCATATAAGAACATCAACATGTTCACACTCAAATGGTCATTACACACACATACACATCTTTCCATGCATCAATCTACCTCTATTGATTTGCATAGTCAAAAGTATTAGTTTATCTCTTGCCCATAAATATTGTACTCCCCTTTCAATTGTTTATTTTGGGGCTTTCAATCTCACATTTGGATCTATCCACACGATGGGACTTGTACTCATCTATTGGTGAAAGTTGTGGGACCCCTAAGCACCCAAATTTGATCATGTATATTTATTTATTGCACTTTTTGTGGCCACTTCTACTCATCTATTCATGTGGGATCTATTGATTTCGATGAGATCTAATCTACTCAATGGTCTTGTCTCTATCATGTAATCACCTATTACATCTCTATTACAAACTAATGTATTATAAGCATTCTATGGCATAATGGATTATGCCACTCCCATTAATCCTGTGCTAATATTTTTCTCATCCAGTTTTGACCAACTCTTTGGTCATGTTTATTTCCAATCTTGTTCAACTAGTCTCCTAACCTAGCTAAAGATATTATATCACATCTTGTGGTTGTTTTTGACTAACTTTTTAATGACCAATGCTAGTCTTCATTCTTAGTGAAGCATCTAGTTCATGGGGTCTTGTGGGGGGATAGCTAATATATTATATATTTACCATGTAAGGGTTAGTTTCTTGCAAACATTACTACCTCCTCCTTATAAACCATAGCAAGGATAAGTTTTGGGACCTTAAGGGCATGGGGGACTTATAGTGTTTGCAACCCCAAGGAGGGGAGAGCAAGATTTATCTGATGTGAAATATGGTTTTGGTAGGGAAAGAGATGCTTTAGGTTAGTCAAGCCAAACTCCATCTAGCATTAGTGTAGTCTCTACCACTAGCAAATGCATGCAAGGATCACATATTTTGAAATAGTTTGTGAGGATGGGGTTGTTGAGATATCGAGCTCCACTCGTGATATGTCAGGGTGACCGTTGTGCATTTATGTCACCGACTTGTTAGCTGGAGATGCGGTTGGTACACCACCCATGAATAATAGCTAGATGACAGCTATCCTTATCTACTCTCGTTTGTGGCTCAATTAGTATGCCACCTTAGTTAGTTGAGTTTGATTTGAGACCCATATATAGGGTTCTTCTATTTCTATGTACTTGAATTCTTTTGGCTTACACAACTAAGAAGAGAAAAAACTATTTTCAGCCTCCACATGTGTGTGTATTCCCCCATTGTGCAAGCAAGAAAGCTACAAGTGAGACTCCTTCCATCTCTCCCATAATCTTGACATGGTATCAGAGCCTTGTTCGTGGTAAGGAGCTCAAGAAAGCAAACCAAGTTCGCGGTGTTCTGGTAAGAGGACCAGTGTTGCTTTCATTTTTCTATTTTGGGGAGCAAGTCTCTACAGATGTTTGATGTGAATGCAGGTCAGTCTTATGTGGATGGTGAATCCAGTGGCTCAGAACAGAGCATTGATGATGAGTTGGGTATTCCTTCTATTGTTACACCTGGAGTAATGAAGAGCAGGGATATTTTGAGAGCACTTGGGAGTGAACCTACTTTGGGCAGGTCTACCAGAGCTAGGTATCCTGTGGATAGGCTGAAATATGATGGATTTACAGCCATTCACTATACATATATGGTCAAAGTGATACAGGAACCAGAACCCACTTCTTTTGAGCAAGCCATGGGAAAAGAAAAATGGGAGAAAGCCATGGATGAAGAAATGGATGCCTTGGAAGTAAATGCTACATGGGAATTGGTACCTTTGCCTAAAGATAATAATGCAATTGGTTGTAAGTGGGTTTATAAGGTGAAACACAATGCAGATGGTTCTGTGAATAGATACAAGGCAAGATTAGTAGTCAAGGGGTATGCACAAACATATGGCATTGATTATGAAGAAACATTCAGTCCGGTTGCAAGGATGGCAACCGTAAGAGCAGTCATTGCTATGGCTGTATCAAAGGGATGGTCTTTACATCAGATGGATGTAAAGAATGCCTTCTTGCATGGTGATTTGCAAGATATGGAGCAGCCACCAGGTTATGTGCATGCTATTCATCCTGAGTTTGTTTGCAGGTTGAAGAAAGCCTTGTATGGCTTGAAGCAAGCACTTAGAGCATGGTCTGACAAGATAGGACAGTATCTTGTCACTATTGGCTTTCAGATTTCCAAGGCAGATTTCTCACTTTATGTGAGAAAAATAGAGAAAGGTATTATGCTACTTGTCATTTATGTTGATGATTTGATTATGATAGGTGACAGTGATGAAGATATCCTTCATGTGAAAATGCTATTGAAGCAAAAGTTTGAGATGAAGGATTTGGGAGAGCTGCGTTATTTCTTGGGCATTGAGGTGATTAGATCACCAAGTGGGATACGGCTCTTGCAGAGGCAGTATGGATTGGACATGCTGTCCAAATATGGGATGACAGGCTGTAAGCCTATTTTAGTTCCTTTGGAGCAGAATGTGAAGCTGAGCGCAGATGCATGTGAGCTTCTGGAAGACCCTACTATGTACAGATGCATAGTAGGAAGTTTGATTTATATGACTATTACCAGGCCATATTTAAGCTATGTTGTTGGATTGGTAAGTCAGTTTATGTAGGCTCCAAGGAAACCGCATTTGGATGCGGCTAGACGCATACTCAGGTATGTGAAGTCCACATTGCAGTATGGACTACTTTATGAGACTGGGGTTCAGATGCAGTTGTATGGATACACTGATGCTGATTGGGCTGGTAGTATTTTTGATAGACAATCTACCAGTGGATATATGTTCTCTTTTGGGAGTGCTGGAGTCACTTGAAGCAGCAAGAAACAGCCTACAGTTGCCTTATCGAGCACAGAGGCTGAGTACAGGGGTGCAACAATGGCTGCATGTGAGGTAGCTTGGTTGCATAAGCTACTTTATGATATGCATTAGACAATGGGCCAGTTGTCATTCATTGTGACAACATGAGCAATATACACTTGGCAAATAACCCAGTCTATCATGCTAGAACAAAGCACATTGAGGTGCATTATCACTATGTGCGGGAGAGGGTTTTACTAGGTTTTATTGATCTAGTTTATGTCAGCACAGAGGATCAGGTAGCTGACATATTCATGAAGGCATTGGGCGTAGAGAAGCTGTGCAAGTTCAGAGACCTGCTTGGTGTGCAGGAATTGGGATTGAGCTTGAGGGGGAGTGTTGAGATATCGAGCTCCACTCGTGATATGCTAGGGTGACCATTGTGCATTTATGTCACCAACTTGTTAGCTGGAGATGCGGTTGGTACACCGCCCATGAATAATAGCTAGATGACAGCTATCTTTATCTACTCTAGTTCGTGGCTCAGTTAGTATGCCACCTTAGTTAGTTGAGTTTGGTTTGAGACCCATATATAGGGTTCTTCTATTTCTATGTACTTGAGTTCTTTTGGCTAACACAACTAAGAAGAGAAAAAACTGTTTTCAGCCTCCACATGTGTGTGTATTCCCCCATTGTGCAAGCAAGAAAACTACAAGTGAGACTCCTTCCATCTCTCCCACAATCTTGACAGGGGTTCTAGGATTTCTTTTGGTGGGGGAGTTTAGGACTTAAGGTATCAAATGGGGAGGAAGGGGAGAGGGAACATAAGTATTTGGGAGGTGGGAGGTGGCCACTGGTTAGGTTTTGGATGGGGCTTAAGTTAAGGGTCTAATTTTTTAAAGGGGGGAAGGGGAGAGAGAAAGGGAGAGAGCATAAGCCATTTGTTTGAAATTTAAGTTTGGGGAGCCTTTCAAAGTCTAGGAACATTTAAGTTATGTGTAGGACAACTAAAAGATTATACTATATTACACACACATACACACACACACACGAGAGAGAGAGAGAGAGAGAGAGAGAGAGAGAGAGAGAGGTCCAAACAAGCTCTATGGAACCTAGACACAACATATCATATAGTCACACTAGATATATTTTGATAAGATGACCTTGAAGCTTAGAAAGGTCTCACTCACGCATCATGCACGCCCTACCATATTGGAGAGACCTCGACTATAGCTTTGCTCTAGCAAAAGAACATAATTAATATATTTTTAGAAGCTTGTATTAGTATCCCAAAGCTTGTCATGTAATCAGAGACAAATGACCTTGCATTTCAAAAGGTCTAGTCATATGTGAAGGGAGTGAGTCCAAAGTGGAAGCACGTGAGTGGAAGCAGAAAGAGCTTTGGAGAGAGAGAGAGAGAGAGAGAGAGAGAGAGGATGTGGGAACTCAAATAGTCACAATGTGTTACCCATCTTTCCTTTATTCAAATGTCACTGAAAGAATAAAGAATGAAGTGACAGTGATAGACGCTTGCCACTTGCAGTGTACAAGTATGCAAATACTATCACTGTAGTAACACATGGGTAGCTAGGCACATGCGCCTTTATCCCTAACAACCTCCTACTTAAAGGCGAATGTGTCCCTAGTGAGGAGAGAACAAGAAAAAAGTGACAGTACAAATGTATATAAGTACAATAGGATGAGAAATTATATCATCTTATCCAACACCCATCAACTTCCTAAGGCAAAAAGCTCCATTAAGAGACTTTTCGTGAGGAAATGTGCAGAATTTTGGTCAATTGAGATCTTGACAAGGTCAATGGACTTGTCCTCAATGACCTCTCTAATGAAGTGGTAACACACCACAATGTGTTTCTTTGTATATGAAAGACCTGATTCTTGGTTAACTGGATAGCATTCATAGAATCCAAAATCAATGTAGAGACCACATCAATAATACTAAGGTTTGGGCTATTAACAAAAGAACTCTACTAAAGCTCATAAAACAAGAAGATAGATTTGCACAACATGAAGAAAAGAGAAAAATTGGGTACAATCTCCCTCCACGCCTTGTATGAGCACTTCACAAGGCATGTATTTATAAATTTATTCATCTCAAAGCTAAAAAATAGCCCAATTTTACAATTAGCATGCTTTGGCTTTTGTGTTTGCTTTTGTCCAAATAAAGAATAAAGCGGTTGGGCGTCCCAAAAGTCGGGGTTGTGTCCAAATACAATGTCCGATAATGAAATATTTAAACCATGCGTCCATGCGCATACAAAATAATAAATATTTGTCAAGTGCTTCAATATATAAGCATGCCTAAATAAATATTAGTGCCACGTCTTAATAATAAGGCATGTGTCAATCAAAAATGATAATTTCTTCTAGGTAATTTGGATTAATTTCTTCTAGGTAATTTGAATACACGCTATTGCTCAGAGCTTCCTAGCGTCACCGCTACTTGCTCTACACATCAACTGAAGCATTCACAATTGTTAGAAAATAATAAAATTAAACCGACAAAAGTGAATACCTAGCAGTCTTCAGCTACAAAATAAATAAATAGGTTGGAACTCTATTGTCCTAACCTTAATTTAATACGAGTGCACTCTAAACTCATAAATACCCATTAATTTAAATATGTATTTTGTGGAATTACCCACTATGGAATCACCCACATGCACATTAAATTAACATGACGCTCAAAAAGGACAGGCGTCCCCATCAACTTCTCGCACAAGGAATCCACCTTGTGCATGAGCCCCGACAAATAAATATAGTTTTACGGAATCCATCGAAAACCTCAAGGAATCCACCGTGGAATATGCCTCATGGCATCATATCCCCGGGGTGGGATAGCAATTGCCCTCAATTGTTGTTAGCTCCATGTGGAACTAGCAGTGAGGGGTAAGCACTTAGGTCACGGGCGTGCATCCATTGGGCCTCTTTAACATGATGATTTTTAAACTTAACCAACTATCTAGAGTATCTACGACCAATTCTAGTGGTCATAAAGTCAGTGTCTAGAATAGTTTCAGGTTCAAGGATTTCGGTTTCTTCTTCTAACAAAGGAGGGTTTTCATAGACAAAGTGAACATGTAATTGGCCTCTAAAAGGTCGTAACAAACTGATATGAAAAGTATTGTGGATTTTCCAGTGTTAGGGTAGTTCTAATTTAAATGCATTGTGATTGATTTTGTGAATGATTTTGAAAGGTCCATAAAATCTAGGGGCTAACTTAACAACAGGGTGTTTCTCAACACTTTGTAATCTCCTCTTTTCAATGTGTAACCAAACATAGTCACCAACTTTGAAACTCATAGCTTTTCTTTTCTTGTTAGCTTGTTTAGTGTATAATTGCTAGGCTTTCACAATCATGTCTTTGAATTCAATAAAAATAGTAGCATACATATTGGCAATATCATCAACAGCTTTAACTTTGTTTGACAATGATGTAACTGGTGTAGGCAATCTATGTCCATAATGATTTCAAAATGTACTTTTTGTGTAGTTGTGTGTGGTGTATTATTGTATGTAAATTAAGTAAATGCAAGTATGTATCCCATGTTTGTGGTTTTGAAATTGTGTATGCACACAAGAGATCTAATATTGTACAATTAGTAGCTTCTGTTTGCCTATTGGTTTCAAGATGAAATGCATATGAGAAATCAATCTTAGTACCTAAATTAGCAAACAAAGTAGTCCAAAAATTATTATAGAATCTAGAATCACAATAAAAAATAATAACTTTTGGCTAACCATGCTTAGTGAAAATAGTCTTCAAAAACAATTGTGCAGCTTGAGATGCAGTTAATGTTTTCTTGCATGGAAGAAAATATGCTTATTTGCTAAATTGATCTACAATAGTTTAAATCATATCATGATTAGCTTGGGTGTTAGGCAAACCTATTATAAAATCCATTGAAATATGCTCCCATGGTCATTCAAGAACTGGTAAAGGCATTAACAAACCATATTTCTTACCATGGTGTCGCTTGACTCTTTGACAAATTAAACACTCAGATACAAAAATAGAAACATTAAATTCTATTTGTGGCTAATAAAAATCTTCAACCAATGTACGCAAAGTAGAAATAATACCTCTATGGCCTTGATATGGGAGACAATGAATTTTGTGCAACACAAATGATCTAAATGGAACAGTTACACACAACCTTTTCTCATGAAACATAAACCCATCAAAATAAGACAATGAATCAATTGGAATCCGGCAACTAATTTATTCCAATCAGCTTGAAAACTGGGGTCTTGGTCATAAGTATCTTTCATAGGGATAAGGGAATCAAAAGATAGAACGTAGATATTATGGATACTTGGTCTTCTACTCAATGAATCGGCAACAACATTCTCTTTTCTGGGTTGATATTAGATAAGTGGATGAAAACTTTGAATAAAAGCAACCCATTTAATATAACGGTCAAAGATTTGTGGCTGACTAAGGAGATGTTTAATACTTTGTTGGTCAGCTTTGATCGTGAATTCAGATCCCATTAGATAGTGTTTCCATTGACGTAAAGCTTGTACTACAGCTAACAATTTCTTATCATAGGTAGAATACTTCAGTTCAGAGGGTTTAAGTTTGTAGAGCTAGAATAGGCTATGGGATGTGAATCTTGCATAAGGACATCTCCTATTCCTGATCTGCTAGCATCAGTGATGGTCGGTTAAAGTCAGGTAATTGCAAAACATGTGCATGTATTAAAGCATGTTTCAATAAATCAAAAAACTTTTGCTGATTATCTGACCAATGATATACAATAAATTTCTTTAATAATTTTGTTAAAGGCAATGCAAGCAATGAAAAATTTCTCACAAATTTCCAATAAAAGCTAGCAAGATCTAAGAAAGAACGTGACTCATGCACATTTCTAGGAATCGGCCAATTCAAAATTGCTTATATCTTTTTAGGATCAACTTTAATACCATTAGATGAGACAATATGTCCTAAGTATTCAATGTGGGTTTGAAAAAATTCACTCTTTTCAGGGTTAGCATATAATTGATTTTCTTTCAATAATTTGAAAACCAAATATAAATGTTCATAATGCTCGTTCTCATTCTTACTGAAAACCAATATGTCATCAAAGAAAACAATAACACAATGCTGACGATTCAAAAATATTCGATTCATCATACGACTGAATGTGGCTGGTGCTGATGCTAGGAGGCATATTCCATAGTGGATTCCGTGAGGTTTTTGCAGTGGACTTCGTAAAATTATATTTATTTGTCGGGGCTTATATGCAAGGTTGATTCCTTGTGTGAAAAGTTGACGGGGACGCCTGTTCTTTTCAGGCATCACGTTAGTTTAATGTGCAAGTGGATGATTCCATAGTGGGTGATTCCACAACATACATATTTAAATTAATGGACGTCGATGAGTTTAGAGTGCACACTCGTATTAAATTAAGGTTATGACAAAGTTCCAACCTGTTTATTTATTTTGTAGCTAAAGACTCCTAGGTATTCAATTTTATCGATTTAATTTTATTATTTTCTAACAATTGTGAATGCTTCAGTTGATGTGTAGAGCAGGTGGTGATGGCATTGGGAAGTACTGGGCAATAGCGTGTATTCAAGTTATTTAGAAGAAATTATCATTTTGATAGGCGCGCATGTTAGGCATGACACTAATATTTATTTTGGCACGCTTATTTATTGAAGCACTTGACATATATTTATTATTTTATATAAGCATGAACGCACGATTTAAATATTTATTATTGGACATTGTATTTGGGCAATGCCCGAATCTTGGGCCACTCAATTGCTTTATTCTTTATTTGGACAAAAGCAAACACAAAAGCTAAAGCATGCTAATTGTAAAATTTGGCCATTTTTTAGCTTGGAGATAAATAAAATATTAAATACATGCTTTGTGGAGCACTCATACAAGGCATGGGGGGAGATTCTACCCAATTGGTCTTTTTGCCTAATATCGTGCAAGTTTATTTTTTTGAATTTTGAGCTTGAAGTAGAGTTCTTTGTTCTTGGGGACCTTCTAGTGCTCGCTACGTATGCATACAACATCCGATTTGCGCACCAGTGGTATCAGTGCAAAGTTGAGATCAAGGGCTTCTAATCACTTACCATCTCGGGCAAAGGTGAAGCTCTTGGAACGAATGGGCTCTATAGTCAGTCTCGCGACAATCCATCAATACCAACATGTTCTTGGCGGTGAAGAACCCCCTGCTGTACTGTTGGATCGCGAAGGACCAGTCTCTACTAACGAAGGACTACTTGGGAAGTTTCTTTGGAAGATGTTTTCTTCTCAAAGATAACAGTAAGAAAAATCTTCATTAATATTAGCTTTAAGCTTTACAAAGCTTAAGCTTTGCTTAAGCTCTTTAAAATTTGACCAATCGCTACGAGAGGATTTACTCGATGATGATGACGTCGACAAAAAGCTGTCGGCATCCTAGTCATCAGCAAATTGTTTGATCAAGCTTTTTAATTAAAGCTTAAGTTTCTTTTAAGCTACTAAGGCTTAAAATTTTCAAGTTTCACTCTCCTCTTAAGCGGGCATTCACACTCCGAACTCGTTTCAATCTCCCTGCAAGCCTCTGTTTCTTTTAAGCTACTAAGGCTTAAAATTTTCAAGTTTCAGTCTCCTCTTAAGCGGGCATTCACACTCCGAACTCGTTTCAATCTCCCTGCAAGCCTCTGTTCACACTTGTGCTATGATAGAGATAATTTCCAGCAAAAGCAGATTGCTATATGCAGTCTTCACAGGCAAAGAATTCGTCAAAGAAGGACTTCATCAACTTCCACATCTGCAAAGGAAAAAGATCGCAAAAAGCCATTAAAAAAAAAGAGAAAACAAGCCTTGTATACTCGATCTTGAGCTATGCTCATCCCACTCGAGTGTGTAAGGTTGTTTGAAATTTTGCAGGATGACCGATCAAAATATGGAAGATTTGATGGTCAAAGGTGATTTACCGGAACCAACGATGGAGCAAAAATCGGGCCTAATTATGATGCAGCTTCAAGAGGAATGGAGAGTACATCAAACTTTGCAAGCTCAATTGGCCACTCTTCAATGATCTATTGCTGATCAAGATGAACCGCAACCTGAAGATGTTATACGACATACGATTGATGAGACACTTGAAGCACAATCTATCCGAAAAGAAGTCAAGATAAGTAAAAGAAATTTCAAATTTCATACTTTCAATGGGTTACGCGATGAAAAGACTGTTCTTACTTTTATCAGTCAATTTGATGATTATTTCTATGAAGAATAATATGCTGAAAAAGACAAAATTAAGTGTGTCACTAATAATTTAGTGGATAGAGCATCGCTATGATGGACAATTGTTTGCAAAAGCATTGGTTGTTCTACTTCTTGGGAGACTTTTCAAAAGAAAATTTTGCAAAATTTTCTTCCACCTCAATTCCATGAAAAAGCAATCAAACAATGGGATCTTTTGCAATAAAGAGATCGCGAGCCTATTTCACAATATCCGGAGTGTTTCTGGAATGCTTTATTGTAACCTCGAATGCTCGAAGATGTACCTGATGTGACCCATAAGTGCAAGTTTATGTCTGCTTTGCTTGGTCACTTCTATGCGGAAGTGAACATGTTCAAGCCAACGACTCTCAAAGATGCAATTCAATTCTAAAATAACGGTAACTTCGGTACAAAGCAATTCAATTCTAACTTTCGAAGATTGAATCAAAATCGCTTTGTTCCATCTTCATTTCATAAATCTTGGACACGACCCCCTGCTTTACCATCAAACACAAATCCAAATCCTAAGCCATCTCTCCAACCAAATCCCAACATTTCTAAACTCCCTGCTATTACTAATAATGTTTCCAAAGCCAAATCCATAGTCTGCTATAAGTGCCATCAACCTGGACATCTAGTGGTGAATTATCAATCCAAAAAGCCAACTGTTCACATCAACTACTTGGGAGCGACTGAAGATGAAGACCATGAAGAAATGTCAGATTTCATGGAAGACGATGATGATATTGGTACTACTTCAGATACTTTACCAGGTATACTAAATCCCCATTCTTTATTAACAATGAAATGTCTTGTGCATGGTAAAGACAAGATTGTTTTACATGATGACAGGAGTACACACGATTTTATTTCTGCAAAATTGATCAAAGAATTGAATTTACATACTGTTTCGACTCATTATCGTATCAAGGCTGCATTCTTAGGCACTAGATACAATGGAATACAAGAAGTGCATGACTTAGAAATTAAAATTGGTGATTATGTTGAGCATAGAAATTTCTTAGTTGTGCCTTTGCAATCTAGTGACATTATCTTAGGAATGCATTGTCTTCATCAATATAATCCCGATATAGATTATTCCACGTATTCAATGAAGATTCACTCTAATGGGAAATAAATCACATTGCATGGTATACACACCCTTGATAATTTTCCATTGCTTAGTCATACACAGGATAAAAGTGCATTAATAAAAGGTAGCAAAATAATACTTAATATGGGTGAATGAAATTGCAGTTAAGGAAAATCAGATGCATCCTAGGAACGCACAATTTCTTTCATAATTTAAAGATTGTTTTGCTGTTGACTTACCACATGGTTTACCACCTACATGTCTTGAAGATCATAAAATAAACAATTCCAGGTTCTCAACCACCATGTAAAGCACCTTATCGACATAATCAAATTGAACAAAAAGAAATTCAAAACCAAGTTGAAGAATTGTTAACCCAAGGACTCATTAGTCCCATTAGTTATCATTTTAGTGCACCTATCCTATTAGTTAAAAAGAAAAATAACACCTATAGGATGTGCATTGATTATCGTGCCTTAAATAAGATCACTGTCAAGAATAGATATCCGATCCCTAGGGTAGACGACCTCGTGGATAAACTACAAGGGGCTGCAATATTTAGCAAAATAGATCTTAAATCTGAATACTATCAAGTACAAGTGGACACATCAGATATTTTCAAAACTGCATTTAGGACTCAATTTGGACATTATGAATTCCTTGTTATGCCTTTTGGTTTAACTAATGCACCAGCCATATTAAGTCGTATGATGAATCACATATTTTTGAAGCATCATCATTGTGTCATTTTTTTCTTTGATGACATATTGGTTTTCAGTAAAAATGAGAATGCACATTATGAACATTTATCCTTGGTTTTCAAATTATTGAAGGAGAATCAATTATATGCTAATCTTGAAAAGAGTGAAACCCACATTGAATACTTAGGACATATTGTTTCATCTGAAGGTATTAAAGTTGATCTAAAAAGATAGAAGCAATTTTGAATTGGCCGATACCTAAAAATGTGCATGAATTACGTTCTTTCTTAGGTCTTGCTAGCTTTTACAGAAAATTTGTGAGAAATTTTTCATTACTTGAATTACATTTGACAAAATTATCAAAGAAAGGTAGTGTGCATCATTGATCTGAAAATCAGCAAAAGTCTTTTGATTTATTGAAACATGCCTTAACACATGCTCCTGTATTGCAACTACTTGACTTTAATAGACTATTTTTCCTAGTAGTCACTTACGCTAGTGGATCTGGAATAGGAGCTGTCCTTATGCAAGATTCACATCCCATAGCCTACTCTAGCTGCAAACTTAAACCCTTTGAACTCAAGTATTCTACCTATGATAAGGAATTGCTAGCAGTAGTACAAGCTTTACGACAATGGAAACATTATTTAATGGGATCTGAATTCATGATCAAAAGTGACTAACAAAGTATCAAACATCTTCTTAGTTAGCCACAAATATCTGACCGTTATATTAAATGGGCTGCTTTTATTCAAAGTTTTCATCCACTTATCCAATATCAACTCCGAAAAGAAAATGCTATTGTCGATGCCTTGAGTAAAAGACCAACTATTCATAATATTTCTACGATATCTTTTAATTCCCTTATTCCTATGAAAGATACCTATAATCAAGACCCTATTTTTTTCAAGTTGATTGGAATAAATTAATTACAAATAACTAGATTCCAATTGACTAATTGTCTTATGTTGATGGATTTATCTTTTATGAGAAAAGGTTATGTGTAGCTGTTCCATTTAGATAATTTGTATTGCACAAAATTCATTGTCCTCCATATCAAGGCCATAGAGGTATTATTTTCACTTTACGTACCTTGGTTGAAGATTTTTACTGGCTATAGATGGAATCTGATGTTTCTAACTTTATATCTGAATGTTTAATTTGTCAAAGAGTTAAGTGACACCATGGTAAGCAATATGGTTTGTTGATGCCTTTACTAGTTTCAAAATGACCATGGGAACATATTTCAATGGATTTTATTAATGGTTTGCCTAACACTCAAGCTAATCATGATATGATTTGGACTATTGTAGATCGGTTTAGCAAACAAGCATATTTCATTCCATGCAAGAAAACGTTAACTGGATCTCAAGCTGCTCAATTGTTTTTGAAAACAGTTTTCACTAACCATGGTTTGCCAAAAGTTATTATTTTTGATCGTGATTCTAGATTTTGCAATAATTTTTGGACTACATTGTTTGCTTATTTAGGAACAAAGATTGATTTTTCATTTGCATTTCATCCTGAAACAAATGGGCAAACAGAAGCTACAAACAGTACAATTTTGGATCTTGCCAAGAGGCATATTCCACGATGGATTCCGTGAGGTTTTGAGGTAGATTCTGTAAAATTATATTTATTTGCTGGGGCTCATACACAAGGTGGATTCCTTGTGCAAAAAGTTGACGGGGATGCTTGTCCTTTTCGAGCGTCACGTTAATTTAATGTGCAAGTGGGTGATTCGATAGCAGGTGATTTCGCAAAATACATATTTAAATTAATGGATGTCTATGAGTTTAGAGTGTGCACTCGTATTAAATTAAAAAAGGATAAAGTTCCAACCTATTTATTTATTTTGTAGCTGAAGACTGCTAGACATTCACTTTTGTCGATTTAATTTTATTATTTTCTAACAATTGTGAATGCTTCAGTTGATGTGTAGAGTAGGCGGCGGTGGAGCTGAGAAGCACTAGGGGATAGCGCGTATTCAAGTTATTTAGAAGAGATTATCATTTTGATGGGCTCGCGTCTCAGGCGTGGCGCTAATATTTATTTTGGCACACTTATTTATTGAAGCGCTTAACATATATTTATTATTTTGTATGTGCATGGACGTATCGCTTAAATATTCATTATTGGACATTGTATTTGGACACTTTCCGACTCTTAGGCCGCCCAATTGCTTTATTATTTATTTGGACAAAAGCAAATACAAAAGCTAAATCATGCTAAACATAAAATTGGGCTATTTTTTAGCTTGGAGATGAATAAAATATTAAATACATGCTTTGTGGAGCGCTCACACAAGGCATGGAAAAAGATTGTACCCAATTAGTATTTTTGCCTTATATCATGTAAGTCTATTTTCTTGAATTTTGAGCTTAAAGTAGAGTTCTTTGTTCTTGGGGACCTTTCGATGCTCGCTACGTATGCATACAGCATCCGATTTGCGCACCAAGTGCATTAGTCAAACCAAAAGACATAACAAGGAATTCATAATGACCAAATTGAATTCTAAATGTAGTTTTGAAAATGTCAGGTGTATCCAATCGTACTTGATGATATCCAGATTTAAGATCTATTTTGCTAAAAATAGTGGCTCATTGTAGTTTTTCCATGAGGTCGTCTACCCTAGGGATTGGATATCTATTCTTAACAATGATATTGTTTAGGGCACGCTAGTCAATGCACATACCATATGTATTATTTTTCTTCGTGACTAATAGGACATGTGCACCAAAAGGAGAACTACTGGGCCTAATGAGTCCTTGAGTTAACAATTCTTCAACTTGGGCTTGGATTTCTTTCTATTCAATTTGATTATGTCTATAAGGTGCTTTACATGGTGGTTGTGAACCAGGGATTAAATCTATTTTATGATCTTCAGGATGACGTGTAGGTGGTAAACCAGGTGGTAAGTCAGCACACAAAACAATCTTTAAATTATGAAAAAAATTGTGCATGCCTAAGATGCATCTAATTTTCCTTAGCTTCAATTTCATTCACCCATACTAAGTATCATTTGCTACCTTTTCTCAATGCACGTTTAGGCTATGTGTGACTAAGTAATGGAAAATTATCTAAGGTGTGCATACCATGTAATGTAATTTTTTTTCGTTAAAATAAATATTCATTGAATGTGTGAAATAATCTATATCGGGATTATATTTGTGACTCCAATGCATTTCTAAAATAATATCACTAGCTTACAAAGGCACAACTAAGAAATTTCTACGCTCAACATAATCACCAATTTTAATTTCTAAATCATGAACTTCTTATGTACCATTGTATCTAGTGCCTAAGAATGCAGCGTTTATGCCATAATGAGTTGGAACAGTATGTAAATTCAATTCTTTTACCAATTTTGCAAAAATAAAATCATGCGTGCTCCCATCATCATGCAAAACAATCTTTTTGTTACCATGCATAAGACATTTCATCGTTAATAATGAATGAGGATTTTGCATACCTGGTAAAGTATCTGAAGTAATATCGATATCATCATCATTTGATGTGAAATCTAGCATTTTTTCATGGTCTTCGTCTTCAGTCGCTCCCAAGTAGTTAATGTGAACAGTTGGCTTCTTGGATTGATAGTTCACCGCTAGGTATCCAAGTTGGTGGCACTTGTAGCAAACTATAAGCTTGGCTTTGGAAACGTTATTGGTAATGGCTAGGAGTTTAGGTATGTTGGGATTTGGCTGAAAAGATGGCTTAGGATTTGAATTTGTGTTTGTTGGTAAAGTAGGGAGTCATGTCCATTAGGATTTACGGAAAGAAGAAGGAACAAAGCGATTTTGATTGAATCTTCAAAAGTTAAAATTGAATTGCTTTGTACCGTTAGTTGGAAATTGTTGTGGTTGTTTCTCTCGTCCACGAATTTTGTCTACAACATCATGGGTTAAATAAATCGCATCCTCTAGAGTCGTTGGCTTGAACATATTCACTTCCATATAGAAGTGAGGAAGCAAACCATACATACACTTGCACTTGTGGATCACCTCAGGTACATCTTCAAGCATTCGAAGTTGGCATAAGGCATTTCAAAAACACTTAGTGTATTGCGAAATAGGCTCACAATCACTTTGTTGTAGAAGATTCCACAGTTTGATTGCTTTTTCATGGAATTGAGGTGGAAGAAAATTCCGCAAAAAATTATTTTGAAAAGCCTTTCAAGTAGTAGGACAATCAATACTCTTGTGGACAACAGTCCACCATAACAATGCTCTGTCCACTAAATCGTTAGTGACACATTTGAGTTTATCTTTTTTGGCATATTGTTCTTCATGGAAAAAATCATCAAACTAACTGATAAAAGTGAGAATAGTTTTTCCGTCACATAGCCCATTAAAAGTATGAAATTTGAAATTTCTTTTACTTATCTTGGCTTTTGATAGATTGTGCTTCGAGTGTCGCATTGATCATATGTCATATAACATCTTCGGATTGCGGTCCATCTTGATCGACATAGTAGATCGTTGAAGAGTATCCAGTTGAGCTTGCAAAGTTCGACGTGCTATTTGTTCCTCTTGAAGTTGCATCATGATTATGTCTAATTTTTGCTCTATCGTTGGTTGCGGTAAATGATCTTCAGCCATAAAATCTTCCATAGTTTGATCGAACATCCTGCAAAATCTCAAACAACCTCACACACTTGAAATCTCATTAATGGGATGAGCTTAGCTCAAGTTTTGGGTTTACAAGACTTCTTTTTTTTAAAAATATGGCTTTTTGCGATCTTTCTTCTTTTGCAGGTACGATAATTGATGAATGTCTTCTTCCAACGAATACTTCATCCGTGTAGACTGCATATAACAATCTGCTTATTGGAATTTGGCTCTGTCAAAGTGCATGTATGAAGAGGGGCTTGCTGAAACTTCCGGGAGTAGTTCGGGAAGAGTTTAGTGTGAATAGCTGCTATGGGAAGGTTTGAACTTTTGAATCTTTAGGAAATCTTAAAACCTTAAACTTAAGCTTTTCGGGAAAAAGCTTAATGAAATCATTTTGGTTTGCGATAGTACAAGAGGACGTCGTTGTCCGAATTAGCGGCATCGAGAACATACTACCGCCATGGTCGCTGAAATCATGAAGAGCTTAATCTTTGCTTAAACTTTGCAAAGCTTAAAAGCTAATCTTAATGAAGTTTTTACTCTCTGTTAACTTAAAAAAAAAAAACGTCTTCCAAAGAAGTTTCACGGGTGGTCCTTCATCGATAGAGAGTGATCCTTTGTGATCCAACAACACAGTAGGGGGTTCTTCTCCGCCAGGAACATGTTGGTATTGACGGTTCTAACTGTAGAGCCCGTTCATTCTAGGAGCTTCGCCTTTGTGCGAGATGGTAAGCGATTGGAAGCCCTTGATCTCAGCTTCGCTATGACATCACTGGTGCACAAATCAGTGCTGGATGGGTATGTAGCGAGTGCCAAAAGGTCCTCCAAGAACAAAAGAACTCTACTAAAGCTCATAAAACAAGAAGATAGATTTGCATGACATGAAGAAAAGAGACAAATTGGGTACAATCTCTCCTCATGCCTTGCGTGAGCGTTTCACAAAGCATGTATCTATAAATTTATTCATCTCAAAGCTCAAAAATAGCCCAAATTTACAATTAGTATTCTTTGGCTTTTGTGTTTGCTTTTGTCCAAATAAAGAATAAAGTGGTTGGGCGCCCCAAAAGTCGGGTTGTGCCCAAATACAATGTCCGATAATGAAATATTTAAACCATGTGCCCATGTGCATACAAAAAAATAAATATTTGTCAAGTGTTTCAATAAATAAGCGCGCCTAAATAAATATTAGTGCCACGCCTTTAATGATAAGGCGCGTGTCCATCAAAAATGATAATTTCTTCTAGGTAATTTGAATACACGCTATCGCCCACTACTTCCCAACGCCACTGTTGCATGCTCTACACATCAAATGAAGCATTCACTATTGCTAGAAAATAATAAAATTAAACTGACAAAAGTGAATACCTAGGAGTCTTCAGCTACAAAATAAATAAATAGGTTGGAACTCTATCGTCCTAACCTTAAGTTAATACGATTGCACTCTAAACTCATAAACACCCATTAATTTAAATATGTATTTTGCGGAACCACCCACAGTCTGTGGAATCACCCATGCGCACATTAAATTAACATGACGCCCGAAAAGGACAGGCACCCTTGTCAACTTCTCGCACAAGGAATCCACCTTGTGTACAAGCCTCGACAAATAACTATAGTTTTACGGAGCTCTTGCTAGTCGTTGTGTTTTAAATAACCAAGCATAAGGCCCTTCATTATCGGTCCTCTCTACTTCTGAATCATAGAATTCACTATTGGATTTTTCATCCATCTCACTAACTACTTCATCTCCTGACTCCCTCAAAAACCCTTTTGCGGTAACTTGAATATTGACCCTATTATTTCAAGAACCAATCACAATTGAACTTTTATACAAATCCTAAGTGCACCTTGCTTAGTATAACCAAGATCGACCCAACAACATAGAATATGAAGAGATATTTGACAATGAGCGAACTACTAGGTAATTCACCTGAAATTCTAGTCTAGCAATTACAAATTTCACATTGCGAAGTAACCCCAAAGGAGCCACTTTCCTTTGATCAGCCACATGCTAAAACTATATGAGTAGGTTCTAGATTCTTCAACCCTAATTCTTGCATCATTTGGTCTATCATTAAATTGACTGCTGAACCACCATCCAATTGTACTTCATTCAACAAATGTCCATTGATGGCAGTGTCTATAACTGGTGCTCCTAGATCCACAAATAAATCTACAAATTTTACTTCTTTAGTTATTCTCTTTTTGGATGCATTTGCAATTACTTTAGAAGCGTTAGTCTCAATCCTATTGTTGAGTTTAGTTCCTCCAATGCTGCCCAAAGATCATAGGTCTTATTTATTATTTTTGCTTACTCTTTGCTCTCTTCTTTTGGAGATATGAGTCTTTCAAGAAAAGGAGCTACCCCAACTGAATCTTAGGATTTGCTAGAGGCATAGGTAATAATGGATGGTCAGAGAAATGCTGTGGAGAATTCGACTCAAGTAGCTCTACATCCTTAGATTTATCCCTCACGCCTTCTTTTGATCGGGGACTTTCTTCCTTTAGACCATGCTCCTTTTGTTGTTGTTTTTGTGCTCTAGTAACAACACCAATCATGGGGTTAGCCTTAAAGGTCACCCTATGGGTTATGAATTTAGACCTAACCCCATTCTCTTGCCTTATTGTTTCTACTTCAACTAAATTTGCGGATGGGGTTGAGGGTTCATTAGAAACTTTCTTACCCCTGTCATTAGTTTTGTTATCCTCTCACTTAGAAAAATTCTCTTCGTGATGCCCTTTGCCACTACATCTCCTACAAAGAGGAGTATAGTCTTGATTTTTATGCACATTTGAACAATATGTAGCTATATGACCTTCTTGTTGGCATCGATAACAAATTACTGGCCCCCTAGGCCTTTGTTGTCCACCTTGCCCCATTGGATTATGAAAAGTACCATTTTTTCTCCTAAAAGGAGAATTTCTTCCTCGATTTTCCTATTGTAATTGTTTCGTGGCACTGGAGGTCTGCCTTGGGTAGGCAATCCACGGGGCCTAAAGGTTGATTGGGTGGTCCAATCTCGTAAGTAGTATTATTGTGATCCATGTAATTGTAAATTTTTTGCATCGCACGATCTTGTTGTTGTTGTTGTTGGCCAATCTTGTGCCAACAATTTGTTTCTAAATGCCTTGTTTTTAGACAAAAGGTACAAAATGGAGGATGATTGGGCATTAATCGTGAAGACATCGGGCATTCAATAGCCACATGGCCATAACCATGGCACTTACTACACCAAATATTTGATCTAGTTGGGTTTGAGGTCGAGCTGCTCGAAGGTTGTTGTGCATTAGCAACTTGTGTTGTTATTGAATAAATTTCTTTCAATGGTGCTTGGACCGCACCCATTATTTTCTCTTTTAATTTTCCTAGGGACTTTACAATAATTTCTGCTACTTTATCCTCATCTAAAGTGGATTGAGTCCAAGGCATAGAAGGCATGCCCGTCTGCATCATGTAAGCTGGGATTGAGGTATATGATATTTACAACACTCATTCGTAGTAGTCCAACTAACCTAATGGCTAGAACTCGATATGCTTACTTAGTCTTGCACTTCACTTTCTAAATCTTCATGGCTAGGTCTCTATACTGTGCACTAGAATACTAAGCCTAGGATGTTTATCCCTAAGGGAATTGGTTTTAGGGCATAGATCCAATGGATCTATCAATACATCTCCATTTAGGTTCCTTTTAAGTTTTTTCCTCTCCACCTTTATCTAATTAATTCATTTTATATACTTACTAATTAAAAAACATTCAAAACAATCATCTAATGTTCCAAAAATTTATAATTCTTATATCCCTATTTAAAAGCGTAACCCCTCTCCGTATTTTGCAATTCGTTGTTACTCCTTAATGTTTAAATAATTAATTTATTTTTATTCTTCGACGCTAACGTCCTTCCTCTCCTCTTCGTTAACTAAACATCAAACATGATAAAAAAAAGTTCTTTTCACACTCTTACACGTCCACATACACAATTTATTTTAAGCTCAATATATCCCCTTAATTATTAAATTACCCAAGTGGCAATTCACTCTTTATCTTAATGATCATCTAAGCATTTTTTATATGAATAACATATAAAATTTCAGCATAGACGCTGAGGCTTCCCCTCATGCCATTATATAAATAAATTGTAAATTTTATGTTGTTTATAAAATTTTAATGATTGTAGTTATTTCCAACCTTAGCAAAAATCATAAAATACCCTTACACTTCTCTTTTCGCTCCCCATATGACATAGATTAACATAATGTGTATACTCTTAATCGTGTCAAATCAGAAACACCATGATTTATATGGATATTTTCTTTTCTTTTTTTACATTAAAATGGTTTTTTTCATTTTTTAAGTTTTTAGAAATTTCACTAAAGCATCAAAAGTTTTAGTTTCAATTTTTCCGTGAAAAACCACTCTTTTTATTGATGTAAAACATAAAATTTTTAAATAAAATCTGTAATTTTAACTCCAAAAAACTATTTTAGAATTTTAAAACATGTTAAAAAAATTTCCAAAATCTGAAAATTTTTTAGCAAACTTTTCAAAGTATAGAATTCATGACAAAAATATTATATCTCATAATTGCTCAACCATATATTTTATAAAAAACTATCTATTCTATTTTAAAGCATTTTTAAGCTGTTTTTGATTTTAAAAATATACAATCAAGCATATACAAATGCTAACAACTGTTCAGAGTTGAAAATTAGGTTGTAAGGCATTGTATAAAGATTTTATGTTGTACTATTTATTTTTGTTAAATGAGATAATACACTTACATGATAGTACGAGAGTTGTAATTGCGTTCTTTGGAAGTCGTGTCCTTTGCAGTCTGGCCAAGGGAGGTCTGCCCAGTCATTTTGAATAGGAAGCTCACCATTTCTTGTCTCTCTAAGTTTTCATGTGCCAATTTCATTGTTCCCATGGGAATGGCTATCTATAACTCTTTTAAGATTTAACTTTGATTAATCTTAAATTTAAGGGTTTAGCTTCCATGATTTCAAGTCGATGACTCATGAGGGAAAAAGAGTAATTGAATATCTCCATCATACTTCCATGAAATTAGGAGCCAAGTGGAGGAATGTGAAACCAGGAAATTGTTATCCTAGCTTGCCACTTCAAATCATGTAGGTATATTGAAGCTCCAATTTGGCATCAAGAGAAGGACATGGCGATGATCATAAACAGGAAGGCATTGATCACAATTCTCTCCTCTTGCTCTCTTAATTGCAATTCTGATCAATTTTCTAGCTATGTTAATGCTTTTGGAGCGTTCTATCTCTCTTTCTTCTCCAAATTGTGGTAGCAAAGAAGACACTTCATCATGTTGGCTTGACATCGTTTACATGAAGTGCCCCCCCTCTCCTCAATGTTGCCTCCTTTGAGCCCCCCCCTTAGATGCTTTTTCTCATTGTAAGCCCTCTCTCTCTCCATCATTGCGCACACAGAGATGATCACGCCCCCTCTTCTCTTCACACGACCTAGATTGTAACCAACACCCTCTCTCCCTCTTTTCTCACAATGGCCTCCCTTATTAATTCTTTCATTTTTCTAACTCTAAAGTCTTTAACTTAATTAACCTTGGCTAGACAATGGGTCCATTCTATTGATTTGAAGGAATAGGTACATGGTCTTCTTCCATTGCATCCTTACACCACTCAAATACAATCCATAACCTCACTTGCTTTAGATGTACTACACATTCGTAAATTCTTGTGTTGACCCTCATCAAAAGAGTTTGAGTTTTCCAACAAGGTTGAATCAAACTCTTCCATTGGCATGTGCATCACATCTTGAACTATTTGTAATTGCTTCATAAATCGTTGTCCACCAAGAATCACCTCATAATTATTGTTCTAACCAAAATCAATGATGGCAAAGGTATGTTTGTACTCAATGCCACATGAAGTAACAATCACATTCTCTAGCAGTCAAATAGGGTTCTCTAGGCTCCCATCTGTGCATTGAAGGTTCATTCAAGTTTGCCTAACAATGGGTCTTCCCGATTTATCCCATGAGCTTTTTCTTTTTTATGTAGCAATGTGGATGCTTGCATTGCTATCTAATATGGCTATAGATTCTATCCCTTCATATATAATAGGTAGAGTAGTATTGCCCTCATTTTTTTCTCTGTATTATAGAAGGTATATGCAAAAGAACGCTTTATTGATGTATGGGCCAAGATTGGATGGATCTATTTAAATTCTAGATGTTTTCTTGCCAAGTCTAAGAATCCCCCGAAAACCTCTAATTAGTAACAAGGTCTTATTTTCTCTATGTGATAATAATCCCTTAGGAAAATTTTAAATGGTCATAGCTGAGATTCACTAAGTAAATCTATCAGATTTTATCTAAAACTCCACCTTCCTCTCATACAAGAACTTCTTTGTACCGACATCACCTGGCCAGACTGCAAAGATCGTTCTCCAAACACAATAACTATGACCACATTTGCATTAAATTAATGTAAAAATTTGGTAACAATGTGCCAATTGTGTGCAATTTTGTGAAAAAATTTAGCATTGTATGGTATGTCTCTAGGTTTTGTCAGAGTGTTTTTCCTTCCTTAGAAAGTTGATGGGCATGGGATGAGATAACATATTTTCTCATCCTATTGTACTTATGTACATTTGTACTTTCTCACTTTTTTCTCATTCTCTCCTCACTAGGGGCATATTCATCTTTAAGTGGGAGGTTGTTGGAGATAAAGGCACATATCCCTAGCCACTTGTGTATTAGTTACACTGATAGTACCCACACACCAGTGCACTGCAAGTGGCATGTGCCCATCCCATCCCATCCCATCCCATCATTGTCTCTTCATTCTTTGTTCTTTCAATGACATTTAAATAAGGGAAGGCCAATCACACATTGTGACTATTGGAGTTCCCACATCTTGTGTCTCTTACTTTGCTCTCTTGCTCCTTCCACCATAGCTCTTGCTTTCACTCATGGGCTTCGACTATGGGCTCACTCCCTTAGGGAGAAGGGAGAGGGGGAGGGAAGGGGAAAGAGAGGGAGAAGGGAGAGAAGAGAAGATGGAAGGGGGGATGAGGCAGGGGAGAGAGTGGGAGGGAGGAGAGGGAGAGAGAAGAAAGAGAGGATAATGAGAGAGAAGTTTTAAAGAGAGAGATAAGAGAGAAAATGTTACTTTTATTGATGTTTGCCTTGGCATATATTTATAGTACGGTGTTTTAGCTACTAAGAATAGTACTTGGAGTGAGCAATATGATTGAATGGATGTCCATACTATCAAGCTTATTTAGATATGTACACAAACTTTAATTTTTAGAATAGGATTTGATTTATATTAAATGAAATTTAATTATTGGTCTCTTTAACTACGAAATATTTTTTTCGAAATTAAAAATAGAGTGCGTTTTAATTTTTAAATATCTCGTGGTTCAATATGAATTGAATTTGTATTTGTTAAAAATATTAGATAATCAATGTATTATTTTATTCGAGTGAAAAATAAAGAGGGCATACAAATACAGAGAGGAGAGAGAATACACATACTTAATAAGAGGAAAGAAAAAGATGAGCAAGAAGAGAGTCAAGGGAGTAGAGAGAGAAGAGAGAAAATAAGATATATCTTTATCTACTTGTATACAAACTCTATTCTACATGAACTTAACTCTAATGCATGATGGATCCTATTATACATGTATTTAATTGACATATGTAGGTTCCAAACATCCCATATATCTAAATGGGGGGTCTTTACAGATACATTGACATGCCATAAATGACTTCATGCACTTGTATTTTCTTTGATTCTGTTGTAGTGATCATCTTGTTGGTGACATTTAGCACGCTTTGATAGGATGTAATATGTACATAATGGAGGGTGATGGATAGTGGTATAGCCATCCTTGTAGACAGAGATGGATATCATCAAGTCTGATCATCATCCTCTAGAATTGTGCTACAATATCTCTTTAAAAGGTTCTACACTTGTTGAGAATTTATAAGCTAAGTAAAAGGAGGCCACCTAGCATGTTAGTGACCCTTTGGAGAAGAGTAATAAAGTATGTTTTTGCACTAATTGAGGTAGTTAAGAAGTATATCCAAACTAAGACTTAATGTTAAGAAGGGATCACAATTTAGCCATTAGATGTCAACTATCTATTCTTTGCACTCTCATTGTCCATCCTAATGACTGCTTTTTGTTAGAGTCTTACAATGAATTGAAGATTTCTTTATATTGGAGGAAAGTGCCATAGTGACTTTTGATTGGTCTTGTTGAGGTCATGAACATCAACAATTCATTGTAGAGTGTGTGATAGTTTGAAATCTTAAATTGGAGGGGTAGTTTGAAATCTTAAATGGGAGAGGTTAGACCTTAATAGAAATGGTGGTTGATTTGGACATAGAAATGTCATGTTGCCAACATGGCACCTTGGGGCGATGGTAGTAGCTCAAAATACTTTACTTGATGACCAGAGTTGATTCAGTAGCATTGAAAAATGTAATATCATATTCGTCAATGTTTTCATCCTTGTGATCATGGGGCAATCATGTGCTTCTTGTCGCACATGCAACATAAGATCGCAAGCTTGTAGTATGATCAGTTGTTGTATAGTATACTATTGCAAGCCCTTGAGAATAGCATCAACATTTTACTATTCATACTGTGTCCATGGATATGGTCCCATGTAAGATCAAGTTTGACAAAAAAGAAAAATTTACCTGATTGTGTTCATACTGTCCCATGTAAGCTCAAGTTTGACAAAAAAGAAAGATTTATCTAATTCTGTGAATAGTTTTGAGATGTAATGTCATGATGATATTCAAGGGTTACTTTGCTAAAGGAGGTGTGCTAATGGCCTATTAATGATTGTGTGGATAGTTTCAAGTTGCCTTTAGTAGCGATGGCTGATGAAGAAGGGCTATTGATTCCCCCATATTGGTGGCTAGAGATAAGAGCATTGGTTGAGGATGGATAAGAGCTACTAGCATCAATGGATGTATATCTATCTACCATAGTGGGAGGCATTGATTTGGATCATAGGAGAAAAACACTTTGAAATGCAGTACCACTTATGTGAGATTATTTATTTATTATTAGTATTATAAAAACTTTTTTGGGATGGTGAACTGTGGTCCATCATTTTTAGTCAAAGAAGTGCTTTAAGGCTCAGATACTCTACAAGTTCTTTATGTTGAATAAAGGGGTTTCTTAAGCCTCAAGCCAGTAGGGTAAAGGTGCCGGTAGTATGGTAGCTACTGATGGCCTTAGAAATCTTATATTTTTCTTCAAAATTTCTACATCATTGCTTTCCCTTGATTATAGAAGTCTGTAAAATAAATTTGTGCACTCATAATGTGAACATTGTGAAGATGGAGACAAGAATTGTAAACCATGACTAGCAAAAAACACCCACCAAAAGTTTGCACATAAGGACATCTCTAAAAATGATAAGACCCACAAGAAGTAGAGGGAGATTTGAATATGCCTCCCCCAATAAGAATTGTGAATGTCATACAGAGAACATAACCACTTCACCATCCACTATGAACTGTTATTGGTCTTCATATGCAACAAGAAAATGCAAAATGCGATATTATTGGGGGCCGCAACTTTAGTGGCCCCCTTACCCTATACCTTGCAATTACCATTGAGCAAAGAGAGAATGCTTGTTGATGATGATCTTGATGCCTTTGATACTTTGGATGGATGGGTGAAGTCTTCCTTGATGTTGATCAAGCCACGAATCACCTTGCTCTAACACCAATTTTGCTGCCCTTCACCATACAATAGACAATATTAACCAAAATGGAAAGAAACACAATTTGAACAAGAGAGAAAATTGAGTCAAGAGAGCATTAAGCATTGGGCACAATATCCCTCTATGCATGAGTGAACACCTCTCCCAAGCATGTGTTTAGGGCTTTGCATTATCTTCTTGTGCTCAATGTACATTGTAAAAGTATATTTTTTTGGTTTTTGCTTTCTTTCCATAAACACTGCACTTTTGGCTTGATAATATTGAACCCCTATGTGGTAAACCTCTTCTGAGGTTTACAAAAATAATTATTTAACTTTTGAGGTCTTCCACGAAGGTTACAACCAAATAAAATAAATTGCACATATGCACATACGATAATCTTGTGCTAGAGAGCATGCACAAATAGTTTTTTTTTTGCTATTAAAGCACCCAAAAATAGCAAGTCCTTGCATATTAAAATGCACTTTCATAAATTTATCTTCCAAAAGCACAAATTATGTGACAAGTGTCACACACATGCACATGTGTAACAAGTCAATATCATGTGGCAAATAGATAAATAAAAAGGTGGCTAATTTGATGGTTTTGGCAAGGTCATGCCTTTATACTTTTAAAAAGGAAATTGATTGATCAATTTCTATGTTTTAATGTCCGTTTGGAAGCAATTAAAGTTCCATAACTATATTGCCATACTATTAATACTTTCAAAGAAAATGTTAGAATAATTTGCTTATTTAAATGTATGAAAATGGATTTCTTCCCATATGGAAATCTAGAATCACAAGCTTAGAAGATGGGAAAGTGTTGTGGGATCCCCACTTCCATTCCAATGCCTCATGGGACATGCACATCACTGCTTTCAAACTTTCGTGTAGAGAAAAAACACTTATCAAAATATTTCCCACGAGGAAAGTTGTTCAAAACTTCTTGTGTTTTAACTATGTGAATGAGCCCATATATTTCACCTAGACACATTGTGTGTTTCTTGTGATACAAGCTATGCTTACTACAAAGTGGGATACAAATGAGTTGAGAAGTTTTTTGCATGTCAAGACCACGTTTGCTTTTAACTAGCACAATTGAAGTGTTTGTACTCAACTCTCTAGGACGAAATTTCTGGCATTTTAGAAACAAAGATGATGATTTTAAACTTCGTACATTTTGGCAAAGTTTGGTTAATCATGTCACCTTCTTCGACTTGCTATAGGAGGTTTCCTTATTTTGCAAGTTCCTCATCAATAAAAGCTTTATTTGTTGAAAAATGACCAGCTTAGTCTCTCTAGTGCGGAATCTAGAAGTGTAGACACAATTTGGTGCTACAAAATTTTCAAGTGGCACAATGTGTGTGTGAAAGGCTTCTTTGTTGGGGGGGCGGGGGGGGGGGGGCGCGGGTGGGTGTAAATCTAAAACTGCCCTCAAAATTCTCTAGTCAAAACTACCACACTGAAGGGTGGCAAAGCGGCAGTAAAGTGTTATATCTGCATGCATGCGAATGCGACAGAGTTGCATGATGATGATGATGATGATGATGATGCCGATGATGGCAGTGAACCAATTCATGTTAACACAATAATTGGTACTAATCCTTTGTGTTGTTTTTGTGTTTACAGATCAGCCCACCATGACTCTCGATGATGCTGACCACAACCCTGATCACCATGATGGCAGCCATTGCCTCACTAATCCTCCCCCTTTGTTTCGCCCATTTGGGGCAGCTCCCGATCTGCAGGCCGGACATGATGATCATGCTAATATTGATCAGAGCAATCTTTTCAATGGAGGCAGTCACCGTGAAGATGCTTATGTCCAGAGGGGGTGCTTGCTGAACGTCTTTCATCCTTTCCACCCAGAACAAACAGGGCAGCAGTTCTCCAATCTATGGCTTCACAGCGCAGATCTGGATATGGCGGCTGCTGCCCCGCCGCAGAGGGGGGATGGATTTACCTCCAAGCAAGGACTGCAAGTGGTGGCCCTTGACGACGACACCACGGCTGCGGTAGGGGAATTGAAAGAGGTGAGCATCAGCAACAAGATTGACCCATATGTGCAATCAGACAAAAGCATAGAAGCCAACAGCAACAGCAACAGTAACAAGATCAACAACAACATAAACATAGAACATGCGGATGCCAACATCATTATCAAATCCACTGATGATGATGACAATGATGATGATGATGCTGACCATGAGCATTATGATGGGTTCACAGCTCACTCTGCTTCAGCGCAGTGGAGCCTGGAGGAAATCCATGCCTTGCTCAATGCTGCTGCCACATGCTATCTCCATGATAAGGCTTGGGACATGCCTGCTCCCAAGAGATGGGCCCTTGTGGCCACTCACATGGCTAACAAGGGCATCCAGCCCCGGTCGATGAATCGCATTGCCAGCAAGTTTTGGAGTCTGATAAATCTCTATCGACAGATCCAGACATGGAATTCTACCCACAGAAGCTTGGGGGGCAAGAGCAGGTTGCCGTCTTATGAAACCATGTCTAGTGAGCAGAGGAGGAAGCATGGGTTACCGGCCACTCTCCACGCAGAAGTATATGAAAAATTAAAGGAATTCTACAAGTTGACTCGGATGGATGATGGTGTGCTGGATGCTAAAAGCGAGGTAGAAGCTAGCAAAGCTGCAGGGGCTAGGAAGGAGGCTACTAAGGCATACAGATTAAGGGAGCAATCTCGAGACGAAGATGCAGAGGAGGATGGATTGAGAGAGAGAGCATCAGGGAAGGAAAAATATCATCAGGGAGCTCAAATAAGTAACAAACTGGTGATACCAGAGAGACTTACACAGGCTAAAGGCAGGGGTGGGAGTAGGGGCAGGGGTGGGTTCCGGGGTAGAGGTAGGAGTACCTATACTGGAGATCCTAGAAGAACCCCTGTATTGAAGATGGGAAATGGTAAGCAAGTACATCCAGATAAGGAAGATGGTGGAGCTGAACAAAGTAGTAGCTCAGAAGGAGAGGATGAGCATGAGAAGGATGAAAGTATTGACGCGGACAGTGAAAATGATGAGGATGACAGTGATGACGAAGTCGAAGACAATGACAATGATAATGGTAAGGTGGATGCCAATGTTAAAGATGTCGATGAGGATGACAGTGACAATGAAGACGATGACAACACCAGTGATGATGTGAAGGTGGGTATCAATATTAAAGATGAGGATGATAAGGACTGTCATGAGTATGAGGACAAGTATGGTGATGATGATGAAGTAGAAGTTCATGGTAATGGTAAGTATGATCACAGTGAGCCTATTCATGCAGGGCAGCGTACCCAGCAACACAAGCATGATCACAGGGGGCCTATTCATGTAGGTCAGCACACCCAGCAACACAAGCATGGAAACAGAAGAAAGGCTGGTCATAGTTCATGTGACACATGCATGACCATGAAGGTAGAGAAGAAGAGGAAGAGGACCAAAGGAGGGAATGGGAAGGAGAAGAGGAAAAAGAAGACACCACAGCAGGCGCATCTGCACTGCGGTGCCATTGATCATCAACAGCGGCAGCAACAGCAGGACCAAGGCCACCATATCCATCATGCAGACCATCCATTGGGCCTTCCAGCTGATGCCGACATCTGCGACATCTTGTTCCATCACATGGATTGTACCGCTGGTCAGCTGTCTGCTTACATGCAGGCAGTCACCATGAACATAAGCACTATCAATAACTTCATCAGTAAAATGGGACACTATCAATAACCTCATCAGCAAAATGGGGCATATCAGTAACATGGGATGAGCATCATCAGGTTTCAGGCTCTAATTTATCCATTATCTTGTTTGCATCTGATGCTTTCTTTGTGCTCTTGGAAGGATGTGCTACTGTTCTTAGTAATTATATTAAGAGAAAAATATGGGTTTTTGACCATTTTTTGGGCTGAACTATGGAATGCAAGTAAGCTTTTAGCATGAGCATGAATCTTCATTGAAGAAAGGATGTATATAGCTGAACTTGTGCTTTTAACAGTCCATGTTTCCACAATATCTGAATCCTGATATGACAGCCATTTTGAAACAAGTCTTTGATTACAAAGGTGAAATGAGTGTGTGACCATATCCTCTCAAGCTTGAGTGACGTTTTGGTTATCTTAAGGAACTTTATCAAAGCTTCATGAACATATGAAGCAAATTATAAAGCTCGAGGGATGTTTTGGTTGGCTTAAGAAACTTGACTATGATGTATGAAGCCAAAGTTCTTTTGAAGGCGACAAGGCTAAAAACCTAACTAACTAATTAAGAGGTTATTAGCCCAATGAACTAAACATGTTTTTTGTAAAACCCCCTAGTTGGCCTTGAGAGGCATGTGGGGGAGCTTTAGAAGAAGAATACCTTTCAAATTAGAAGCATAATATACCGTGCTTATTTTGTTCTAGCAAGTGATGTTGAATTGAAGATGTCTAGTTTTTCAAATATACTTTTAGATACAATCATTTTTCTTTCATAAATTGTCAATGTTATTCCTTCTCAATACAACCACTATCATAATACACATGACCTTTCTAGTTAATGTCACTTGTGTGAAATTGCTGGGATCAGTGGCCATATCAGTATACACATGCAATATACTATGATTAATGTCTTTGTAAGCTGTACTTCAGTGGGTTATATCATGTGAAAACCTGATTTTGTAGAGACTATTCGTTTTTACTAGTGGGCCTTGACCCATGCTATCTTGACTTTGTTCAAAGAGAAAGTTTACCAATTTTAACTAGTCATTGACACCCAAAGACTCATGTAGGGAACTCTAATACCTTATGTCACTTGAAAATATTTCATCCTTTATTGACTGATGTAAACATTGAGAATAAGATAAATGATAGAAAGTTGTCTTTCATGAACATAGGTTTGATTCTTGTTATCTAGTATGGGGGGATTCCTTAGAAGCCATTCAAGTTAAATGGGAGAAAGGTATGTTTTCATGTTAAATGATGGTCACAAGATAATAAAAGTTGCTATTTTGTGCTCAATTTACAATTAATTGTTCTATGCTCTATCTTTTTTATGCATTGGATATGCTTGTAACATATATTTATTCCACAAAAATTTCCTTCCATGATTTGAATAACTTACAAGCAATATACCATGAAAATAATGTCAGCACCAATATTGTGCCAAGTTTGTTGACACATATTTCTTCATATATGTTGCACTAAATTTTTCTAATTCCATTGTAAGTGCCCTAAAGCATTAACTATGAAAATGATGTGAATACTAATATTGAGCTTAGGAAAATTAGGTTTCCTCCCAAGTTTGATGTGTGCGACTCATTTCCCAACATACTTTGGAAAAAATAGGCCGACAATTGCAAGCGATGAAAATATGTTATTATTCTAAAGACTTTCACGATATGCAATAGACTCAGTAACATTGAATGTATATAATACATTGATAGTGGATGGATAAGTCAAACTAGAGTGAAGCTCAAAGTTTTTTCATGATAACAACCTCATGCATGAGCATTATGAAGCTCCACTTACAAAACCACATAAAGGACTAGAACATTTAGGGCATGATCATGAGGAGTAGTAAGCTTCAAGATGGCATATGAGGGCATGTCAAGTAGTAATAAAGGAGCCATTACTACCATTTTTAAGGCATTAATTACATGAGACTAGGGAGGCTCCCACATGGTGAATCTCCCCATACAAGCTTCCTCCTCCAAACAATAGCATGATGAGGCAAAGCATGAGTGGAATCTAGTAAAGGTGGGGAAGAATGGGAGGCCATGGAGGTGGATTACCTCTGTGCTACTACAACCAAAGATATAGTCAACATGGAGGACATTGAGAAGCAACAAGAGGAAATGGTAGATTTAGGATCGCAAAAGGTGTTTTGGGTGCCTATGGCTTTCTCCTTGCAAAGCATCAAATGTAGATATGCCAATTTTAGCATAACTGGAGTCTTCTTCTTCTTCATGGGAAGGATTCCCTTTGAGGATTACTTTGGAGAGTAATTCCTCTCAGCATACTTGTCTAGGGCAACTCTACAACAATATCGCTTCATTAGCAAAGGTTTCTTCCTTACACTTGTGGGATCTGAAGAAGAGAGGAATTGGATCTTGGGCTTTGCAATGGGCTACAAAGGCAACTATGTTTATGTTCTTTCTTGGTCTCCTCAGTTCTTTCTTATTGATACCCTCCTAGCGCATGAATATCCCATTTAGGTCTCTTTCCCTAGTCTTCCTGACTAGTTTGAAGATGAGATTCCAATGTTGGTTGAGGCCCTGAGCTGTATGTTGTATCTTCTAGCCCCTTATGAAATCTTGCACTATCACAAGCACACTTGCATTCTCTAGGATTTGGTGTAAGGGTATTATGAGGGTGACCCTGAGTTCTTTGAGCTTTTTGATCCTCATGGGATTGAAATCACTATTGATAAATTTTCATTCTTCGCAGACTCATGTTACCTCTATCATAAGACATGGCATTTTGCCAAGGATTGCCCTCAAAAGAGTGCTAATGCTGAGAACTTGATCAGAAGAAGGAGATATGTTCATATGAGAAACCTTTTGAGACTTCTAAAAACCAGGAGGACAAAAAGAAGCAAGCATTTCAAAGGGTCAACAAATGAGAGAAGCCTTTGACTTCTAGGCAATAAGACGCTACAAGCTAATTTGGGGAGGTTACTAGAGGTAAACCCCCCTTCAAAAATGCTTCTAAAGTTGGCAAAGGGAAGGGAAACATCCCCCTAGGAGGAAAAGCATACCAAAACAAGGCTAAGGATGGAAATAGTAACATGCTAGAGGAGGAGAAAGAAGCACAAGATTCTCTTTGCATCTCTCATAAATTGGTTGATTTGTTGCACACCACTCTTCCTCGAATCAACACATCTTTACTTGGCATAAACATTAGAAGAATGAGGCTTTGAGGGAAGCTTGCTTGGACTGTGCATACATCAATTAAGATGCTTGGTGGTTGGCTTCCCTTCCCAAAAATAGGCATTTGTCGAGTGTCTAAGTCTAATCACACTCCCTTGGAGGTGATTTGCTAAATCATTTCCATTAGCAACAATGATGTTGGCTTGCCGCTTTTCAAGTTTTCTTCATTCAGGAAAAGTATTATTTAAGCCAAGTAAAGGTTGCATGCACTACAAGGGATTAGACTCAAAGATGGCCTCATTGACACATGTTCTTAACTGAGAAAGAAAACCTATAAGTGTGTCTACCGTCATGAAAACAAGCATGTCAAGAGACTCATGTCACAAAAGTAAATTTATTTTTTGACTTATAAACATAGTTTTTTACTCTCTCATATATGCAACAAGCTTGTAATTTCATGCATTATTGGATGCAATATTAGCCGTGCTTTGTGCATAAAAAGAAAGAGACATGCTAGTTGAATACTTGTGGGTCCAACCACAGCTTTCCAATTGGCAACTCCCTAGTTCCCCGCCCCCGCCCCCGCCCCCCCCCCCCCCCCCCCCCCCCCCCGCCTAGTTCTTATTGTGTGTGATATTATCTTTATGAATCAAACATAGATATAATAACATAGTTTGAGTCAACAAAATGTTAAATGAAATACACAACAGGAATTAAAGTAGGCCCAAGACGAACCGAATGGTAAAAGGAAAGTTCTTGAATTATGTATTCACAACAATACAAATTACGTGAGGACATTTAAAACTTCACTTGCTAAAAAGTTTTGACAAAGTATAGGATGCATGGCAAGTCACCATGTCTTGCAAAATAGGAGATATGGTAAAGCCTAAAGACACATGATAAGTCCCAAAATATATCCATAAATATTAGTGTAATTGCTATCAATAGATTAAGAGCCTTCGCTCTATCAGTATCTATGGGATGACAATGATCCATGAGAAATTTCGTGGCTTCTTTGAAGATGTTCATATTTGACTCATATACATAGTTGGAATGATGCATATATATATTGGCTTGGGGTAGTTGCACCTTCAACATATTTAGATAAGCAATATCAGTATCTACGGAATCTTATAGTACTCCACCCAACAAAGTTATTACTCGGATCGAATTCATAGCATCTTCATATGTTGCCCCTAGACTCTGCCCTTGTTTCTCTCCCTTTTTCTTGAAAATAGAAGCTTGCATTGGGTATCATGCTCATCAAGTAATGTTCTTGATTCATTACAATTAGAACCATACTTGATGAGGAATGAAACCTAACAACAAACCTTAGATAATGTATTGTATCAAGACACATAAAGTAATATTAAAAACCTTACAATTGGAATTATAAATACCATATTAGAGAATTTGGAAATCTCCTAGGTTCCACTTTCAAATAAGGAGTAAAGACTTGATCAAGTGGCTAAATCTTAGCCCCATGTTTGAGAGTGGGACTTGGGGGGATTTCTTGTATAGTATCTAGGAAAAATTGCACCTTCAAGTAAGGGGATAAGATTTGACTATGTGTCCAAATATTAATCATATTAGGAATTTCCAAACTTCATAAAAATTCCCAAATTCCTAAATATGTGGTTTATAGAAATAATAGTCCATGTACTACCTATCAAAACCTCAACATGTCCCAAAAGATCTATATTGGGCTAAAAAATAAAATGGATCACACAACACAAACATTTTGAAAATATAGCTAGATAATGGTAAATGTATAAATGTGTATAGTGGGGGAATTTACTTTGAGAAAGAGGTCTATACTTCATACCTATTTGTTGTATATAGAGTAAACTAATCACTAAAGAGTCATGGATTAAAAGATGTGTCTATTTATTGGGCACTAAGTAGACTAAATTGAAGAGTCATGGATTAAAAGATGTGTTTATTTAGATCCATTATGCATGCCTGTTGGCTATTGGTTGCAATAGTTTGGATATCATGCAATGTATTGGATGTAACCAAACACTAGACTAGCCTCATGATCATTCTTTGCAATTGTTTAGATATCATGCAATGTATTGGATACTAGGCTTTAGTATAGCATTTGACATCACCAAAGTGTGTGATATGTTAGGCCTCATTGATGGATGTAGCCAGCCATGTTTCAAGTTTCAATGGATCTTCTTGACAATCTTCATCCTCTCACCTAACCTGGTTGCATTTTGTAGCCTCTTGATCATGAGGCTAGTCAACATTAGGGAAATGATGGCTTGGACCAAAAGATAGAGGATCTAACATTGTGGCAATGAGAACAAAAAGATACTAGGCAAGAAAAGTCTTTGAGGTTCCTAGGACAATATATGGATATGAAGCACAACCTGGATGGAGAAATAATACTTGGAAATCAAATAATGAGACTTAGATTGCCTTCTACAATGCCACAACCTTGAATAGAGAAGTTCTTGCTCACATATCTCACTCATGAAGGCACGGAGTGGACTATGACCCTAAAATGAACCAAGTCCCATTCACGTCATCCAACACATTAAATTAGTAGGCTGTTAACATGGTAGCACCAAGAATGAGACTTTACATGACATATTTGTTGATACTTGCATTTACATCAAAGAGTAAGGGATGGAGACCTTCCTCTTCTAGTTCTCTTCTTTGATTAAGTAAAGCGAGGAGCAACCTAAGATAATTATAGGTAGTAATGAAGGAAAAGTCTAGAAAATCCAAAAAATCTATCATAAAGCACTTGAAGGAGGGAACCAAGTCTTGCTCTTGAAACATGAGACTATCCTCTTCCCTTCAAGCATTGGCAAGGCCATAGTGCGTCACTTGATGACTTTCAATACATGGTAGAAAAGGATGTTGGCAAGGTATTCGATGTAGAAGAGTAGTAGCAAATTCTCATATTAGAGAAAGATGGCACTAGAGAGGATGGTGGGCATGACCATAGGAGCCTAGCAAGAGAAAAAAAGCATGAAATGAGAGTTGAGTGACATCAAGGGGTTGTTTCTCAATGCAAGGTAGGCTAGTTCATCAATTGATTCAATTGCTGACCTAGTGCAAATGAAATTTCTTAGCAAGCCATTGAAAGTAGAAACTTCAATCTTAGAATAGCTGATGGATACAAGGTCCAATGAGTAGGAGTGCTAAAAGACTAGCCTATCATGATTGTAGGAGTTAACTTTCTAGCAAGCTTCATGCTCATGAAGGGCATGGATTCCAACCTATTATTGGGCTACCCCTAGATGTGAAATGCTAGACTCATTGAGGAATGGGATAATGAGGGGATAATGGAATGGTCTTCTTGGGCAATAGATGAGATGTGGCTAGAATAGAGATAGAGAGCTAGAGATTTATGCCTATTGACTTGGATACTATCTCCAACATGCTCTAAGGAGACATTAATTGTGCAAATATGATTGTGGCACTCAACAAGTATATCCTCTATCTAGAAGATGGGTAGACTTAGATGCACATGCTAGCTACTCAAGACTTGCCATTTACACAAGAAATTGAATATAATGAGGCCTATGAAGGGATGAGTTAATAGGATGGAGAAGGGCTTGCTCTATAGACATGGCTAAGGTTATCATGATTAGGTTGGAGCTTGATAGTGCTTGTTCTCAAGATAAACCTAGAACCATCTCAACCCATAATCAAGGGTTTGATATTCCCACTAATGAACCACAAGGAGCTTAGGAAAATCCTCACTCAATGGTGATGGTGCCCAAGGAAAATTCCAAAGCTAACTTGCTCATCCATTAGGATCGGAAATCATTACAAATGGAACTTTTGTTAATCACTAGATTAGGGAAAGGGCTAAAGACAGTCTGCCACATGTACAAGAATATGATATTTTTTCTCCTCTATTTTCGAGATAGCAGAGTCCATTTTTTGGATTACTCCTCCTTTTTAGTTGAAATCTCTGAAATCTAATGTCTTTCGGTAGTCGAAAAGTTCCTAAAGCTAATAAAAGATTACAAAAGATGTCATAAAAATGGAATGAAGTTAATACTATTTGTCTTGAATGTCAAGAGGTATTGGAATTTTCCTTTTTGGAAAGTCAAGAGGCATTTGAATAGTCTTTTTGGTGCCCATTGTATTTTCATATGTCTTATTGACATTCGCTTTGAGTTCATTAACATTTTCTCTCTAAGTTTGTTTCCTTATAGATTATCTATGCTCCCATTTTTTTGTAAATGGCATTCATAAGCCATTCCTCTCATTTGATAACCTGTTGCATAATCTTTAACAAAAGTGTAGATGGGAAGTGGGCCCGACTTGTTTGGTATAAATGATTAGGTTACCATGGTGCCATTTTGCGGTTCTCACAAGGTGAACAAAACAAAATAAGAGGATATCAAATAATACTACTAGTGACATTTCATTGGTTTCAAAATCATAACCCAAGTGTGGTTTGGTCATGTGCAATATGTTTTCATGGGGAGGGATATATACTTGCCTCCAAATGAATGTCTTTCTTAGAAAACCCATTATACATTTTATTTTGAGTTAAATATTATATAAAAATATTTTTTTTCATAAAAGCATGTACTAAATAATAGATTATTAGTGTTAGATATCTTTCCATTGACAATTTCTAAATGGAAGCCTATGGAGAGGCTCAATGGTACATTCTATGCAATTCATAAAGAATTTGCAGACATTACCTATATTGATAAAACCACATGTTTTTTTTGTGAAGGTGGGATTTTTATATATTATGCACAATAAGTGGTTCCTTCAAGAGCATGTGCATTTGGATATATTTTGGATTTTCCATTTCCAATAATACATTTGTGAATTGGGAGACTCTTGATGAAGCAACATTGTAGAGCTTTAAACTTAGAATAGCCCAAGACATTCAAAAGACCATGATTCTTGAAAGGATCTTGAGAAAAATACGCTTGTCATGGTTTGTACCCTTACATGTCTTTGTATCTTGTTTTAAAATAACAAATTTATAGGGGATGAAGGTTTCATGGCTAAGTAAAAAGTTTTTGGAGGAGGATTTAGATAACATTCTAGAACTATTTTGGAAATTTAGGGAGTATGACCACAAGGGTGCTTTTATATGGTGCAATACATGCCCTTAGTCTTTGGCTATGCCTTACTACATCTCTCAACAATCTCATGCTATGGGTTTTTATTATAGGAGGTACAAACTTAGATATGGTAATTGGGTTTGTTTAGATTCTTATATTGATTGTACTCCATTGAAACTCAAGGTGCAAGTAATTGGACGGGAAGCAAAGGAGTTTAATATAACTTCTAACTAGAGTATAAAGAATCTCTAAGCGATAGCTTAGAGTTTCTAGACAATATAACTCCTAGACATAAGTTCAAGATAAATGGTACTACAATTGGAAGAAGAGTTGAATACTGAGTTTTGAACCATTAATATATAAATAATTCCAAGTTTATTTTTTCTCACAAACATTGTTCCTAAAAATATTGTTTAATAGATACTCATATGCATTACAAAGAAACACTTGGCATGAACTTTGAAATTTAATACGATTCTATAAGAAAAAATGCATTTCATGTGAGTAAGCTCTAAAGATGTTATCATAGTTCAAATGTATAAAGAAATAAATACAAGGGTATTGTTTAGCTCTTTCTAATCCTTAGTTTCTCCTCCCTTTGGACTTTTCTCCTTCTCTAGCATAGTTTCTTATTCTTCTTCATTTTCATTAATCATCATTAGCTTCCTTATAATAGTTTTTTTTTGTTGCTAGAAGAATTTGAATTTCACGGGCACCCTCTTTACATGAGGGTTCAAAGGAGATGGATTGAACTTTAAATGAGAAAGTTTGGGCTGTCCTTTCTTTGTAGAAGCTATGATAATCCTCTTGAGGCTGACTTGCTCCTTGTCATTGTTGCGTTTACCTACCCCTAGGATTTTCCCTTGGAATTTTTAGGTGAAAGAAGGGAGTCAAGGTCCACTGGTGTACTTGCCCTATTCAAAATTAACTAAATACACCTCTCCCTTATCAACCACATATATGGCTCAGGTAATCTTTATACTAAAACAAAGCACATAACAACTTAGTTAAAATTATAGGAGACTTTTAATTTCAAAAAAGAAGATAGAAGGCTTATATTCACCTTGTTTGCGTTTAGTAAATTTGAATCTATTATTCAACAAACATTCAAAATGATTCTCCATTTGCAACTATGTGAGTCACTTTATAGTGGGACCTCTTGAAAGAGAAACTTGAAAGGTCTTTAAGAATCAACAATGTCTTCAAATTTGGTGTTCAAGTGGGTAGTAACAAGTCTAGCAACATTGTAAATGAAAACTTATTAACCAACACTAAAGAACTGATTTGCAACAACTGACCTAGAAAATAAGGAAAATCCAAAAAATGAGGAAACACAATTGACAAAATATTTTTGCCATGCCATGAAATCCAAAAAGAGAATTCATAAGGATAACATCTCGAGCAAGAATGTTGATATAGACTAGACTTCAATGTCCTTTGTAAAGTAAATATTAATTAGTAACAAATATGAAAATTAATAGCCAAAATTAAGAACCTATCAAGGACATACATTTCAACATACAAAAAAAGATATGGAAGTGTGCTAAACTAGCAAAAAAAAGATTAAAGCCTTTAATATTTGACCAAATTTTGAAAACAGATCCAAGAGAGAAGTGGATCGACAATAAATATACAGTTAGTGATATCATTGCTAAGAGAAGCAATGTATGGCTTGTATAAAAGTAGAGCTCAAAATAAGAGAATGAAGGAATTTGATAGCTAAATAAATTTTCACCTTCACTTTCAATCTTCTCTTTAATTTTTTGATCCTCAAGAACAACACCTACTGTAGGATAGAAGTGAATAACATATTCAACAATAGGCTATTTCTCCTATTTGGACAAATTTGGGGGAATATTTAGGATCTCAAAGTCTTCATGATTAGTAGAGGGTAAGGGCTTCAATGAAAATAGAAAAGAGGGGAGAGAGGTGAAGAACCCAAGAGCACACACACAAAAGCAATGGAGAGTTGAGAACATAGAGAGACAGGGTTGAAATCTTCTTTTTCTTCTTCTTCTTCTTCTTTCTTCCTTCTTCTTCCACACAAAAGAAGTCTACAACATGATAAAAAACTAATATGAAAGTATGCAATGATTGTGTATGCTCTTGTGAAATATTCAATTAAATCTAATGAGTAGGTGGAGATAGTGAAATCCTCCAACTCTTGCCTACTTAAGAAGTTGGTGAATGATAAGGATGTAGAGGACCATCTTGATCCTCAAATGGAAGCGTTTGCTATAAAGAATTTGGATGTTGCTCAATTTAAAGCTGAGACAATTATTGAGAAGAAAGTAGTGCAGAGATTTCCCCAAGCATCTAGCTCTCTCTTGAGCTTTGTTGTGCCTTTCATATAGACATTTTCAATCAAAGCCAAGGTGTACTTACTTTTGTTTGATATCTGAATACTCTTTGATTTGAGATAGGATTATTATTTGTGAGTTATTGCAGAGGCTTATATAGATGTTGATGGTAGTATTGACGTTGAAAATGGGTCCAATGATTAATTTCTTTTACTAGATATACAAAATTTGTCATATGACAAGTTTATCGATGCATCCAAGGCATTATCTCTGTGTTGGACTAAAGTAAAAGATGATGAGAAGGAATTATAGGATACTAATAAGGAAGGAGATACTTGGAATTTCCAAATTTGGGAGAGTGAAAGTATGTAAAGGAACTCAATGACATCAAAGAAACACTCATCAATTAACATATGGAATCCAAGTACATTGAAGAATGATGAGAATAGAATGAAAATACTTTATTTATTTTTCATGAGTATCCATGATAGATATTTTACATCTTTTCACCTTATTTTTTTTTCACATCTCCTTTTCATCTTATATTTTCTTTCTCCATTTGGAGATTACAAATGAGGATAATTTCTTGAAAAGAGGCAAATGATCAAGAACTAGTGTGGTAGTTCCCTTAAGGATGTTTCACTTGGATGTTAGCTAGCTAGTGTTGATCCTCACATTCTTTGGATTTTTCATAGCACTTTCTCAAGGAGGAGTCATGCCCCATTCTTTGTATAAAAAGCACTTACACGGCTTCTTAGCTACTTAGGATTATAATATAATACTCACAAAGCAATGTTTCTGGAAAAGATAGTAGCCATTAGAAATTTTGGTTATGCTCCTAGCTACTTTGCCTCTAGAGTTGGACACTTCCCATCATTATCCTCTTATTCTTTGGTAGTAGATCAAACAAATATCAAATCTATAGTTGGCTATAAGAGGAGAAATGTTCTATGTTACAGAGGAAAGATACCTGATGAAGAAGAGGCTAAAAAGGGTACTAGAAGGAGATTATAGTATCTCTAGCTATTCAAACTTTGTAAGAATTTTTTGTATTCTACATTTTGAAGCTATTTTTGGAAAAAAATAGTTTGTAAGGTACCTGAGTGAGACATCCTCGATGGCATGATTTAATGGTCTGTTGAGATGTTTTTCTAGGTGACACTGCTTGATACTCTTTTGAATAATACAAGGTTTTCTACTTAGCTCTCTTGAGTCCACTTCACAACAGAAGTTCTTGACCATTTCCACAAGAATTGACATGAATTCCATATTTCTAAAGTAAACTAGGGTCACTTAGTTTAACTAGCATCAATCTTCCAACATTTGCTCATGTTAGATTGCTTGAACTGAAGCTGACTTGTATCACACTTGGTTCAAGGATAGTGAGAAATAGGGGGAGTATAGGCACATCAACCCCTCTACCCATGGGACAAAGTCTCACCCCATTCTCCTAAAACAACACGAAGTCAAGGTGCTAAGTGATTCTACTTGGTCAATGTTACCTACACTATATTGTGTCAAACTGTGGAGAGGCTCTCCGACTTATCGAGACCACCCTTCCTTAAGATAGATTCATCACGAATCTCGACCTCCCGCTTTTCTCGATTGAATATCTTTGGTTAACTAATTACCTAACATATTTATGTTGAACAAATAAAATCAACTTCTTTAATTAGCCTTTTTAGTTATAGTGTTCATTTACATAACTTAAGTGTAACTTAAGTCAAGACACACAAACAAAGTAAATAATTATTTGGAATATATTTTTTATTTATTAAAGTTTCTTATATACATGTTCACCTTTTGGCCATATGGAAGTGTAGATGTGATCAATTGCCGAGACCCATGGACCGCTTATTGTTTCAAGCATTCCAAGGAGCTCTAATGGCTACCTCTCACCTAGCCGACACACCTCCAAACCTATAAATATAGTGAGCTTACCTTAATGCCAAAATGAGTTGCCTCCTCCTTCACACACACCAGTAGCTCCATGATCCTAGATGCTAGCTCAAGCATCCTGAAGCCTCCTCCTTCAAGTTCCATCCACCATAGCCATGCGCGATAGAGAAAAGAGAAGAGAAGAGAATAAGAGAAGGGGGAATGATGAAGAGCTTCACCCTCTTGATCCCTTACTCCCACGTGCTCACTCCCTCACCCTCTCAATCTCCCTCTCTCTATATCACATACACACACACGCAAACAAGAGAAGAGAAGAAGACAAGGAGAGAGGTCTCTTGTTAGCCACACACCAAAGAATGAGCTTCCATTCACTTTTTGAACTTTATATACAAGCCCTAAAATCCTATGGGCACCCGTCCCTTTTTACATGACCAGCCTTTGTGGCAAGGTCCTTTTTCCTATTTCCCTTTTCTTGCCTCATGCCTTAAGCCTACACCCATCTATTCTTTTAGAAATGGCACAAGAGGGAGCTTGGCACTCTTTTACAAGAGTTTTTAGAGTTTTTTGAGGCACCTTCTATTCAAAAGTGCACTTTTTCCACCTCTGCACCTTTGCTCTTTTTCTGTTCTTTTTCCGCTTTTGGCTTTGTTGTGGAAGGGTGGGGTCTGGGCTAGTGGCTGGTGGGGGAGTGATAGGGCTGCATGTGGACTTGTTTGATTGGGAAGCTTTAGTAATGATTTCGATGGAGAACCCAAGCTGTGTCGAGCGAGTGGATGATGGGGGCCTCCGAAGTTGGTGGTTTGCAGCATCCTGTTGTACCTCGAAGGAGAAAGTGCTCGACCTAAGGGGAGTTTTTAACTCGTCGTGCAGTGCTCTGTGCTCGTGCTGGTGGAATAGGGAGTTGGGTCTAACCCTAGGTAAGCCTGGGTGATGTCCCGCACTTGAGGACCATGTTCGTGCAAAGAGAGGTGTGGTGTGTGTAGCTTAGGTTGATAGGTCTAACCATAGGCAAGTACTATCTCCTTAGGTATGTCGTTCCCTTGGGGTGCCCTAAGCATGAAGTGGGGAGGAAAAAAGGTTTAGGGGGTTAGGATCGGATCCGAGATCGAGGCCACTGGATGTGCCTAACTTGAGGACCCCTAGGTGCAGTGACTGTGAGCTATGTGCTGCGACTTGCGTTTGGAAATGTCGCGGCTCCTTTCATTGTTAGTTAGTTGTTTGCTTTTATTTTTTAATAAACCTTGCTGAGGTACAGGATTCAGGTAGTATCTAATTGCTAGTTCTCATCATCAAAAGGTGATGGTGAGGGGGATTTAATAGAGTGGCTCAAAAATTTCTAGATCTACATGAAACCCTTAAGGTTCATCAATTGGACTTGAAGAGGGGTGGTGGAGAGGAATGGGTGGTTACAGCGGGTGAATTGGTTGTCACTTATATCCTCAAGAATAGCGAGGCAGAAGGAAGGTAGAAGGCTAGCTCACATCATTAGGCAGGTCATTGTGTAGCTATCAATGGCATTAGGGTCAAAAAAGAGTGGGGGGAGACCACGTTCTACTAGGGTGGGGTCCTGCTTAAGTAAGATTTTTAATAGCTTAAGTTAGTTGCATGTGGTAATGAAGGTGGGATCGAGATAGGAGGAGAAGTCAACAATAAAGTGGGTCATGGTGGCATCTAAGCTATCGGAGGTGAAAGTGAGGGCTTGGGATAAGGTGGTAGGGCAGGGGTTTGCACACAGACCAAGGCACTTCAAAAACCTTATTTTGCTAGTACTCCGCATCCTCAGTACCCCAGAGGGTGGGATTCTTCTCTCTTTCTTCCAGCCATTGTTGGCTTAGCTAGCTTCTGACGTCGATCACCTCATCCACTGTTTTAGGGGAAAGGACTATGTGCAGGGCATTGGGGATGAGGAAGCTGAAGTTGAAAGGTTGTTTCTCTTTTTCTTGTCTCTCCCAGACTACGAGCTCCGCATGGAAACTGGCTGACATGTCATTTGGGCATGGTGGAAGGGGTATAGATGGCTATGCCATTGAGTTATCCCTCAATCATTGTCTGGCTTCTTCCACAATTTTCCTTCTCTTCTCCCTTAGGGTGGTTTTTCTTTCCACGAATGTGTCTATTGGCTGTCGCTACTCTTCAAAATGGGGTGAAGGGGGTTGTGGGATCACTTCTTCTTCGAATCTGCCCATGTCAAATTGTAGTTTAGCTTCACTTCTTGGGCAATCTTCTTGTTGTACCTCCTCTACAAACCCTAGAGCATCAATCTCCTGGGGGGTTAGGCCGGCCAATATTAGGTACCTACATTGTTCATCAAGGCTCAGCCCCAATTGCAATGGGTTGGGGGGGCATGTGTAGCCCTGCTCGTAGAGCTCTACGTGCTATGCTCAACTTCTTCTTTACCACCTCCAAGGACTTCCCTTCCTCCACAAGAGTGGCATCCATTAAGGTATTCAGGAAGACTCGTTGTTGAGTATTGAAATCCACTTGGGCTACCTTTGCTTTGCTTTTTGCTAGGACTTTCTCTTTTTCCACAAGAGCCAGGCAATGCCCCAAGGTCTTCACTCTTCATTCATTTTCACCCGCTCACTCTTCGACTCTCTTTTTCATTTCCTCCATACCTTCTCCTTGTCTTTGTACCAGGGCCATGAGTCTCTGCTCTTGGTCTTCTAATTCCTTGCTAATTCTCTCTTGCTCCTCTCTTTCAAGACTTAGCTTTTCAGTCATGGTTTTCATTTCTCTGTGATGTTGTTCCTCTTCTTGCTTCCTTTCTTCTTCCCTTGCAGCAAACTCTTTCATGCCCCATTCCTGACCTATTTTAGTTTCCAGATCCTCATGTTGCATGATTAGAAGCTTATACTTTCTTTGCATTTTCACTAGCTCTTGATTTTCATCTATGAGTTGTTGCTGCCAGCTTTGCTCCTTTTCATCTTTGGCCTTTAGTTCCTCTTTCGAATCAAGGATTTCCTTTTGTTACATAGCCATTTGCCCTGTCTTTTCAAGCTGGAAGGCTGGCCCACCAACTCCTTTTCTGCTTCCAACTTTGCCACCGCTATCTTTCTTTCCTCCCTTGCCTTCTCTAACTGAGAGAGAAATTCAACAATATATTCATCATAATTTTCTCGTGGTGTCATAGTAGTAGGGATTGGGTGGTCGAAGCTTCCATCTTTTGGCGTTTCGAATCTTGCCTAGACTCGACATCTATGGCTAGCCTTTTCTACGTAGTGGCCATAGTCTCTACACTCTTTCCTTGTGCTAGTTCCTTATTGATGAAGTGCTGCATCCAGGCCACAAAACTGTTTACATCGACGCTGTGGCCGGGATGCTTGGAGTGACAGTGGTTGCTTCGCTGCTGGCAGGCATTAAGAGGGACGAGATGGGATGGATGGGAGCCTTACCCTTGCCTTCGATGACCACGGGCGACATGACTTCAGGTACATGAGTGCTTGAGCTGGGTTTGTCATCCCTGGGCGGACTTAAAGCCCCTAGGCCATCAAGTCAGCTTTGTTGTTCTGTGGACCTGTGAGTTGCTTCGGCCATGTCTTTCTCCTCTCTCCTCAACTTCACCTCCTTTTCCACAGCTCTTCTTTCTCTCTCTTCCTCTATTTTTCTTGATTCTTCTTCCAGATTTTTAGCTTCTTCCTTCTCCTTCTTCTTCCTCTCCGCAACCTCTCTTAGGGATTCCCTTTTGGCTCTCTCTACATCTTCTTTTTTCTTCTTCCTGTCCTCATTCTGTTTCTTCTTTTGAGCTATCTTTTTAGTGGGCTTATTTGTTTTTTTCCTTTCAAACTGAGCCTCATGATCCTCCTTCTCTTTCTGAGTTTTTGTCCTGTCGCTTGATGGCTCTTTCCATTGGTGGGTCAGCAACCTATCTAGAGTCTCATTCACTCCTTCGTTTCCTTGTTGGGATTCTTTTACAGCCTCCTGGATGATGGCCATTAGCACACTTCCATACCCAATGAAGGAGGCTTTTGAGGAAGGTTTCTTCCTTTCTGTATTTTTAGAGGCTAGGGATTCTCCGCTTGCCTGTCTACTGCCCACCCAGGGCTAATGCTTTGGCTGCTTGGTCTATAGTCTTGCGCACATAGCCGTTCCAATCCACCTCATCCAAGGTGTGGGCTACCACATTCTCTAGCATAGGCACACTGATTCGGTGCATGAGGGAGTTATAGCACTGGCTAGAGAAAAGTGAGTGCACCAATTTTTCATGCATGCGGATCTCAGCATCGAGGATATCATGTATGTTGATGCCATCGTTTGTCAAAACATCCTCCCTCTTCATCTTTAACATAGCATACACATCTCTCTTATGTTTCTTCTCCACCTTAAGATTCAGCCCCAATGCCTTCTCCACCACCAAGGCCTGGTTCAATGGCACATGCACCTGTCGAGCATTGTCCCCTCTTCCCACAGTCACCGTTTCTCATTCTTGATTGGGGTTGTACGTTCTCAAAAATTCCACACACTTCGTGTGGTCGGGCTCCTGTGAAAACTTCTCTAGGTACTTCGAGAGGTTACATTGTTCCACTACTCTCCTTGTGGCCTTCTCCTTGGCTACCACCTTTTGAAGGTTGTGAATGCCACAGAATTTCAGCTGATTATAAGCATGGTTTTCTAAGCTGATGCCGTACTATGTTCTCTCCTCAAAGGGAGTTAGTGAGCGCGATCTTGCTACAACATCTTTCGTTCCTGTCATGAACCATCATTCACATTAGTGCTTCCGAAAGAGTTATTTGCTGAAAAGAAAGGCTTCATGTTTGTTGAATGAAAACATTTAAGCTCCAACATAAAACTTTCCTTTCAGACTTTTCACCCTTTATTTCAACATTTTTGTGACTTTTTTCCTCAATCGCAAATTAACGTGTTTCTTTCCTTCCTGCATTTAAATGTCGGCAGAGGTTTTCACAGCGATGTGTTTTTTTCTTATGTGTTTATGAGTTTGCTTGATTTTGATTGGTTCTGATTTGACTCACTCACCTTATCCCCTCCCCTTCCGGATTTGGGGAGAATCCTTCCTAGGATTGAAGGCTAGCGGGCCTAGGGCATTCAGCGTACGGGTTGAGTGTTTACTTTTGCATGAGCTAAGCATAGAAGTCTAGATTGTACTCCAACTGAGCGTCGCGGTCCAGATCGAAGGGTTGGCTACCTACGCGTGTGATGCAAGTAAGGACATCTATTAGGATATCGCTGGAATCGATACGGATAGCAATATATAACTCTTCCTCTATCAAGAGGCAATCAAGGTAAGGGTGTCCTTTGATGTGCTCTTCTAGGGGTCGATCACGAATAGTTATTAACACCCTATATGAAGTTGGGACGACATAAGTTGTGTCGTATTCCGATGTCTTGATGGTGCGTTGCTGCTCAGCATTGGTCATCATTTGGCATCCTTTGAGTTCCCATTGCGATCGAAGAGCGTAACAGTTCCGTAAGAATGGAAATTCCGTTTTAGTAAGCTATTTCACTCCTCGACTTCTCGGTCAGTGAGAGCAAAAGAGGCTCACTTATCATATGAAGTAATGAGACATTGTTTGATGGCTTGCTCTGTAGATATCTCAGTGCGGAGAAACTCTGCAGCTAAGTGGGATGCTTTGACAAATGCAAATTTGAGTGTGTCCCATGAACAAGGCATTGTACGAACTTTTGTCGCAAAGGGCTCTTGCAGGTCCAAGTCCAAGCGATCATAGCTCAGAGCCATCGCCATGAATGTGGCATCTAAGCATCTAAGGCAAGCAATGATGTCATCCCCTGTGCCTTCGGCTAGATCTGCGGCCAGTGTCAAGAATGATTTACGCTCATAGGAGGGTCTAAGGCCTACAGGTGGTTGAGGTTTCACAAAACTAGAGAGTTGGGCAACAGATGGTTGCAAACTCGATTGTTCCTGAGATTGTGACTGGGTCCCTTGCCCAGCGGGCTAGGAAAATTGGACTATGAATGAGGCACCATTACTTGCGGATGCGGCCTCCTGAGTCTTGGTTGAGTTGCGTGGGACTGGTTCAGGAGTAGCAGGTTGAGATTTGGGCTGGTAGACCTAGTCAGTCTTCATGGGAATAATCAGTTGTGAGTCAATGGGCTTGGTGTCTCAAGGCTTCTACGACGTCATGCCTTGACATGTTGTATGGTTGGGTATGGTTACACGTGAGGGTGGCATTTAATCAATGCTCTTGGTTGTTTTAGACTTAGGGATCCATATCCATACATTACCCTCATAATAACCTTGCACCTGCAATAGGGTCTTAGGAACCCATCGCGGCTTGGCCACACGTTGTTTTTTGTAGCCTTGTTTTGGCCTCCTAGGTTTTGAGGTTATGTTGTTAACCTTGTGAAGGCGTGGCCGATTGCTTTTCGATGGGCAGGGCTTTGACGTTTAGGTACCCATGTTAACTGGGGTTCATGGGCATTGACCTTGGCTTCAACAGGTTGCTAGCATAGAGGCTTGGGAGGGTGTAACAAATCACAACCCTCCTCCTTGGGCTTGACTGAATGCATGTCTACCGGTGCCATTGCAGGTCTGGTGGGAATCACGCAGCCCTTGCTGAAAGCCGCCACTATGCGGACATTGCCAATGGCTAAGTGGATATGCTGCGACTCATAATCGACATGAGTGAGCTTTTTTGTTAAAGGTTCGGCCCAATAGTGATTCGGTGCCTGCATTTTCAGTGTCCGGCAACACATAAAATGTCATTAGTATGCTCTCAGACTTGATAGAAACTACGGCCATGCATTTTCCTAGAAGTGCGTATGATTCTCCCATATGGGCTCAGTTTAGCGGTAGTGGGCTGTAGTTGTGGTTTGCCAATATGGGTCCAATGATCGTGGGTTAAGACATTGAAGTTTGTTTCCTCATTGATCAAGGCATTGATAGTGCATGTTTGCTTGGCAGTGATCGTGATGTAGAGGTAGGCAGGTTCTACAGTTTCCTCATCTTCATCATCAATCTCCGTGACTGTGGCTACCCATACTTTGACCGGTTGTTCTAATATTGGTGATTCGTGCAAAGGATGAGTGGGAGGATAATACTTATTGATGTGACTGCCATTGAAGAAGCCTACGCCCTCGCCTTCCAAAGTCTTGAGTTCGACATTACCGGTTCGACTGATGGCATGAACCTTGAAGGGCCCTAGACCTTTAAACTTCATTTTTTGTTTATGCCCCTTAACGAAGTACAGGAGAACTAAGTCACCTTGTTCAAAGTCGCGCTGCTTGACATGCTTGTCAAATTAGCTCTTGCGTCATGCTTTCTCGCATATGAGTGCATGGGTAGCTAGAAGGCGAGTTTTCAAGAGGCATTCGAGTTCAATTAGACGTTTCATCCATGTTTCCTTCTCTTCCCATCGTTCATGAAGCGCAATCCTCAGGCTAGGAACAAAGAACTCTACAAGTAGAATTGCTTTAGTTCCATAGGTCAACCTAAAAGGCGTCTGGCCTATAGCCATTTTGTAGGCTATGTAGTAAGCCCACAAGGTTGCCATCAACTTGTTATCTCAGTCACTGCGCAAAGCAAAGACTACCTTGGTCAGGACATTTACTAGAATTTTATTGGTGGATTTTGCTTGGCCGTTTGCTTAAGGGTAGTATGGAGAGAATTTTTGATGGATAATTAGAAAGGTGGATAGAAGATGTGCAATCACTTCATTAATGAAGTGTGTGCCCTGGTCGCTAACTAGTTCGATGGGGCAACCGAATCATGATAAGAACCTGGCAGTCATTCTCACATCTTTCTTTCTCGTAGCCCTTGCTTCTGCCCATTTTGTTAGATAGTCAATGGCTACAATGATATACTTGGCTTGAGAGTATTGTGCTGCAGGACTAATAGGTCCTACAAAGTCAATTCCCCACTTCTCGAAGGGTTGTTGTGCAATTATTGGGGTTAGCTCCATTTGATCCTTCTGAATTGGGACCTTTGTCTGTTGGCACTCATCACAGTGCTTAACGAACTGTGCCACATCGCGAAAAAGCGTGGGCCACCACAGTGAGACTACAGAACCTTGCAGGCTATTGTTTCTCCGCTAAAGTGTCCTCTAGCGATTCCATTGTGTGCTTCTAAGAGCACCTCATGCATCTCATACTTGCATATGCATCTGCGCAACAATCCATCTTGCCCTAGCCTATACAGCTAACCTACTATCAACTCATAGGGTTGGATCTTGAGGATAAGTTGTCTAAGTCGGGCTTTCTCTATTGGTCATTCAGGTAGTCCATGCTCAAGCACTTGGAATATGTCGTTTGCCCAATATGGCGTCAAATCAGCTTGAAATAAATCTCTCTTGCTAGACAGCCTAAACAAGTGCACGTCTAGCAAATCATCTACGATGCCTCGTCCAACGGTCTCTCCTGTGGGGATGTGTGACATGTGGTCAGCCATGTGGTGCTATTTCCCTTTTCATACAACCACGAAGAAGTTGAATACTAAAAGCAGGAGTCGTCGAGCTATGTGGCCTGTAGCACAATGTTTGTTTACTAAATATAGCAAGGCTTGATGATCTCCAAAGAAAGTGAAAGGAGTGGCTAACAAATAATGCCAAAATTTCTGCACGAAAAATACCATGGCCAGACCTTCTCTTTCTGTCGTCGAGTAGTTCATCTCAGTCTCAGTGAGTTGTTTGCTAGCAAAGCTCATTGGGTAGTAGAGATTGTGTTTGCCAGGTTGGCACAACATTGCCCCCACAATGAATTTCAAAGCATCAATATGCACGTGAAGGTAATGGTCCAATCTGGGGCTCATAGAATCGGTGCTATAGTCAGAGCTTTTTTTAGTTTCTCATATGCGTGTTGGCATTTTTCAATCCATTCGAATATGATCAATAGTTTGTATAAAGGTCTGGCAATCAATGCATAATTCAGCACAAACCACAATAATACCCCGTATGGCCTAAGAAGCATTGCACTCCCTTATAGTTGGTTGGGGGTGGAAGATCAACAATGACCCTGACTTTTGAAAAGTCCATTGCAATGCCATTTTTCAACACCACATGCCTAGAATGCATCTGTGTTTTACCCAAAACTAGCACTTTAGTGGATTCAGGGAGAGCGATATAGGCAACACCGTTCAAAGACTGTTTGGAGTCTGTCTAAGTGTTCTTTCCAGGTCGAGTGAATACACAAGTTGTCTATGAAGACTTCTAACTCTTACCCGAGCATGTCTTTAAATATAGTGCACATAAGGCCTTGAAAGGTGGATGGAGCATTAGTCAACCCAAAGGGCATAACTATGTAGGCAAAGACACCCCACTTAGTGGCGAATGTAGTCTTATGCCTATCGTCAAGATGCACCTGCACCTGTTTGTATCTAGAGAAGCCATCTAGAAAATTATAGGGCTCTTTTTCCACCACTCTCTCAAGCATGTGCTCGGTGTATGACAATGGGTAATTGTCCCTCTTAGTGGTGGCATTCACCTTCTTGTAATTGACGCACACCCTAATCTTTTCGTTTTTCTTCATTACAATGACTATGGGTGATAGCTAGTCTGTGTGCTCAATTTCGTAGATGAATTTCGCTCTCATCCACGAAGGGTTCACTCATAGTAAAACAGATATGCCACCTGTGTGCAATGACTTCTAAAAAAATCCCTATTTATGAAGCTTGTACGACTAGTATATCTCCCTATTTAAGCTTATAAGATATATATATGTATGACTTTTTATGTATCCCCTTTCTTAAAGGTAAGTCTGTCAAGATTGTGGGAGAGAAGGAAAGAGTCTCACTTTTAGCTTTCTTGCTTGCACAATGGGGGAATACACACACAGTTGGAGGCTGAAAACAGTTTTCCTCTTCTTAGTAGTGTAAGCCAAAAGAACTCTAATACAGAGAAATAGAAGAACCCTATATATGGGTCTCAAACCAAACTCAACTAACTAAGGTTGCATACTAACTGAGCCACGAACTAGAGTAGATAAGGATAGCTGTCATCTAGCTATTACTCATGGGCGGTGTACCAACCGCATCTGCACAGCTAACAAGTCGGTGACATAAATGCACAACGGTCACCGTGGCATATCATGAGTGGAGCTCGATATCTCAACACTCCCCCTCGAGCTCAATCCCAATTCGTGCACACCAAGCAGGTCTCTGAACTTGTGCAGCTTCTTTGCGCCCAATGCCTTTGTAAATATGTCAGCTACCTGATCCTCTGTGCTGACATAAACTAGATCAATAAGACCTAGTAAAACCCTCTCCCGCACATAGTGATAATGCACCTCAATGTGCTTTGTTCTAGCATGATAGAATGGGTTATTTTCCAAGTGTATACTACTCATGTTGTCACAATAAATGACAATTGGCCCATTTGTAGGCTGATGCATATCATAAAGTAGCTTATGCAACCAAGCTACCTCACATGCAGCCATTGCTGCGCCCCTATACTCAGCTTCTGTGCTCGACAAGGCAACTGTAGGCTGTTTCTTGCTGCTCCAAGTGACTGCAGCACTCCCAAAAGAGAACACATATCCACTGGTAGATCGTCTATCAGAAATACTACCAGCCCAATCAGCATCAGTGTATCCATGCAATTGTATCTGAACCCTAGTCTCATAAAGTAGTCCATACTGCAATGTGGACTTCACATACCTGAGTATGCATCTAGCCGCATCCAAATGCGGTTTCCTTGGAGCCTGCATAAACTGACTTACCAATCCAACAACATAGCTCAAATCTGGCCTGGTAATAGTCATATAAATCAAACTTCCTACTATGTGTTTGTACATAGTAGAGTCTTCGAGAAGCTCACCTGCATCTACGCTCAGCTTTACATTCTGCTCCAAAGGAACTGAAATAGGCTTACAGCCTATCATCCCATATTTGGACAGCATGTCCAATCCATACTGCCTTTGCAAGAGCCGTATCCCACTTGGTGACCTAATCACCTCAATGCCCAAGAAATAACGCAGCTCTCCCAAATCCTTCATCTCAAACTTCTGCTTCAATACCATTTTCACATGAAGGATATCTTCATCACTGTTACCTGTCATAATCAAATCATCAACATAAATGACAAGTAGCATAATACCTTTCTCTGTTTTTCTCACATAAAGTGAGAAATCTGCCTTGGAAATCTAAAAGCCAATAGTGACAAGATACTGTCCTATCTTGTCAGACCATGCTCTAGGTGCTTGCTTCAAGCCATATAAGGCTTTCTTCAACCTGCAAACAAACTCAGGATGAACAGCATGCACATAACCTAGTGGCTACTCCATATAGACCTCTTCTTGCAAATCACCATGCAAGAAGGCATTCTTTACATCCATCTGATGTAAAGACCATCCCTTTGATGCAGCCATAGCAATGACTACTCTTACGGTTGCCATCCTTGCAACCGGATTGAATGTTTCTTCATAATCAATGCCATATGTTTGTGCATACCCCTTGACTACTAATCTTGCCTTGTATCTATTCACAGAACCATCTGCATTGTGTTTCACCTTATAAACCCACTTACAACCAATTGTATTCTTATCTCTAGGAAAAGGTACCAATTCCCATGTAGCATTTGCTTCCAAGGCATCCATTTCTTCATCCATGGCTTTCTCCTATTTTTCTTTTCCCATGGCTTACTCAAAAGAAGTGGGTTCTGGTTCTTGTATCACTTTGACCATATAGGCATAGTGAATGGCTGTAAATCCATCATATTTCAGCCTATCCACAGGATACCTAGCTCTAGTAGACCTACGCAAGGTAGGTTCACTCCTAGGTGCTCTCAAAACATCCCTGGTCTTCCTTACTCTAGGTGTAAGAATAGAAGGAATATCCATCTCATCATCAATGCTCTGTTCTGAGCCACTGGATTCACCATCCACATAAGAGTGACCTACATTCACATCAAACATGAGCTGATCTACCTTCTCTTTTCCTTTTCGTGATACCTGCATACCAGTATCTCCATTGCTTTGAGAAGATTCTCTTGATCTCAATCTGCCTGTCCATGGCGAAGAATGTGAACCACTGCTAGAGGACGCTCCAGGTCCACTAATATCTTGTGACTGTTGTTGTGAATTCTGTGCAGCATTACCATTTTGTGCATCTACATTATCAATCACATTTACTGGTTTATACCAGCTACTCATCTAATCAAAAACAACATCTCTGCTCACTGTAAACTTACAAGTATAAGGGTTATAGCATCTATACCCTTTTTGCTACAGAGAGTAACCAATAAAGATGCACTGCTCAGCTTTTGGATCCAACTTGGATCTCAACTCATCTGGCACATGAACATAGGCAATGCAACCACAAATTTTCAAATGAGAAATATATGGTTTCCTACCAGTATACCTCTTCTCTGGAGTCATGCCATGTATTGCTGCAGTGGGAGTCCTGTTCATTATGTAGATTACTGTAGCAACTGCCTTAGCCCAGTAAAAAATCTGGCATGTCTTTTTCATTGAGCATGGCACGAGATAGCTCTCCAATATGCTTGTTTTTTCTTTCTGCAATTCCATTTTTCTGTGGGTATGACTACATGAATATTGCTGCTTTATGCCATGCTCCTGTAGGAACCTTGCAAACTCATTTGAGAGGTACTCTCCCCCTCCATCTGACCTTAGGCATTTTATTTGCAGGCCTGTTTATTTTTCAACCATAGCTTTAAGAGTTTTGAAATACCCAAACACTTCACTTTTCTTTTTCATAAAATACACCCAAACTTTTTTTCTATAGTCATCAATAAAAGTGACAAAATAATGACAGCCTCCAATAGATGCAGCTTTAGTAGTCCACACATCAGAGTGGATTAATTCCAATGGCTTCTTACTCTCTTGAACATGTCTAGGAAATGGTTTCCTTGCCTGTTTTCCAAATTGACAGGCTTCACATACCTTATGCATTTCTGCAACCTTGAATTTAAGCAATCCTACAACAATATTTTGGGCTTGCATTGATTTAAGTCATTATTCATTAACATGACCAATGCGTTTATGCTAGATATCAATATCTGCAACTACACCAATCCCATGTGCAAACATTACTACACTCAATTCAGGCATGTCTGCATCCAACGTAAACATTATGCCCTTCTTCTTTCCTTTTGCTATCAAGCGACCTTTATTTTTTATATCCTCAACAAAGCATCCATGAGAATTAAATCTGACCTGCAAGCCTTGCTTAACCATTTGACCAATAGAAACCACGTTCTTGGTGATATTCGGGACATGAAATACATCCGATATGTATTTCTTTTTCCCATCCTGCATAGACAAATGATTTTTTCCAATCTGCACAATAGGATGTGCAGTATCATCACCAGTCTCCATAAATCCTGGTTTTTCCATTTTCCTTGCATCCTGCATCCATTCTGCATGACCTGTCATGTGGTTTGATGCACCTGAGACAACATACCACACATCGTTGCTTTCTTCTGCACTTGTCACAGAATTGGTCATGTGCTGCACCATAAACAAATGCTCATTTCTGTCATCACCCTGTCTACTAGAAGATGCATAATTCCCTTGTTGCAATTTTCCATTCATATATCATTCTGCTTTTTATAGTAGTCTTTAGCCATATGACCCATTTTACCACAGTAGTAGCATTTAACATTACTGTTTGCATTTTGGCCTCTTTGCCATCTCCACGACCTCTTTGGCTCCCCCTGCCTCTAGAGTTACCACATCCTCCTCCATAGGACTGGTTTTCTTGAGTTTGCTGCATATTCTGATTTCTACCACGGCATCCAGATCGGCCTCCTCTACCTCTGTCTCTACCTCTTCCAGCATTTGAGTAGAAGACAGCTTCTTTTAAAGTTCCTCCTGAAGAAGATGCACCACCATTTCTCTGCTCCTTAGAAATTAGAAGAGCAATCAACTCCTCAAAATCAGAAAATCTTTCACGGACGGAAATGGATGTCCAAAACTGTTCATAATCCTTTCCTAGACCATTCAAGGTCACAGAAACTAAATCATCATCTTTCACTGGTGATCCAATGGAAGTAAGTGCATTTGCAATCTTTTTCACCTTCATGTGGTAGTCATTGATGCTCATACTTTCTCTTTGCACATTGTGCAACTCTTGCTTGAGCTGCATTTTCCTGGCTTGCGTATTTGTGCTCTACATTTTTGACAAAGTATCCCATGCCTCCTTTGGCATACTTGCATTCTGAATATGCACAGTCATAGAGTCTGAAATGCTTATAGACAGCCAATACATAAATTTCCTGGCTCTCTCATGCCATCCTTTAAATGCCTGCATTTGCTGTTGATTGGAAACATCTGGAAGAACTGGTTCTTCTTCATTTCTTGCAACAAATTCCCAATATCCTTTTCCCATAAAGAAATTTGTCATTCTAAACTTCCATGCTTGGAAGTTATTCTTGTCAAGCTTTTCAGTGACAATATGTGAAAGAGAATCAGACGCCATTACAGAACACTGCAAAAAATTCTGTCACTGCAAAAAAACACAACTTCAGCCTCACAAGGGCACATCTGTAAAACTGATGAAAGTGGTATTTGACCACATAGTCACTTCCTAGTGACGATTTTGCATCAACAGGCAACAAGGATGATTCTGTAACTCCCAATGTCTCTACGCACAGGCATACGATGCAATTTCTACGGTAACTTTTCACCAACCTCTAGAACAGTGGTCGCACAACATAAAACAGGGCCTTTTCCTGAGTGCGTGCAGAAAACTTCCACCTCCAAAACAGGCCTCGAAATGGCCTCAAATAAAAAAAATTACCTCACAGCATATACTGCCCTCTTGCTGCACCGCGAAGGGTGTCTCAATCTGAGACAATGCACTCTTGCACTTCCGACTGTGCTACCTGCAGAAACTTGCTCCCAAACTCAAAAAATGAAAGCAACACTGGTCCTCTTACCAGAACACTGCGAACTTGGTTTGCTTTCTTGAGCTCCTTACCACGAACTAGGCTCTGATACCATGTCAAGATTGTGGGAGAGAAGGAAGGAGTCTCACTTGTAGCTTTCTTGCTTGCACAATGGGGGAATACGCACACAGTTGGAGGCTGAAAACAGTTTTCCTCTTCTTAGTTGTGTAAGCCAAAAGAACTCTAATATAGAGAAATAGAAGAACCCTATATATAGGTCTCAAACCAAACTCAACTAACTAAGGTGGCATACTAACTAAGCCACGAACTAGAGTAGATAAGGATAGTTGTCATCTAGCTATTATTCATGGGCGGTGTACCAACCGCATCTGTAGCTAACAAGTCGGTGACATAAATGCACAACGGTCACCCTGGCATATCACAAGTGGAGCTCGATATCTCAACAAAGTCTTCATAGAACATATACTAACTTTCTTTTAAAAAGTTGAAATTATCCTAAGCAACTAAAAGTATCAAAATGGTCATATCACAAAGTGATTTATGTAGTGGCACTTGGATACCATCGAAGTATGTATCGTGATGTTTTCGAGTGCCCATGTTCCCTTACCACATGAGGAGAGAGAATAGGGAATCGAACCCCTTTATACTTAAAGTGACTACACCAAGCAGACACCAAGCTCTCTTTGGAAGAAGGGGAGTTGAATCTCCCTACCAAAACCATGGGAGAGTGCCAAATCCCCCCCTCCCACACTATGATTAATTCAATAACCCTACTATGTGAGGGTTTAGGGTTTTAACCTTACTTGTCAAGGTCTCTTGTATGCCATGGAAAAACCAATCTATGGAGAGAGGTGATCAAATGCATCCCCCCTTCTTTTTTTCCTCTATTCCCTTCTTAAATTTAAGTTTAATATAGGAAATTAAGAGGGGTCTATCTCTAATGTATAGGTGTAAGTGTCCCCTTCCAAAAACACCCCTCGCTTACACTCACGTGATACCATACAACATCTATAGTGAACCCCCTCAGGCTCTCATCAGCTTGTCGATCTCTTCCTTGACCACATGCTCATGTTTTGGATTCATAGGGTATGGTTGCTGCTTGGCTGACATTGAGTCTGGAATCATGGGTATGTTATGAGTCACTACACTTGGATCTACCCCCTTGAGTTCTTCTAAAGACCAAGTGAACATGTCTATATACTCTCGTAAAGAGGACAACGAGACTTGTCTCATCTTCCTCCATCAAGTCATCGGCAATAAAGATAGGTTGGGGTGTCTCCCCTTCCTAGGCTAGGTTCACCTCCTTGACTTGGCAGGTCCCTCGATGGGTTCACTTGTTTGCTCTTCACATTTGGCATGCAGCAGGATCCCTACCCTATCACCCTTCTTAAACTTTATAAATATCTTAGCGAGGTCATGTTGTTTTCGTTGTTCGTCTGCTCTTGTGCCCTTAGACTATTCTTCCCTTTCTTCTTTCAAGCATCTGCATCTCAGGTGGACAAGTAGGTCCCCCTTGGTACATCTAGTCTTGGGATGCCTTGGTATTTCTAGGTCGCTCTCTAAATTCACTTCCGACTTAGAATCAAACTTTTCGTCTTCGTTGGACGAGGTAGTCTCCCCCGATGGTCACAGTTCAGAGGGTGACTCTATTCTAAGCACTAGTGTGTTACCTAGTTGGGTGAGGCGTGCTTGCTCGAGACCTTTGGCTCTTATACATTCCAATGAAGTGTGATCACAATCCACGCGCACGACCCTTTGCTCTATCCTGAAGGTTTTCTTTCTCTATGGCCTTTGGAGTCTGCCCATATACATTCTATCACTCGTCCTTTCGTGTCGTATTCTATGGTATCTATCTCATCCTCACTCTTATTCACTGAAGAAGTGATAGTCCTTGTATTCCTCATCGAAAGCATCTTCGTCTGACCACTCGTCATCTCCTAGGTCTTGGTATGTCTCATGTGTTTGATTGGGGACTAGGGCCCAATTATACCTGAGGTTTAGGTCATGCACCCTGGTCCATTGCCATGTTGGTTCATTTAAGAGATCTTGGAGTGGCTTGAAGTTTGTTGCTAGATTTTCCGCTAGCTTGCCAGTAAAATACTCTAAAACCCCTTGGAGCTCCCTCCTATTGGTTGGCACTTGGAGAGTGACAGGGTTGGGTCTTCTACGAATGTTTCCTGCCATCATGTAGATTGGACTTGAGCATGTATCCTTGGGCTCACATATCATTTTAATGGCCTGCTCGTACTCCTCATTGTCCAAGAACGGCAGGTCGATGGTAGCAAGGACATGCATCCAGTATCGCTTGTCTTCAAGAAATGGGATATACTTAGTTAGGGGCCCATAGGATTCCTTGATCTGGGTATCACCCTTGAGTATAGCGGAGATGGCATCAATGTTGACTGGTGCAGTTTTCCAAGAGTCAATTTCTACCCTTATGGCTTCTCTTCTATTGCCTAGGAAGATGAGACCATTCCCCCAATCTTCAATCACTCTGGCATTCCGCATCCAGGGTTGGCCTAGTAGGATATTGTAGTCCACTCCCTTCATGACCATAAAGTCAACTAAGAATTGGACTATGGCGATTTCCACTGGCCAGTTTTTTAGCACCCCAAATGTTTTCACTTTCATTCTATTAGCTAATGTGACATTGAGCCTAACAATCTCGACAGGTGGGTCATCGAGCACTGCATGGCTCAGTACACTAACTCCTGCCCCTGTGTCTACAATCCCTTTCCTTGTTGTGTCACCTAGGGCTAGGACTAGTAAAACTGCGTGCATCTCGGTGCCTTCCCAAAAAGCATTAATGTGCAAGGATTTAGGCATGAAGTGCAACGTCAAACTCAGTATCTATGTCTCTGCATCATGTTCTTGTAGGCCTACAACAGCTTGCTCTTGGGACCCTTCAACCCATTGCTTCAAGTCCCACCATAGGATCGGATGGTGTCTAAGCAGATCTCCTAGGCTTAACGTCACCGAGGTGGTTACTAGAGTGGTAAGGAGGTTGTTGGCTACTTGTCTTTCTCCTGTTCTAGATTGTCCCAGCTAGTGGCCCTGATTGAGTTGCTGGCCCATAGAGTTAAGGCTTTGCCCAAGTGGTACTGCTTGTGGCACAGTCGCATCTCTCAGTTTCAATGGAGGGGGTGAGAGTGGTGTGCTCATGCTAGAGAGGTCCTTGATCTCATCCTCTAAGATGGGCTCCGCATCTTTCAGGTGTTCCTGAGCCTCCTTTACCCACTCCTTTACCTTCTTGATGGCCTCTAGTTGGCGCTTCGGATTGGGGTACTCCCCTACCTTAGCACTTCCCTTTTCAGTAGTCTTTGGGGCTGATGTCTCTACCTCAGCGTCAATGACTTTCTTTTTAGTAGGTAGCATTGTGGCACTCTTAATTTTGAGCGCGACTTTAGCTTTGGATCTCTTCTTCCTTGTCTGTGGCTCTTCTTCCCTATTGAGGCTGCGCCAAGATTGCTAGGACCTGGCAATGATATGTCGGCCTGCTTCGTTTGTGCACGGGTCATGACATGCCATGGGATAGGTGTAGCCTCCCCATCAAGATTCGCAAGATTGAATAGTCCCAATGGAACGGATGGCACATTAGCTCAATTTGAGGATGGCTTTTGCTTTGGATAGTCAACGAAGAGATGAGTGATTCCACACTCATGATACCTTAGGTCGGCCTTGTCTCTATTTTGTTGCTCCCTTTCAAGACAGCGTGATGAGATGTGTCCTGGGTGACCGCAAGTCCAGCACATGATTGGAACTTGGGTCTAGCTCCTAGGCCTCTATCTTGTCCCCTACCTAATGCCATCACTGGTTCTGGTCGATAGTCTAGGATTGCGTCGCCCTCGTCTTTGTGCGAGATGTAAGGGTATATGTAAGGCTCTTCCTCATTTGGCTCTTCCACATAGTGGATTGGAGCATCGCTTGATGGATGTGTCACATAGGGGCCAGGTAGTCTGGGTATTCTAGTAGGATTTATATCCATTCTAGGAACAGCCGGCTTAACATCATTTGGCGTGGAAAGGGCCATGTTGAGATGACAAGCTCAACACATGCAAACATTAATGATGGACCGCTCGGTTAGATGGATCCACACGTCTACACTTAGCATGTCAGTGGTCATTATGACTCTCACGTGGCCACTGACTCATTACTTATTATATTCAGGTTGTTACACCTATTTACAGCTGACATAGTTATAGTGTCAGTCGACTAGTGTGGTTGGTTATGCATTGTTTGACTTAGTAGGCCACTTTCCTTTATGTTGTATCTTATCTATACTTTGTGTACATTGTAAAGAGTGTGGAAAAATAAGAAGAAATTAGCAAGAAAATGTTAAGAAGAAGAAATCAGCAAGAAAATGTTTTGGCATCCATCTCTCTTCTTGTCTCTTGATTGAGCTTCTTCTTGTGCATTCTGTGTGTGTTCGGCGCAGCATCTTGAGCAAGTCCCCCCACCATGCGATTCTTGACATGGTATTAGATCCTCACCACTGAGAGAGGTTGATTTCGAAGGCTAAAGTGAAGGAGAAGAAGCAAGGTTCGAGCAAGCAAGCCATGGGTAAGAAGCTCTCCCATTCTTTCACTCTTTCTCTTGGATAGTGCCTGTGGAGGCACCAGAAGCAGGGCAGAGCAAAAATCTCTGATTGCAGTGAGATTTGGTGTGCGTGAAGAGCATTGTGTATTCCATAGATTGGTCCTTTAGGGCTTTTCCGTTGCTATTTTGGCCATCCGAGGTCATTTCAGGCCCTGTTTTAGAGTCGGAAGGTTACGGAAAACAGTTCGAGATACCATGCAATTTAGCTATGTCTGCTGTATACAGGTGCACAGGTTAGAGATTTTAGATTTGTAAGTTCAAAGGTGTTTACCAGTGAATAAACACAAGGTTTATTTGCAAACTGGTTGCAGATTACATGTATTGTTGAGCAGACAGTGAACAAGGCTGTTTGGTGTATTGCTGTGCACTACATGTCGAGGGTTGCAGAAGATTTGCTTGCTGTTTGGTATTAGTTTTGTAATAATGGTAGAGAATAGTGGAAACCCCATCATTGAGAAGCTCGACAAGAACAACTGCCCTTCATGGAAGTTTCGTGTCACGAACTTCCTTATTGGAAAAGGCCTCTACGAGTTTGTGTCAGGTGAAGAAAAGGAGCCGGAGGTGAGTGATCCTCCAACTACAGAAGAGACAAAGGCACGGAAGGAATGAAATGCAAAGACAAAAAGTTCATGTATTAGTTGTCTGCAGTAATTGAAAATAATATGATGGGACATATCAGAAATGCAGAGAATTCATATGCATCTTGGACCATACTTGAAAGTATGTTTTTCGTAAATACAAAGGCACGAAAGATTCAACTCAAGCAAGAGTTGATTACATTGAAGAAAGGGAAGATGCCTATCAATGAGTATGCACTGAAGGTAAGGAGCATTGCAGATGCCTTGGCAGCGATTGATGCAATGCCCGATGATGATGATTTGGTGTCGTCTACCTTGGGTGGACTTAACAATGAAAATGCTTGGAAGTCTTTTATAACTTCCATATATGTCAGAAAGCCATTTCTAGATTTTGATGAGTTGGTCTTCCTTATGATCACTGAAGAGATCCACATGCAAAATGAGACATCTGAAAGAAGTGGTGAACAGGTCCAAGCTTTCTACTCCACTTCAGGAAGGAGACGTGGCAGGTTCTCTTCAAGAGGCCGTGGTAGTGACAACCAGTAAAATAGATTGAATCAACAATTTGGCGATATGCAGGTTTCAGGAGGTTGTGGTAACTTTAGAGGCAGGGGGAGCTTTAGAGGAAGAGGTGGATGGTAGAACAGACGTTCTAACAACTCTAGTATTGTGTGTTACTACTGTGGCAAAATAGGTCATATTGCAGCCCAATGTTATGCTAAGAAAGATGATATTCTCAGTGGTAAGTTGCAGCAAGGAAACTATGCATCGTCTTCATGACAGAATAAAGACAAAAATGAAAGTCTGTTTGTTATGCAGCATATGCTGAATGTTGTTACAGGAAAGGGAACACATGATGATGTTTGGTATGTTGATTCAGGTGCATCCAATCATATGACCAGCCATGCAGAATGGTTTGGAGGGATGCAGGATTTGCAAAATGCAGGTTATGTGTAGACGGTGATGATTCATGCCACCCAATTTCACACATTGGAAAAGTTCCCTTGTTCTTGCATAATGGTAAGACAAAGAGTCTTTCAGATGTATTACATGTGCCATCTATTACGAAGAACTTGGTGTCAGTCGGTCAGATGGTAGAGCAAGGGCTGCAAGTCAGATTTAATACAAAGGGCTCCTTTGTAGAAGACTTCAATGACAAGTGCAAGTTAGTTGTAAAGGGAAGTAGAGTTGGATGTATGTTTACTCTGGATGTTGGAATTCCTACTATGAATGCTGCTATGTATGCTAAAGGAAAAGGTGTTGCTACAGATATTGAAATTTGGCACAAATGCATTGGATATGCAAATGTACAAAGGCTGAAATTAATGCAGTCCAAGGGGTTGGTTATAGGCTTGCCTACATTTAGAGTTGCAGAATTTCATAAGGTATGCGAAGCATGTCAATTTGGTAAGCATGCAAGACAACCCTTTTCACATGATGACAGAGATGTAAGTATAAATATCCTTGATGTTGTGCATACAGTCATTTGGGGGCCTACATAAAATGTATCACTTGGAGGCAGTTCATACTTTGTCACATTCATTGATGATTGTTCTAGAAAGTTGTGGGTATATTTTATGAAGGAAAAGAGTGAAGCATTTGAGCACTTTAGAACTTTCAAGGCTGTAGTTGAAAGAGAAATAGGCTTGAAAGTAAAGTGCTTGAGGTCAGATGGAGGGGGAGAGTACCTCTCGAATGAGTTCAGTGATTTTCTGAGGTCACATGGGATAAAGAGAGAGTTCACATGTAGGTATAACCCACAGCAAAATGGGGTTGCAGAAAGGAAAAACATGCATATTGCAGAAGTTGCACGCGCCTTGATGGCTGAAAAAAATATGCCTAAGCATTTTTGGTCTGAGGATATTCATACTGCTGTTTATATTATTAACAAAATTCCCATAGCTGCAATTCATGGGATGACTCCTGAAGAATGCTTTACTGGCAAGAAGCCTGATGTATCACACTTGAAGGTATTTGGCTGTGTTGCATATGTTAATGTGCCAGATGATGAGCTACGGAAGAAGCTTGATCCAAAGGCATAAAAATGTGTCTTTATTGGATACTTTTTAGAGCAGAAAGGGTATCGCTGTTATAACCCTGTCACATGTAAGTTCAGAGTGAGCAGGGATGTCATCTTTGATGAAATGAGCAGTTGGTATGCATCTAGTAGTGATGCATTGGATGATGATGATGATCATGACACTCATGTGCAAGCTGAAAAGCAAGAATCACGGACTCTTAGTGGACCAGAGACATCATCTGGTAGTCCTTGGTCTGGGAGACTAAGGAGTAGCTCTACATCTTCAGGTGCATCTAGTAGCACTGCGGGTAAATACAAAGAAAAGAATAAAGTGCCAGATGGCATTGATGCAGTTCTTGATGGAGACTCCAATGGCTCAGAGAGCTTGGATGATGAACTTGGCATTCCTTCTATCAGGACACCAGGTGTACAGAGAGCTCATAGTAATGTAAAGGCTCCATTGAGTGATCCGATGGTACGCAGATGTAGTAGGGTTAGATACCCTATTAAAAGATTTGGTTTTGAAGGTTATGCAACTCACCCACTTATTTTGAGGATGTTGTTGGTCATACTCATTGGGATGTAGCAATGGATGAGGAGATGGCTGCATTAGAGGCCAATAAGACTTGGGATCTAGTATCATTACCGAAGGGCAAGAAAGCTATTGGATGTAAGTGGGTTTATAAGATTAAGCACAATGCAGATGGTTCTATTAGTAGGTACAAAGCTAGGCTGGTTGCAAAAGGCTATACCCAGACATATGGCATAGATTATGATGAAACCTTCAATCCAGTTGCTAGGATGGAAACTGTCATATGTGTGATTGCTTTGGCAGCAGCCAAAGGTTGGAGGTTGTAGCAAATGGATATGAAGAATGCCTTCTTGCATGGTGATTTGCAAGAAGAAGTGTATATGGATCAGCCAGCAGATTATGAAGATTTAGAGCATCCCACGTATGTGTGCAGGTTGAAGAAGGCACTCTATGGGCTCAAGCAAGCACCTAGAGCATGGTCTAACAAGATCATAGAGTTTCTTGTCAATATTGGCTTTTATGTTTTTGATGCTAATCACTCACTTTATGTGAGAAAGGGAGATGCAGGTTTGGTCATCATAGTCATCTATGTGGATGACTTGATTATTACAGGTGATAGTGATAGTGGGATTGCTGAAGTCAAGGACTTTTTGAAGAAGAAGTTTGAGATGAAGGATTAGGTGAGCTAAGGTACTTCCTTGGCATTGAGATGATCAGATGTGATGATGGTATATGACTGTCCCAAAGATAGTATGGCTTGGATATGTTGTCCAAGTATGGTATGACAGCATGCAAACCACTTTCAGTCCCGTTGGAGCAGAATGTAAAGTTGAGTGCTGATGTTGGGGATGAGATAGAAGACCCTACTATGTTTAGGAGGATAGTGGAGAGTTTGATCTACATGACCATTACAAGGCCAGACTTGAGCTATGTTGTTGGTCTTGTGAGTCAGTTTATGCAAGTACCTAGAAAGCCACATTTGGATGCAGTCAGACGCATATTGAGATATGTGAAGTCCACATTACATTATGGACTTTTCTATGAGGCAGGTACAGATGTACATGTGTTTGGATACACAGATGCAGATTGGGCTGGTAGTATGTCTGATAGAAGATCTACTAGCGGATACATATTCTCTCTTGGTAGTGCAACAGTTACTTGGAGCAGCAAAAAGCAATCTACAGTTGCTTTGTCGAGTACAGAGGCTGAGTATAGAGGTGCTGCTGTTGTAGTATGTGAGGTAGTATGGCTGCAAAAGTTATTGGATGATTTAGATGTGCAGGTGAAAGGTCCAGTTGTCATTTATTGTAACAACATGAGCAATATACAGTTGGCTAGGAACCATGTGTTCCATGCCAGGAGAAAATATATTGAGGTAAACTACCACTTTGTGAGAGAGAAGGTACTAGTAGGTGAGATTGACGTGGTGTATGTCAGCACACACGATCAGATTGCTGACATCTTCATGAAGGCATTGGGTACAGAGAAGCTTCAAAAGTTTCGAAGCCTACTTGGAGTTGCAAAGATGCAGTTGAGCTTGAGGGGGAGTGTTGAGATGACAAGATCAACACATGCGGACATTAATGATGGACCACCTAGTTAGATGGGTCCACACGTCTACACTTAGCACGTTGATGTTCATTATGACTCTCACATGACCACTGACTCATTACTTATTATATTCAGGTTGTTACACCTATTTACAGCTGACATAGTTATAGCGCCAGTCGACTAGTGTAGTCAGTTATGCATTGTTTGACTTAGTAGGCCACTTTCCTTTATGTTGTATCTTATCTATACTTTGTGTACATTGTAAAGAGTGTGGAAAAAGAAGAAGAAATCAGCAAGAAAACGTTTTGGCATCCATATCTCTTCTTGTCTCTTGAGTGAGCTTCTCCTTGTGCATTCTATGTGTGTTCATCGTAGCATCTTGAGCAAGTCCCCCCACCACGCAATTCTTGACAGGCCAATGGTGCTCCCCTTCTAAAGAATTTTGCAGCCTATTCGCTAGGTAAGGGTGACCATACGGTTGTGAGTATGGAGGTCTTCTAGGCAATCTACAATGCGCACTATCGTGACCAAACCTACCACAATTAGCACAAGGTTGTGACCTAGGGTCTTGATACTCAGCTGGCAAGTAGTTTGCACCACAGTACACGCATTGGACATGTGGTCGTATTGGTCATCTTAGCATTTCCTGCAGCTTGGCTATTCCATTTTCATGTTAGTCAATTCCTGGCTGGTGTCCGTAGCCTTTCCCTTATCTTGGGTACTTGCACCTGAGAGCTCACTGGATGCTAAAGCTCTCTCCAAACTTCTAGAATTGGTCTCTTCTTGGTTTGAGTTCCTAAAGCTCCTCTCCTTCAATTGGTCATCTACCCAAATGGCCTCTTTGAACACCCTTGCTAGCGCGTCTCCCTGCAAGCTCGAGTTGCCTGCCAAGGCTTTATAAAGCTCCTCATTTTGTATTCCACTAATGAATACTGTTGACACTACTCTTTTGGTCAATCGTTCGCCCATCAGGATTCACTTAAAGAGACTCCTTATGTGGGTCACACAGTCGTGAATGTCCTCTTTTTCCTTTTGCTTGATGTTCATAAGTCATACTAGCAGGTTGTCTGAGTACCCAAGCTTGGAAAACCTCTTAATGAAGAGGTTTTTGAGTCCATTGAAGTTTGCTCGCTTTGCAACATCTAGACTTGTGTACCAAGTCAGTGCCTAAGAAAAGCCCAAATGCTTGAGAGCGTTGAGTCAAGTTGGTGAGACCGTTGGCGTCGCAAACCTACTCAAACTTCTCTATAAAGCTATATGGATTGTCTTGGGGCTGGTACTTATCGAGCTTCTTAGCGACGAATGGTATCTTAGGCTGGCTCTTGGAGCCTTGGTTCACCCCTAACCCTACTAGTAGTGATTTGGCTAATGCTACAGTGCTTTGCTCTGCTACTGTGTTGTCTAGCAATCACTTCATGAGAAGCTCACTTAGTGTCAAGTCTCCTTCTAGTGCTCTCTCATGATTAGTTCGATTCTTGCCTGCTAGATTCACTACTCACTGTGTCTCTCTCATCTCTGTGTTTTGCCTCAGGCTCCTAGTCTGCTAGTCTCGGCTGTATTCCACTATGCCTTGCAGTGCTTTGTGGGCTAGTTTCCTTTTCTCCTCTAGGTCAGCTATGATGGCTTCTGTCGTTCTACCACGGTGCTCATACCGAGCGTGAGAATCGTAGCTACTCACCAACTGCTGGATCACTTCTGGGAAAACCCCTAAGTCAAATTCCTTGTTCTGCATGCGGTTTGAGCTTTCTTTTGACATGGTTGTGTTCTCGTGCTCCACCAAGCTACCGATAAGGTTAAGGAGGTCAGGTAGATCCATGTCTTTGTTGCTATTTCCTTAGTCCTACATTGGGCTCTAATTGCCCATCTATGTCTTGGGATCTTCTCTTATTGGTGGGTTCCTTCACGTTCTTTTATTTGAATGAGTTCCTTAATTATTGGACACAATCCTCAAGTTACCTCCACTTAGCGAGCACGTTCTTTTCCGTGCACTTGTGTGCTCAATTGGGCTTTCCACTGTTCTTAGGTGTACTTAAAGTGCTCGAGGTCAAGGTGAGTACGGAGAGCAAGTGTCTAAGCGGCATGCGCACTCTCGTCTCATCTTAGGCATAATAGGTTTGTTCCATCAATTTCTAGTCATCTTGGTAGGTTTTAGGGTTTCTTGCTGCATTGTCTTACTCGGTTTAGATACGTTTGGGGTCTCTGTCTCCACTAGCTACTGGTAAGGCGTTGACTCTCTCAACAACCTATTCAAGCTACTAAACACCTACATCTTGCAAATTTGCCTATTCCTTGCACTAGAATCGAGTTATGGGCATCGGGATGGCTCACAAAGGTTGGCGCCATTGAGATATAGCTGGGTCTGGTGCAAACGTCCACAAAATTTGCAAAAGTCTGACTCGAATCAACTCTTTCGAATTGCAGGGGCCGAGTGGCAGACTCGGATGAGCGAGGGCGGAATAGGAACACTGGCCAAACTTGCAGCTCGGATGGTCCACTAGATGTGGTCGAGAGGCCGAGTGGTTCGAGGGCCAAGTGGCCGAGTGGTCCGAGGGCCAAGTGGCTGAGTGGTCTAAGGGCTGAGTCACATTAGTGGGCTGAGTCGATTGTTTGGACGGGACGAGTGGGTTGGGCCGAGTCAAGTAGGCTGAGGGCCGAATATCAATTTTGTCCGAATGATTGACTCAGATGGGTTGAGCAATACGTGTCCTAGTCGTGTGGGCTAAATGACCGAGTGGTTCGAGGGCCGAATGGCGGAGTATGGGACTCGGCCCAAATCCAGACCACTCGGATGGGCCGAGTAGCATGCGACGACGGCCGTGCTAAGGATGATCCCATTAAATACGATGATACACACAATCACCAAGCATGCCGGCTTCTAGATCACAACAAATACCTAGCAGGAAGGTTCTGATATACTTGAATCGTGCAAAGAACTCCCCGATGGCAAGATCGAACCGAATCACTGATGAAAACTCTATCCCTCTCTCACAGTCTCTCTCTCGCTGCTAGGGTGAAAGATGAGCTATTCTATGGTCTCCTGGCCCTTAAACCCCTTCCCGAGCAAGGTCTTGCTATCCCCAATCACTCTCTTGCTAGCATTAATCATTTCAACCACTCTTTTTTTCCATTTACCTTGATTTTTGTCTATTTTACCATGTTGTACATCAATAAACCCTAGGCCTCTCCAATCTGATTTATTAATCCTAACCTACGCTAAATGCAACAAGAATCAAAAGCAAATAACTGAAATGGTCTCCCCTTCTTTCCCAATCATTGAACAACCAAAATAACCAGAATACTTACTTGTATCGAAGATCAAAAGCCCCAATTTTCTACCTATCTCAAGCTCCGGTTTGGGGATGAATCCGTTACTTCGATGCTCAATAGGGGGCATGCAAGTTCTCAAGCTTGAATCTGATGGTCCCAGCAATGGAACCAAAATTTAGATGTAACCAACCGCCGAGATCCACGGACCACTTATTGTTTCAAGCATTCCAAGCAAGCTCTAATGGCTACCTCTTACCTAGCCGACGCGCCTCCAAACCTATGAATGTAGTGAGCTTACCTTGATGTTGAAATGAGCTTCCTCCTCCTTCACACACACTGGTAGCTCCACGATCCTAGATGCTAGCTCAAGCATCCTTAAGCCTCCTCCTTAGAGCTCCATCCACCATAGCCATGCGCGAGTGAGAAAAGAGAAGAGAAGAGAAGAAGAGAAGGGGGAATGATGAAGAGATTCACCCTATTGTTCCCTCACTCCCATGTGCTCACTCCCTCACCCTCTCAATCTCCCTCTCTATATCACACACATGCACACACACAAACAAGAGAAGAGAAGAAGACAAGGAGAGAGGTCTCTTGTTAGCCACACACCAAAGAATGAGCTTCCATTCACTTTTTGAACTTTATATACAAGCCCTAAAATCCCATGGGCACCCATCCCTTTTTACATGATCGGCCTTTGTGGCAAGGTCCTTTTTCTTATTTTCCTCTTCTTGCCTCATGCCTTAAGCCTACACCTATCTATTCTTTTACAAATGGCACAGGAGGGAGCTTGGCGCTATTTTACAAGAGTTTTTTGAGGCGCCTTCTATTTAAAATTATGCTTTTGCTACCTCTGCGCCTTTGCTCTTTTTCTTTTCTTTTTCCACTTTTTGCTTCATTTTTCTGCCATCTCGAACTGAGGTTAACAGGAAAAATGACCCGAATGTCTTATTTTACCAAGATTCTACCACTAACTAGTAATGGGGTCGTCAAGAAGTCCATTCTAAGTCATCAAGGGGTTTGGGCGGTCCTAGTGAGAGCACTTATGGCACCCTCACCTCCTCCTACCCAAGGATTCCCTACGAAGCAATCTCTTGCCATTAGGACTAGTCCTTGAGCTCTTTGAGGCAGTAGAAACCAACCCCATTAGTGAAGAATTCTGCAACTAGCCTTGGGGGAGGTCTATTATGTTTTCTTTTACCTTGTTGTAAATTAGGTACAATTAGGATTCTAACTTCTATAATCAAATCCTCCAAGTGCATCAAGAAAATATTGCATGCACTTATTCGATCACAAACAATCATTCCCAAGCAATATTGCTATCACAAATAGGAAGCCAATCAAGAGTAAGATTTAACCTAGTGGTAGTTCTTTCCAACTTGGTCTGTCTTCTTCTTGGATTTTCTTAGGTTCCCTTGAATCTCAAGTCTAAATAGTCTTTTCCATTGGATTTCTCCTTGATTGCTATCAATATGTATAACTTATTTTTTTAATATTTACTTGTGATCTTTCTCCATCTAAAACTTTGTTGAAGGTTGGTTGATGGACCTTATTACAAGCCTTGGCTGTGTTACTAAGACTTCTATGTGTCACAGGGATGGCTAAGACTTGTCTTAGTTTGCAAAAGCTAAGTTGACAATCTTGGAGTCATCTCAAGTGAGTTTATTTTAGAAGCTATGTAAGCTAACAAGGTAAGTATTTTACCTAGGAAAATTTAAGTTTATAAGTTTTTGAAAGCAGATCTCTTAGATTCTTACGTTTTACTTCTTTGGCTATGTTTTGTACTATAGTTTTTAATGATTTTTATTTTAATTATCCTAAGTTTCTAATAGCTAAGTATGCAATTTAATAATTTCAACTAATTAACTCATAATGAGCGTGATTTACTTTATAAAAAATGATACTTTCTACTTAATTAAATTTAAATTAATAATGAATTTAATGAACTACTTCTAACTACCTTAATTCACTTTTCCCAATGTCTACCTGATTCGTGGATACCCAAAATATTTTTTATGCAATTACTTGACTTCTATTCCTTGTTATAAACAATTTGTCGCGGATTTTCTAATTTACCTTTTTGAATTTAAATTGATTTATTTGATACACGTTGCTTACATGCAATCACCCTTTAGTTTTCTTAATTAATTTTGTTAAACAATATCCTAGTTGAAAATTTTCAAATTTTAAGTTTAAATCTATTCAATGCATTGTAATTTCATGCAACTATCCTTATTTTCAAAAGTTAATATTTTCTTCTTTATTTCAACGTTCTTTTCTAGTGAAATTTAACTTGCTTATTTGCTAAACAATAGAATTTGCGTAAAATTTTTGAACAAACTTTTGTTATACTCACAAAAAGAATCTAAGATTGTGTTGTGAGAGATGGTGCGTTCTCCATGCTCGCGACTCCATTTGCAACTCCCATGCTTCCCACTCTGGAGTATTGTCTCTTCAAGACCATCATGGATAGGGAGCTCTCACATGCTAGCCTTCCAATCTTTGTCGGTCTTCAAGGTTATGATTGGGAGCCTCGAATCAAGACAAATATATTGTAAGGTGAAAAGAGCCATTCACAAATGCTATAGGTGAGAGGGGAGACTGAGTTTCTATTGGATGGAGAAGGGGCTCTCTATGCAATAGTGTTGGTGGCCAATAATCTTGACTCTCTTTCCTTTGTGATTCTCCTCTTTGCTTCCTTTACTACTCCACCCTCTTCTTCTTCTCTTCTCCCCTTCTCTTCTTCTCTATCTCTTATTATCTCTTCTTCTTCTACTACTACTTCTCCTCCTCCTCTATCCTCTTCTTATCCCCCTTCTCCTTAATTCTTCTCCTCCTCCTTCTACTTCTTCTCTCTCGTCTTCTATTCTTCTTCTTCCTTCTTTTTCTACTCTTCTCTACTTTCCTCTCCCTCCCTCCCTCCCTCCCTCCCTCTCTCTGTCTCTCTCTCTCTCTCTCTCTCTCTCTCTCTCTCTCTCTCTCTCTCTCTCTCTCTCTCTCTCTCTCTCTCTCTCTCTCTCTCTCTCTCTCTCTCTCTCTCTCTCTCTCTCTCTCTCTCTGTGGGTATAATTCAGCAAGTGACATGTAGGGAGAACAATTGAATTAATAAGAAATCCTTGGAGGCTGACCTTATCGAAAGGCTTAGGATGCCTATCGCATGTTAGTAGCATCATATGCTTCATGTATTGTGTGATGGGATGATGATCTAGAAGGTATCAAGAGAGAGATGACGATAAAATCATGGTGGTGTTCATGTAGATCAATGACAATCACACAATCTTGGGAGTTTGGTTGTGATGACATTGAGAGGATGATCAACTCGATGATGGCGGCCCTTATTATTTCGATGATAGTTAGATTATTTGTCTATTCTTTTATTACAATAGTTTCTAAGGTTAAGAATTGAAATTAACCACCTCCTAAGTAGCCATTCATGTGGAGGGGAGGAGAGACACCATTACATCCTCTTCCCCTTAGAGGAATCGAGATGTTCTCATCTTGAAAGAAACTGGGGATGTTTCTTATATAGGATATCTTCATCAATCCAAGTGGCATCCTCTTCAGGATAGTCTTTCCATTGGATGATAAATTCCCTAAGGGTTTTGCTTTTGAGGGTGCATTCCTTTACATCAAGTATCCTATTAAGTTGAAGGTCAAGGACTCCTTGGCTTGGAATTATAACTTTTTGATCATCAAGAACATTATCAGCATTGGCTACATTTAGTGTATTTAGAATGGTACTCCTTCATCATTACATCTCTAGCTATGTCTCATGCAATGACGAGAGGTTAGCATGAGTATTAATCCCATGAAAAGTGTGCTTGCAATCAAAGGGGGCATGTTATTAAGACATGTTATTTTTGGAGATGGCATTGTTGTTGACCCTTGGAAGGTAACGGTGGTTATGTAGGCTATGATATCAACCGCCCTCTTTGTGGTGCAATGGTTTCTTGGTCCAGTTCATTATCATGGTCAACATCTGCATCTTTTGGCTAATCTAGCCATTCCCTTGAATTGGTTGGTCCATGTATATCAAAGCCTACCTTCCTCTAAGATGTGGAGGTTTATTTAGCCTTTTGATGCATTTGGTTACTGTTGTCCAAAGCCCTAGTCTTGATTCCTCTAGATTGGAACAAGTCCTTTCATGTGTTCATTGATGCTTCCAATAATGAAATTTGAAGTGTTTTAATGCAGGAGGATGCAAAAGGATGGTTTCAGCCCATTTATTGTGCCAATTGACGACTCTTGGTTATAGAGAAGAATTATTTCATCACCAAATGAGAATGTCTAGGAACGATCTACGATGTCAAGAAATTTTGGCATTACTTGGGGAATCCTTTTGTCTTTCATGTCGACCATTCTGCTTTCTTCTATTTGGTGAAGCAACAAAATGTCATTGGCTAGTTGGCTTGTTGGACACTCTTACTTCAGGAGTTTGATTTTAGGGTGGTGCATAGGCATAGGTTCCAACCATCATAGAGGATTTTTTTTGGATAATTAGTTCTTTGTGATAGAGACAACTTCGAATTCCACTCTGACTAACCCACCCCAAACTTGGTATGATGATATGTTAGTCTTTCTAATAACTACAATGAGACATCAAATCATTAACCTATGGATCAACGCAAGCATTTGGCACTTTGCACATAAGGCATTTTAAGTGCATTTTGGGCCAATTGTATCATTGGACTCTAGTGGGAGTCTTGCAACAAGTTGTTTTCCTTATAGAACAATCTGCACTCATAGAAGAAGCCCATCAAGGGACACTTCTCTTGAAATGTTACCATTTGGAAGATTCAACAATAGGGAAGCATGTGTTGGCCAACAATGTATGATGATGTGTGAAAATGGATTTGACAATGTGATTCTACCAATGCTTGGCACAACCCTTGGCTCCCCTTACATTGTATTCTCCCATCGAAGCCCTTCTAGAAGTGGAGCCTCAATTTTGTGGGGCCAATTACGCTAGAAGCTTCCCAAACGAAGAACAAGTACATCTTGACTACTATTGATTATTGTACCAAGTGGACTGAAGTCTAACTGTTAAAGGATAATTCAGTCAACTCTATCCCTACTTGTCTCTTTAAAGATATCTTGACTCGGTATGGATGCCCATTCGAATTGGCAAGTGACCATGGTGGTCATTTCATCAACAAGGTCATTGAGTAGCTCACTATGATTTTATGAAATTATTCATAAAAAGTCCTCACCTTATTACCCCCAGGCTAATGGATTACCGAAATCCACCAATAAGACTTTGTGAAAAATTCTAACTAAGTCAGTGGGATATCATCAGAAGGACTAGGATACCAAACTTATAGTAGCTCTTTACACTTAAAGGAATTTGTATAAGGTGGCTAATTGTCTTACTCCCTATAAATTAGCTTTTGGCATAGAAGCAATCACTCTTTTGGAATTCATTATTCCAAGCATGTAGATCATGGTATCTAATCAACTCCTTTTGAAGGAATCCTTACAATTTCAACTCGAAGCAGTGGTCGTGCTAGACAAGGAGCATATTTGGAGTGTGTACTTGCTAGCCAAACTCTAGATGCAGTAGAAGTACCAAACAAACTATTTCTCTAAGAAATGACTTTTTAGAAAAAGGGTAGGCTATCGTAGTCTTCAAGACCTAGATGGGGAAGCTACCAAGGAAGCTAAAATTTTGATGGAGTGGTCCTTTTTGGATGTTCTGCTCGATTGGTTCTAATGCATTTTACCTCACTGACTATGTGGGAAATATGCTTTCCCACATACTCAATGGGTTTCATCTTTGACATTACCATATTGTTGATGGGCTAGTGTGCCCCTTTTCATTGAAGGGGGAGGTGGAGTCGGATCCAACTACTTTGGAGTTTGTTCTAGGTTCTTTCACCTTAGATGGTTTTTGTCATCTGCTCTAGTCCCTTTGTAGGCTTAGCAATCCCAATGGTCACTCTCCATAACATTTATTTTATGGGTTCAATTGATGCTGAATGTTTTAAATATGCCCACTCATGGTTCAAGATGTTGGCTCTATGTGGCGGTAGTACGAAGTTCCAAAGCACATGCAATATTAATGATTCATCATGGCTGTAAGTGATGATGTGGTGCAAATACATTGGCTCCTTTCTCCTTGGTGTGAATCTCCAATTCTTTGTCTCACAAAAGAAAGTTGCCTTGGCCATTTCTTTGGCTTTGTACTCTTCTTTCTTGATTGCATGTATCCTCACAATCTTCTACTCTATATGCTTTTGTCATAGGTCTATGCTCTTCATTCTTGCCATGGAAGGTGGCTCTCAGATGTTATTTGAGAGGGTTACACATATATTCCTTGAGTGTAGGGAGGTGGTGCAAGAGTGAGTCCAAGCATTGCATTTGTACCAATTCGTGATATTGCCATGGGTGGTCACATGAGTGAACCATGCAACTGTCCACATCCTCACTAAGCTTCATGAAGAGCCTCTCATTGACATTGATGGCCATCAATATGAGCTTATCTCACAACGGATCCAAGAGTGGATATTTTGCCTTCCTATTTTTCTTGCTAGAGTTCGCCCCATTTCAATTGGGGCAATCTAATGCATGACCGATTGCTTAATGGCATCAAGTAGGTGGCTACTTGTGGTGAGCCTTGAAGTGTGAAATCTAATCTGGAGACATACACCCGAAAATCCCCTCCAGCTCCTCATTTGTGAACTAATGGTTCATACTACTCTTTAGACTATCTATGGTGACCTACATAACAAAAAATAGATATATATATATGTGGGCTTGCAAATAAGTTAAAAATGTATAATAAAGTACCAGCATAAGCAAGGGGTAAATGACTCTAACAACAAGCTAATGTAAATACGATCACTTCTACAGACCCATAACTTCATCTTAGTGTAGCTCGATATACATTGGAAGGTCTATGTAAAGGTCTCCACAAAAAAGAGATTTTATTTCACTCAAAGAATTTATCTGTGACAGTCTTCTTTGTTGCATTACCCGTGCTTGTTTCCTCCACTTCCTACAAGTTGTTCTCCCCTACCTACATGCTCTCCTCATCCACACTAGAGACACCGCTTTCATCACACACTTGAGCCATCTAATGTGTTCTAGGTACAATATACAACCAATGAGGGTGTTATGGGTTAGATAGAAGATCATATGTATGCAACTTATTAAGAACTTTGAGCAAAGTAAAATATATGTGTGGCCTTCAATTTGCTAAATTAAAAGAAAAAAAGGAGATGCACTTGCTCATAGTAACTCGACAAGATAAATCTGTCTTGCAAATCATTCTACTTTTTCTTAGAATCTACCTCCAAGAACCTGATGGCCCTCATTGAATGGTTTCCCCCACTTCTTCTAATACTACTTAAAACCATTGTACATCAAATATGATCATGAAAAAGTTATGATAGTCTTTTGAAATCATACTTTGCAAGTTACCAAAGTACTCCATATTCTTGCCCACTACAATATTCGGAGCTATGGTATGCCATCAACTTTCTTACTTAAACTTCATTTTGATACCACAATTTATCATCGATCACAATCTATCGATGCACTCCACTCGAAAATGTTAGTCACACTGTGCTCTATACTTTGTATTGTACATTAAAGTGGTTTGGCTTACTTATCACTTACAATTGCTAGATACAATAACGATGAAAGTACATGTTTACCTTTGGAATACATACCTTGGAAAACTCCCACTCGTCTCCTATGAATACGACTTTCTTCATGTAATCCTATTGTCAATGCATCATGCAACCATCTCATAGGTATAAACTATGACAACTCCTCCAAGACCTTAGGGTATCAAACATGTTGCTTATGTGTACTATGTTGAAATTTTAATCGTGCTATCTCTCATTACCTTCTGGCAACTTTATAACTATAGAGCCACTTATCCACAGATGCATGATGCAATATACAAAAACAATTCATACTTTTCTCCATGGTTCCATCCATCTACTTCTCTATCCCATTTCCAACTATCATGTCTTCAATTGGTCTACCATCGTCCTTTAAGCTTTCAACCATGCTACCCTTTATACTGTTACACAAAGCCTTTGAAGGTTTTCATGAGGCACTCCAAAAAGAACATCTACCAGTGGTCCTGCAACCTCCACTTGGTCCACAAGATATTTTAGGAGGTGGACTTGTATCGTAAGCATGCTTGTTGGCAAGTAATTCTCAAAAGAGATAGATTGTCTGTATTGATCCATGCCTTATGAATTCAATTAAATCCATTGCATTAAGTTTGACAACTTATAAATAGTTGAACATATCTTAGAGTAAGACAACCCACAATCATGATTGGTAGTATGAATTGTCACAAATTCAATAATTTATATATTATAGATTGATTCAAAATAAACAATATGAGAACCTAATCAAGTCAGTGACTATCTTGGTCAATACAAACCTAGTATATCTTATGCCAATTGTGTGATTTGAGTCATGTTAGTTAGTCACCTTTAGACAACACAGACATGAGAGTATACATCACATCCATTGGGGTGCAGATAGACATGATGATTTTCTTCAGTGCATGCTCCTCCTTAATAGACAAGATCCAAGGAGTAGAAGGTAGTTGTACAAGACTATCAGAGCTTGTTTATTGCTGATAAACCTCCATCTTACTTTCTCTTTCAAGTCCATCATTGCCCCTATGCGTCTCTCTTTCTTATGATATATGAAACTATTTCTCTAATGTCAATATAATGCTCACAAGAAACCTAGATTCTTGATCGTAGCTTTAACATCACCTACTACTAGACTTGCCTACTAGACAAGGTTTTGCACAAAGAGGAACTACATGTAGTGTTAGCTTATTTGGGGCACCTAATTTACTATTTGACATGATCATCTATGTCTATGTCTTAGCATGCCATCCATTTGATTTAGATTCACTAGCATAACTTCAATATAATCCCAACTTCTTCAATTAGTAGACACATATAGTCTAGGTACAATAACACCCTATGCATAAATAAACACACTCATCTCCCACACGTAAATAATATTTAATTGCTAATGAAATCTTACACATCAAGATGGCCCAACTCATCAACATTGCCAATCCCCACAACATTAGGAAACATTGTAATCCTTTTTAATTGGGGGAGAGCAAATAGTACTGGTCAAAGGTAAAAACACATAATGTGTTGATATTCAAGAATTTTATGTAACATTTTTTGGTTTTCCCTTTGTTTCCTTGGAGATGTGAAGGAAAGAATCACTTGTCAAAACTATCAAAGAAATCAAACTTGAGGAGAAGATTAGTTTCATCATAGAGTAGCAATAGTAGTTTGAGCTAGATCCTCAACCCTTGCACTTTGGAGACCTAAGATGTAGGCTCATGGATAACCTTGTCAATGTGATTGGAGTGTAATGTCTTAACAAAGGGCTAATGGAGCAATGTGGCATAACTATACACATAAATAATGTGTGGAGAGTTCATCAAAATTCCATAATGGTCATTTATCAATACTTTCCAGCTTGTTCCAAAGACTGGGACTAATCTGAATTAATAATGGAAAGATGTATTATGTGTAAAATATTACACGGCGTAGCAAACAGAATCTGAGAAAGAGATAGAGAATACACAACAGATAAGAGGAGAATCAATAAATTCTTTAACTCCAAACAACTGATACAAAGATGGCTCTGTCCACCCGTGCGCTTCCACTGTGTGAAGCTTAGATGGCGATCTAGACAGAAAATAGGTGAAGAGCTTAAGGCTAGCTGGAATAACAACTCTGACTAGGTGAAAGATGAGTGAGTGATGGCTGTGAAGGGGTTTAGCTTTTATGACCCGCGAAGGTCGTTAGGTCGGCCTGCTGACCTAACGACCTGCTGACCGACCTACCATATGAGCCTCCACTAGTCGGCCTGCCGACCTACCATATGAGCCTCCACTAGTCGGCTAGGGAATATTCCAGGGAATATTCCCTTTACCATCGGGTAGGGGCCCCTTTTAACTCCCTTACACCGCAACTCGATGCAATGCGCCTTGAGTTGCTACCAGCTTAACCACTCCGTCTAACCCAAAGATTAGACCCACAATGGTCACCTTTTTGCCATCCGGTCACATAGACCTCATCTGATATACAAGTCAGGACTCCATCAATGTCCGGGCTCACACTTGGCTTCTCCTCATAATGGGGGCCTTACAACTTTGAGCACCATGGATCATTGGTAGCACCTAATGAGGGTGGGGCATTGATCATATCTAACACCCCCCCTCAATGTCCACCCATAGGTGAACTATCTCCTCGGCCCAATGCCGAGTCTCTGAAGATGAACTTGAAGTAGATCCTTCGTAAGTGCTTTGGTGAAGATATCTGCTCCATTCTCCTCTGTTGGACAATAGACCAATTCAACTATCCCATCCTCCATCAAATCACGCACATAGTGATACTGGATCTCTATATGTTTGGTGCGTGCATGAAACACTGGATTTTTGGCAATGGTGATGCAACTCTGATTGTCACATCTCAGCACAGTTGGTTCTTCATCCTCCACTCCCATATGCCATAGAATCCTTCTCAACCATACGGCCTCACATGCAGCAAAACAAGCTGCCTTGTACTCTACTTCGGTAGAAGACAATGCCACTGTTGGTTGCTTCTTACTAATCCAAGAGAAAATTCCTGAACCCAAAGAGAAACAATAACCAGAAACTGACTTCCTGGAATCAATGTCTCCTGCCCAATCTAAGTCACAGTTCCCCACAAGAGAAGTTCCGAAACTGTATGTGATACCATAGTCAAGAGTTTTCTTCAAGTATCTGAGCACCCGCATCCCAGCCTTCCCATGACTCTCATGAGGCTTGTTTGAGAACTTGCTCAAAACACCAACAACAAAACTGATATCTGGTTTGGTGTTACACAAGTAGATCAGACTACCGACCAACCTCCTATACCTCCCAATGTCTGCTAGTGCTGATGTATCCTCCACGGATAACTTTGCATTCACCTCCATCGGTGTAGCTATCTCCTTGCACTCGGTCATGCCAAATGCCTTCAAGATCTCCCATGCATACTTCTTTTGAGAGATGAAGATCTTTCCTGGCTCTTGCCAGACTTCAATCCCCAAACAATAGTGCAGCAAGCCCAAGTCTGTCATTTCAAACTCAGAACTCAAAGCCTTTCGAGTTTGGTTGATCATATCTTCATAGTCACCTGTAATAAGAAGGTCGTCCACATATAGGACAATCACTACAGACTTTTTACCATCCCTGTAAACATACAGGTTAGCATCTGAGGCACATCTTTTGAAGTTTAGGTTTAAAAAGAACCTATCTATCTGCTGGTACCATGCTCTGGGGGCTTGTTTCAGCCCATACAATGCCTTCTTTAGTTTACACACTTTGTTCTCAGAATGGGGGGCCTCAAACCCTGGTGGTTGAGCCACGTACACCTCCTCCTTGAGGTCACCATTTAAGAACGCTGACTTAACATCCATTTGGTACACTGGCCACTTCTCATGGGCAGCCACTGCAAGTACCATGCGAATAGTGGTCATTCTGGCAGTTGGGGCAAATGACTCTTGAAAATCAAACCCTTCAACTTGTGAAAATCCTTGGGCAACCAGTCTAGCTTTGTACTTTTCTAAGGTACCATCAGCCTTGTACTTTACCTTCCAGATCCACTTGGTGCCAATAACCTTCCGCTTTGCTGGTTGATCCACTAGATCCCAAGTGTCATTCTTCATTATGCTGTCATACTCCGCCTGCATAGCAGCCTTCCATGATGGATCTGCAAGTGCTTCTTCTAAGTCAGTTGGCTCCTTTACTTCTCTCATAATCTCAACCATCAAGGCCATATTGACTATGTGAGCAGAACCCCTCCTTTGCTCCTCTATTCTCTGAGACCTCCTTGGTCCGTCTGCCTTCTCCTCAACAGATGTAGGCATAGGATTATTGTGGTCATAGAGCTACTTCACCCAGCGTGGCAATGGCTTTTTCGGTGGGGTGATGTCAGGTTGGTGAACTTTTTCCTCATCATCTGAAGATGATGCTTCCTCCTCCTTAAGGATAGGAATAGCTCTCGGGACAGGTTCATAGTGGACTACTTCTTCGCTTGATGATAAAGTGGAAGAACTTGCCTTCTCCTCCTCCACTGTATGTGGCTCCTCCTTGAACACCACATCATGGATCGTGATGATCTTCTTTGCCTCTTGGTCATATAATTTGTAAGCCTTCTGCTCATCACTATAACCCAAGAAGATACATTTTCTGCTTTTTGGTTGTAACTTGTTTCTCTTCTCATCTGGAACATGTGCATAACATTCACATCCAAAAATTCTGAAATGTGAGACAGATGGTTTCTTACCAGTGTAAGCCTCATGAGGTGTTTTTCCCTTGAGAGCCTTTGTATAGCTCCGATTTAGAATGTAGACGGCAGTATTAACAGCTTCAGCCCAAAAATGGTTAGGCAATCCCTTGCCCTTTAGCATGCATCTTGCCATCTCCACAATGGTGCGATTCCTGCGTTCCACAACACCGTTCTGCTGAGGTGTGTGAGGCATCATCAATTGATGCTTGATCCCTTTGCTCTTGCAAAAGCTTTCAAACTCCTTTGAGTTGAACTCACCATCACCATTTGTTCTAAATTTCTTCACACTTTTCCCTGTTTCATTCTCAACAAGTATTAGCCATTCTTTAAACTTACCAAAAGCTTGAGCCTTATCACGAAGGAAGTACACCCACATCTTCCTACTATAGTCGTCGACAATCAACATAAAATAAGAAGATCCCCCCAAGGCCTGTGTAGGCATCTTACCACACAAGTCAGCATGCACCAACTCTAGAGGAGCCTGTGCTCTATTCTTGCTTTCTTGTGGAAATGCCTTTCTTTGTTGCTTGCCCATCATACAAGCTTCACATGGTTCCTTCAATTCAGTTATTGTAGGTAGGTGAGCAACCATACCTTGCTTTTGCATCTCCTTCAATACTGCAAATTCGATGTGTCCAAACCTTTCATGCCAAAGCTTACTTGTGCCCACTCCAACGGTGGCTGTAAGAGCGCTTAGCTCATACAGGTTGTTCCTTCTTTCTCCTTTGCCAACAATTGTGCCAGCACTATCAATAATTTCTACACCTGTCTTCTTGAACCTCACTTCATGACCAAGATCACTTATGGCAGCAACTGATAAGAGATTTCTCCTGATTTCGGGAACATACAACACATTTGAAAGCTTTTTGACTTCACCATTTGCAGCAACAAAAGAAATAGTACCTGTGCCCGCAGCAGGGCATTTAGCATCATTTCCAACCGTCACAGTGATGGATTCTTGTAGAGGTTGCATAGAACTGTATAGACCTTTCTTGTTGGTCATGTGACGGGAGGCCCCACTATCCAACACCCAAGAGTCAGTGGTAGATTCTTCTTGCGCCGAGGAGCACACTTCCTCAATGGTCGCCATGAATAATTCCAACTCTGCTTCAGCCGTATTGGCTATCTCTTTCCCTTTACTTTTAAGGGTACCATTCTTTTCATCTGCCTTCTTGACACGACAATCTGCAATTGCATGTCCTTTCTTCTTACAGTAGAAGCACTCTCCTTGAAACTTCTTCTTGCCGCCCTTCTTCTTTTTGTCACCATCAATTTTTGTGGAGGAAACACCTTTGCCTTTTGCATTGGCAGAGAATGCAGCATCTCCATTGTTGCTTCCTTCTCGGGCTTTCAGCCTCAACTCCTTCTCCATTAATAATGCACAAAACTCCTCAAAAGTCAAAGCTTGAGGTCTCACCTGAGTATTAAGGGCAGTTACTAGTCCATCAAATTTTTGTGGACAAATCCGAAGACACCTCCGAGCTAGCTCTTCGCTAGTCTTTTGTATCCCAGCGCCAGCCATCTGGTCGTGCAGATTCTTAATCCGAGTGATGAATGCTTCAACTGTCTCTCCTTCAGCAAACTTCTCCGTTGCTAGTTGATTCTCCAAGTTTTGAATCCTTGTTTGGTTTCGTGTTTCATACTGACTCCTTAGTACATTCCAAGCCTCTGATGCTTTGGTTGTATACTGAATCAAAGTCAAAACACTATCAGAACAGCTTGTAACTAAGGCACACAATGCATCTGCATTCCTTCGTTTCCAAGCTCGTAGAAGATATGCATTCGGAGGAATCATCACACTAGGATTTGATGGGTCGGGGGTAGGCTGTGGTTCTGCGTCATTCCCCAGCACAGTCTCTAGAAGCTCATAAGAATCAAGGATAGTTGTAATTTTGAACTTCCACAAGGTGTAGTTTGTACCATCCAACTTGCCTTCACTGAAGGTTGGTGGACGAATCCTCAGTGTTTGAATAGCCGGTACAGCAGCACCACCTCCTGCACCGCTTCCTGATGCGCTAGAACCGCTTCTCGGAGTCGACATAGTTTCTCTTTGCTGTTGAAGCCTTTGCATCTTGCACGCTCTCCGATCTCTAGAGCCCCCTGGGCTCTGATACCATGTAAAATATTACACGGCGTAGCGAACAGAATCTGAGAAAGAGATAGAGAGTACACAACAGATAAGAGGAGAATCAGTAAATTCTTTAACTCCAAACAACTGATACAAAGATGGCTCTGTCCACCCGTGCGCTTCCATTGTGTGAAGCTTAGATGTAATGCTCTCATCGAAATTAGTAGAAGAAGCTTTAGGAATCAGCCTTGTGTATCACCCATCTTCTAATGTAGTAATATTTGCAAATAGCATGCTACTATCTCGTACAATTTCCTCGTTCAAAAGGAAAAAAGAGAAAATAAATCACTCATAAGCACTACATAATACCTAGGGTCCTCAAGTTGGATGCATCTAGTGACATTGGTCAATTGGGCTCCATCCCTAACCCCTTAGCCTTTTCCCACCATTCCCTACATTTGGTCAAGGCACACTTACACATTTCACTTTCTCATCTCATTTTCCTTATGTTAGTATATCAACTTTGAAGCAAGGAAGAAAGGTAATTTAAGGGTGCTACTCCTTGCTTTCATACATGTTTGAGAGAGGGTGGCTCAGGTGGGTGTTGTGGAGGCACCGATGCAGTATCTACGTCTTGTCATTCTAGTATAGGCGTGTCACCTGTAGGGTTTGTCACACCTGTGGGGACATCTACTCTAGTGACTCCATCTTTTGCTCAACCATCCGCCCAGGTGGCACCCCTATGGGTGCTACTTTGAGAGATACCACCCCCATGGGTACACGAGATGTACAGGGGTCTCCTAGTTATGCCTAGGAGTGTGGTCGTAGGTGGAAGAGGACACACCTTTGACATACCCCAGAGGGCTTGGATACCTCATAGATGATAGGACATGAGCCGTGATCATGAATGATGAGGGGATGAGGGTGATGTCTCACATGAGATAGTTGTGCCAACACCAATAGAGAACCATGCTCTTTAAGAAAAAGGGGGTTGATTGCATCAAATGCCCTATGTGGTTGATCCAATAGAGAATCATGCTCTTCAAGAAAAAGGTGTGGCTTTAGGGTGAAAAACTTTTTCATGGCAAAAAATATAGCATCTTTCTTATGCCTCTTAGGTCCTCATTGAAACTCCATTTCCATCGACATGAAAGAATCGATTTCAACTTTGGATCAGATAATGAGAGGCAAAAAGAAGTAGATGTAAACTATGACAATAGATCACATAGTTTGCAATGAACATGCAACAATGTGCATAAGGATTTCATTACTCAAATGGTTGCTAAATTGGGATTTGGATGAATTTACAAAAAAATGGCATACATTAGGATAGATTAAAAGATTCTTAGACTTTAGTCAAATTAGTGAGACATGGATGTCCACTAGCCCTATGCTTTATGCAATTATTACTCATCTATTGCTATTCTATCTTCTTACAATATGTGGTCCGAGCATATGTAAAGAAATACTTGTTAGTACCTAAAATAAAGAAGAGGATATTTCTTGGATAATAAGAGCCTTGGAAGCTTGGGATTGATTGTAGGTTTAATGGGCGATTTGAAAAAATATAAACTATTATGTCTAAATCTAAAGGATTGGCATATTTACCATGGCCAAGTGACAGTCTTGATTCACATGCAATTTCTAGATATTTGGGTCACCATATTGGCCAAGAAACTTATGTTCTAGCAACATAGAGCATTGATTTGTGTGCTTTGTACATTTGATGTCAAAATACACATGTTCTAGATTGTCAGTGATCATCTTACTTGACTTGGGCCTGATGCAAACTAGAATGAAGAACTCCATCTAGCCTTTAAGGAATCATTATTGTAATAGTTTTTAAAGCATTGACATCAACATGTGTTTCACATTATTGTGGCTTTAGAAATGACTTAACCTAGAGTTCTAAGCATGATTGCTAGTGAACACAATATGCATTGTAAGTCATCATAAAAAGTTAAGTGAAGTTCCATTGAAATGCCATGCCAACTAGGAGTTTTCTATTTATCTAACTTTCTAATAACATGGTATATTTCCTATTTAGTGAAGCATATTCATTAGAAAAGGCATCAATGATGGGATGAGTATGGCCCAAAAGAAATCTTCAATCTTCCTAAATTTCAAACATGGGAATAGATAGAGTGCCAAACAAATTTATAAAACATACTAAACAAAGCATGTCTAAGTTATCATGTGAAAATGTCTAATTACTATCAACCTCCATGGCTATTTCTATGGATTCTTGATACCTTGAAATAGTGCAGCCCCTCTTAGACCTTTGGAAGAATGGCCATGATCTTTCAAAGATTTACACCAAGCTTTAAGCCTCCATTTACAAAGTTTTATTGGTTGTTTTTAGCTAGTAATCTACTTTCTTGAGCCATTTTTCTCAGTGTAGATATTCCAAAATTGAATTCACTTCTTGTACATTTATTTAGTTTAGTGCCATGCATATCTAGTATGATGTCTTATGACATATTGCATGCTAGAAACAAATTGATACCAAGCATAGCTCACATATCAAGAATATCAAGTCTATCAACAAATTTATTTAGTTTAGTGCCAAACAAATTTATTAAACATAGTAAACAAAGCATGTCTAAGTTATCATGTGAAAATGTCTAATTACTATCAACCTCCATGGCTATTTCTATGGATTCTTGACACCTTGAAATAGTGCAGCCCCTCTTAGACCTTTGGAAGAATGGCCATGATCTTTCAAAGATTTACACCAAGCTTTACGCCTCCATTTACAAAGTTTTATTGGTTGTTTTTAGCTAGTAATCTACTTTCTTGAGCCATTTTGCTCAGTGTAGATATTCCAAAATTGAATTCACTTATTGTACATTTATGTAGTTTAGTGCCATGCATATCTAGTATGATGTCTTATGACATATTGCATGCTAGAAACAAATTGATACCAAACATAGCTCACATACCAAGAATATCAAGTGTATCAACAAATTTATTTAGTTTAGTGCCAAACAAATTTATAAAACATACTAAATAAAGCATGTCTAAGTTATCATGTGAAAATGTCTAATTACTATCAACCTCCATGGCTATTTCTATGGATTCTTGATACCTTGAAATAGTGCAGCCCCTCTTAGACCTTTGGAAGAATGGCCATGATCTTTCAAAGATTTACACCAAGCTTTAAGACTCCATTTACAAAGTTTTATTGGTTGTTTTTAGCTAGTAATCTACTTTCTTGAGCCATTTTTCTCAGTGTAGATATTCCAAAATTGAATTCACTTCTTGTACATTTATTTAGTTTAGTGCCATGCATATCTAGTATGATGTCTTATGACATATTGCATGCTAGAAACAAATTGATACCAAGCATAGCTCACGTATCAAGAATATCAAGTCTATCACATATTGAGATGGCAAGCTCAACACATGCAGACATGGATGATGGACCATCTTGTAAGATGGGTCCACACATCTACACTTAGCATGTTGGTAGTTATTACGATCCTCATATGGCCACACTGACTTATTACTTATTATATTTGGTTTGTTATGCCTACCTACAATTGGCATAGTTATAGTGCCAATCGATTAATATAGTCAATTATGCAGCATTTGACTTAGTAGACCCCTTTTCTTTATGTTTTATCTTATCTATACTTTGTGTACATTGTAATACATGTGAAAGAAGAACAAGAAACTAGCAAGAAAATGTTTTTGGCCTCCATCTCTCTTATTGCATTCTTGAGTGAGCTTTCTCTTATGTGTATGATATGTGTTTGGTAAAGCATCTCAAGCAAGTCCCCCCACCACATGAGTCGTGATATGGTATTAGATCAATGCTATAGAGAGAGGCTAGTTTTGAAGGTTGAAGTAAAGGAGAAGAAGTAAGGATTTGAGTAAACAAGCAATGAGTAAGAAGCTCTTGTATTCTTCCACTCTTTCTCTTGAATAGTGCCTATGGAGGCATTGGAAGTAGGACAAATAAAAAATCTCATATTGTTTTGAGATTTGGTGTGCAAGTAGAGCATTGTGTGTTCTACAACTAATCCCTTTAGGGTTGTCCTATTGTTTTTTTTGGCCATTTGAGACTATTTTGAGCTCGGTTTTAGAACCACAACATTGGGAACAATAGTTTCAAAGTATATTGCAATTTCAATTATGTCAATCGAAAGTGGGGGCACAAGTTATAGATTTTGAATCTGTAGGTTTTGAGGTGTTTACCAAGAAGCAAACACAAGTTTTATGTGAGTGCATGCAAGAAGTGAGTTTTTGAGCAAGCATTTTTTGAAAACCTCCAATTTTATTCCAAATAATCCTCTTTTTCTTGTGGGCATATATCAAGCATCACTGCTACTAATCCATTACCACCAACACCTCCACCACACCCCCCTCCTCTCCTCTCCCCCCCTCCCCCCCCCCACGCACACGCCCACCACTGCCACATCTTACTCTTCCCTTTCTCATCAAAACCACAACCGATTCTCTCTCTCTCTCCCTCCCTCCTCTCTCTCTCTCTCTCTCTCTCTCTCTCTCTCTCTCTCTCTCTCTCTCTCTCTCTCTCTCTCTCTCTCTCTCTCTCTCTCTCACCAATTCTCCTCTCTTCTTATATGTTGGGGACCAACCATTGATATCTCACTCTCCTCAATAATATATAAACACACATATATATCTAACTCTCTTACTTAGTATTTCTCCTCCATTCTCTCCCTCCCCCCCCCTCTCTCTCGTACATCTTGGAGACCCGTGATATGCATCCCCCTCCTCCTTCCCCTTAATAACACCCTCTTTCTATATCTCTCTCTCTTTTTCACCCCCAACTCTCTCTCTCTCTCTCTCTCTCTCTCTCTCTCTCTCTCTCTCTCTCTCTCTCTCTCTCTCTCTCTCTCTCTCTCTCTCTCTCTCTCTCTCTCTCTCTCTCTCTCTCTCTCTCTCTCGTAACACATTAGTAGTTTCCTCTCTTTAACTTCCTTATATCACTACATTAAGCTTATGTCACAAGTCCCCTCCATCTGTTTAAGGGGATTTGCAAAAACTTTTCTGCTAGGAAGGGGTTTCCAATAGCCTCTTGTTCATTATAAAAAAATTTCACAGGTCCTCTCAGAGAAATGGAGGGGACTCGTGAGAAATTTATTTGTCAGAGGGAAATGGTTGCCAACAACCCTTTTCTTGACAAAAAAAATCAAAGCAAATTGCATAGTATCTCTCTCTTTCTTTCTCTCTCTCTTGTCTCACTCTCTCCCTCTCTCTCACATTTGACTTTGTTTCTCTCTTTTCCTCTCTTTTTATATTTCTATTCGATAATTAACAAAAAATCATTACTGTTTAAGTTATTAACTAAATAATAAATTAAGTAGTGTATATGAGTATGTATTTCTCTGTGTGTGTGCATGTGTTTGTGCATGGCCCTTATCTTCATTTCTCATTATGTGTGTCTGTCTAACAACTCTATGTATGTGTGTGTTTCCACCTCTCTCTTTCTCTCTCTTTATATATATCTATATATATATAGAGAGTCATTAGGACTCAATAGAGTTAAGAGAGAAGAGAGAGTGTGATTTTTAAAAAAATATCCAAGTTAAAAATAATGTTTGATTAGAGAGAAGAAATAAAATATACTTACCATCTAAGAATTTCATATTATGTGTGTATTTATGATGTTTTTAAATGTGAGACACTAGATTGAGTTTTTGTGAATGAGCTATATTGCAATGTTTGGACCTTATGAACAAAAATTAGCCTTCTCTTTTGGATTTTTTTTTCTAATATACAAAACTAACAATTGGCATATCATATAATGGCTATTTTCTTGGCATTGTGTATGTGGAAGAATCAAAACCTTATCAAAGATTTCAAAAGCTCTCTGCTATTGAAATAATGATCAAAATGTGACTTTTATCTAGTTGTATTTAGACCAAAATTAGAGAAACTTATTCACAAGTTGAAGAGAGAGAGAGAGAGGAGTGAGTGAGTGAGTGAGTGTGTGTGTGTGTGTTGATTAAAGCTCAAAGCTGTTAATATAGGAGAAACCTAAAGGTAGTATTGTAGTATCATAGGAGAGAGTTGCTAGAATGTGTGTGTGTGTGTGTGTGTGTGTGTGTGAGTACGAATGTGTGTATGTTTTGATAAATATCCAAAGCTATTAATATGTAGGAAAGGCCCAAATGTAGTATTGTAGTATTGTAAAAGAAAGTTTCTATAAAATTTTTAAGCCACATAGAGAGAGAGAGAGAGAGAGAGAGAGAGAGAGAGAGAGAGAGAGAGAGAGAGAGAGAGAGAGTGTGTGTGTGTGTGTGTGTGTGTGTGTGTGTGTGTGTGCATGTGTGTGTGTGTGTGTGTGTGTGTGTGTGTGTGTGTGTGTGTGTGTGTAAAAGTCCAAAGCTATTAATATAAGAGAAGCCCAAAGATAGTATTGTAGAATTATAGAAATAGTATAATATGGGAGAATCGCTACAATTATTTAAAGCTATATGTACACACATACACACACACACACACATATATATATATATATAGAGAGAGAGTGTGTGTGTGTGTTTTGATAAAGATCCAAAGCTATTAATGTGTAAAAAATGGCCAAAGATAGTATTGTAGTATTGTAAGAGAAAGTTGCTAGAATTTTTTAAAGCCATATAGAGAGAGGGAGGGAGAGAGAGAGTGTGTGTGTGTTGATAAAGATCTAAAGCTATTAATATTGGAGAGGATTTAAGATAGTACTCTAAGAAGCACCCCCTTCTTCGACTTTAAATTTTTTTATCAACTCTCTCCTATAATACTACTATAATACTACAATACTACTTTTGGGTCTCTCCTACATTAATTTGAAAATGATACTTTTGTATCCAAACTACTTCTCATATTTCTTTGTATTATCTCTTATCAATTATTTTTAAAAACACAACTCTTATATATATGTATATATATATATATATATATTCTCCATTGAGTCCTAATATCCTTCCAATTGAAATTTCTCAAGTTCAAAGTATCTAAGAATAAAATTGATTGTTCCCTATGTGTATGTGCATGTCTACATGCATGTACATGTGTTTTGTGTCTCTTTTAGAACTTATATATATATATATATATATATATATATATATATATATATATATATATATATATATATATATATATATATATATATATATATATATATATATATATATATATATATATATATATATATGAGCATCTTGATTGAGCATAGAATATATGCGTGTTTTTACTAATCAATATCCCTTCTTGTCCAGAATAAATATTCCACAAATATGCCAAAGAAAAATTCTAAGTTTTTTATGGGCAATCTCATATGGTCCTCACTTTTACAAAAATTCCAATAAACTCATATGCTAGGAGTATGCTAGCCAAATAATTCTATGGAGATACTTGATTTCATGGTAAATGATGAAATTCTACAAAGGAAAGGATGACTATTGAGAACAAAATCACTCATATGGAGATTACAATTCTTCTTCTAAATCAAGATTCTAGCGTCCTTAATGAGGAAAGGGATGAGAATTAAAAGTTGAAGAATAATTGAGAAAAATATAATGAAGTTTTCATCCCCTAGCAAATATTTGAGGTTTAGTTAGAAGACTTAATGGAAAAAAAAAGTAAAGAATAACTTTTTACAACCATAAAGGATGTCAAAATTCAATGTTTTTTCTACCTAACTCAAGTCTCTTGCAAGAGTGTTATGATGTGTACATTACAAAGAATCCAACATGTAATTGTCAATATTTCATGGATTATGTAGTGGAAGGGAAGGCATATTTAGTATGTAAGCACTTGTACTACCTATACTTTCAAGTGTTTGGAATGGATACAAATGTAAACATGTTTATACACCAACCAATGCTTACCAAAGCTAACTTGCACCTCATATTTGGAAGTAGAACTTTCCCAATGTTGTTGATAGTGTGACCAGCAAAGCAAAGACAATGCTAATTCTTAGTGCTTTTCTTGAAAAAGTACATAAACCTATTATCAATTTTTTGATAATCTTTTACTGTTGTTGTCTCTCTTAGTTTGTGAAACAGTGAGGGAGGTGAAGTAATGAGAGAGAGAGAGAGAGAGAGAGAGAGAGAGAGAGAGAGAGAGAGAGAGAGTGTGTGTGTGTGTGTGTGTAAGGGTGGGTATATCTAAGGGTCGAATAAGTGAACTATGTGGAACAAGAATAGAGGGGTTACCAAAAAAAGCTAGCTCTCAAAGGCTCACTTCTTATCCTTTCTCATTTTATCTACAAACAGATTACGGATTACATGTACTATTGAGTAGTCACAATGAAAGAAACTACTTGGTGCATTGATGTGCACTTATTGTAAAAGGTTGTAGAAGACTTGCTTGCTATTTTGTACTAATTTTGTGAAAATGGCAAAGAATAGTGAAACCTGCATCATTGAGAACCTAGACAAAAACAATTACCCATCATGAAAGTTTTGTGTAGTGAGTTTCCTTATTTGAAAATGCCTTTATGAGTTCGTTTCAGGTGAAGAAAAGGAGCCAGAACAACTAAGTAATCCTGCGACAATTGCAGAAGAATTAAAGTGTGGAAAAAAATGAAATATAAAAGACAAAAAGGTAATATATTAGCTATATGTAGTCATTGATAATACTATGCCGAGACATATCAAAAATACAACAACTTCACATGCAACTTGGACAAATTTTGAGAACATATGTTCAATAAATATAAAGCCATAGAAGATTCAACTCAAGCAAGAGTTGAATATTTTGAAGAAAGAGAAGATGTCTATAAATGATCATGTTTTGAAAGTGAGAAGCATTACAGATACCTTAGCACTTATTGATACAATACTTGATGATAATGATTTGGTTTCATCTACCTTGTGTGGCATTGACAATGAGAATACCTAAAAATCATTTATCACTTTAATAAATGTATGGAATGTGAATCCAATTTTTGATGAGTTGGTCTCTCATGATTACTAAAGAGATCAACATGTAGGGTGAATCATGTGAAAGAAGTGGTGAATAGATCTAAGTATTTTACTCAAGTTTAGAAAGAGGACATGACAAATCCTCCTCAAGAGGTTGTGATATGGGGAACATATTGGTGATAACCAACAAAATAGATTAAATCGACAATTTAATGAAATGTAGGTTTCAAGAGGTCATGGAAACTTTAGAGGCAAAGGGTTCTCTAGAGGAAGAGGTGGATGTTAAAAAATAGGTTCTAGCCATTCTAGTATTATTTGTCATTATTATAGCAAAATAGGTCAAATTACAACCTAGTGGTATCCTGAGAAGGATGATATCTACAGTGATCAATTCCATCAAGGAAATTGTGCATTGTCTTCGTGATAAAATGAAGACAAAAATAAGCATCTATTTGATGTGCAACATATAATTAATACTATTATAGAAAAGAGAACACATGATGATATATAGTATTGATTTAGACGCATCTAATCATATGACTAGCCATGGTGAATTATTTAGAGAGATCCAAGATTTAAAAATCTATCTAATTTCACATGTGAAAAGTTTCTTTGTGCTTGTATGATTGTTAGACAAAGATTCTATGAGATGTATTACATGTATCATCCATCATAAAGATTTTAGTGTCTATTGGCCAAATGGTAGAGCAAGGGCTACAAGTTTGATTTAATGCATAAGATTGTTTTGTGGAAAACTTTAATGATAAGTGTAGGTTGGTTGCAAAAGGAAGTAGAGTTGTCCACATGTTCACTTTAGATATTGAAATTCTTGCTATGAATATTGTTGTGTATGGTAAAGGCAAATGAGTGCAGACATTGAAATATGGCACAAACGTATTGGACATCAAATGTGTAAAGGATAAAATTAATGTAGTACAAAGGACTGGTTACAAGATTGAGTGCTTTTAAAGTTGCACAATTTCATAAAGTGTGTGAAGCATATTAGTTTGGTAAGCAAGCAAGACAATCTTTTCCGCATGATAGAGATGTGAGCAAGAATATACTTAATGTCATGTTTATAGATGTTTGGGGGCTTACACAAAAAATATATCTTGGTGGCAACCAATATTTTGTTATGTTTATTGATGTTTGTTCAAGAAAACTATGAATGTATTTCATGGAGGAAAATAATGATGTGTTTGAGCACTTTAAAACTTTCAAGGCTACTGTTGAAATAGAAACAAGATTAAAAGTTAGGTGTTTGAAATCAAATGGAGGGAAAGAGTATCTCTTAATGAGTTCAACAACTTCTTGAGAACTCATGGGATAAAGAGAGTTTACTTGCAGGCATATCCCATAGCAAAATTGGGTTGTATAAATGAAAAATAACCATATTACAAAATTTGCACAAGCATTGATGGCTGAAAAAAATTTACCAAAACATTTTTGTTCCAAAGCTACTGATGTCTATATTATGAACTAGACTCTCAGAGCTACAGTTCATGGGATGAGCCTCGAAGAATGCTTTACAGGCAAGAAGCCTAATGTATCACACATAAGAGTGTTTGGTTGTATTGCATATATTCATGTACAAGGAGAGTTGCGAAAGAACTCGATCTAAAGGCTAAAAAATGTATTTTTATCATATACTCTTTGGAGTAGAAAGTGTATCATTGTTATAACCCTCTCACAAGTGAGTTCAATGTGAGTTTATGAGATGAGTAGTTGATATGCATTTAGTGATTATGCATTGGATGATGATGATGATGATGATGATAATATTTATGTGTAGAAAGAAAAGCAAGAATCATGAGGCCTTAGTAGTGGTCTGAAAACATCATTTGGTACTATATCTATAGTTAGCCCCTAGTTTAGGAGACTAAGGAGTAGTCCCACATCTTCAAGTGCATCTACTAATGTTGCTAGTAAAGACATTGAAAGAAAAAATTATTAGATGGTAATGACGCATCCATTATTCATTTAGAGTTGAAGGAGATTCCAATGGTTCAGAGAGTTTGGATGATGAGCTTGGAATTCCTTCAATCAAGACACTAGGTGTATAGAGAGCACATAGTAATTTAAAGACTCCATGAGTGATATAGTGGTATGTAGGTCTAGCAATCTCAGATGCCCTATAAAAATATTTGATTTTGAAGGTTATATAGCTTACCATTATGCTTATATGGTAAAGGAAGTTGAGGATGTTGAGCCTGCTTGTTTTGAGAATGTTGTTGGTCATGCTCATTGTTTTGAGAATGTTGTTGGTCATGCTCATTGGGGTGCATCAATGGATGAGGAGATGGCTGTATTACAAGCCATCTGGAATCTAGTACCATTGCCTAAGGGTAAGAAATCTATTACCTATAAATGCATCTATAAAATAAAATATAATGTCTATAGATAGTTCTATTAGCATGTATACGGCTATGTTGGTTGTAAAATGTTATGCTCAAACATATGGCATAGATTATGAAGAGACATATTGGGCTTCCATACCCAATGACCGGGAACCTTGGGCATCCTCTTACTGTTTCAAGAAGTTGAGCCTGTGATGCAATAGGCTAGCTCTCACCTAGTCTCCCGCATGTAGCACAAAAACCTACCAATGTAGTGAGCTCTCCCAAGCCTTCCCTCAAGCATGAAGGTGGTGCTAAGCATCTCCATGTCTCAAGCAAGAACCCACTCCCTCTCTCACCCTCTCTATACCCCTTCACATGCAATGAGAGTGCATGAGGTGAGGCTTGAGAGATCATACATGAGAAGGAGAAGGAGGCTTCACCCTTGGTCCCTCACTCCCTCTCCACACACTTTCTATTTCTCTCTCTCTCACTCTCTCCTCTGCTCTCACAAAAGGAAAGAAGGTAGACAAGAAGTTGGCAAACACAAGAATAGCTTCTTCTATTCATCTTCATCCCTTTTATACAAATTTTTAGGGTTAGGGTTTCCCTTTTTTCCTTAGGCACCTTGCCCATCTTTTGGCCAAAAGATTGGTCTTCTTAAACCATACTCATAAGCCACATTCATGTGTTACAACTTGTATGGGAGGGAGCCCGCCGACTCTTAGGGTAGTGTCACAAAACCAAAATAAATTATTAGAATTCCTAAAATCTTCCAAGATCTTCTTAACCTTCCAATGTTTTCAAAAAGTTTTCGAGAATCCAAGTGTCTTCTAAAATCCAGTTAATGTTTTCTCACTTCCTAGAGGAGTGCCAATCCCATGGCACTCTCGCCTGGATGGCGGTGGTTAGAAGTGCTAGACTAGTTTAGGAGAATATCTATTGGGATGAGAGTTGTCACAACATAGTGGGGGAGAGTGCACTACCGGTTGTTGATGATGAAGAAGAGGGAACGAAGATGGATGGGGTTATCAATGTTATTAGGTCTTTGGGCACATTCGGTACCTATCATGGTGCTCTTCCTAAGGCTGTGCCTACCTATCTACGTAGTGCAAAGTAAAATCCTCATGAAATCAGTCAAGTAGGAGCTGAAAAATCTCATGCATGTCATGTTGGAAGGAGGCCAAAGCATTCTTAAGGTTGAACTCCCACATTACGATGCAAACAAACACTCCCCACACAGTGATGAAAGCTGTATTTTCTAGATCTTTCAGTGCTAATTGGACTTCATTGTATCTACTAAATCTATCCAAAAAAGAATACATCTCGTGCCATGCCACTTCATCTAGTATTCTGCCTAAGGCAGGGGAAAGGGATTAGGAAAGGTAACCTCATCAAGTTTTTGATAATCCACATAGATCCAAAGTTCAAATTTGTATTTCTTATTGTAGGACTTTTGCCAAGTCTGATGCTACAATCTTAGATGCTTCGACTTCACCCTTGACATTCCCCTCTAGAGTAGCTTCGAGAACTACTTTGAGAGTGGGAACCGAAACCTCATGCAATACTGTTTCTAAATGAAGAACCTTCTTTGTGCTGGTCAAAAAGGAAGAAGGGAGATCTAGGATGTCCAGATGGAGATATTGATGGCTAATCCTGAGACATCTACTAAGCAGAGATGTTGCAAGCCTCATTAGCCATTAAGAAGTCAACTTCTTCTTCATCATCTAGGATATCCACCATATTCATTGTTTCCACTACAATCAATTGGAAAGTTGTAGGTAAGGGAGAAATTTTGGTAAGTGAACATCTCACCTTGTTATGACCCGTTGGATAGTCAAGCAATCCCTATCCCAATTATGGTTTGCACAGGCCTACCATAAGGTCATCTGACTAAGAGGCGATAGTCTTCTCTAGCTTGGTCCATATTCAATATGACCAAAGAAACCAAGAATGGAATGCTAGCCACTTCAATAAGGATGGAATGAAGAAGACCTAGCAACCACACTTGCTATTGGTTCACCATTCAGACTAGAAATGGTGCATGCTTCCATTCCATTAGCTTGAATTGCTTGCATGTGGTGAAAGTGGTAATATTGACTCCAAATCCACTATCTACTAGTAGTACATCATCGAGGACTTTCCCTTCTCATCAGATCAACATGGTCAATTATGTTGGGTCAAAAATGGGACATAGTGGAACAAGCCCACACTACATCTTCTTGACTTCCTCCTTCAAAATTGCTATAGTCACGAACACCACATCATGGACTAGTCATACCACTCAATTGGGTTGAATAATCTACAACAAATGGTCCTTGAATGCTAGGATCAAATCTAATAATAAATTACCCAATGGGATGGTAATAGAATATGGGAAACTCCCATCTATCATTTGAGGCTTTTTAAAAAAAACTAGAGTAGGAGTTATCTCCTTTTGGGGAATAGTGCCTTCCACTTGGAATCAGTTGTAGATCTCCCATGGTAGTTGGTACCATCTCGCTACTTGATGTCGAGCCTGATCAACCTAGGAAATGCTAGTGGGCTTATCTAGTGCCACCTTTATCTTTTACCAAATCAAGTCACCACATTGACTCTCAATTCACAAATTTCTTCAATCTTTATGACAAAAATGGATGGCATCAAGGCCTTCTTTGCAGTACGTTGCTTCTACACATCATATTTCTATGTATCTTGGCACTTTCCCCTTTAGGGGCCTTCATGCATACATAAGAAACATTGTTTCCTTGAGGATTGGAAACAACCATTTCCTCTTCCACCTTGACCCTATCCTCACCTCCTTAACCCATGTTGAAAGACAAATAATCTTGTTGAATATATAACATATGCCCAATGCAGATTTCATTAATTCTTTGAGAGTATTCAAGTTGGTAGGAAGGTTCCCTCCTATTCCTTGCCATCCTCCAGCACATGCCACCAAACTCCAATATTATACTAGCACACATGAGTGTTATGAGTAGTACTTTTACAAATACCACATCACCACTAATTTAAACCACATTTGGCAACTAGATGTCCCAAATTATTACATTTGGTATACTACAGGGTTTTGGCCATAGATTTGTGAGCACCTTCCAAGGATTTGCAATCCTTGTCCTTCTTCTTGGACTTTTTGGGCTTCTTATCACCCTCCTCCTTAGAGTCCTCATCATCACTGCTACTATCTTCCTCCATGACTGCCTCTAAATTTGAGTTGCTAGACTTTGAATCCGGATTTTTGGCAGTAGACTTTGCCTTCTCACTTTTCTCTTTCTTATATTGCCCTGGGACCATGGCAGTTTGAAGAGCATGTTGGTGAAAATAAGATAGAATATTGGCAACCAGATCTTCCATGGCCAAGGCTTTTTGAAGTTCCCGATTCAAACCAATGACATACATAGCATGAAGCATCTCCCTACCTAGTTATTGTACTTGTGTAATATGCCCCTTAAGAACCTTAAATTGGGTAGTATAAGCTTGTGTAGTAGAATCACCTTCCTTGAGCTGACATAACCATTTCAACCTTTGGCATATCCTACTAGAATTGATGTGCAAAGGCCACTTGAGCCAAAGCTCAAGTAGCCCAACCATACTCTTCTATCAACCATGTTGCAACCTTCTTCTAAGTGGTTGATTCAAACATTATCATCTTATGGACCTCCTCTACCACTACAAGAAAATTCATCGCATAGGCCGCCTTGAAGTGCCAGATGAAGGCATTTGGATCTTTTGAAGAAGACCCATTGAATGTTGGAAAAACTAGACGATTAGGTATACCATCCAAGTGGTAACTAGAACCCCTTGAGGTGGGATGGGTAGGACCACAAGTGTCACACAGAAGAGAAATACTTCTATGCTAATTTGAGTGGAGTGGTGGAACCAATCACAATGGGGTTGGATGAGACCATGGAGGGGTACACTCCACATCAGGTTCCTCATCATCAATAGAGAAGGCAAGAAGCTTGGGAACTTAAAGAGGTTCTTCCCACCACCAGTGTTGCTACTAACATGCTGCCCACACAAAGGGGTAGTAGGAGGCAATTGTGGCCCTTGAGAGTGCATGCACATGCAAATTCATGCTCGAAGGAATGATCATCGTGGTCGCGAAAAGTCTAATCATATACAAAAATCACCATAGAAAATAGTAACCACGGATATTCGGATCTGAAAAAAAAAAGCAAACATGGTATATACTTGATATCACAAAAACAAAGAAAAAAACAGAGATTTAAAATACAACTCTATTGCTCAAAGCACATGAATTAGAATACAAAATGTATATTGTATATCCATAAGCTAAGTACTAGTGCAGTTGCACGACAAGCCAATTGGCAAAATTGTCTGTCTCTTGACCTATCAACACTCCAACATTTGCAACATCCAACCATCATTGTGCCAATGCCCAACATTGATAATAATCATAATAATAGGTAGATTAAATTGAGAAATTTATTAGAACCCTTAGGAGATAACTCCACAATTTTAATCCTTGAAATTTTTACTTACAAAAAGATAAATTTGTTTAAATTCAAATTTTTCCAATATTTAAAATATTTTTCAATAGAATATTATTTATCTTATATATCTATATTAGATAGATATTAATTTTTTCATGTGATTAGATTTTATTTCAGCATCGTTGTGAAGTAAAACTCCTAGATATTCCTTATTTCATGTTACCTACAACTTTACACCTTCTTAAGCTAGTGAGATTTTATTTACCATACCACTTATTTATTCTAACCCAAGTTTAAAGAATAAATACTACACATCCAAATAGATCCACATTGTCTAACTTCAAACAAATTTAACTAAAGAGCCAACATTACAAAGCTAGTTATAAGATAAGAACTTCCATGAGATAGAAGAGATAGCAATTAGAGCGACCACAATGATAATAGAGAACGTTGATCTTATTATAGGTGCCATAAATGGTGCTACATGTAAAATTGATCATATCAAAAAAATAAACAACAATTTATTCTTAGGAATCTAAGTCATGATCCAATCTACCAACCAATCACCAAGGCTATGATGTAGAAAACACCAACACAACTTGCATATGCAATCATCAATCACAAATCTCAAGGAGCTACAATCACCGAAGAAGCACTCCTACACATAAGGAGCATGTTCATGCCCACTAGTCTATGTCATGCTCTCTCACATGATCGAAAGAAAAAATTTATGTATGGTTTGACTCCCAAATCGATCTACCTTTGTACCAATACCAGACATAAAGTTGTGACTCACATACACAAACAACATACCTCAATGGAGTTCAACATACACCACTACAACACAACACAACCCAAAAGCATTGCCTACACTTCTTACAACAAGTACTAAAAACAAAAAACTTCGTTGTTTCCTTTTGAAATATTATCACTTATATTAGAATCCTTTCTCTTTTTTACAAATAAAAACATTTGCAAATGCAAAGATGACTTTAGATCATGTACAACAACACAAATAGTACTACTTAGAAAATCTTTAAAAACCAACAGTATAAGAAGGTCAGTGATGCTAAATAGCCAAAGCCAATGAGTAATCAAAAGCTATACAAAGATTATTTATATGGCTTCATATTGAAAAGAGAATATTGGATTCCATTGAAGAATGTCCAAATAACAAATTAGCCTTAACATATTATGGGCATTTTCATATTATTCACAAGCATAATGATAATGTATTCTAATTGGTCATTCATCCTCATTAGAAAATCCAAAATTCATTCCATATTATCTTATTGAAACCCTTTAAGAAAACCTCATCACATAGTTGTAGACAACCCTCCATTACTCAAGGATGGTATAGAAATCTTAGTACTTTAAATTATCATTGACTGTGACAAGATTACTAATTGAGTTGGCATTGTGTATCATGGGTATTTTCTTAAGACTTAAGATTATATCATATTTGCATGCCTCTCACAATCACATTAAGTTTCTCATCAAACACAAATTCACCACATGAGATAGTATTCGGACAATCCATAATTCCTTATTTTCATTGTGGATATGCAAGTTTTCTTTTTCAAACCCCATGTAATGTTATGATATGAAATTTATTGGAATGAAAATAGATGTTGTTTATTCATTTATAGATCTTCATTATTTTTTTCTATTTGTTCCATAATGTTGACTTGTTGCGCATGTACACATGTAGCACTCAAATTGTGCTGGGTTGATACATAAGGAATCACTAAATTTTATTTTTGGTGAGTAGACGATTAGTAGTATAAGTAATATAGATGTAATTTTATTTGCTAGTGGAGCACCTTTCCATTGGACTATAAATTTGGCTATATTTGAATGGATATGAACTTATATGTGGAATTTTTTTTCACTTTAGGGAAAGATAATCATTTTTATAAGGTTCAATTTATGATTTAGACCTTAGTAAAAATTAGACGGGCTTTAGAAATTATTAGCAAAGGCAAATTGTTCAAGCAAGGAAAGAAAAAAGCCCAAACTATTGGTTTTAATTAATTTTTAGCATAGAAAAGCATAAAAATACACATCATCAAATGCATATATGAGAAAGGTGCTCAATCATGTATGGGGGGAGATTGTATCTATTATCTTCTCATATACTATTATTTGTCTTATTCCCTTAGTCTCTTATGTGTTCTCAAATTTTTATTAATTATTTGTTAAAATATAGTGGGGGTTGAAAGGGAAGTGGAACCCAGGAGGAAGAAGCTTGGCAGTGAGAGCTATGGTGAATGGAGAGCAAGAGCCAAGAGAGAGAGAGAGACTCGAAATGGGAACTCCAACAACCACAATGTGTGGCCAGGCCTTCCTTTATTCAAACTATCACTAAAATAATAAAGAATAAGTGATTGTGACAAGCGCCCGCCACCTGCAGTGTGTAGTGGCGGGTATTGTCACTATAGTAATACACGGGCGGCTAGGCGAAGGCGCCTTTACCCCCAACAACCTTCCACTTAAAGGCGAATCTACCCCAATGAGAGAGAGAAAATAGAAAAGACAGTACAACATGTACACATGTACAATAGGATGAGGAAAAAGATGTCATCTCATCCAATGCCCATCAATCTCTTGAGGAAGGCAAAGTGCTCAGTAGTGAGGCTTTTTGTGAGTAAGTTTGCAGGATTCTGCTCAGCTGGAATCTTGAAAAGGTCAACAGACTTGTCCTCAACGACCTCGTGAATGAAGTAATACCTCACCTCAATATGTTTTGTCTTCGTATGGAAGACCCCCAATTCTTGGCCAACTGAATGGCACTCATAGAATCCGAGTGCAATGTAGGCATAGCATCTGTCATACCAAGGTCTACAATCAAACGGCCTAACCAGATAGCCTCCTTGCAAGCCTCTGTGGCTGCAATATACTCGGCCTCTGTAGTAGTAGAAAGGGCCGTACACTTCTACGCTCTAGACTTCCAAGAGATAGCCCCTCCAGCATAAGTGAACACATAGCCAGAAGTGGACTTCCTACTATTTGCATGTCCTGCATAATCAGAGTCTGTGTACCCCACGACTCATGTATCCTCGTTGGTTGCCATAGCAAAGACACATATATGTTGTGCCTTTCAGGTAGCTCATGATACCCTTCACGGCATATCAATGTTTCTTGCAAGGTGTAGCCATATAACGTGCCACAACCCCAACTGCAAAAGCAATATCTGGACGGGTGGCTATCATGGAATACATAAGACTGCCCACGGCTGATGCATAGGGAATCTTGGCCATCTCAGCCCTTTCCTCATCTGTTTATGGACAATCAGCATGTGAAACCTTCACACGAGAAGGTAATGGACAGTCAATAGGCTTAACATCCTGCATACGGAAGCGCTCAAGGACTTTATGAATGTACTCCCTCTATGACAAATAGAGTAGTCGCTAAGATCGATCGTGCGTAATGCACATACCAAGTATATGAGAGGCTTGTCCCAGATCTTTCATCTCAAATCTCTTCTTTAGCTAAGCCTTAAGAGCATCTAGATCTTCATGAGTTGTCCCTACTAAAAGCATGTCATCCACATAGAGTACCAAAATCAGTAAAGAACCATCACGGGATTTCTTCATGTACAAGCACGGATCCATAGCACTGCGGTTGTAGCCCTGTGATTGCATGAATGCATCAAAATTATGGTATCATTCCCTGGGTTCCTACTTCAAGCCATATAGACTCTTCTTTAGCTTGCACACTAGGTGTTTCCTGCCAGGGTCTGCAAAGCCCTTAGGCTGCTCCATGTAAATTTCATCATGCAAGTCCCCATGTAAAAAAGTCGTCATGACATCCATCTAGTACAAGTCCAGGTCAAGCTGTGCAACCAAGGCCAAGACTAAGCATAGGGTGGTCATATTAACCACAGGAGAAAAGACTTCATCAAAGTCAACACCATGCTCTTGCTTAAAACCCTTAGCAACCAATCGAGCCTTGTATACCGGGGTGTCCAGGGGTACTTTTCAGCTTGTACACCCACTTGCATGGCAAAGCCTTCTTACCCTAAGGCAAGGAAAGAAAATCCCAAGTCTCATTCTTATACAATGAGTCAAGCTCAGACTGCATAGCCCTCTCCCAAGAGTGACAATCACCCATGCACATAGCCTCATCATAAGTGAGAGGCTCTCCTGCCATGCACATAGCCTCATCATAAGTGAGAGTCTCTCCTGCATTTGTAACCAATACAAAATCCATAGAGGGCGCAAAACGGTCAGGAGGTTGTCTATCTCTAGTAGAATGCCTCAATCCAAGCTCTACTGCCTGACCAACATCCTGTCTAACATCAACATGTCTAGTATCTAGGCCATGAGCATTAGGTGATGCTGCACACTGTCTAGCTGACCATGGAGTGTGCTGAACGGGAGTAGGTGGCTCCTCCTAAAAGATAACTCTACGTACCTCAAGCACTTTCTCAGGCTGCATATGCATTTTTTCCTCATGAAAGATGACATCATGGCTGTAGATCACTTTCTGCGCCTGTGGATCCCATAGATGGTAACCCATCTCTCCTGCATCTCCATAGCCAATGAAAATGCATTTGACACTTTTAGGATCCAGCTTATTGCATTTGTCCTTGGGCACATGGCAGAATGCTTCACATCCAAAGACACACAAATGATCATAAGAGGGGGGATTGCGTGCCCATACCTCCTCTGCAACCTGAAAGTCAATGCCACTGCTAGGCGACCTGTTAATGAGATGCACTGCAGTAGTAACTGCCTCAGCCCAAAAGTGTTGTGGTAAGCCAACCTGGCTAAGCATGCTACGGACCCTTTCCTGAATGGTCCTATTCATGTGTTTATCCATACCATTCAGGGGTGGGGTGTAAGGGGCGATCAACTGACGTTTAATATCCCACTCATCACAGAACTCCTCAAAAGCACGTGATACATACTCACCCCCATTATTTGACCTCAGGCATTTGAGCCTTTTCTCGGACTGGTTCTCTACCAATGCAAGCCAACGCTGAAATGTTTCTAAGACATCGGATTTTCTCTTTATGAGATAAGCCCAAACCTTACATGAGTAATCATCTATGAAAGTAACAAAGTACTTTGCCCCACCAAGTGACTGACAAGGCATGGGCCCACATACATCTGAGTGCACAAGAGCTAAGGGCTCACCCATGTGTTTCTTACCAAACTTTTTATCCATATTTCTAGCCTTCTTGCCATACAAACAATGATCACAAGAATCAAAATGCGAAGAGTCAAAAGGGGGAAGATACTGCAAAGCACAGAGCATTTTCATTCCTTTAAGAGACATATGCCCTAAATGAGCATGCCAAAGGGATACATGGGGAATAGAACCCATAGACAAAACATGATCCAATGTAACTCCAGATACAAGTAAGGGATAGAGGCTACCAGACTTGGCACCTCTTGCAAATACAAGCCTTCCACAAGTAATCTTCCATGCACAGTCTCCAAAGGACACAAAATACCCTGCATCATCAAGCTGTCTAGCTGACATAAGGCTGCGAGTCAATGTAGGTACATGGCATACATCATGCAAAACAAAAGAACTACCAAAAGAAAACTGCAACCTAACATCTCCAATGCCCACAATGTCAAGAGACCTGTCATCACCAAGGCGCACACAGGACCAGACATGGTACGATAGGTATGAAACCAATCTCTATAAGGTGTCACATGAAAGGACGCACTCGAATCCAAGAGCCAGCATTACGCATACATAGAATGTATCTCAAAAGTCTATGAGGCATCGCATGCAGAAGCTGCAAGTATGTAATCATCATCCGAATCAATGGCCTGCATGACATTAACCTCTTCTATCTTCACACTGGACTTTGCAGGTACAATACTGTGCTTAGAAGACTTTTCCTGTACTTTTTCTTTTCCCTTTTCCTTGCGCTTTTATCATCGCGCATTTTATGGCACTGCGGCCTAATATGTCTTGCTTTTCCACAATAATGACAGGTAAGATCAGACTTCCGTCCACGAGACTTACTGCGACCACATGACTTGGACTTGGACTTCTAAGAGTCCCTGCCCTTATGATCATTATCATGCATGCCATTTCTACCACCTCTAACGGTCAATGCATGTAAAGAGCAGGAAGCATCATTATTTCTCCTGTTGATTTCCTCAATCAATAAAGCACTTTCAACATCTTTGATTTTTAGCCCATCAAGCTTGTTCGTGCATATGGCAGTACACGGAATACATCCCATGATTCAGGCAAGGTGCCAAGTAGAAACAATGGGTGCAAGTTGTCTTTGAACTCAATACCCTGTGACAACAAACTCTTCATGATAGCATGAAACTAACTGAAATGAGATGAAAGGGAGATCTCCTCCATCATGCGAAGGTCCACTAACTGCTTTAGCCAATACATTTGTGACGTAGGACTCTGCTACACATAGAGCTCCTGAATCTTCTCCCATAAATCCCATGCACTCTGATTTTCATCTTCAACAACATTATGATGGACCCCTTCTGAGAGTGACAAAATAATGGTAGACTTGCATAGCTCATCAGCTTCCATCTAAACATCATCATCCATATCCTCAGGTTTGACACCCTTGAAGCACAAGGGTTTAACTTGCAACTTTTGCACCAAAACTTGCCATATTTGGGACTTCCAATTCCCATAGTTGGTACCATCCAACTTGGCAATGTTAAAGAGAGCTATATCTTTCAGATGACCAGCCAAACTGTCCCAAATCAAAGCAAAAAAACAAAATTGCAAGTTGTTGTAATTAGCAGAAAATGCACTAAAACCATTGCTAAAACTGACTAAAAGGGTGAATTTCACCAAGAGAAGCACCTATCCATCAAATATGACCAATATAACATCAAATAGTAAGCATTACCCTCATAGAAGTGCTCAAAATATGTAGATTTCAGCAATATAAATGACAGCAGTATGTAAAACTGTCCCAAAATGAAGCAATCACTGATACATATGTCACTGCAACTACCAAGTAGCAAGATACATCCAACAGTGAGTTTCCAGGGGCAAGAAGGTACCAAGAACTATCAAACCAATAACTTGTCAGGCAAGAGACATCTCATAGGTCCAAAAGTCATGCATGTAATGGGTCTCGGTGTAAGAGAAGAGATCAAGCGCAAGCATAACTGATAGAGCAAGAAGCTCAATACATAACCATCCAAGATGCATATAAAACTAACAAACCTGTGATAGAGGTAGGTGCCTGCCCCAATAGGCATATCAAATCAGCCCACTACAGACAAACTGCAGACATAAAGCTCTCAAGAGAGCAAATGCATGTAACTGTCCCACAAGCTCAAGCTCATCTATCAATAAGACTATGTACATCTGAATATACTATGAGGCTCCCACTGGAAGTGAAGTCAGATGCAAAGAGAGCAAGCAATGCTCTAATACATCAAATACATAGCATCAAACATGCCAAATCCCAGTAGGGTACATCTGGAGCATAAATCCCAAGCTATCTCAGACTCGTAAACCATAAGCCTGAAAGCATTCAAAGAGCATGTAACTGACAACCAAATGCAATGCCCAGTAGATCCAAAATGCTCAAATATATCTGAAGATGAAGCTCCAAGTAACTGTCAAGCATGGGCAAATCAAGTGGCATCCGTATCTAACCAAGGCATAAATGCAAGAAGCCTAAATGTCAAGCAGTGACAATAGGCATAGACTAGTCCAAAGTATGCCAACTGAAGCCAAATGCTAGTGAAGAACAACCAAGTCAGAGCTTAATACAAGCTCAAAAGCATTCCAGAACCAAGAAGAAGCATTTGAAAACCTCCAGATACATTGGCATGATCATTCAAACCTCTAGCAAGCACCCCGCATCCATGAACCAATGCATACACCAAGTAAATGAGCTTCAGCCCACTGTATTACAACAAGAAATGTACTATTATATGAAGCTCAAACAGTGCTCAAATCTACTCCAAATCAGTCCCAAAGCATAGACATAGCATCCCATAACATCCAGGCATCACCGGGCATCAATAGGCATCAAACGGGCAATGCCAAGCAGCATTAAATAATAAATGTCAAGTGTTGCCCTGTTTTGATAGTCCTGGGACTGTGTATACAGCAAAGGGCTGAAGGGGGAAGCACTCGAATTGATCACGGAGAGTCAAGCACCAATGCCAGAGAGTCAAGCAATGCTCGAGAAGGTTGCCAAGAGTGCCGAGAAGCCAAGGAGAAGGAAGGAAATGCCGGGGAGTAGATCAGCCCAGCCCCCTAAAAATGTGCCGAAAATTGCGCTGGCTGTTCCTGGGGCCTGGGGATCTACAACAACCCTCAGGGGCACTTGGCAAGGTCAAGGGGGCTCCAATGCAGCCCGAGAAGAAGCCGATGAAGGTCTAAAAGCTCAAGGAGGAGGCGGGAGATCAAAACGTACCTACAAATGAAGGTGCCATGGCTACCATTGAAGCTCGGGTTGAAGCTCTTCAAATCCGGGCTGAAGAGAATACTGGGCAAGCTCCAATGCCTTTGCTCTGATACCAATTGAAAGGAAAGTGGAACCCAAGAGGAAGAAGCTTGGCGGTGAGAGCTATGGCGGATGGAGAGCAAGAGCCGAGAGAGAGAGAGAGAGAGAGAGAGAGAGAGAGAGAGAGAGAGAGAGAGAGAGAGACTCAAAATGGGAACTCCAACAACCACAATGTGTGGCCGGGCCTTCCTTTATTCAAACTGCCACTACAAGAATAAAGAACGAGTGACTGTGATGGGCGCCCGCCACCTGCAGTGTGCAGTGGCAGGTACTGTCAGTGTAGTAATACATAGGCAGCTAGGCAAAGGTGCCTTTACCCCCCTCTAAAGTGAAAACACAAGTGTGGAGAGTAGCCAAAAGGGGCATCTTGTAAGTTTACCTCTCGAGTCTCAAACCTTGGTTGTCATGTAGCCCTATTTATCTTCTTGAATATGATTTCTTTTGTTCCATTCTCATCCTTAAGGAGTGACTGTAAATGCCCCGAACAACGTAGTATGCTTAACAATTATGATATTCGCTTGTTTTCGAAACTTAATATAAAAGAGAATGAACACTTAAAGCTGAAAGTGAAAATTACTCACAAAATTACAGCCATGAAAATGTAAAAGTAATGGAGACAAGATTGAGGGTTGAAGATGGGCAACCCCCCCCCCCCCCCCCCCCGAAGGAATGTATTTCTGCTCAACCCAAGTCCCTTAGGGAAGAGCTCAGTTATAATCAACCTGAGAGTGAGAAGAAGTAATTCTCACTCTCACAAGATCATGCAAAGATGTACAAACACACATGCATTATCTATTATGCAATGATAAGAACTGATTTCTTTACAGTATGAGAGAAGAAAAAGGGGAATTCAGCCTTTCTCCATCGTTGATCAGCAGTACATGGATAGAGCTTGCTTCTTGTAACTAAAATGGAAGAAAGAGCTCAAGAAGGAGGTGCTGTAATGAATTTACAGGCTTGCTGTCTTGTAAAATAATAGTGATAGAAGAGAGAATATGGAGGAATTTGATAATGGAGAAGTGGGGGATGATGATGGGGATGGATGGGGCCAGTTTCTGGCTATCTGTGGGTTCTTTACATGAGTTTACAGCAAAGAAAAATGATGTTGAATGAAGAAAAACGAGCTCTTATTTATAGGAGAGGGGAGAGCTAGTACAAAAGGGGAAAGTGGAGTAGCACAAGACAAGTGTCCAGCCACATGTCATGAGATGTGACAAGTGGTGGGACACTTGGAAACTTGTGTGACAAGTGTCTTGACACTTGTCTCTTCTCTATGGCCTTCCTTTTTGGGTTGAATACTGTCAAGAATAGAAACAACCAAATTTAGTAAGCACAGTCAGAGTACAGAACTTACTATTTTTAGAATGACATCCCTATTTTTTAGGACTAGCATTTTTAGGCTAATTCGAGGCTCCTAAAATTTAGGGACCTCCTAAAATTTAGGGATCTCCTAGAATTTAGGGACCCCCCCAATATGGGTATCATATGAAAGCTTTTTCTGTGTACATCGCAAAAATGGTATCCGAATCTTCATGTGACTTTCCTATGCAAAGAAATGTGCATTTCAAGCTTTCAGCCCACACATGCACATTATACAAGCATTTCATGATCATGCCATCTTGTTGATTGTAACTGTCTGTTCTGGTGGATCTAGCCCACACTTCAAGGCATCAATCCTTTCTGTGTGCGAGTCTAACCCTGATATGCGTGAGTTCTAGTCACAGGCGCCCAATCGAGTCATATAGGTGGAAGTGTGAACTATCTTTTCTCTAACCCACCGTGTGGGTCCACCATAACCTGTGACCACTCATCAGTGGCCAGCTCCAATGCACTTTTCTTTATATCTAATTAGTGCAAAGGAAATAAAATTAATAAATCATTACATAGACAAATTAATGGAAAAGGATACAAATTCTGTTTTTATAGAGTTGTGACAGCCCTCTGGCTTTTATTCAGCTGTCCTCAGCTGAAAATCTTCTTGATATTGTTGTAGAATATTTGGGTAATCCTTCATGAATTTTTCATCTACCCACTGTGCATCTGTGGTGGGTAGATTCTTGAATTTTAGCAAGAATTTTCGTGTCACAAGGCCACTTCTCGTGGTTCGATCCTTGAGAAACAAAATCTTTTCAAGTTCCAAGAGTTGCTCTATTTCTTCAACTTCTGGGGGATCTTCAGTAATGGGTTCCTTTGGTTCTGGTCCTATGTAAGGTTTTAGCAAACTTACATGAAAAGCATTGTGTATTTTCCAATGAGTAGGAAGCTCAAGTCGATAAGAAACTTCATTTATTTTCTCAATCACTTTGAAGGGTCCAAAGTATCTACTGGAGAGCTTTGGAAAAGATGATTTTTGACCAGAACCTTGTTTGAGCCTGCTTTGATCAAACTTTAGCAAGACATATTGACCTTTTTCAAAAGCCAAAGGTCTTCTTCATTTATCTGCTTGCTTCTTTTGTCACTCTTGGGCAACTTTGATAGTGGCTCGAACTTGATCCATTGCGGTTTTTAAATCTGAAGCAAACTCATCGGCAGCAAAAATCTTATCTTTAGTGCGAATAATTGGAGGAGGAATCACTTTACCCTGTACTATTTCATTTGGAGCTTTCCCTGTGGATGAGTGCACTGTATTGTTGTAAGAAAACTCCAATAATGGAAGATATTTCTCCCATTGTGACTTATGTTCACTAACATAAGCTTTCAACATATCCAAAAGAGTGAGATTCATCACCTCTGTTTGGCCGTCAGTTTGAGGATGAAAAGCTGAGGAGAACTTTAAAGTGGTTCCCAAATTCTCAAATAAAGCACGCCAAAAGTTACTTGTGAATTTGGAGTCTCTATCTGAAATGATCTCAGAAGGCATACCATGTAATCTGAAGATATGTTGAATGAAAAGTCTTGCAGCTTGTGCGGATTTCAATGTTTTATGACATGGAATAAAATGTGATTGTTTACTGAATCTATCAATTATGACCCAAATCATATCATGACCTTGAGGTGTTTTTGGAATACCTGAGATGAAATCCATTTTGATAGATTCCCATAGATCTTTGGGCACTGGAAGAGGTTGTAACAATCCTGGAATCTTCTGCCTATCATATTTGGATTTTTGGCATACCAGACAAGTCTCAATGAAGTTATGTGTATCTTTTCGTAATGTTGGCCAATAAAAGTAGCGCTCAATTGCACTTAGAGTGGCTGCCCTCCCTCTATGCCCTGCATAAGGGGGTTCATGACTTTCTTTAAGCACCTTTTGTCGAACAGGAAGAGTGACACAAAGGCGATTGTTCATGAGAAGGTAACCGTCTTTGATGGAATAATCTGGATGAGAACCTCCTTGCTGTAAATTTGACCAAATTGCTACAAAATTAGTATCTTCATCATAAGTATTCTTCATCGTTTGAAAATCTTCATGATGAGCCACTGTAATAGTTGCAATGCGAGGCACTCTAGAAAGTGCATCAGCAACTACATTTTGTTTCCCTGGAGTGTACATAATTTGAAAATGAAACATAGACAAGAAATTTTCCCATCTTGCATGTTTCTCCTGCAAATGCTTTTGAGTCTTGAAATACTTCAAGCTCTGATGATCGGTTTTAATAAGGAATTCATTGCCTAAAAGATAATGTTTCCATATCTTTAAAGCATGAACCACTGCTAAGAGCTCCTTTTCATAAATGTCATACCTTTTCTCCACATCATTTAGACGGCGGCTTTCAAAGGCTACGGCATGGCCTTCTTGATTTAGCACTGCACCAATACAATCACTGCAAGCATCTGCTTCCACCACAAATGGTTTTACCAGATCTGGAATGATAAGAACAGGTCCAGAAGTAAGAGTTGTTTTCAGCCTTGTGAAGGCTGCCTTCTCTTTTTCCTTCCATTGGAAAGAGATCTTCTTCTTTGTAAGGTCATGAAGTGGAGAAGCCATATGTGCAAAATGCTTGATGAAGCGGCGGTAATAAGAACATAAGCCAAGAAACGATCGCACCTCATGTACATCATGAAGATGAGGCCATTCTTGGATTATCCTGGTCTTTTCAGGATCCATCTGAATCCCTTCAGAAGAGATGACATGCCCAAGGTAATTTATTTTATGCATGAAAAATTCACTCTTTTTACCATTTACCGAGAGTTGATTTTGTTGTAGTAATTGTAGAACAATTTCCAAGTGTTGATGATGCTCCTCTTCATTCTTGCTAAAGACAAGAATATCATCAAAGAAAGTACCGACATATTGTCGATGCTCTCTAAAGATGCGCTCCATCATTCGATTAAAGGTGGCTGGTGCATTGGTTAATCCGAAAGGAACCACCAAGAATTCATAAAGACCGTATGAAGTGCGGAAAGTAGTTTTGTGTACATCTTGTGGTATTACCCTAATTTGATGATAACCACTCTTTAAATCAATGCGGCTGAAAACCTTTGAGCCTCCTAGTCGATCCAAAATGTCGTCAATTCTGGGAATAGGAAACCGATTCTTCACAGTGATTTTGTTGAGGTCTCGATAATCAATGCACATCCTGAATGTGCCATCTTTCTTTTGAACAAGAAGAACCGGTGAACAAAATGGTGAGCTACTTGGCCTAATTAGCCCACGGTTGAGTAGGTCTTCGACTTGCTTTCTGATTTCTTCTTGTTGAGGATGGCTCACACGGTATGGTGCTATATTAGGAGGAGAACTGCCCGGGATAATATCAATATGATGGTCTTCAGGCCTTTCTGGGGGAAGCTGATAAGGAAGATCTTCCGAAAAACAATCTTTATACTTTTCCAAGAGCTGAAGTTGCTCTTGGTTTTTAGCATTCATATTATCTTTTACATCAGTGACATAAAGCAGACAACATTGAACACAATCCTTAATTTCTCTAGAGACTTGCATATGGCTTACCATAGGTATGGTGTCTCCAGAAACTCCAGCTTGGATCTCGTACTTCTTGCCTTTGTTGGTGAGTTCTACTTTCTTTTTCTGAGAGAAGATGGTTGAATCTACTCTATGATTCCAGGGTATGCCAAGAATCACATCGCAACCATCAAGGTCTCCGATACAGAAGGTATCGTCGTCACTGTAGCCTTGAATTTGAAACTTGAGCTTGCCAATGTAGGGTATCACAGTCTTCACTGTGTCACCTTCATCAGCATTTAAAGCTTGGCGAACTTCTGCCGGAGTGTCCATCTCTTCGTTCTTTAATCCAAGCTCTTTAGCTAATTGCAAGGAAATAATATTTTCATTCGCCCCAAGATCTATCAAGAATAGTGCTTGCTTACCTTGCAACTGTCCCCAAGCTTTTAATAATTTGCGCGTCTCTGGAGTGTGAGTTGTGTTTGCAACTACATCACTGATAGCATTGATTTTCACTGGCGACTTAGGCTTGTTGTCAGAAACCTTGCTTTGTCCCTTGTTTGGACATTGCTTCGCTATGTGGCCTGTTTGTCCACATTTAAAGCACTTCCCTTCTTTCATGAAGCGTTGCTTTTCTTCTTCGGAAAATTGCTTTGCTTGTGGGTATAGATTGGAGCGAAATTGAGGAGCATTAGGAGGTGCATAGGGCTTCATCTTCTTTTGATTTGATGGTGGCTGCTTTTGCCACTGTTTTTGTCCTTCATTTGGGGCTGAATACTCCTCATCATCAGCTACTCTCTTCTTATCATTCTTTTGGAATGATTTGTTGCCATTGTGCTCCATTTCCCATGTCTCAGCATGGTCAATGAGTTCCCTGAGACTAGAACAATGATAATGATTAAGAGCAGTACGAAGTTTAAAATGCAAACCTCCTTGAAACTTCCTAAGCTTTTTCGAACTGCTGATCTTCTTGAAATGTTGGACCTTCAAAAGTAGCTCCCAAAATCTCTTGGTATAGTCACCAAGTGACTCATTTTTCTTTTGCCAAAGCCGATCCCATTCCATTTTTACATCTCTTTTGAAATGAACAGGAAGAAATTGGCTTTGTATCAAGCGAACAAAGGACCGCCATGATTTTGGGGCAGCATGATCATATTCCAACCCCGTCCACCAAGTATGGGCTAAGTCGGTTAAATGTAAAGCTGCAAACTTAATCTTTTCTTTTTCTTTATACTTGTCACGACCATACAAAATTTGAAATTGACGAATAAACTTTAGAAGAAGATCAGAATTTCGGGAACCATCATACATACTGAACTTGATCTTCTTTTCAAGTTGAGATAGTGACTTAGTCTTCTTCTTCTTCTTATGCCTTCGTCCATGCTCGGATCTTGAGGTTGAAGATGATGAAGTGCTTGATGGGGATGAAGATGGAGACGAGGGTGAAGAATGTCGACGCCTTTGACGATGATGAGGTCTTCCATGAGAAGGGTGTGACTCTTCATTACTAGAAGAGGATCCATCAGAATAGGCGCCAGATGACTTTGAAGAAGAGGATGAGCTTCGACGCGATCTCTTTCTTTGTCTTGAAGTAGAATGGGACTGCCTCTTAGAAGTAGTTAGACTTCTTGATCGGCTCCTTTCATTGGTATGGCTTTGTCTTCTTGAAGTAGATGGGATTCTTTCCTTGAATTCTTTGGGATTCTCAACTTTTTCTAGTTTGAGAAGTTGCTCACGAATTTGCTGATTCTCCTCTCTAAGACTTTGAATGGCTTGAAGGATAGCACTCGATTGATCCATTGAGACTAAAGAAAAAAAATATGCTCAAGCACTCAATGCAAGGGCTGAAAACAAACAAACTTATAGTTGTAAGCACTACCAGTGTTGGGGGTGAGGACCGAGCCAAAGCTCTGATACCACTGTAAACGCCCCGAACAACATAGTATGCTTAACAATTATGATATTCGCTTGTTTTCGAAACTTAATATAAAAGAGAATGAACACTTAAAGCTGAAAGTGAAAATTACTCACAAAATTACAGCCATGAAAATGTAAAAGTAATGGAGACAAGATTGAGGGTTGAAGATGGGCAACCCCCCCCCCCCCCCCCCGAAGGAATGTATTTCTGCTCAACCCAAGTCCCTTAGGGAAGAGCTCAGTTATAATCAACCTGAGAGTGAGAAGAAGTAATTCTCACTCTCACAAGATCATGCAAAGATGTACAAACACACATGCATTATCTATTATGCAATGATAAGAACTGATTTCTTTACAGTATGAGAGAAGAAAAAGGGGAATTCAGCCTTTCTCCATCGTTGATCAGCAGTACATGGATAGAGCTTGCTTCTTGTAACTAAAATGGAAGAAAGAGCTCAAGAAGGAGGTGCTGTAATGAATTTACAGGCTTGCTGTCTTGTAAAATAATAGTGATAGAAGAGAGAATATGGAGGAATTTGATAATGGAGAAGTGGGGGATGATGATGGGGATGGATGGGGCCAGTTTCTGGCTATCTGTGGGTTCTTTACATGAGTTTACAGCAAAGAAAAATGATGTTGAATGAAGAAAAACGAGCTCTTATTTATAGGAGAGGGGAGAGCTAGTACAAAAGGGGAAAGTGGAGTAGCACAAGACAAGTGTCCAGCCACATGTCATGAGATGTGACAAGTGGTGGGACACTTGGAAACTTGTGTGACAAGTGTCTTGACACTTGTCTCTTCTCTATGGCCTTCTTTTTTGGGTTGAATACTGTCAAGAATAGAAACAACCAAATTTAGTAAGCACAGTCAGAGTACAGAACTTACTATTTTTAGAATGACATCCCTATTTTTTAGGACTAGCATTTTTAGGCTAATTCGAGGCTCCTAAAATTTAGGGACCTCCTAAAATTTAGGGATCTCCTAGAATTTAGGGACCCCCCCAATATGGGTATCATATGAAAGCTTTTTCTGTGTACATCGCAAAAATGGTATCCGAATCTTCATGTGACTTTCCTATGCAAAGAAATGTGCATTTCAAGCTTTCAGCCCACACATGCACATTATACAAGCATTTCATGATCATGCCATCTTGTTGATTGTAACTGTCTGTTCTGGTGGATCTAGCCCACACTTCAAGGCATCAATCCTTTCTGTGTGCGAGTCTAACCCTGATATGCGTGAGTTCTAGTCACAGGCGCCCAATCGAGTCATATAGGTGGAAGTGTGAACTATCTTTTCTCTAACCCACCGTGTGGGTCCACCATAACCTGTGACCACTCATCAGTGGGGGGCCAGCTCCAATGCACTTTTCTTTATATCTAATTAGTGCAAAGGAAATAAAATTAATAAATCATTATATAGACAAATTAATGAAAAAGGATACAAATTCTGTTTTTATAGAGTTGTGACAGTGACGAGCTAATGGACTTAACTATTTGCAACCTCTTTGATGGCAAGGGCATTCTTTAGTTGGTCATTGAGACATAAGTGATCCTAACATTGGCTAGCATCAGTCAAGGGGGAGCAATCTCTAGTGGTCTCTTTTATAGTTCTAGAGGGAGAGAGGTGGCTTCAAATGTCTTAGGTTAGGTAGGGGTTGTACTTTTTAATTCATGTGATTCATAAGTTGAATTGATGTTAAGGATGGCCAACTATTATAGCATCTCCTAGATTGGGGGCAATATATGATGTTCCAGCTAGACCTCATTCACATAAGATCCTTACCTTTCGCTTAATTGGATTCTACTAAGTCATCAACAACCAAGCCAAATCTACTATCAAATATTGCTAAATATCATGAACAAAATTGTCTCTACCTTTAGAAATCATTGGAATAACCAACTTGTGGTAGGTTTATGGACTTATTACATGGCATACAAGACAACCATGGGGTAGATTCCATTTAGCCTAACATATAACACTGATGTCATGCCCATGGAGTTCCCCATCCCTAGTTTGTGATAGCAATACAAGAGTGATCAAAAGACATCAAAGCTTAGGCCAATCATCAAATGCAATTTGAGTACTTAAGTAGGATGTGCCTCTTGGCTACTCATCCCTTGATCACTAAAAAGACTAGACAAAAGGCCTAACTCAACAAACCCATATAACAAACTTGCAATAAAGAACCTTTGAGGAAGGTGATTTGGTGCTCCTATAATAAATCAAGTGTAATAAGCAAAAAATGAGGTTTAGAAGTTTCAAACCTTACCTTATCTATGTAATCAGAAGATCAAGAAATGTAGAGATAGAAGCCCTAGAGTGGGAAATCGTTGAGCACTTTAATGGAAGTAGAATTAAAAAATAATATTCCCCAGGACATTAAAAGTGTGAACCACCTATGAATGAGCATGAAGTTCTCATTAGAGATATCATCATAGTGGTATAATAGAGTTTGTATGAACAAATCAAGCAATAAGGCAATCTTAGCTCTACCAAATTCATCCAAGTCATACAAGTCACGAGCCCCAAAATAGAAATCCTTCCATGTTAGGGCCATCACAATCACTACCCTAAACTCCAAGGATGAGCCAATAACTCCTCCTACATATCTTTAATCAAATTGATAGCAACAAGAGAGGCCATTGTTAATGCTCTTAGAGAGAGAAAAAGTACCCAACTTTAATACCTTATAGCATTACTTTTGGGACAAATTTGACAAACCACAAGTAGTGCCCACTAACACAAAACTCAATCCTTATGATGGCACTCCCTACTTATTGCTAGAAAAATGCAAGTTAATGATAATAGGGGAAGCTAAAAGCATTCCCTTTCTCTTTTATATTCTTCTAAACCTTGATGATGTGCAAGGAAAACGCTTTTGAGTCACCCATTCAAATATTATGTCAAGTGCAATATTGACAAATACATCCACTTGATATTTCATGGGGCCAAAGTGATTTCTACCTTTAGTTTAGGGGAGCTAGTTGAAGGGAAAAAGAAAGGTAATGCATCAACCCCGCTAATGTGACTTTGACTAGTAAAGGGGCCTAAGAACTTGGTGAAACAATTTCCCAATATGCAAACCAAGCAACTACAATCTATCAACAAGTCAAAACCAACCAAATAAGAAAAAACGATTTCCAGTTACCAATGAATATCAAAAGCCAAATCCAAGGTGGCATCACACAAATCCCAGCTTCCTAAGGTTTCCAACAAACTCAAGTCCATACCTTGCTAAGATGGGTGCCCAAGCCCTCCTCAAGGTGCAAGGGTACTATCAAGTAGTCACCATCTATGGCTTTCCAAACACACCCAAACTTCAAGATTCTAGAAAATTTCACACCATATAAGAATGTCCTACAAGAACAATGGACCGAATCTAAATCCAAAGCTATAGTTCTCAAACCCACTCTAGCCTCTTGGAAACCTACACCCACAAAACTTGTACTAGTAGATGAACAAAAGGATTTACCAATCATGAATTTTAAACTACAACACGGTTGTTTAATAAGTGTAGCCTAAATGAAGGGACAAACTCTACTATTCTTGCTTAAGTTATAACACAGAATCCACAGTAATAGTCCATCTTTCAATGTAGTATACCTAGACTTGGGTACCCTCAAAAGCACTAGCTCTTCTTCCCAAAACTCCGTGGGTCTCCATCACGTATCAACATAGAGTTTCATCTACCCTTGTGCCTTTTTGAGGTTCACTTTCCATTGATGAAGTAGTTCTTTCATTCTTTCTAGCTCTTCGTTTCCTTGTGGATTAATCTATTTATTGAACATAACTATTGGGAGAGGCACTTTATAAGCATACAAGCCTCAAAAGGAAAAACTCTAATACTTGCATGTGTGATGTTATTATAAGCAAGCTCAACTAGATAAATCCAAGCATCCCATGCATGTTGCATATCATGGCATTAGTAGCAAAGATAAGTCTCAAGCCATTTATTGGCTTGCTCAATCTAACCATAAGTCTAGGGATGATAAGCTTTGGATGGAGCTAATTGTCCCCATAGAACTTAAAAAAGTGTGCCAAAAATGACTAATGAACTTGGAGTAATAGTCATGAATAATGACTTTGGGTAGGCCACACAATTTATTGACTTGCTTTGTTTGTTGACCATAAGTATGGGGATGATAAGCTATGCCAAAAATTTCTCATGAACTTAGAGTCATTTTCATGAACAATGACTTGGGGTAAGGCTATGTAATTTGAACATCTATTCCATAAATTGACTTGCCTCTTGAGATACTAAAAAATTGGTCTTCATAGGGATAATGTGAGCTACTTTTGTCCACTTTTCCACCACTACATAGATACTATTCTACCACCCATTCTTGCTTGTAGACAAGACAATGATGAAGTCCATAACAATGTGTGTCTATTTACTTATTGGATTAGAAATTAGTTGTAGTAGACTCCCTGGATTATGTGTGTTGTCTTTGTTTTGCTAAGATGGAATGCATCATGCCGAAATTCTTTCACATCCCTCAATAAGCCTTTCCAATTAAAGCTTTTAAAAATCCATCATAGGTTTAGATACCCCTAAGTGACCAAGCAAAGAGTGCATTTCCTCCTTGATCTTCTATTTGAATGGGAAAGTGTAAGGAATAGCAATCTTGCCATGAAATCATATGAGACTATTCTTAAGCTAAAAATGGAAAATTTTTACCATTAAGACTTATTGCAATTTTTTAAAAAGATGGTTGAATTCTTCATCCAAAAGATAAGCCTCATGTAATTCTTCAATCTAATCATGATGAAGTTTAGTCATGGAAGATAATTTACAAGCCCACTCATAGCTCTAAAGAGAAGCCACCCATCTTCTTTGCTTTGGAGTAATAATGGACTATGTAAGGAAGTACACGAGTACCCTATGGTCACTCTTTACTATGAACTAGTTGATATAAAGATAATAGTTCCATTTCTTAAAAGCATGAAAGATAGCCAACATCTCTCGGTCATATATATTCATTTCCATCTCTTATTAACTCTTCTTGCGACTTTCAAAAGCTATGATCCCATGCTCTTGAAGTAGGATAGCACTAACACCCCATCCACTAGCATCACACTAAATAGTATATTCCTTAAAGAAATCAGGGAAGACTAAAATTGGGGCTGAAGTGAGCAACCCTTTCAACTGTTGAAGCTACGATCAGTAATGGAGTCCCAAAAGAATGCTTTCTTTTTCATTAATGGTGCTAAATTTTTAGAAGAAAGAAGGTAGAAGGAAAGTTGTTATTGGTGGATGTTAGCCAATCACACATTGTACATCTTTTTGTCAACCTTAACTAATCCTCTCTTCACTTAAAATGTGTCCCAAGTACTCCACTTCAATCTAAATGAAGGCATATTTTGTCTCCATGGAAAAGAGTCTATGTTGTCTCAACACATCAAACACCTTTCTCATGTGGAATAAATGGCTATCCAATGATTTATTGTGAGTGAGAATATCATCGAAGAAGACCAAAACAAATTTGAAAAGAAAGGTCTAAAGTATCTTATTCATAAGATTCTAAGTATACTAGCTATCCATCACTCACAAATTCCATATATAGATGAGACAAGTCCAATGTGATCTTACCCAGTTGCTTCAGCCAATTACATCCTAGAACAACATCAATACGGCCCATTTCTAGTGCAATCAAGTCCATCGATACATTATAATGTTCAACAAGATATAGGTGAATCTATGACCACATTTGAGTACTAATTTTCTCATCCCCATTGACTATTTGAATCTTTATTGAATGCTGCATTTTTGTGGATAGATATTTCAATCAATCCATGGATGATGTATTGAGAAAACTTGAAATGTGGTGCAAGAGTGGAAGTACTAGTAGAAGAAAGAGCTATGGAGGTTCAAGAAAGAAAGAGTAAGATGGTGTGTGGAAACTCCCATTGTCACAATGTGTGACCTACCTTAGATTATTCTATTATCATGTAATGAATAAAGAATAAAGTGTTAGTGAGAGGTAGTTTCCACTTGCAATATGCAAGTGTGTAGGTAGTAAGTATAAGAAAATGTAGGTGGCTAGGCACAAGTGGCCTTTAAACCCTAACAATCTCTCACTTAAAGGTGAATGTGCGTGATTGTGAATAAAACAAGAAAAAAATGACAAAGTATAGAAGTACAACAGGATCAAGAATAGAAGTCATCTCATCCTATGCCCATCATCTGCCTAAGGAAGGCATGATGTTCCATTGGGAGACTTTTAAGAAGTATATCTCTAGGACTCTCCTAGTCAATATTTTAACGAGCTATATCTGCTTGTCTTGAACTATCTCTCTGATGAAGTAATAATGGACCTCACTGTGTTTGGTCTTCCCATCATGAAAGATTGGATTATGTGCCAACTAAATGGCACTTATAGGGCCCAAATGCAATGTAGAAGTCGTAGTCATCCACCAAAAAGCCTAACAATAGGCCTCTTTGTAAGTTTTAATGGCTACAATATAGTCAGCTTTAGTAGTAGACAAAACTGTGTATTTTTTCACCTTGAACATCCAAGAAATAATACCTCCAATGAAGGTGAAGACATGACACAAATGGACTTCCTATTATTTGTATATCCTACATAATCTAAGCATGTGTAGCTCATGACTCCAGTATCCTAACCACCATAACAAGTGCACATATCTATAATACCCTTAAGATATCTCATGATACCATTCACAACATCTCAATGTCACCTTCCAAGAGTCACTACATAATGAGCCACAACTCCCACTACAAATGCTATGTCAAGTCTAGTGGCTATCATGGTATACGTCAAGCTGCCCACCACCATAAATGCATACAGAATATTGGCCATATCAATCCCCTCCATCTGATTGTGGACATGATTGTGGACAATCTATTTAAGTAACCTTCACACGAGAAGATAATGGACATCAAATAGGCTTATCACCTTGCGTATGGAGCTACTCACGGACTTTATCAATGTACTCCTTTTGTTATAAGTAGAGGAGTTTCTTAAAGAGATTGTACGTAATGTGCATACCAAATATGTGAGAGGTATACCCATGTCATTCATCTCAAAGCTCTTTTTGAGCTAAATCTTCAAAATATCCATCTCATCACGAGCACTTCCAACAATCAACTTGTCATCAATATATAGTATTGAAATTATAAAGCTACCATCACAGGTCTTCTTTATGTAAAGGCACAAGTCCATACCACTATATGAGTAACCCTATGAATGCATAAAGACATCAAGCTTATGATACCATACTCTAGGTGCCTACTTAAGTCCATAAAGGCTCTTCTTTAACTTACACACACTAACTATTCCATGTCCTTTCCTCAAAGCCCTTAGGTTGCTATATATAATTTTCCTCATGCAAGTCCCAATGAAGGAAGCCATTTTCACATCCATCTGGTGGTACAAGTACATATCCATTTGTGGAGTAGCAGGACCTAGGAACTTTCAAGAGGACCAATTCCCCTTCTTGGAATTCCAAATGTCTTCTTTTCTCATTAGCATAGAGGTTCATGTGTGTTTATGCCTTTTGAAGATTCGCCTTGCATTGCTGAAGTAGGGCTTGCATGCGATCCAACTTAGCCTGACTCTAAGGGTTTATCTTATCAAGACCAATGCCAAGCATAAGGTAGTCATTTTGACCAATATCTCATCAAAACCAAACTCCCTTCTCCTACCTAAAAGCCTTAACAACCAATCAATCCTTATATGCTAGCTTAGGACAACTAGGGATACTCTTCAACTTGTACATCCACTTGCATGGCAATGTATGTTTTTCATTGGGAAATGGAACCAAATCCCATGTATAGTTTTTCTACAATAAATCATACTCTAAATACATGGCCCTCTCCCAAGAGTAACTATCACCTCTGCATATAGCCTCCTCATAAGTAAGGGGCTCACCAAAATTTGTCACCATGACATAGTGTATAGAGGACTCAAAACTATCAAGAGGATGTGAGGCTTTAGTGGAGCATCTACAGAGCCTATACAACTTATTCTCTTTAGTGGAGCATCTATGGGCCTATACAACTTGTTCTCTTTGTCCCACACCATGATCTTGCACAAAAGGTGGATCCTAGGCCACCATATCATTAGCAATTATAGTAGGGTATCTAGCTAGGATTGGATATAGTGTAATAGAAGGCTCCTCCTTAAAGATCACCTTGTATATCTCAACTATTTGCTTTGGTCTTATACCTATATTTTCCTCATGGAATGCAACATCATGGCTACGAATGATCTTACAAGTGTCTAGATCCCCAAGGCGATAGTCTATCTCACCTGCATCACCATATCTTAGAAAGATGTATTCGATGGACTTTGGATCGCAACTTATTGTTATTTTCTTTGAAAATATGGTAGAAAGTCTCATGTCCAAATACATACAAGTGTGTTGCATACAATGAAGGTTTACTAAATCATACATACTCTATAACTCTACACCAAAATCAATGCAAGGGGATTTATTAATAATTAGATTAATTGTAGTAGTAAATGTCTCATTCCAAACATACTATGCTAAGCCTACCTGACTAAGCATATTGCAAACTCTTTCCTAAATAGTCCTATTCATGTGCTCTACATTACCATTCTAAGGTGGGGTATACAGGGTAATCAACTAATGCTTAATACCTCTCTCATCACAAAATTGCTCAAATGCCTTAAAGACACATTCACCCCCATTATCAAATCTAGAGTGGTCCTCAACCATAATAAAAAAGTATTCAAATGTAGCTAGCACCTCTAATTCTACTTAATAGAATAGGCCCAAACTTTATGAGAATAATCATCAATGAACATCACAAAGTACTTAGCATCACCTAATAACTAATATGGCATGGAAGCAAAAACATCTAGATGAACAAGAGCCAAAGTCTCACCCATGCACATAGAGCTAGATTTGTTATGAGAGTTACATGTCTATCTGCCATATAAACAATGATCACAAGAGTCAAAACATGAGTAGTCAAGAGGTGGTAAATACTACAAATGCATGAGTTATTTCATTCCTTTGAGAGACATATACCCATGTTGGCAATACCACAGAGATACATGAGGAAGATCAATCACAGTCAAAATATAATAAATGGATCTAGATACAAGTCGGGGGGTACAAGCTATCAAGAATCACATGGTGGGGGGAATTGCTTGAGCTATTGTACCAAACACACACCATACACACAAGAGGAAGCTCACTCAAGAACACAAGAAGAGAGATGGTGGCCAAAACATTTTCTTGCTAGTTTCTTCCTCTTTTTTCACACAAAATGCAATGTATACAAAGTGTAGATAGGATACAACATGAAGAAAAGTGGCTTACTAAGTCAAACAATGCATAAATGACTATATTAATCAACCGACGCTATAACTACGCCAGCAGCTATAGATAGGCGCGACAAAATAAATATAATAAGTGATAAGTTAGTGGCCATGTGAGGATCGTAATGACCACTAGTTCCAACAGACAACCAACAAACAACTTACCAACCATGATTCATGAAACAAGTAACCCCTTTTGTAATAAGATGGTAAGAAATGGGTAATTCATGAGGTTTAATCATGCAACAAATGCACATGTCCAAGGTATAAATTAAAACATCCAATTATTGTAAGAAAAGCATGCAAAAATAATAATTCATTGTACCATCTTGATCTTTTTTAGGAAATGGAAGCCTACAAGCCAATCTTAATAGAAGACATGCTTAACGAGGATAAAACCATCTTTATCGCTTAACAATGCACTAACTTTGGCATCAAATGGAGATGCACAAGGTGGGCCATTTGCATTATTGCACAACAAGCTGCATAGAAGGATTGATAGCATGATATCCCCAACTTGTTCATCTCCTAATTGAATGTGAGCTAAGGCAATACATCACATGCATTGCAACCCTGGTGCAATACATAGCATGTGCATTAGTCATTTGCATTTATCAACTAGAAAGAAAAGCTTTCACACTAAAGTATCATTGGCAATATTATGACCATTGGAAGGAAGAAGAGACACTCATTCAAATCACTCTTGAAGTGATCAAGAAGGTGCTAGGAATCGAATAAAAAATAGGAAGATACATCAAAAGTGCAAGATTAGTGAAAGTGCCCAAACACTTGGATGATTCAGTGTTCTATCTCAAAAGGGAGTATAGTTTAATGGCATTAAGGAGGAAGAGTTGAAGATCATTGCTCAAGTATTCCTCCACCTCTTCTCGAACTATAAACCTTCTACGCTACTAAAAAGGATACCCAAGTGGCTCATGGAGGACATACTGACCAATAATTTGGTCAAATAATATTTAAATGCATTATGGATTGAATGCATCATAGAGGTGCTCACTAGAGTTTAGAAGGTCTACTCCTTGAAGGCCCATCATGTGGAAGTCAAAAAGACCATCATAGATTGGGGGGTACATTGTCATGGCTTTATTGGGCATCAAATCGGCATCCATGAGGGAAGGGTGGTTAGGCCTATTCCACCTTCTAGGATATTGCAGCTTGAAAGAGAAGAGAAGGACAAAGGCAGGGAAATAGAATAGAGAAAATGGCAAAGATCGGAAGATAGTGAGGATGATGATGCATTGATAGAAAAAGTTCCTAGAATCACACACGAAGAATATGAAAGGAAAGATGAGGAGAGGCGGGAGGAACATAAGAATCATATGGAAGATTACTAGCATGCAATAAAAAACTCCATAGAAGATTCCTTCCCGATGCACTTTGATGAGCTAATAGTAGAAGGAAGTTCTAGGAAGGGAAAGGAGAAGCTTGATAAAGTCACCACAATTGAGTCAACTCTCCTTCTCAACTTGCAAAACTAGATGGAACAGCAAGGGAAACAACTATAGAGCTTGCAAGCTTAGATGGTCAAGCCGGTAGAACAAAGATACACATCACATTAGCAAGAATGCCAATTTGAGGATGTACAAGCACTCTCCACACAATAGGCTCTATGGGTGGCATAGAAACTGTGGAAAGAATGTATGTTGAACTCGCTTGCTCATTTGAAAAGAGGATGAGATGAAGATGGATTGAGTTGGAGATTTTGGGCAAGGCTTGTCCACATGTGGCAAGTGGTGAGGAGGCATTTTGACCAGATAAGTGATAGTCGCATCATCAACCTCCAATGGAAGTAATAGGAAGAGATGATTGTGTGGCGATGGATATAATGGGCCCATCACATTAGATTTTCTAGATGATAAATGTGAAGATGTGGTGAAAAATAGGGCAATTAGATAAAGGGTTAAGGATTGGGTGTTTGTGATAGTGGAACATTCTGAGAAGAGATTGAGTTCACTAAATATGGCACTACTACCATACATGAAGACCTTGATTTGTGGGTCATAAAACCGATAAGCTTTGTGACCATATGGCTCACCATATCCCGTAAGATAAGCTTTGTGACTCAGCAAGAGAATTTGGACTTGTGATCTTTGTTTACAAGAAAAGCAATGCATCCAAATACCTTCAAATGTGATAGGTCACAGTTCATAGGGAATGTGATTGTGTAGAGAGGTAAAGTCCAACCTATTTTGAATATATGTTGTTGTAGCAATTGCTTCCTCCCAATATTCTTTTGCTCTTGTAGCATTTAGTAGAGTACAGTTTTTATGTTCAACAACTCCATTTTATTGTGGATGATACAGTATGGTAAGCTCATGTTGAATTACAAAAGCTTTGCAATGTGTACTCTCCTCCATTGTTTGCCTGAAGAGCTTTGATTTGTAACTCATGCTTATTTTCAATTGCGTCTTTGTATTCTTGGAACTTGGAAAAGACTTGCAGCTTCCTTGTGAGAAAATATACAACATCATTTCTAGAGTATTCATCAACGAGTACCGTGAAGTATTTTGCTCTAGTGAAAGAAATTAGATTGATGGGACCACAAATATCTGAGTGTACTAATTGAAGGGGTTGAGTCATAATGGAGTAGGACTTAGAGTAAGAAATATGTGTGGCTTTGCTCAGAGTACAAGCTTGACAAAATGGAAGTTGAGAGAGAGAAAGTGGAATGCCGAGGACAAGTTTCTTATGGATAAGTTGTTGAGAGGTATAACCAAATCAAAAGTGTCATAGAAGAGTATGTTGTGGCATACTAGTGAGGGAGGCAGAGTTAGCAAAAGCATTTGCAAAGGGTTGGAGAAGTGAATAGCCAAGTGTGTAAAGCCGACCTAGTTTTGGACAAGTGAGTGTGAGAGAATGTGAAAGTAGCTACAAGATACATTGATCTTTGTAGAAGTGAGCAGTGAGGGAAGATTGAGAAGTGAGCTCACTAATGCTTAAATATTTTTCTTGAGATTTGGAACATAGACTTTATGTACTTTGGTTACATGAATGGAAGAAATCTCCACTTGAATGGTACCATAGCCTTGAGCTTGTTGGATACTATTGTTGCTCATGGTAACACTGAGTGGAGTGGACATCTATGTGAAATTGACCAACCATTCTTTATGACAAGTCATATAATGAGTAGCTTCAGAGTCTAGGAAATAGGTATATTCTTCTTTGGAGTTTGAATGAGGTACCAAAACACTTGTGGCTAGATTGATGATAGTTTCTGGGTGGTTGATCTTCTATGTTATAATTGTCAATGCTAAAAAAATGAGTTTTTCCCTTTGAGTGATGTTTGTTGAATCTATTTTTTTCCAACAATCCTTTTCTATATGACCTTGTCATTTGCATACATTACAGATGAGATGATAGTGAGGATTTCTTGATATGGATAAGGATTGGAATGACTGATGAGAGTTGTACTTGTAATGAGGATTACCCAGGATTCCTTTGAAGTTAGACTAAGGAGAGAACTCGGTCTTTTGGTGAAGGGAGTGAGCTCTTTTGTGAAGATGTTTTGGGTTGTAGGCAATTATAGCTAGGGCTTTGGAATCTTGAGTAGAAGAAGTGGAAAGAGTATCTCTAATGACTTGCTCTTGCTTGATTCTATTGATTAGAGGCTGAAGCTTGAGTTTATCAGTGGAGGGTTGAGTAGTAATAAAAGCTCTCTAGGATATAGATGTAGAGGAGAGGAGAAACATAGCTTCTAGTTCTTCAAAGATGACTAAACCTTATATTATGGTTGTATCTAGTAGGGAGTGCCACTGTTCTAAGAACTTAGCGGTGGTAGATTGATCTTCATGCATAGTGGTGGTGGATAGTTTTCTAAACATGGTCATTTGATAAACAATATCTACGTCTTCATAGGTATTCTTGAAGAAATCCCAAATACATTTTGTGGTGAGTATTATTCTTACTAGTTGTACTTGTCAATCTTCACAATGGACAAGTATCTCCAGCTACATTCCTTTGCATCCATTCTTCCTTTCCTACTCCTTGTTCATGGAAAATTTCCTTGCCAAACATTGATAATAGTCCAAAGGTTGGCCTGAGATAGGTAGAGTTCCATCCTTGGCTTCTAGTAATGCCATTGAGTTTGTTGATCTTGATGTGTTGGTTGTAAGAGGTAGTGGCATTGATGAGAACCATTGGAAGAATGAGAGTAAAGGAGGATTAACGATTTGTGATTTTGAGGAAGATATGATAAGCTAGAGAACTAGGACCTCGGGCTCTAATACCATGTAGTGAAAGCAGGGCTTAGAGGATTAGTAGATGAGAGGACATTGTGCACAATGTGAGAAAGAGATAGAGACAGTGTGGAAAGTAGAGTGAATTGCAATTATTGATTTCATTGCTAGTAGCTATATATATACATGGTACATTAAATATGGTAGGTGAGCTTCTACTCTAAATATTTGAGATATTTACACGAGGATAACTATGGGATCCTTTTGTCCACATGTTTTACTATCCTTATCTTATTCATACTTTTATCTTGACAATTACTAATGTAAGGTGCATTGTAGTTCCTTTTGATGTTTGAAAGTTGGATAATAGCCCCAACTTAGAGTAGGCATATGCAAAAGTCAAGTAAATACTTAAACATAGAAAATATTCCACCATTAAAAAAGTGCACATCAACCAAACATGACACAAAGAGCAATTCACATATGTGCTAGGGCAATGACCCTATGGGGCTGTCAAGCTAATGAACCCATTATTTATCATATCACTAACCATTGATACTCGCAGATTCCCAAATATCCTTAAAGCCTTAATATATTGCACCAAATGAGAGTAACATAGTGCTCCATTAATAACATTCTCATAGGAGCCTTCATCGTGACTTGCAAGATTTATCTAAAATCATCTCCAACTAGAGTGATCTTTTCACCAAATGGTTTATCACAACTCATAATATCCCTCAAAATTATGTCACTTGCTTCAAAAACATGTCGGTGCATCATGAGAGTCTCATGCCACAGAATAAGGCTTGACTCTCTCAACAATTGAGTAAGGTCACTTTGAACATGAATATCACAAGTGGATTGATCATTTAGTTCTTTGAGTGAGTTGTATGACCACTCGGTAGAAGTAATGCAACAATGCCAAATGATGTTGTTGCTAGCTATACAATGAGCACTGTGCAACTTAGCAAGTAAATATTTATAAAGAAAACTCTTCCCAAATCCATTAGGACTATCCAAAAAGAATATATCCCTAGAGTTTGTAGCCATGGCATCCAAAACTATAGTCTTTGTCCCTCATTCAACATTATCTCCATAGAAATAAAAACTCTATGTTGCTCAAGTATGTCATATGTATCTTCATCTTATAAAGAGAGATTAGTATGTAGTTGAGCATTTGGTTAATGACATTTTGGAAACCCATTAAAGTCAGACAATATCCACCCATGTCGATATAAAATATCTTGAATATGTAACAAAGCCATGTTAGATTCCTCTTGTTATAGAACAATAGGAGACGTATATATGTGTTCTATTTGTAGCTTGTATACGATGATCTCTATCATTGGTACCAAAAACGTTTCCCAAAGGTAGCCAAGGTCACAAAACGCTAAAATTGTAGCAAACAAAGTATGAAGTTGAGGACTAGTTTATGTAGAGATACCTTATTCTAAGCGCATAGCACACTTACTCGTCACTCTTTGACATGCCTTTTGCAATGTAAGCTTCCTTAGATTTATTGTACATCGCATTGCCAATAGTATGAAAATCCTCAAAAGAAGTACATCATTGAGATATTGTTAAGATTATTCACAAGTAGTGATACTCATCACAAGTAGGTGCCATGACGTATATTTTCTCGCACATGAATCCTTATGCTCGATGAATTGAACACCTTTGTAATCAAGTAAAACTGCATTGTAATAGATGCCATGAGGGAAACTCCTTATTGAATGCCTCTTGCTCGGCTCTAAAAGCCTTGTGCTCACATCAAGTGGAACACCTTGGCAATTGTATTGAATGTCTTATAGTAGGTGAATGCCATGGCAATCAAGGTGAACATCTAAACATTGAATCAAAAAGCAATCACTTTGCTCTAATCGAAGCATGTAGTTGAGTATTTTGGGTGGTCACCCCCTATTCTAAGCAACGACTTAGAATTTTACAACTTGCCACAGCATTGAATCAAATCAAAGGAGCCATAGAACAAAATGCAACAAGATGACCTATATCTTAACATCGTCATCATTTCCTTCTCTTCCTAGAATCAAATCAAAGGCCCTCCTATTTTGAGAATCAAACACCACATCTTGTCTTGCGTAGATGGCCTAGAATTGAATGCCAAGTCCTTGCTTTTCCACCCTCTAGTATCGGATTAACTAAGTAATAACATTGAATTAGAAAGTTGATTCAAACAAAAAGAATCAAACCAAAAGGGAAAGCATCACCTATTTGTGTGTGCAATAGAATCAAGACAAAAGCTAATGCTTGAGCAAGGGAAACAAACTCTCAAGAGGAGTTTGAATTGAATGATAGGAAGTGGAGTCAAAAGCTTGTAGGTGTGTTGGATTGAATGCTTGAGATTTTGAATAGTACGATTGAGAGTACAAAGTAGATGCTTTTACTTTGCACTAAGGAATTAGGGTGGACTTGAGCATAAGAAGCATGGAATGCTAAGAAGAATCGAATCTAATTTCTTATTCCTTGGAATAAACTACTACTAGAATGAAACACTAACACAAGGCAATAACGATTGTGAGTCACATTGAATTGAACTTGCTTTTTGTGAACTAAATGGGACAATCGAATGCCTTTAGAGTCAAATGAGTTACAATTGAATGCTTGAGTAAGGGATATGACAATAAGAATGAGACATCGAATGCTCACTAAGAATTGAATACAAAAATTAGATAAAAAGCCATGCCAAGAGACTTGAATGACTAAGTGAAACACCAAATACTCCCAAAATTGGGGTGTCTTACGCTCTTACAAAACGTGGAGCATTTAACACCTTGAGTAAAAAAACATGAATACTTCCAAAATTGGGAACCCTAGAGAGGATAGGGCATCGAACAAAGGGTGCACGACGGCTGCCCAATGGCCTACCAAGACCTACAAAGGCTGAGTGGAGGACTAGGGAGTGGAGGTCTAGGTTGTTGCCGTAATGAATAAAAAGCCAATTAAATAAAGCAAAAAATATTGAAAAGGAATGAACTAATCTGTCACTGAGATCTGTAGCTGATGTACTATTCCATACTGCCATAATCACAGAAGCGTAACAGCGTTCTTCATTGTCTCAATCTCTCTCTATTCTCTGTCTTATGTCTGCATAGTAGTCTGCATGTCACACAGTTTAGACACGTACATGGTATCAAAGCGGCGCGTCTAATCTTTCACCTTTCTTCCTACACAAAATTTGAGATTGCTGTGTGTCTCTGTTCTGATTCGGATAGACAGAGGCCACCATGGCAGCCCCTGCATCTTCTTCCTCCACCAATTTTTCTAAATTCTACCAGATTGAAAAACTCAATTATCTTCCATGGAGTCTACGACTTCAGCTTTGGGTGTGACTGATGGCACTAAGATTGACCCAGCAACCATAACTCCTGCTACTAGGGTCAGACACCACCCACTGATGCTGAGAAAGCAGCTTGGAGAAGGAGAGATCTCGAGGCCCACACAGAGATTATTCTCCATCTTGGGGATCGACAACTACAACTTGTCGGAGAGCAGAAAATTGCGAAGACTATTAATATGGGATGTCTTAAAATCCCAGTACAGCGATCCAATCATGTGGTTTCTCGTGTGCTTTTACACACATACAACTAAATGAAATTCAAATGAAGAATTATCCAACACCTGACATGTTTTTGGATGCTTGGCCATCTTTTACCATCACACATTCTACAAATCAAAATCTCACTGCAACTGATCTCTTTGCTCGAGTCATAAGGCAAGAGGATCAAATGAGGACGAAGATGACTCCCTATGCTCCTGACAATAAGTCAATTACAATGGCATCTACAGCCATTGCTATTGGTTGTTCTCGCGGATCCTTTCGTGGGCATGGCTGTCCTTCCCCTCATCACTTCAACATTTCTTATCGCCAACCACAGAAAATTACAAGTATATATGGTGGTCATACAACGACTACATCCCGCTCTCACACCAGCTCTAATCCAAATCAGCCCCGATTTGGCTAGAATTCCAACCAATTTAATACATTTCAAGTTACCTACAAATTTTTTAATCGAAGAGGACATTTGGAGGCTGATTGTTGCACCAAACACTCGTGGAGCGATCATCACTTAGGTGCAAACCTCAAGCCAATTATTCTGGAACCACTGATTGAGCCCTACCTATAGATGTGTCCACCTCATAGCTTTTTACTGCCGCTGCTACTCCTACTAGTCCATCTCTTTGGTTTCTTGATACAAGAGCCACACATAAATATGGCTGGCAATCTTTATTGGCTGCATAACTATTAGCTACTCTCAGAAGTTATGGAGATCAAGCTTGGCGATGATGGTGTCTATACTGATGTAGGCATTAGAGATGTTACCTTAAAGCTTCCAAATGGTGCCCTTACTAATATCAAAATTTTTTATTATATTCTTGGACTCATGAAAAACTTACCCTCAGTCATCACTGACGCAACATGTAATGGCACATCTATTGAATTCCATCATCAATATTGTCTGATTGAGCCAATCACTTTATATGGACCTCCTATTAAAGTAATATGTCCGCAACAACGTTGACTCTATCCAATAGGGGTTTCAGTGGTCCCCTCATCATCAGCTATGGAAGCGAATCTTGTAGCTAGCTAATAGAAACACTTTGTTGTGGCACTATCGTCTTGGTCACCCACGCGCATGCTATGAGGATGCTATAGAATTACAAGATGGTGAACAGTTTTCAAGAGAAGTTCATTCCTATTTCTTTATGTGAGGCCTGCATCTATGGTAAGATGACTTGGTCCAAGTTCCCAAAATCTAATTCCAAGACGGTTGCACCATTGGACTTGGTTCATTCAGATCTTTGTGGACCCATGCCAATCGACTCTCTTTTGAGTGCCAAATATATCCTGACGTTCATTGATGACTATTCAAAATACACAGTTCTTTTCTTTTTAAAACAAAAATCGGATGTCTTGTCATGCTTCAAGCAATATCTTCCTCTTGTTGAAAGACACACAGGTCTCAAGCTCAAAACAATTTGCAGAGATAATGATGGTGAATATGTTTCCAATGAGTTTGCTAATTTTTGCAATCAACATGGCATATTACATCACTATACAATTCCATATGCTCCTCAATAGAATGGTATTGTTGAGCAAAAGAATCAAACATTGCTAAATTGTACCCATGCACTTCTTCAAACTTTAGGCCTCCCTAATAAGTTTTGGGAGGAGGTAGCCAACACAGCATGCTATCTCCAAAATAGACTATCCAACAAGTCTCTCCCCAGCATTACCCCTTGTGCTGCTGGAGTAAAGTGAATCTTGATCTCTCTCATCTTTGCATCTTTAGTTCCTCTTTTTATGCCATATACCCAAAGAGCAATGAGGCAAGATGTCCTCTTGGGCACATAAGTGTATCTTTGTTGGCTATGGTGAACAACATGGTGTTAAGGGTTATCGGTTGTATAACCCAAACAACCACAAATTTATGTATGCTCACAGCGTCCATTTTGATGAAGATTCTCTTATCTTAGCTCTCTCATGGAAAACAATGATGCAATATCATACCTAGAACGTGGGTAGCGGCCCAATCACACTTCTTTCCATCAATTGGATAATGCTTTCATGGAGCAACATTCCTCTGAGTACAAGAGGCAGTTTACTCCCTCTTCACTTAACCATTATGCTACTGTATATAGGAGACCCTCATTATCAAATTCTCCCTCATCACAATCTAGTACTATGTTTGAAGAGTGGACGCATGCTCCACCACCCTGTCTGCCCATCCCCACACCCCCTAATATAGCTCTTCTTGTACCGTTGACTAGAGCTCTCATCCAACAAACTGCATTTGTCCCACCCATATCCACTCCAATTTAGCCACTTGAGAAGCATGTTCCACTCGGGAATGGGTCTCGCCACAGGTCTCAAGTTAGCAATACTCCTCTCTTTACTTGCCTTGATTATGGCAAGCACACTCTCAAAGTGCCCTGCAAGAGGCCCTCTCCCATCAAAGGATCTCCTTCTCTTGAGGCCCTCCTTGAGCAGCAAGCTTCTACTACTAAAGAATTTCCACCACCATCCCCTACTTCTCCTACCTTAGAGAATGTCGGCATTGGTGTCTCTGAGTTCTAGCACACTACTCCACCTATAGTGGGACCCACTAGCTCCACAAATAGCACGTTTCAATGGCCTCCCTTTCCTCCATCTGGGTGACATCAAGTACTGTATTGAGGAAGGCACGTTGCTGGGTTTCGAAGCCCACTTGGGTGGCCTCTACAACTTTCAACTAGTACCTTATCTTTTTCAGCCTGAGCCAGACAGCGCACCAAGGCTTTGACTCATCTTTGATTATGTGTTGCCCATTCATCTGCCCTTTTTGTCATCTCCTTGAGGCTTTCCCCCTGCCTTTGAGCTAGCACTGTCAGCCTCTATTCTTGATCTTCCCTTTCTCGTTTCATTCTTTGCTACTCTTCCTACACTAAGTCTACCTCTTGTGTTAATCTCTCCACTTCTTTTTCGTATCTTTGTGATCATTCCTCCCTAAGTGCCTCTAATTCCTCTATGGCTTTAGTGATCTTTTCCATTTTGGCTTGCAAATCCTCATAGAGCCCTACGATCTCTTCATTATTGTGTCTTCATAGGCGCACCGTGACTTCAATTTCTTCGTCCAATCCTACCTGCCATTCGGTTTCTACTTCTTCTTTAGCGTGTAGATGTTCCTTGAGCTCACCGATCTCCCTTTGGGCTATGGCTATTTGGCAGGTTTTCTCCAATTGAAATGCACCCATGGCCTCTTTTTCTGCTTCTAGCTTTGCTACTACGGTTTTTTTCTCTTCCTTGGCTTTCTCTAGTTGAGAGAGAAGCTCCATGACATATTGATTGTACTCCACAGGTGGCATCTCTATTGCAGGGACATAGGTTGTAGAGGTTGCCACCTTTTGCTTCTTCAGGTCTTATCTAGACTCAGCATCTACTAATGTCAGTATTTTAGTTCCTACCAGAGGGGTCCCTTCTCCTGGTTCTTGGCTCATTTCCTTATTATTCACAAAGTATTGGACCCAGGACATTAAGTTGCTAGCATCCACCTAGGTCGTAGAACTAGGTGTGGATATGGTGGTGGTAGTGGCGGGTGCCAGGAGAGTAGGAATGGGGGTGATTGGGGCCTTGCCTTTGCCTTCTTGCACTGTAGGTGGTACGAGTTCCGATATGTGGGCACTTGAGCTCAATCCTTCATCTCTAAGCAGGCTCATGGGCTTTGGCTCGCCTCCTTCCTGGACTGCTGCTCAATGGATTTGCACGTTGCAAGGGCTATGTCTTCCTCCTCCTTGGAATCTTTGCAAGCCTTTTGCAAGTCCGCTTTTTCCTTCTTCCTTCTCTCCTCTTCTTGCTTTTCCTATGCAATTTTGTTCTTTGTCTTCTTAGCCTCTCCTTGGCTAAGAAGACTAGACTGCTCTTCATGTTCTTTGTCTTCTCCTTCCTCACTCATCGTCCTTTCACTAGACTGTGCCTCTTGTTCCTGGTGAGGTGATGACCTCCTCAGTGTTTCATCAACTCCTTCTCCTCCTCCCTGCCCTTGCCCCAAGGCTTCTCTAATGATGGCGATGAGGATCCCACTAAATCCATAGTTGAGGCTTTTGAAGATGAGGCCTTCCTTTTGGCCTTGGTGGCGGGGAACTCTCCTCCGACGGGCTGTCCTCCTGTTGCCAGAGCCTTTGCCAAGGTCTCAATGGTCTTTCTTACAAAGCCATTGAGGTTCACTTCATCCAACGACCGTGTTGCAATGCTCTCTAGCAAGGGGACATTAATACGACTCATGATTGTGCTATATCTCTAACTAGAGAACAATGCATTGAAGTTGGATTTCGGGATTCGAAATATCCGCCAAGCTGATGCCATCATTGGTGTGGACCTTCACCTTGTCCAATGGCGTATACATCTCTCTTCTTCAGCTTTCTCTCCACTTTGTTTGCTAGACCCGCTGCTCTTTCTACCAACTCTGGGGTCAATTCAATTTGCATCTGGCGAGTTTTTTCTCGCACGGTCACAATGCCGCAGTTCCTGTGAAAAGTTCATAAGACCTCTACACAATGGATGTAATCAACCCCTTGGCCCACTACTTTCATGTATTTTTGCAGATTGCACTACTCAATAATCTGCCTCATGACCTATTCTTCGATGGCTACATCCTCTAGGTTGAAGATAAGCCGAAATTTAAATTGGTTGAAAGCCCTCGTCTCCACCAAGAGGCCGTATTTCGCATGTTCTTCTTCTGAGAAAGGCAATCTGCCAGTTTTTTCTTGGCCTGCCATGATGGTTGCCTATCATGAAGCCATATTCACCATTAGTGCTTTTCAAAAGAATTACTCACAAAAGGAAAGACTTTATGCTTGATGAGTTGAGATGCTTAAGCATATTAGTAGACTTTTCCCTCGAGCAACCCCTTCATTCCAGGATTTCGTGACATTTTTCCTCAGTTCATAAATTGAATTTTCATCTATTTTTGGAATTTGAGTGAGGCTTTTTAGGTTTTCTTGCACGTTTTATTCACATTACTTATTTGATTCTACCTTTTGATTTCACCTTACCCCCTCCCCCCTTGAAAATGAGAAGGATCCTTCCTAGGATTAGAGGTTAAAGGGTTAAGGGAATTTAGCGCGCTTGTGCACGGTGCTTCACTTCCGATGAGCCAAGCAGAAAAGTTTGGATTATATTCCATTTTAGCATAGTGGTCCATGTCGATAGGTCGAATGCGTACATGAGTGATGTAGGTAAGGACATCTGTTAGGAATTCACCAGAGTCAATTTGGCTAACAATGTGTAACTCCTCCTCAGTTAGAACACGATCCAAAGACGAATGAGTCAGGAGGTGCTCTTCTAGGGGTCTATTACAAATTGTTGTCAAAACCCTATAGGAGGTTGGAGCTACATAAGTGGGGTCATACTCCCAAGGTTTTGATAGCATGCCTCTATTCAACGTTAGTCATGATTCGACAGCCCTCAAATTCCCATTGAAGTCAGAGAGCATACCATTTCCTCAAGAAAGAAGAGTCATTGTCAACGAGCTATTTCAACTCTTTGATTTTTTCATCGGTGGCATATGTAGTGCGCTTGCCATATGATGTGATGAGGCATCATTTCTGTGCTTGCTAGCAGGGAATCTTGGTGGCGATTAACTCCTCAACTACTTCAGCAGCCTTAACGAATACAAATTCAAATTCTTCCCATGAGCAAGGTAGCATATGCACCTTTGTTGCAAAAGGTTCTTCAAACATGTCTAAGTCCAAGTGGTCATAGCTTTTAGCAAGCAATCGAAAAGTGCCATCTAAGCATCTAAGGGGCAAGCAACCAAGTCATCCCCCATGTTCTCAATAACAAAGTCTGCGACCAAGGTTAGAATTGATTGCTGCTCATAAGAGGGTCTAAGGCCCTGCAGCAGGTGGTTGGTGACAGAACTAGAGAGTTCAGTAGTTGATTGTTGCGGCTCTAGTTGCTTCTACAGTTGTTGCTTGGCATCTTATTCAATAGACTGGGCTGCGGCTGCTAAGGGTGCTTTTGAGGTCTAAGGGGCACTAGTAGGCCTAGGTTGAGACAGTTTGTTAGTAGCAGAGGTTGTGGTCTAGGCCTATAGATTGTTGTAGATTCTATGGGGCTAGGCTTCAAAGGTTCTATGGTTTTAGTTGCCTGAGTCTCTTATGGTGGTCTAAGTGCCTAATCTGTCATCCTAATGTTTTGCGTGGTCAAGCTTGAGGGCGGCATTTGAGTAGGGCCTTTAGCCGTTTTGGCTTTTGGTACCTAGATCCAGGTGTTACCCTCATAATAGCCTTGTGCTTGCAATAAGGTCTTGGAAACCCATTGCGGTTTGACCGTATGTCGATGTCTATGGTTTTGTCTTGGCCTCCTAGGTTTCAAGTGTGGGCTCTTACCTTTGCAGGGTGGCCAGGGATGTGTGCTTCTAGGGGGCATGTTTTGATGTTTAGGCATCCATTGAAGCCTTGGTTTGCAAGCCTCAACTTTAGCTCCAGTGATTTTCTTGTCTTGAGGTTTTGTGGGTTGTGACAGGTCACAACACCCCTCCTCAAACTTGACAGTGGGTTTCTCTACCGGTAGCTTTGCGGACTTTGAAGGAGTCGTGTAGCCCTTGCTGAAAGTGGTGACTATACACACATTGCCTATGGTGAGGTGAATGTGCTAAGACTCATAGTCAACATTGCAATGAGCTTGCTTGTTAAATGTGTGTCATCCTAATAGCAATTCCGTACCTGCATCTTTAGTGTTTGGCAACATATAAAAGATCATGGATATGCTCTTAGACTCGATAGAGCTTGCTAGTTTGCACTTTCCCAAGAGTGCATTGTTGGGGTAAAGGTGCCTCCGCCTAGTCGCTCGTGTATTACTACACTGACAGTCCTCACCGCCACTGCACACTGTAAGTGGCGGGCGCCCGTCAGCGTCACTTTATTCGTTATTCTTTTAGTGACAGCTTGAATAAAGGAAGGCCCGGTCACACATTGTGACTATTGGAGTTTCCATTTCTTGTCTGTCTCTTTTCTTGCTCTTGCTCTCCCGCCATAGCTCTCGAGTGCAAGCTTCGATCCTTCTCACCTTTCAACTAGTATCAGAGCACAGCTTCCCGACTCTTGAGCTTGGGTCGTGGCATTCTCAGCTTCCCATTGACTCCCCACTCGCATTGGGTCTCCTTCTCGACAGCCATAGCTCGTTCTCTTGAGCTCTCGTCACTCCCCGGCTTCCCGAGCTTCTTCCTAGCCTATTGAGGCACCATCAGGGCATTGACATTGAGGTATTACTTCATTATTTCAGAGTTTTATTTTAGTCCACAGGTCTAGGCAAATAGGGCAGCCACCATTGAAGCTTCCAACCTTCATATCTCTTTGCCCCCGGTTATGGGCTGCTAGAGACTTGTTCCCACGCCCCTTTGGCTCATGTTTGAGCCCTCCAACCACTCCAGATCTACCATGTGGACCAGCAGGACCAGCAACAACCCCACGCAGACTTGCACCTGTTTTCTGGATAGCCACACAGTCAGCCACTTCAGCTCCAACTCCAGCCTAGCATTCAGCACTTGTTCGGGCTACATTCCGGGCTTCTTGCACATGTATTGATACATGGCATTGATCCTCTAAGATTAGGGATTGGTTGGTGGCCAAAAATAGTGTTTTGAGACTATTATAAACAATCCACAAACATTTGATGCTAGTGCTACATTCACAGTTTATGCCTATGCTTGTTTGGGCATGACTACATAACCAGTTTTATGCCTATTGCATCCTGATTGATTGGGAGATTGAAGCTACATGCAATGCTATGATTTTGGCCTAATTGTGGGTCTGGAAATACTCAGTTTATAACAGTGAATGCATGCTGAATACTCTTGGGTTGAATCTATCTTTCATGCTTTGACATATGCCTATTGGTTCTGAGTGTATGTCTTGGGTTATGCTATGATGTATTTGTGGGAGCTTTCGCTCAACCACCAAGACCCATGGACCGCTTATTGCTTCAAGTGTTCCAAGCAAGCTCTAATGGCTATCTCTCACCTAGCCGACGTGTCGTTGATCCTACGAGTGTAGTGAGCTTACCTTGATGCTTGATCGAGTACCCTTCTCTCTCTTGCACTCCAGTAGCTCCACGATTCTTGATGCTAGCTCAAGCATCCTCAATCCTCCTCCATCTCCAAGCTCCATCCTCCATAGCCATGCGCGCAAGAGAAGAGAAGAGAAGAGAAGAGAAGAAGAGAAGAGGAGATGGTAAAGAGCTTCACCCTCTTGATCCCTCACTCCCACACACTCTCACACTCCCTCTCTCAAGAGCACACACAAGCAAGAAGGAGAGAATAAGAGAGGAAGAAGAAGACTCCTTTTGCCACACACCAAAAGAATGAGTTTCCATTCACTTTTTGAACTTTATATACAAACCCTAAAATCCCCTGGGCGGTCATCTCCTTTTTCCCTTTTTTACATGGCCAGTCATAGCCTAGGCCCTTTTTCCCATTTCCCACCATTCTAATTTATCATATTCCCAACTTATGCGTACAATTTGCACAGGAGCGAGCCTAGTGCTCTTTTACAAGGATTCAGGAGCGCTTCCACATTTAATGGTGCGCCTTTTACTCTTTTTTTATTTTGGGGAAACACTGAGACTTTTTGAGGGTCGTGCCAAACATTTAGTTTTTCATGGTCTGGTTACCGGTCAAGGCGCCTTTTTCTGCTTTTATCCTGTGCCTTTTTTGCTATTTCCTTTTTTCCATTTTCCCACTCCTCTGTGCTACGGTGAACACGGTAAATAATATTGATCCTTGAGGGACGACTTCGAGCTTGTCATTAGATCCGGATGCTTTTGGAAGCTTGAGCTTATTTCAGCCTGCACGTATTGACATCGATTTATGCTTGACAATGATCAGTGCTTTGACAGTTATATGCTCTTTGGGCACATACTTACCCGATGCCTACGGCTTGATGCATTTGTCTTGGCACAGTGTACCATGTATTTGTTGAGCTTTAGTGCTTTCTAAAGACTTGGCTTGGATTCTCATATTCTATTCTAGAATTTTACATTGGGTGTCATTTTGGTTGTCAGAGATATTTATTGGGATGTATGTCTTGTTCATGGATGCTACCTATAGTTGCTTTGTAGCCATCATGCTCTTGGGATGCTATTGAGGCATTGTCTTGGTTACCTCTCTTTGGTACTCTGACTTGGTTTGATTGAGCTATTGAGCTCGTTTATCCTTTTTTGTGCCAATGGGAGCATCTTGTATGCTTGATCGACATTGAGCAGGAGGTTTATGCTATTTCGAGCATTTTGCAGATACTTGAGACCTTGGGATCTCTTACACTTAAATGTTGCATGGTTCATGCATTGATATCTTGGAGTTGCTTTTGACTTGAGCTTGGGCTTTGCACTCTTGTGAGCATACACCTACTGGTGTCAGGTCTTGCCAATGTTATGTGTACTTTGCCCTATTGTCTAGGGGGTATGCCTACTCACACTGAAGGATGCTTTGGTGACATGTTTGGATGTTTGCTCAGGGTCTTGATGATTGTTTGGTGCTTATGCCCGTTTATGTCTGGTCATGTCTTGGCTGTCATTTCTTGACTTGGTGCAGTGATTTGGTTAGCAATTGCCTCTCACAATACCCTGATGTCATTTAGCAAGCATATAACTCCGGACTGACATGGATTTTTCATACTGAAATATTTTGAAATGATGTGTTTTCACTAGTACTTGGGACAGCAGCTTTGGTTACACTTTTCTCGCCATTTTCTCTCGATTTTGGTGATTTTTTGGTCATTTTCTGCAGTAAATAGCAAGCAATTTTAAACTGTCTGCAGTCTTCCAGCCTGCATTATATGGCGAGTTCATCCACTGATCATGCTATTTTCAACATTACTAAGCTTGATGGTATGAATTACTCTTATTGGAAGAGCCAAATTTGGCAGGTGTTGGTGCAGAATTCTCAAATCAAACCATTGAGGTTGAGCGAGCATTTGCCCGCAACTATGCCAGATGAGGAATGGCTTGAGCTTGATGAGTTATGCAAGTCCACTATTGTATTATCTCTCACATAACAGGTTCATTACAATGTATTTGAGGAAGAATAGAGTGCATGGCAGTTATGGGATAAAATCAAGAATCTCTATGACAAGAAAAGTCCAGCGAGTCAGATGTATTGGCTAAAGCAGTTTATGGATCTGCACATGAAGGAGAATGTGACTATGTCTTCTCACTTGAGCCAGTTCCATGCTATACTCAAGAACTTGACTTCGCAGGACATCACGTTTGCAGAGGATGTCACTCCTCTTTTCTTGCTTGGTACTCTTAATGAGTCATGGGATGTATTCCGCACTGCATTATGTGCCTCTATTGCTACCTTGAAATTATCTAATGTTTAGAGTGCTCTTCTGCAGGAAGAGGTTAATCGTAAGAATTTGGATGCCGCTCATGTGTCGCATGCTATGACAATTAGAGGCAGGAATGATGGGTATGGAAAGCATGGTAGTGGCAGTGGCCGTGGACGAAATTCTCAAAAATCTCGGTCCAAGTCTCGTGGGAAGTCACGTAGCAAATCCCGTGACAGGAATGCAAATGTTATTTGTCACCATTGTGGAAAAAAGTGCCATATTAGGCCACTATGTCATGAACTGTGCAATGAAAGGCGCAAAGATAAGGGGAAAGACAAAGTGCAGGATAAGTCTTCTAATCGCAGCATAGTGTCTGCAAAGTCTAGTGTTAAAATTGAAGAGATCAATGTTATGCAGCCTCAGGATGTTGATAATGATGATTATATCCTTGCAGCTTCTTCTAGTGCTTCGCAGATGACAAAGATACACTCTATGTATGCATAGTGTTGGCTCTTGGACTCAGGTGCGTCCTTTCATGTGACACCTTGCCAAGAGTGGTTTCATTCATATCGTATTGTTTCGGGTTCTATGCGCTCGGGTGATGACAGCTCTCTTGATATTGTGGGCATTGGTGATGTTAGGCTACAATTTCCTTCTGGCAGCAGTTTTGTTATGCAGGATGTACATCGTGTACCTGCTTTGACACACAAACTCCTGTCAGATGGATAGCTTGATGACGCAGATTATCATGCATCTTTTGGAGACTCTACATGGAAGATCACTCGTGGCAGACTTGTGATTGAGAGAGGTGCCAAGGCTGGCAACCTCTATCCCTTGATTGTATCCGCTTATTCCCTTGATCATGTTTCGTTTGTGGGTTCTATCCCACATGTGTCTCTTTGGCATGCCCATTTCAGCCATATGTCTTTGAAGGGAATGAAAATGCTCTCTAGTTTGCAGTACTTACCACCCCTTGATTATGCATGTTTTGATTCATGTGAGCATTGTCTTTATGGCAAGTAAACTAGGTCTACACATAAGAAGTCTGGCAAGCGCCACGCATGAGCGAGCCCTTGGCATTGGTACATTCGGATGTCTGTGGGCCCATGCCTTGTCAGTCTATGGGTGGTGCAAAGTATTTTGTTATTTTCATAGATTATTTTTCACGGAAAGTTTGGGCTTATCCCATTAAGCTGAAATCCGATGTCTTGGCTGTGTTTCAGAGATGGCTTGCATTGGTTGAGAACCAGTCTGGATATAGGCTAAAATGCCTAAGGACAGATAATGGGGGTGAGTATGTCTCACGTGCTTTTGAGCAATTATGTGATGAGAGGGGTATTAAGTGTCAGTTGACCGCCCCCTACACCCCCCCCAGAATGGTTTGGCTGAGCGGATGAATAGAACCATCCAAGAGCGTGTACGCAGTATGCTTAGTCATGCAAGCCTACCACAGAGCTCTTGGGCTGGGGCAGTCAGTATAGCTGTGCATGTCATAAACAGATCACCTTCTAGTGGTTTGGATTTCCAGGTTGTTGCAGAGGAGGTATGGACTGGAAAACCTCCCTCTTATGCGCATCTCTGTGTCTTTGGATGTGAGGCATTTTGCGATGTGCCCAAGGAAAAGAGAAGTAAGCTGGATCCTAAGAGTGTCAAATGCATTTTCCTTGGTTATGGGGATGCATGCGAGATGGGTTACCATCTCTAGGATCCGCATGTGTGAAAAGTCATCCGCAGTCATGATGTAGTCTTCCATGAAGACAAGATGCATAGGTAGCCTGAAAGAGTTGTTGAGATCCGCAGGGTCATATTTTAGGAGGAGCCGAGAGCTCCCACACAACCAGTTGGATAGCCTACAGCTGCAGCAGATGCTCACGGTCAGGGTATTGGGTGGACAGGTAGCTAGGCAGGTAGTAGAGCCTGCCGTGAGATAGTCTACTAAAGACAAAAGTCCACCTAATAGATTTCAGCCCTCAATGCATTATGTATTGGTTACAAATGCAGGAGAGCCTTTCACTTATGATGAGGCTATGCGCAGGGGTGATAGTCAGTTCTGGGAGAGGGCTATGCAATCTGAGATAAACTCCTTGCATAAGAATGACACTTGGGATTTGGTTTCCTTGCCTACGGGCAAGAAGGCTTTGCCATGCAAGTGGGTGTACAAGCTGAAAAGTACCCCTGGACACCCCAAGCTGGCATACCAGGCTAGATTGGTAGCAAAGGGTTTTAAGCATGAGTATGGTATGTACTTTGATGAGGTCTTTTCTCCTATGGTTAAGATGACCACCCTGCGCTGTCGTGCTGCTGCGCATCCGAGTCGTATACACCTCCATTTCTTTTGTTGTGCATTTGTGTTATTTTCTGCGTGTGATTCATTGTGTATGTGATGCATTACGATAATCCGCATCCAATGTATATATTCCCTTAGTGCATGTGTATGATTTTGTTTGGATGCATGATGTGTGTGTGTTAGAAAAATATGAAAAACTGATGCCAAAGGACATTATCAAGCTGATAATTTCAATGATGATCTCTAAGAAAAGTGCAGGAAATTATGGAATCAAAGGAAGGTTTGTGGAAGCGATCATCTAAGTTCAAAAGTTCCCATGACATAGAGTTGAAGGAAGTCTCTCAAAAGTTGCTAAAGCAAGCAAAGCGCTAGTGAAGCACCGAGGGAGTATTTTGCCATCCAATCTTCAAGGCCGAAGTCAAAGTTTATGCGCAGATTACTCATTGTAAAGCTGGCTGACAAAGGGGCAATGCATGACTTCAAAGATAAACCTCAAAGTCTAAATCAATGCTGGTGCTTAAATCTTGTCCAGTATACGTTTGTAGAAGGGATGGTTATGGTGAAGCAATCGGAGCGAGTAATGGCTTCATAGGCACAGGACTGGTTACGGCTACTGTGAAACAACTTAAAGTGTTGTAATTATTGGTCTCTGTTTCGGATTTCATGGTTTGGGTCTCATGTATATAAGCAGTCACACATTCGAGAGATGGAGGCACTTCACTATTTGTGTTTTACTCATTCATAAGAGGGGGAAACTAATTTGGGGATTTTGAACCGCTTTTGGAGGGAAAAAGAAAAGGAAAAAGCAGGCTGTTTTGAGGATGTCTCTGGCGGAGCAAAACGGAGTGCTTTTGGAGAGTTCTAGCAGTCATCGATCAGGTCGACGAGCATCGAACATGCCAGGAGAAGGAGTACCTTTGCTTCAGTTGTTGCATGGATGACTGGGGTCATCCACCTAACAAAGTACTGTATGGCATACGGTTCACGAGGACAGCAATCTTCTCCAACGGTTGCAATCTGTTGTGAAAAACTCACAGTATAACTGGATCCTGATTTTGCAATAAGTAATGCGCAATTCAATTCTGATTCAAGGTCTTGGCAGGTGGTCCATAACGTTGATTATGATAGGCCAAGTGTGGCTCCGTTGGATCCTGCTCTAGGTGTGAGTTCTCTTCCAGCTCACAGTACCACCTCATACCGTTCAGACGGCATATACTGTCCAGACTCTGAGTTACATAAATCAGATTCTTACTAAATTGACACAAAAGACGTCACAAAGCAGTGCAATCCGACTCATCATCGCCATGAAAGCAACAGTTGCTGCTGGTAAAAGCCTGTTAACTATGCGTGCAGAGGCTGATACCCCAGTTAGTGCTGTGTCCATAAGGAAAATACCTCGATATGCCACTTTACGATATACTAAATGAGTTTTAGAAAGGACAGAGCCACATAGCAGCTGTAGTGAGAAAGATTACAAGCTCCAAGACCGAGAACCACCATACATCAGAGAATCTGATATCAATTGATGTGAATGCAAAGGCACTTCCGTAAGGAGAGAGTGGGCATCATGTTTCAGAATTAAAGATCACTGTAGATAAGCAGCAAACTGAAAATAGTGTTTCAGATAGAGAGAATTCAACCGACCAATCCACACCGAGAACAAATACAATAGAGGCTTCAGATAGTCTGCAAGATGGCGAAATCATAGGGATCATCACTCTTAAGGATGTTATTAAAGAGCTACTTTAAGGAGACACTTGGCAGAGTGCTGGCTACTGGGCACAGTCGTGTCCTGGTTTATCTGGAAATCCTAAAAACATCACTGGACTGCTGTCATTTCTGGATATGTCAATTGTGACCAGGTTTGATGGAAGGGTTGGTCTGTCTAAATCTTCAAGTGCAGGCGCCTCTCTGACGATTCCATCCCATTCAATGTTGAGTTCATAATCCTCTTCAAGGCCCACAAAATTGACCCGTTTCTGCTGATTGGTCAGTGTATGACACAGTGAATATATATCTGAATTATCATCTCGCAAGTCCTCAATTTGGGTGTATTCAAACACTTGGTTTTGATCAGTGCATGCCTATCCTTTCTCAGAAATGGTATGACTTATATAACGAACAACTAATAGAGACAAGGATGCCTGGAGCTGAAAGGGTCTACGGTTCATTCCCAAATTGTTCAACTCTTATGAACAGGCAATATCTTTTATTGGTGGAACACTCTCACCTTTTGATGAAGACAAATTAATACCCTGCTTTTGCTTTGGAGATACAACCAGTTTGTTCTTCATTTGTACTTGGCTGGACACACATCTTTTGTTACCTACAGAACTCCTTTGTTTTGACTTTGTATGGAATCCTGAAAATTTGTTCTCAGACATTATTACCCAGCAGAATTTATCAAGTGACAATGGAAAAACTGAATTTAAGCATCTGTATGTAAAACTGAATATGTTCAGATTTTTCTGAACATGAGCTTCATGTAACTCACTTGACAAGGAATATAGTGTACTTTGGCATCAACAATTCAATTTTCTTCTTGTTAGTCTTTTCCATTGCTGTATCTTGAACCCCGTGTTCTGCAGCCTTTGCGTGAACTTTACGACATTTCTGGTGAACCCGACGTGAAAGTGCTGTGTCACTTTTCAGCAAGATGGGAGACTCGCAAGAAGAGATGACAGATGATAATGTCATGAATAACCTGTTTCAGTCATTTACCATTTATATGCAGCAGCAAGCTCACGCGAAACGTGATAGTGATGCTATGGATGCCTTGAAAGCTATCCAACAAGAGATGAAGCAGTTTAATGGCCAGCACGTGTCAACTTACATGCATTTGTATGAAGAAAAGATGAAGTTTTTTGGGGTTTCTCAAGATGTTTGGAGCCGCTACTTCTTGCGGATCGTGGTGCGCGCTCTTGAATTTCGAATTTCAGAAATTCAAGAAACACATGCAGGTTGGGCAGAATTTAAGAAGGCATTAAAAGATGAATATTTCCTGGAGGATACATGTCTTATGAATCGCAGGAATTTCTTAGCATGGGTTTCTATGCCTAATAAGGGACTTTCTGTTACCGCTCTTCTGCGAGAGTTTAAGAGCCGCTATGATCAGTTGGATGGGACTGAGCAGCAAGCTTTGGAGATGCAGAAAGTGGAGTTATTTTTACAAGCTGCTGATGCTGATTTACAGGAAGAGTTGGATGATCTTTTGGAAGATCAAGCTACTGATTCAGGTTTAAAGACCGAGTGGAGACATGTCATTGATGCTGTGAATGCTCTTGTTAAGAAGCAGTGCAGGAGAGTACGATTGCATCGTAATGCAGGATCAGTTTCTGAAAAATCCTTGGAGACTTCTTCTTCTACCCCTGCTGCAACTTCTTTGCCTAAGCCTACTCCTCCTGCTGTGAATCCACCAATTCCTGCTACTCCATTGCCCTTATCTGTAGATGATGTGATTAAAGGCTTGGAAGATTTGACGATTGAAGCAGTCAAAGCCAAAGTTGGTAAGTTAAAGGAGCAACTTATGTCAGTACCTGCTGTAGCACTTGCTCCAGTGACTGCTTTTCCAGCTGGTCAAAGAAAAGGGAGACGATGTATTTGGTGCGATAGTACAGAGCACCAACACTGCAGAGATTGTGATGCTTTTCAGGAAGCGCGTAAGAAGAATGTAGTGTTCTAGGGTCAAGATGGGAAGATATGGCTAACAGAGACTGGCGCTCCTCTTGACATGAACTTCGGTAAGGGAGGCATGAAGAAGCTTGTTGATGATATGGCTGCGCGATCAGCTTATGTGAGTGTTAGAGGAGATGCTTCAGCTTATGGAGTCCAACTTGAGCAAAAATCTGATGGAGACTCTGCTTTATGGTCCTCTGCCTTGGAGATAGCGAGAAGAGGGAAAGTTCAGGCATCTACTATGACTTGTGTGGGCTCTAGCATCCGAGGAGAAACAGGATGGGATTCTCCTGTTGACAGGTATTCTATTTTTGCTTATATGGCTAAAACACAGGGTTTAGATGCCATGGTTGAGGAAAAGAGAAGAAGAGATGAGGAGGGTCCCAGCACCTCCAAAAAGACTAGAGAGGGTGACTTTGTTTCACCACCTGTTACAACTCCACCTATGTCAAGTTCTCCAGCTCAATCAGGTCCTGAACAACCTATGGGAGACAAGCAGATGAAAGAAAAGAAGCAACCAAGAAAGGAGCCAGGATTCAAGCTCTTGTCAGACCTTGATATGCAGACGGATATGAGTAAGATTTTTCATGAAAGAATTTTGAATAGTGAAGTTACTTTTACTGTTGGAGAAGCTCTTGGGATTGCTAGAAGAGAAATACAGGATCAGACAGGATCTTTTGCGGAGGAAATGACATGCGATGGAGGGACCTGCTTTACAGGGATTGTGGCATGGAGCTCTTGGGGAAGAGCATGATGATGCAGTGAAGGTTGAGAATGCTTCTGTTAATCTGCAATTGGAGAAAATAGTTCAGCCTATGCAGTATGAAGATGAGGATACCCCTATTCTCATTCCTCGTAGCCATTTTTCACGAAGTCATTGGGCTTAGAGCAACCACTAAGACGGTGGTACGGATTGGAGAGAAACAAATTCCTTTGGTCGCTTTAGTCGATCATGGTTCTGAAAATAATCTTATTGCTCGAGGTGTTTATGAGAGTGGCAAGTGGCCTATGGATGCAGAGTATGGCTGGCGCATAAGAGCCGCCAATAATACTTCTGGTGATATGTATGCTGCTTGTCCGAGTATTAGAATTTCTATTGGTAATGTTGAAGAGGATTATCATTGCTTTGTTCAGGATTCATGCTCTTATCCGATTATTCTTGGACAGCCTTTCATTACAGAAGCAAGAATGGAAACGAAAGTGATGGATGATGGGTCAGCTTATGCACGGATACACAGTAAAGATGGTATGCGAGCTGTTCAGTTTATGACTATTGGGGTAAATCATCCGAGAAACAGGGACTCCTTGCGTGAGGCACCACTACCTGCAAAGGAGTTGGATTTTCATTAGGTATCGCTATCTTGCAAGACGCCAGTGGTACGGAGCGGAGAAAAGAGGAGATCTCGCCTCCTGGCAGCCAGTCTTTCTCCAATAATTTTGTGGGTTTTTCTTTAGATAGTTCAGTGAGTTATTAGAAAATTTCAGATCTGCCTAGAGCTGCCAGGCAGTACATTGGTCGTAAGGAGAAAGAATTGAAGAATGCAGGTATTTTGCAAGCAGAAGAGCATGTAGATGGATTGTATGAAGGGGTGTCTTATGCAGATACATTGTTTGAGATGGGAGCAATGCTGAAAACTGATGTATGTAAGGGTTCAAAGATCATACCTGTGCAAACCTTGGATATGTTTCAGGAAATTTTTGGTTTTATGCTGAAAACAGAGTTAGAGGTTGAGAAAACTCAGCAAACTGAATTTATGGCTGATCTTGATCAGCTAACAGAGTTGCAGAGGGTTGAAATCATTCAACCAATAAAGTTAAATGCTGGAAAAATTCAGCATATGGAGTATGAGGCTGCACCCATGCAGTCCATAGAGCCGAGGGCTGAATCCATTCAGCCAACAGAGTTGAATGCTGAAAATTTTCAACATACAGAGTTTCAGGCTGCACCCATGCAGTCCATAAAGCAAAGGGCTGAAATTTTTCAGCCAACAGAGTTGAGAGTTGCTGAAAATTTGCAGAAATTGCAGCAAAGAAAAGAGTGCTTGAATGATGCCAAGGTTGACACGAAGTATAAAACAGTTGATAAGAAGGTTAAGCCGGTTGCAGGGCCGCTTCCTCCTGATAGTGATGAGCAGATTGAAAAAGCTATGAAGCAGCCTATGTTGAGAGATCCTGCAAATATTGGACATAAATTTATAGCTGAAACTCTTGCAGAATTGAAGATTGGAAATGATGGTTTCTTGCTTCCAGTGGAAAAAGAATGTTTTAGAGAGATGCTTGGACGTCATGGTAAGGCATTTGCTTTCTTTCCACATGAAATTGGCTGCATTAGTCCCGAATTGGTTGCACCTATGGTCATCTTCACTGTTCCTCATGTACCATGGAATATACGTCCTATACCTGTGCCTAAAGCACACTTGCCAAAGCTGATAGAGTTGCTGAATGAGAAGATTAAAATGGGGATTTTGGAACCCTCTTCTGCACCCTATTCTAACAGGTGGTTTACTGTACCAAAGAAGAATGGTACTTTGAGATTTATTCAAGACATGTAGCCCGTGAACAAAGTGACAATCAGGAATGTGGGAACAGGTCCAGTTGTGGATGAATTTGCTGAGGCTTTTGCAGGACGAGCCATCTATTCTCTAGGTGACTTGTATTCAGGTTATGATCAGTTTCATCTTACCTTGGAAAGCAAGGATATTACTACTATGCGGACACCTATTGGTCTTGTGAGGATGTGTACCTTGCCTCAAGGTGCCACAAACTCAGTTGCTCATATGATGAATGCTATGCATAGAGTTCTACGAGACTATATTCCGCAGTATACCATGCCTTTTCTAGATGATGTGCCTATTAAGGGTTGTGCAGAAGAAGAAAAGAATGAAAGTCTTGATTTGCGTGGATGTAGACAGTTTGTGACTGACCACTTGATTGCTTGTGAGCAAATATTGACATGATTAGAGGAGGTAAATTTGACACTTTCAGGGCTGAAATCTGTCTTTGGTGTTAATGAAGTCATCATAGTTGGGCATATGGTTGGATATTATGGCAGGAAGCCTTCACCTACAAAGGTGGATGCCATAAACAGGATTGCAAAGTATTGCTTGACTACTTCAGAGGTGCGGAGATTTGTGGGAGCTTGTGTATTTTACATGATTTGGATTCCTCATTTTTCTCATATAGCAGATGTTCTCTATCAGCTGCTTCAAAAGGGGCAGAAATTTCATTGGGATGAGAAGCATTCGAAAGCCATGCGTAAGCTCAAGAAGCTGTTACAGTCTGCTCCTACTCTTCACAAGGCGGATTATCAGTATGGACGGCCGATCATGTTGACAGTTGATACTAGTCCTATTGGCATAGGTTGGGCAGTGGGACAAGATGATGCTGATGGAAATAGGTATGCAATCCGCTTTGGAGCTAAAGTTCTTAATGAGCAACAGAGGAGATATCCGCAGATCAAAAGAGAGTTGTGGGGAGTAGTCATTGCACTGAAGTGTGACAAATGGTATTTTATTGGAGCTTCAGTTGTTGTGGAAACAGATTGTTTGCCTTTGCTTGGCATGATTACTAGTTGCTCGACTCCAGATATAGCGATGCTTCAGTGGATTGCCTATATCAAATCATTGAATCCAGAATTTCGACACATAGCAGGGAAAGATAATCCAGTTGCTGACATGCTATCTAGAGTGAGATATGAGGATGAGGAGTCGATGCTCACAGAAGATGATGAGACAGAATTTTCTGCTTCTGTCCTTGTTCATGATTATCATGTATCTACTGTTGAAGCCTTTATTGAAGAACTTTATGTTGACGAGTGGCTGCAAATTGGACAGTATCTAAGTTCATTGACTCGAAGAGCTGATTGGACAGATGATGAATTCAAGAAAATCAGAAGGAAGGCTTATGGGTATTTCTTGAAAGATGGTTTTCTTTGGAAGCATCCAAAGAAGAGAGGAGGCTTGCCCTTGAGAGTAGTTTGTGATGTAGCGATGCAGATAGAGATTATGCGAGAGTTTCATGAGAGTTCATGGGCTGGACATAGAGGTGTGTGGGCTACCTATGAGAAAATCAAAGAAAGATACTCGTGGAAAGGGATGTATAAAGATGTTTCTCACTTTGTGGAAACCTGCAGGGACTGGCAGCTTTACTCTTTAGTGTGACATCGTGATGAGTTGCATCCGACTTATCCACTATGTATGCATTATAAGTGGGTGGTAGACTTGGTTACTTTGCCAGTGGGACTTTGGCAGATGAGATATCTTGTCTTGGCTAGGGAGGATCTTACAAACTATGTTGAAGGCAGATCTTTGCGGATAAAGACCACCATTACAGTATGTAAATTCTTGTTGGAAGAAATATTTTGCAGGTATGGATGTATAGGCAAGATTACAGCTGATTGTGGAGAGCTAGATGCAGATAAAGCAGGAGAATTTTTCTCACGGCTTGGGATTAAATTGGCTCTTACTACTGCCTATAATCCAGAAGGAAATGGCAAGAGTGAAAGAGGACATCCGCCGATAGTTAAAGCATTGGCGAAAGCTTGTAGAGGTCGGATTGGGGATTGGCCGAGATTACTACCTTTTGCGTTGTGGGTTGATCGCTCTACACATAGTGTGACTACTGGATACATGCCTGCAGAATTGATGAATGGGCAAAAACCTGTCATGCCTACAGAAATTTGTGCTCTCACTTGGAGCGTTCTTCCGTGGCATGAGAATTTATCAAGGGAAGAGCTTCTAGCTCTTCGGATTCGTCAACTAGAGAGAAGGACAGAAGATGTGCAGCTACTAGCAGTTGATCGTTTGAAGGCAGCTCGACTCAGAAACAAGGACTGGTTTGATTTAAGGCATCGCTTGAGGCCTAAAGCCTTAAAAGAAGGAGATTGGGTTCTAGTCTACGACAGTAGTCTAGAGAATCAGCATAGTAGCATGAGAAAAATGGTTCAAAGATGGTTTGGACCGTATGAGGTGAAACAGGTTTTTGACAATGGTACCTATGAGTTGGCTGAATTAGATGGAACAGTATTGAGGGTGCCCATTGCTGGAAAACGAGTCAAGTTTTTCAAGAGAAGAGAAGATGAAGAATATGCACTTGAAGCGTTGACAGAAGAAGAGCAGGTAGAAGAAAGACAAGCAGAAGAAGCAGAGAATATAGATGATGAAGTTGATGGAGAAACAGGTCTACTAGAAACAGAAGATGGACTCGACTTGTTTGTGGATTTGAATGATCCTGGATAGTTGGCACATCCGGAGGATGCGCAGCTTTAGAGGGGGTGGATGTCATGCTGCTACGCATCCGAGTCATATACACCTCCATTTCTTTTGTTGTGCATTTATGTTATTTTCTGCGTGTGATTCATTGTGTGTGTGATGCATTACGATAATCCGCATCCAATGTATATATTCCCTTAGTGCATGTGTATGATTTTGTTTGGATGCATGATGTGTGTGTGTTAGAAAAATATGAAAAACTGATGCCAAAGGACATTATCAAGCTGATAATTTCAATGATGATCTCTAAGAAAAGTGCAGGAAATTATGGAATCAAAGGAAGGTTTGTGGAAGCGATCATCTAAGTTCAAAAGTTCCCATGACATAGAGTTGAAGGAAGTCTCTCAAAAGTTGTTGAAGCGAGCAAAGCGCTAGTGAAGCACCGAGGGAGTATTTTGCCATCCAATCTTCAAGGCCGAAGTCGAAGTTTATGCGCAGATTACTCATTGTAAAGCTGGCTGACAAAGGGGCAATGCATGACTTCAAAGATAAACCTCAAAGTCTAAATCAATGCTGGTGCTTAAATCTTGTCCAGTATACGTTTGTAGAAGGGATGGTTATGGTGAAGCAATCGGAGCGAGTAATGGCTTCATAGGCACAGGACTGGTTATGGCTACTGTGAAACAGCTTAAAGTGTTGTAATTATTGGTCTCTGTTTCGGATTTCATGGTTTGGGTCTCATGTGTATAAGCAGTCACACATTCGAGAGATGGAGGCACTTCACTATTTGTGTTTTACTCATTCATAAGAGGGGGAAACTAATTTGGGGGTTTTGAACCGTTTTTGGAGGGAAAAAGAAAAGGAAAAAGCAGGCTGTTTTGAGGATGTCTCTGGCGGAGCGAAACGGAGTGCTTTTGGAGAGTTCTAGCAATCATCAATCAGGTCGACGAGCATCGAACATGCCAGGAGAAGGAGTACCTTTGCTTCAGGTGTTGCATGGATGACTGGGGTCATCCACCTAACAAAGTACTGTATGGCATACGGTTCACGAGGACAGCAATCTTCTCCAACGGTTGCAATCTGTTGTGAAAAACTCACAGTATAACTGGATCCTGATTTTGCAATAAGTAATGCGCAATTCAATTGTGATTCAAGGTCTTGGCAGGTGGTCCATCACATTGATTATGATAGGCCAAGTGTGGCTCCGTTGGATCCTGCTCTAGGTGTGAGTTCTCTTCCAGCTCATAGTACCACCTCATACCGTTCAGACGGCATATACTGTCCAGACTCTGAGTTACATAAATCATATTCTTACTAAATTGACACAAAAGATGTCACAAAGCAGTGCAATCCGACTCATCATCGCCATGAAAGCAACAGTTGCTGCTGGTAAAAAGCCTATTAACTGTGTGTGCAGAGGCTGAGACCCCAGTTAGTGCTGTGTCCATAAGGAAAATACCTCGATATGCCACTTTACGATATACTAAATGAGTTTCAGAAAGGACAGAGCCACATGGCAGCTGTAGTGAGAAAGATTACAAGCTCCAAGACCGAGAACCACCATACATCAGAGAATCTGACATCAATTGATGTGAATGCAAAGGCACTTCCGTAAGGAGAGAGTGGGCATCATGTTTCAGAATTAAAGATCACTGTAGATAAGCAGCAAACTGAAAATAGTGTTTCAGATAGAGAGAATTCAACCGACCAATCCACACCGAGAACAAATACAATAGAGGCTTCAAATAGTCTGCAAGATGGCGAAATCATAGGGATCATCACTCTTAAGGATGTTATTGAAGAGCTACTTTAAGGAGAAACTTGGCAGAGTGCTGGCTATTGGACACAGTCCTGTCCTGGTTTATTCTGGAAATCCTAAAAACATCACTGGACTGCTGTCAATTCTGGATATGTCAATTGTGACCAGGTTTGATGGAAGGGTTGGTCTATCTAAATCTTCAAGTGCAAGCGCCTCTCTGACGATTGCATCCCGTTCAATGTTGAGTTCATAATCCTCTTCAAGGCCCACAAAATTGACCTGTTTCTGCTGATTGGTCAGTGTGTGACACAGTGAATATATATCTGAATTATCATCTCGCAAGTCCTCAATTTGGGTGTATTCAAACACTTGGTTTTGATCAGTGCCTGCCTATCCTTTCTCAGAAATGGTATGACTTCTATAACGAACAACTAATAGAGACAAGGATGCCTGGAGCTGAAAGGGTCTACGGTTCATTCCCAAATTGTTCAACTCTTATGAACAGGCAATATCTTTTATTGGTGGAACACTCTCACCTTTTGATGAAGACAAATTAATACCCTGCTTTTGCTTTGGAGATACAACCAGTTTGTTCTTCATTTGTACTTGGCTGGACACACATCTTTTGTTACCTACAGAACTCCTTTGTTTTGACTTTGTATGGAATCCTGAAAATTTGTTCTCAGACATTATTACCCAGCAGAATTTATCAAGTGACAATGGAAAAACTGAATTTAAGCATCTGTATGTAAAACTGAATATGTTCAGATTTTTCTGAACATGAGCTTCATGTAACTCACTTGACAAGGAATATAGTGTACTTTGGCATCAACAATTCAATTTTCTTCTTGTTAGTCTCTTCCATTGCTGTATCTTGAACCCCGTGTTCTACAGCCTTTACGTGAACTTTACGACAGCGCTTAGTCTTGGCTTTGGTTGCTTAGCTTGACTTGGATTTATACCAGATGGATGTCAAGATGGCTTTCTTACATGGGGACTTGCATGATGAGATTTATATGGAGCAGCCTAAGGGCTTTGCAGAACATGGCAGGGAGCACCTAGTGTGCAAATTGAAGAAAAGCCTTTATGGGTTGAAGCAGGAACCTAGGGAGTGGTATCATAAGTTTGATGCCTTTATGCAGTCATAGGGCTATAGCAGGAGTGCTATGGATTCATGTCTTTACACAAAGAAAGCCTGTGATGGTTCTTTATTGATTTTGGTGCTCTATGTGGATGATATGTTGATAGCAGGGAAAGCTCATGATGAGCTAGATGCTCTTAAGACTCAGCTCAAGAAGAGCTTTGAGATGAAAGATCTGGGACAGGCCGCTAACATACTTGGTATGCGCATTAGATGCCACAGGCATCAGGGACTCCTCTACTTGTCTCACAGAGGGACTACATTCATAAAGTCCTTGAGCGCTTCCACATGCATGACGTAAAGCCTATTGGTTGTCCATTTCCTTCTTATGTGAAGGTATCACAGGCTGATTGTCCGCAGACAAATGAGCAAAGGGCCGAGATGGCCAAGATTTCCTATGCATCCGCAGTGGGTAGTCTTATGTATGCCATGATAGCCACTCGTCCAGTTATTGCATTTGCAGTTGGTGTTGTGGCACGCTATATGGCTACACCTGGCAAGAAGCATTGGGATGTCGTGAAGGGTATCGTGATGAGGTACCTGAAGAGCACTGCAGATCTATGCATATGCTATGGCAGCTAGGATATAGGAGTTATGGGGTACACTGACTCTGATTATGCAGGACATGCAGATAGTAGGAAGTCCACTTCCGGCTATGTATTCACCTATGTTGGAGGTGTTGTTTCTTGGATGTCCAGGGTGCAGAAATGCACAGCCCTTTCTACTACAGAGGCCGAGTATATTGCAACCATTGAGGCTTGCAAGGAGGCCATTTGGTTGGGTCGTTTGGTTGCTGACCTTGGTATTGATGCTATCCCTACACTGCATTCGGATTCTATGAGTGCTATTCAGCTAGCCAAGAATCCGATCTTCCATGCGAAGAAAAAACACATTAAGGTGAGGTATCACTTCATACGTGGGGTCATTGAGGACAAGTTTATTGATCTTGTCAAGATCTCGACTGACCAAGATCTTACAGATTTGCTCACGAAAAGCCTCTCTACAGAGTGCTTTGCCTTCCTCAGGAGGTTGATGGGCATGGGATGAGATGACATCTTTCCTCATCCTGTTGTACATGTGTACATGTTGTACTGTCTTTTTTCTTTTTCTTTTCACTCCTCACTAGGGCAGATTCGCCTTTAAGTGGGAGGTTGTTGGGGTAAAGGTGCCTCCGCCTAGCCGCCCGTGTATTACTACACTGACATCATCGCCACTGCACATTGCAGGTGGCGAGTGCCCGTCACCGTCACTTTATTCTTTATTCTTTTAGTGACAGTTTGAATAAAGGAAGGCCCGGTCACCCATTGTAACTGCTGGAGTTCCCATTTCTTGTCTGTCTCTTTTCTTACTCTTGCTCTCCCGCCATAGCTCTTGAGTGCAAGCTTCGATCCTTCTCACCTTTCATGCATATGATCGGCCCCCAAATGGGTTAAGTTTTGCATTAGTGGGCTGTAACTACGCTTTGCCAATTTGGGTCCAATGCTCATGAGTTATGACATTAAAGTCGACTCCCTCATCGATCAGTGCATTGAGGGTGGTCATGTGTGTGGCAGTGACCATTATGCTTAGGTAAATTGGTTCTATTGTTTCCTCATTCTCATCTTCAATCTCTGTAATTGTGGCCACTCATATGTTGATAGGGGACTCTAGCATTGAATGCTCATGCAATGGGTGCCTAGGAGGGTAGTACTTCTTGATGCGACTACCATTGAAGAAGCCTATGCCCTTTCCTTCCATGGTTTTGAGTTCCACATTACCAGGTTCTGCTAATGGCATAGACCCTGAAAGGCCATATCCCTCTAAACTTCATCTTCTGTTTATGACCCTTGATCGAGTACAAGAGTACGAAGTCTCCCCGCTCAAAATCTTGCTGCTTGATATGCTTGTCAAACCAGCTTTTGCATCTTGCCTTTTCACATATTACCGCATGGGTGGCAAGAAGTCGAGTTTTTGATAGGTGTTCTAGCTCAACTAGGTGCTTTTTCCATGCCTCCTTTCCGTCCCATCTCTCTTGATGAGTGATTCTTAGGCTAGGAACAAAGAACTCCACAGGGAGAACTACTTCAGTCTCGTAGGTCAACCTGAAGGGAGTCTATCCCACATCTGTTTTATAAGCTGCTGTGTGGTAGGCCCCATAAGGTCTCCATGAGTTTGTTATCCCAATTGTTGTGTGAAACAGAGACTACCTTGGTCAGGACATTTACTAGTATCTTATTCGTAGACTCAACCTGGTTATTAGCCTGAGGATAGTACGGTGAGGATTTTTTATGGATGATTAGAAAGGTGGATAGGAGATGAGCAATCACTTCATTGATGAAGTGCATGCCTTGGTCACTAATGAGTTTAATGGGGCAGCCAATTCTTGAGATTACCTATTCCCAAAGGAACTTGGCAATGATCCTAGCGTCATTCTTTCTTGTAGCTCGTGCTTCCGCCCACTTCCTGAGGTAGTCTATGGCAACAATGATGTATTTTGCTTGTGAGTATTGTGATGTGGGAATAATTGGCCCAATGAAGTCGATTCCCCATTTCTCGAATGCTTTCCTTGCAATGATTAGACTCAACTCCATTTTGTCCTTACGAGCTGGTACCTTGATCCTTTGGCACTCATCATAGTGCTTTACGAATCGTGCTACATTTAGGAAAAGAGTAAGCCACCATAGCTGAGACTGCAGCACCTTGTGGGATGTTGTGTCTCCACTAAAATACCCTCCTGTTATTCTACCATGTGCCTTTGCAAGCGTGTCGTGCATTTCATGCTTGGACATACATCTACACAACAATCTATCTTGCCCTAGTCAATAGAGTTGGCCTGCTATCAACTGATAAAGTTGGACTTTGAGAATGAGTCGCCTAAGTCGGGCTTTTTCTATTGGTCATTTAGGGAGCCCATGCTCAAGCACCTGGACTATGTCATCTGCCCAATAAGGTGTCAAAACAAAGCTTTCGTGCTAAATAGGTTGAATAGATGGGCATCAGGTAGCTCATCTACAATGCCTTGTCCAGTGGCCTTCCATGGGGATGCAAGATGTATGGGTAGCCATATAATGCTGCTTCCCTTTACGTACAACCACAGTGAAGTCAAATTCTAAAAGAAAAAGTAATTGTTGAGCTATGTGTCATGTAGCGCAGGGTTTATTAACAAGGTAAAGCAAGGCTTGATGGTCAATAAAGAAGGTAAAGGGTGTAGCCAAAAGATAATGTTGAAACTTCTTTATAGCAAACACCATGGCCAAACATTCTCTCTCTGTTGTCGAATAATTCATTTCCATATCTGTGAGTTGTCTTCTAGCGAAGCTCATGGGATGGTCTAAGTTGTATTCACTAGGCTGGCATAGCACCGCTCCTACAACGAACTTAGAAGCATATATGTGAATATGAAAAGTAATTGTCTAGTCTGGGGCTCGTAGAATTGGTGTAGTGGTTAGAGCCTTTTTCAACTCCTCATACATGTGTTGGCATTCCTCGGTCCACTCAAATATAATCAACAACTTGTATAGAGGCCTCACAATCAATGTGTAGTTCAACACAAGTTGCCGATAATATCCTGTATGACCTAGGAAGCACTGAACTCCCTTATGAACGGTTTGGTGGTGAAATATGGCGATAATCTTGACTTTCGAGAAGTTTAAGGCAATGTCGTTCTTTGACTCTATATGCCCTAGAATGCATCCATGCTTCACCCATAACTTGCACTTTAAGGGGTTCAACGAGAGACTTTATAATCGACACCGTTCAAAGACATCTCAGAGTCTATCTACATACTCCTTCCAAGTAGAGTGAACACATAGATCATCGATGAAAACCTCCAACTCCTTCCTAAGCATATCCTTGAATATAACACACATAAGCCTCTGGAAGGTAGCTGATGCATTAGTCAACCCAAAGGGCATGACTATGTAGGCAAAGACTCCCCATTAGTGGCAAAGCGGCCTTGTGCCTATCGTCATGGTGCACTTGCACCTGATTGTACCCCGAGAAGTTGTCTAGGAAACTGTAGGCCTCTAGCATGTACTTGGTATAGGGCAATGGATAATTATCTCTCTTTGTAGTAGCGTTTACCTTTTTGTAGTTGGCACACACTCTAATCTTTCCATTCTACTTCAACACGATCACTATGGGTGAGACCCAATCCATGTGTTCAATCTCATAAATGAATCTTGCTCTAAAAAGCTTATTAATATCTTCTTTTATTTCATGAGCATGCTTAGGATTCATTGGATACAATCGTTGTTTGACCGCCAGTGTTGCATCAGGTGTCATGGGTATGTTGTGAGTCACTACACTCTGATCTATCCCTTTTAGCTCATTGAGGGACCAAGCAGACACATCTACATATAACCTTGAAAGAAATTTTGACTAGCCAATCATGAATAATTCCCAAGGGACGGACTTTAAATCCATTTGCAATAGTTAGATTAAAGTGGACTAGTTCTATGGGTGGGTTTCCCCAAGCTTGAAGTACATTGTGGTTAACTATGCTCACACCAATGCATATATCCACAACTCCATGACACATGTTATCTCCAAGGGTCTCCATGGAGAGAATAGCATGCCTCTTGGCACCTTCCTAGAATGTGTTGACTCCTAGGGCACTCAAGGTTGAGTGCATATCCTTGGCAAAGTTCGAAGCATGATGCGATTGGTAATTATTAAGGCCTTCTACCCAAGCTTTCAATCCTTGCCAAATTGTCAAGCTAGCTTTCAGTAAAGTCCCAAGTGAGATTTTTACATGGGTTGATTCTATTGCAACTATTAAGGATGGTTCAATGTTTTTATCAAGATATTGTGATTGGCTTGCCTTAGGGGGAAGAGATATCACCTATTCCCTTAGTTGCTCATTGATGGGTTTTGTGGTAAAATCATCAAGTTGTTGTGTCAAGCTAAGATTAGTCAAATGTGACAAACTAGGTAAGCTCATGATTTCATCATTGGGTACATCCTTTAGTTTGTTCTGAGTGGTTTGGACCTACTCTTTGACCTTGTCTATTGCAGCAAGCTGTTGGATAGGGTCTAGATAAGTGCGGTCTTTTGCGAGCATCTCTTTTTCTATGGTTGGTGTAATGGTGGCACTTTCAACACTTGAGCTAGGAACTGCTAGCTGTGTTGAGGAGAGGCCTTCACTCTTCAGTTTAAGCTTATCCCTTTTTTTTCATTTCTTAACACTTTTCTTGCTAGCAAATCAAACCATTCAAGGTTATGAGTCCTTCCAGACTGATTCCTTCGGCCTTTCTTTTGGTGTGAATTATGGCATGTATAGGAATGGGAATTGCTTCTTCGTCCTTGATTATTTCCACAACAAATAGGCTCAAGGGAACTAATGGCACAACTGTCTTGCCACTATCTGCCTTGCGTTGTGGCAATCAGAATACATATGTGTTATTCCACATTCTGGGTAGCATTGGTCAGCTTTGGGCTTAGACTGGTCTTGGATTTGTGGGCACCTAGATGAGATGTGCCCATGCTGACCATAAGTCCAGCATGCAATTAGATCTCTAGCAAGGGGTGTCCCCCTTTCATGGCCTCATCCTAACATCAGGATTAGAACAACTGACCTATAGTCCATGAGGATTATTTGACCCTCTTCATCATAGTAGATGAAGGGGTTAGTGTATTCTTCTTCCTCAATGGGTTCCTTTATGAAATGGACTAGGACATCACTGGGTATGTGTGTAACCATTAGAGGCCTAGGGATCCATGACGGGTTGATCTCAACTCTTTGAGTTGTGGTCCTAGGATTAGGAGTGAGGCGTTGGTAGTGCCAAATTTTATCCTTGCGAAAGTGGCCTAGGATAATTGAAATTTCTGTTGTATTGTGGATAAATATCATAGTTAGGAGCAGGAAGCCTACGAGGGGCTCTAGAATAGGAAGCTTTATGACCAAAACGTCCACAATTATTGCATACCCAAGGTGGACTCGAGCATTCTAAGGGGAGGTGGTCTCTGCAAATAGTGTACACACTGTATGTTTTGGCAATAGGGTCGGGTGTTCTTAAGAGATTTGGTCAATCTAAGCAATTCTTGGTGATGTTTCTTAACGTCGACAATTAGTTCGAAGGTGTCCTTATTCTCTAAAGAAGTTTGCCCTAAGCGAGGTTCATGATGAGAACCTATAGCTTGCTTATCTCTACTACGTTCCTATTGTCTACATGGATAGCCTTATCCATTACATCCTTAATGACAAAGCGGTTAAATTCAAAATTCCAAGTCAAGGTTTCATATATCCTATCATCATGGATACCCTTGATGAAGGCCTTTGTGACCACCTTAGGCATGGGTTGTTCTCTCATTGGTATTTGATTAAACAAGCTCTTGACCTTAGAGGTGTAATCCCTCATGGTCTCTCCTTTTTGTTGCTCGATATTCATTAAGAGGATGATAAGGTTGTCCTCATAGCCTTCTTCGACAAAGCGATTGATGAACAGGTCTTTCATTATCACATATGAGTCCTTTTCAATGGGTTCTAAGCCAATAAACCATGTGTGTCCTTTTTCTCCTAGGAAAAATCCAAAGGCTTGTGCCCTTTGCACATCGTGGCTTGTGAGGTTGTTCACCTCATAAACTTGCTCAAATTGTTCTAGGTAGCTATATGGGTCATCACCTTAGTTGTCCAATTGTTTGCCAACAAGGGAATTTTTGATTGGTCTCTTTGGGCTGGTGTGTTGCCCATGCCTGTCCAAATGTTCTATGCAATGTGTGCCCCAACTTGTAGGATATTGGTTTGGTCAAATAGCCGGTGTTGCACAATATCAAAGAGTGAGTCCTATGATGTGCCTGCAACTCCTACATTGAATAGCATTCTACGAATGCCATCCATCTCTACCTACATGGTAGCAAGCTCCAACTTGGTGTCTTTGTTAATTTCTATCAAGCATTTGAGAGCAATCTTCCCTTCCCCTCTCAGTTCCACTAGTGTTTCTTATGCATAGCTTCAGGGGTCATGTTGGAGGCATTAAAGTGCGTGGTCTCCTCAAAGATATCTACTATGGCCTGGAAGTCACCCAAACTTCCACCTACTCTATCCATTGGGTCTAATGTGGTTTGTAGGGTCTCTTGGTTGACTAGGGAAAAATTCAGTCTATGAGGTCTGGTATGGGTGCAGTTGCAAGGTCAAAGGTCTGGTTAGGGCATGGGTCTTTGTTGGTGGTCGAAGTATGAAGTTCACGACCACTCCTTAAATGCATGCACTCTTAGTTCCTTGTCCTTATCATTTTTTATTCTATTTGCTTCCTTGTTTAATAAAATTTTTCCTTCTTACATATTATCTCTCCTCTTGTGATGTGTATCACCCACCGTGTTGTGCTTGTGAAGAGTGTGGTGTGATATAGTGCATGCAAGTGTATGTGGCCCTAGTGTGCCTATGTATATCTACTATGTGAATGCATTGCATCACATGGTTAAGGCACCCTTATACGTGAGGGCATATGCTTCACAATAATGCAACGCCTTGTGCCCCCTCCCCTATCTCTTCCTGTAAACCTCCCGCTAGTTGGATTAAGGTTGAGACATGGAAAGAGGTGGATTAGTGTGCACTAATTGTGAGGAGTTCCCTTGTGTGTGGTCAAAGTGTTTTCACCTCGTGTTATGCATGTGTGGTGCAGGATGGTTATGTATTTCTTATGTTGTGCAAGCAACACATGTGGACACATAGTGACCTTCTCCTTACCTTCTCACCACATGGCCATCCCTTAGGTTGGGCGTAGATGATAACGGCAGAGAGTGTGTTACTATGTGACATTGTGTGTCACCTTGCATCAACACAAGGGGTGTGAAGTTCCCCCTAGAGTGCCTTTACTATGTGTATGTGAGTGTGTATGTGTTGCATGAGGTGATGTGCAACTACAAGTTGGTGTGCGAGGATTCTAGGTGACTATGCAAATCAGTTTGTGTGTCTACCATGCGGTGTAAGGTGTGTGTAGGCTACGTGTGCATTACTAATGGGTGCAAGTATGGGTAGCTATATGCGAGTGCCATTTCCTATTGTGGTGTGTGTGGTAAATACCCTATAATGTGTTTAGTGTGTGTGGACTCTTGCCTAGGTGCATGCGAATGCACCTAGGCAAGAGTGTGTGTTTAGTGTGTGTGGACTCTTGCCTAGGTGCATGCAAATGCAAGTGGACACATGCCTAAGTTATTGTGTGTGTGTGGATGCCTGTGACTATATGTACTACCTATGTGCATGTGTCTAAGTGTGTGCATCTAGCTGACATATCTATGTGCTTGTGCTATGACTTGGGTGGGTGTAAGTATGTGATTCATACATTCACAAGGACAAAAACATCTTTACATCCACACACATAGATGGCCACAAGGTTGCGATACTCCAATGTGCCCGATTATCCAATTGCAGCAATGTTCCCTCGTAGTTCACCAATACGTGTGGAAATTCTATGTTAGTATCTATGTGTGTGCATGTCAATGTGAGGTGGTGCATCTATGTGACCTACGTGGTGCGAAGGTACCTTGGTGTGTTGCCTCATGTGTAAAAGTGCCTATGTGTATATGTGCAACATGTGTGTGTGTGTGTGTGTGTGTGTGTGTGTGTGTGTGTGTGTGTGTGTGTGTGTGTGTGTGTGTGTGTGTGTGTGTGTGTGTGTGCGTGTGTGTGTGTGTGTGTGTGTGTGTGTGTGTGTGTGTGTGTGTGTGTGTGTGTGTGTGTGTGTGTGTGTGAGTGATATTAGGGTAAAGATGGAGACAATGGCTATGTGCTGCAAGAGGATGAGACGGAGACATGATGGGCGAAAAGACGACAAGTAGATGAAGTGAAGACATGCTATAGGTCAATGGAGAAGTAGGTGAAGATGTGAAGTTTGGAAGCATGAGCTTCCAAAAATAGCATCAAAAAGTTACTTTTAAAAAAAACAAATAACTAACCTTAAAGACTAACTCTTAAAAACTAACTAACAACTAACCTTAAAAGCTAACTCTTAAGAAAACATCCACCAACCTTTTAAAGTATAAACTAAGTACTCTAACAACAATTCAATTTATCTACAAATTAACACTAAAAGCATTAATTTAAAACATTAACTCAATGGTATTAATTAATCTACCAACTAATGGGCAACTAATACCTCAACAAATTTAAAGGAGAAAAAAGAAAGGAAGAAAACCATTAACTTTCCGAAACTAACATACATGCCTTACAAATGAAATTCTCAACAAAACCACACCAAGAATCACATTTCCCTTATTTCAAGTTAAAATCATGCTAGAGGTCTTCCAACAAATCGTTTCAGAGTTGGCAAAACATGCCCCTCCTATTCCTGTTTGTGGAACATGTGAGTGACCACGAGCTCAATGTGCCCTTGGTCATAGCAAACAGAACCAAATGTTGGGCTTCCACACCCAACGATGGGAACCTTGGGCACCCTCCTACTATTTTAAGAGGTTGAGCCCATGATGCGATAGGCTAGCTCTCACTTAGTCTCCCCCATATAGCATAGGAACCTACCAATGTAGTGAGCTATCCTAGGCCTTCCCTCAAGCATGAAGGTGACACTAAATGGCTCCACAGCTCAAACAAGCACCCGCTCCCTCTCTCACCCTCTACAACCCTTCACATGCAAGGCGAGTGCATGTAACGTGCCCACTTATCGGTTATCTAGGCACTCTTTTAGCGGTCCATCAAGAGACAATTCTAAGCGATGCCATCTGGCACTCCCATGGAATATCACGGGGTTTGTTGCCTAGGGTTTCCCAAGTCTGCCTCGTAACGGAACGTCTGCGGCCGAACCCACTAGGATCAACCTGAAATCTAGGCTCCTAGGGGTCAAGGTCTCCTAACAGTATTCTAGCGTCAGATTCTGGACATCCTACTTTACGTAAAGATACCCAATCCGAAGTAGACCCATGCCGCACTTGGTTCAAGGAGAATGGAAAACGAGAGGGATGTGTCGCTTAACCTCTCTGCCCATTAGGGCATAGTCCCATTCTGATCCCCTAAAACGGCATGAATCAAGTTCTAACTTAACCATACCTCAAGGTCAAACAATGATAAAACCTTCTGAGAAGCCTCACAGTTCTCTGGGACCACCCTGACGTCGGACAGAGACTGATAGCTTTAGTTTTCTAATTAGGTCCTATCACATTTATGTATGACATTCACAATCAGCTTCCTTAATTAGGCCTTTTAGGGAACATGATTCATTTGCGTAATTTATAGCACTAACATGAAAACAAAACAAGGAGTCCTTTTGACAAACAAGTTCCTTAACTTATCTTCAAGTTAATCTTTGTCTCCTGCCCATACAGGAGAATTATGTATCCCTCCTGTCCAACAGAAGTACCTAGTCCAAATCACATGGCACCATAATTTCCATCCTTTATCTAGAATAGGATCTTCCAACACCCTAGACATTGGGCTCATGGCATCTACCGCTCTGTTCCGGACTCGGCAAGGGGTGTCCAAAGCTCCACTAACCCCAAGCGACCTAGAAGTGAGACACACTTTCCGTGGTTGGCCTTTTCACCACTCAACCTTAATCTCGTGAATCAAGAAATGCCCTCTCAAGTTGAGATGCCGTATGACCTTGGAGATGATCCACCTGCACAAAAAAATACTTCCTTAATTAACCCAATTAAGAATCAAGCACAATCAATCAATCATCTTAATATCACCTTCCAAGGAAACATTCCTTTATTTTCCATGGCAATTTGTCATCACAGACGCCTGCCATGCATTTACCACCAACACAAGCACTTGGAATAATCATCCAATTGACATCCCACAATCATTTTAATGCAAAAGCATTTTTAAGATGATGTTAGATCAATTCAACAAAACAATGACAACCTTTTCCAACATTGCAGGAACAGTCGCGATAACCTTCCATCACATACTCACTCTCCCCCTTGTCAAGAATTGTGTGGAGGGGGGACTTGCTCAAGATGTTGCGCCGAACACACATAGAATGCACAAGGAGAAGCTCACTCAAGAGACAAGAAGAGAGATGGAGGCCAAAACGTTTTCTTGCTGGTTTCTTCTTCTTCTTCCACACACTTTACAATGTACACAAAGTATAGATAAGATACAACATAAAGGAAAGTGGCCTACTAAGTCAAACAATGCATAACTGACTACACTAGTCGACTGGCACTATAACTATGCCAACTGTAAATAGGTGTAACAACCTAAATATAATAAGTAATGAGTCAGTGGTCATGTGAGAGTTATAATGACCACCGACGTGCTAAGTGTAGACGTGTGGATCCATCTAACCAGGCGGTCCATAATTAATGTCTGCACGTGTTGAGCTTGACATCTCAACACTCCCCCTCAAGCTCAACTGCATCTCTGCAACTCCAAGTAAGCTTCGAAACTTTTGAAGCTTCTCTGTACCCAATGCCTTCATGAAGATGTTAGCTATCTGATCCTGTGTGCTGACATACACCAAGTCAATCTCACCTGCTAGTACCTTCTCTCTCACAAAGTGGTAGTGTACCTCAATATGTTTTGTCCTGGCATGAAACACAAGGTTCCTAGCCAACTGTATACTGCTCATGTTGTCACAATAAATGACAACTGGACCTTCCACCTGCACATCTAAATCAGCCAATAACTTTTGTAGCCACACTACCTCACATGCTGCAACAGCAGCACCTCTATACTCAGCCTCTATACTCGACAAAGCAACTGTAGATTGCTTTTTGCTACTCCAAGCAACTGCTGCACTACCAAGAGAGAACATGTATCCACTGTAGATCTTCTATCAGACATACTACTAGCCCAATCTACATCTGTGTATCCAAACACATGTACATCTGTACCTACCTCATAGAAAAGTCCATAATGTAATGTGGACTTCACATATCTCAATATATGTCTGACTGCATCCAAATGTGGCTTTCTAGGTACTTGCATAAACTAACTCACAAGACCAACAACGTAGCTCAAGTCTGGCCTTGTAATGGTCATGTAGATCAAACTCCCCACTATCCTCCTGAACATAGTATGGTCTTCTATCTCATCCCCAACATCAGCACTCAACTTTACATTTTGCTCCAACGGGACTGAAAGTGGTTTGCATGCTGTCATACCATACTTGGACAACATATCCAAGCCATACTATCTTTGGGACATCCATATACCATCATCACATCTAACCACCTCAATGCCAAGGAAGTACCTTAGCTCACCTAAATCCTTCATCTCAAACTTCTTCTTCAAAAATTCCTTGACTTTAGCAACCCCACTATCACTATCACCTGTAATAATCAAGTCATCCACATATATAACTACGATGACCAAACCTGCATCTCCCTTTCTCACATAAAGTGAGTGATCAGCATCAAAAACATAAAAGCCAATATTGACAATATACTCTCTAATCTTGTCAGACCATGCTCTAGGTGCTTGCTTGAGCCCATAGAGCGTCTTCTTCAACCTAAACACATACGTGGGATTCTCTAAATCTTCATAACCTGCTGATTGATCCATATACACTTCTTCCTACAAATCACCGTGCAAGAAGGCATTCTTCACATCCATTTGCTACAACCTCCAACCTTTGGCTGGCTGCCAAAGCAATCACACATCTGACAGTTGCCATCCTAGCAACTGGACTGAAGGTTTCTTCATAATCTATGCCATATGTCTGGGCATAGCCTTTTGCAACCAGCCTAGCTTTGTACCTACTAATAGAACCATCTGCATTGTGCTTAATCTTATAAACCCACTTATATCCAATAGCTTTCTTGCCCTTCGGCAATGATACTAGATCCCAAGTCTTATTGGCCTCTAATGCAGCCATCTCCTCATCCATTACTACATCCCAATGAGTATGATCAATAGCATCCTCAAAACAAGTGGACTCAACATCCTCAACTAGTATCACCATATAAGCATAATGGTGAGCTGCATAACCTTAAAAACCAAATCTTTTAGCAGGGTATTTGACCCTGCTAGATCTGCGTACCACCAGATCACTCAATGGAGCCTTTACATTACTATGAGCTCTTTGTACACCTGGTGTCCTGACAGAAGGAATGCCAAGCTCATCATCCAAGCTCTCTGAGCCACTGGAGTCTCCATCAAGAACTGCATCAATGTCATCTGACACTTTATTCTTTCCTTTTTCTTTACATGTAGTGCTACTAGATGCACCTGAAGATGTAGAGCTACTCCTTAGTCTCCCAGACCAAGGACTACTAGATGATGTCTTTGGTCCACTAAGAGTCCGTGATTCTTTCTTTTCAGCCTACACATGCGTGTCATGATCATCATCATCATCCAATGCATCACCACTAGATGCATACCAATTACTCATTTCATCAAAGATGACATCCCTGGTCACTCTGAACTTACATGTGACAGGGTTATAACAACGATACCCTTTTTGCTCTAAAGAGTATCCAATAAAGACACATTTTTCTGCCTTCTTCTGTAGCTCATCTGGCACATGAACATATGCAACACAACCAAATACCTTCAAGTGCAATACATCAAGCTTCTTGCCAGTAAAGCATTCTTCACGAGTCATCCCATGAACTGCAGCTGTGGGAGTTCTGTTCATAATATAAACAGCAGTATGAACAGCCTCAGGCCAAAAATGCTTAGGCATATTCTTTTCAGCCATCAAGGCGCGTGCAACTTCTGCAATATGCCTGTTTTTCCTTTTTGCAACCCCATTTTGCTGTGGGGTATACTTGCATGTGAACTGTCTCTTTATCCCATGAGACCTCAGAAAATCACTGAACTCATTCAAGAGGTACTCTTCCCCTCTGTCTGACCTCAAGCACTTTACTTTCAAGCCTGTCTCTCTTTCAACTGCAGCCTTGAAAGTTCTAAAGTGCTCAAACGCTTCACTCTTTTCCTTCATAAAATATACCCACAGCTTTCTAGAACAATCATCAATGAATGTGACAATGTATGAACTACCTCCAAGAGATACATTTTGTGTAGGCCCCCAAATGTCTCTATGCACAACATCAAGGATATTTCTGCTTACATCTCTGTCTTGTAAAAAGGGTTGTCTTGCCTGCTTACCAAACTGACATGCTTCGCATACCTTATGAAATTCTGCAACTTTAAATGTAGGCAACCCTTTGGACTGCATTAATTTCAACCTTTGTACATTTGCATGTCCAATGCGTTTGTGCCAAATTTCAATATCTGCAACAACACCTTTTCCTTTAGCATACATAGCAACATTCATAGTAGGAATTCCAGCATCAATAGTAGAGTAAACATACGTCTAACTCTACTTCCCTTTGCAACTAACCTGCACTTGTCATTGAAGTCTTCTACAAAGCAGCCCTTTGCATTAAATCTGACTTGTAGCCCTTGTTCTACCATCTGACCAACTGACACCAAGTTCTTTGTAATAGATGGCACATGTAATACATCTGAAATACTCTTTTTCTTACCATCATGCAAGGACAATTAAACTTTTCTAATGTGTGAAATTGGGTGGCATGAATCATCACTCATCTACACATAACCTGCATTTTGCAAATCTTGCATCTCTCCAAACCATTCTACATGGCTGGTCATATGATTGGATGCAACTGAATCAACATACCAAACATCATCATGTGTTCCCTTTCCTATAAATAGAATTAAGCATATGCTGCATAATAAACAGACGTTCATTTTTGTCTTCATTCTGTCGTGAAGACGATGCATAGTTTTCTTGCTGCAACTTACCACTGCGAATATCATCTTTCTTAGCATAACATTGGGCTGCAATATGACATATTTTGCCACAGTAGTGACACACAATACCAGAGTTGTTAGAACCTCTATTATGCCATCCACCTCTTCCTCTAAAGCTCCCCCTGCCTCTAAAGTTATCATGACCTCCTGAAACCTGCATATTGCCAAATTGATGATTCAATATGTTTTGCTCGTTGTCACTACCACGTCCTGTACGATGGCCTCTTGAAGAGAACGTGCCACGTTGTCAAAGATTTTACTATTCATAATATAAATCATGGGATTCTTATGAACACAGAAGAGCTTCACTAGAAGATATATGAGGAATTTGCATACAAAATTCAGACTTTGTTATCCAATAACCAACTTAGTTACACAAGTTCTTTTGTATTTAGCATATAATTTTCAGTTATACCATGTATATTTATGAAAAATAAGTCTATGGGAATCTACAACTTGGTCAATTGGAAGTAATTGACAGTCTGCAGGATAAATCACATTGATTCAGGTGCAAAAATATTGTCAGAACCCAAGAAAAATGCCAAAAGTTGCTAAAAGTCCACTAGGTTCACATGGGACCTGGAGTAATAGACTTAAGTGACCAGCAAGTGACTTGGGTAGGTCAAAAAGTGACCAGGGCCTGAGCAGGGAGCAGCCCGCATTTTTCAGTGCAAAATGCGGGCTGCACAGTCTGATGCACAACTAAAGAGAGCTAGAGCTATGGTGCATGATTTGGAGCATGCAAACTGAAGATCAACAGGCCCATAAACTGAAGGAGTAAACATGGTGAGATCTCCACTTCTCTGCCCATTTGGTCTGACGAAAATGCATGCTAAAATAGTCTATAAAAGAGGGAAATCTGAGAGAAAAGTATTCAGCCTGCTCTTATGCACGACTTCTCTCATTTTGTCTACCTTATTCTTGGTCCAATGAAGCCCGACTTGTACCCAAGTACTTGAGTGAATTTGGGGCAAGCAAAGAGTGAGGATTTTGAAGGTATATGGGCTGAAATAACCAGTCATAAACAAGGCAGCCCACTGCTATGGTCCATTTTTATGAGTAAACAAGAGATTTATGTGATTGTAATGGAAGGAAATGTCCTCTTTTCATCAGGACTTTGATCATTAATGATTGGAAGTGCTTCTTCATGAGTTTATGCACTCATTTTGAGCTTGATTATGGTCTGGAATTTTCTGTTTTAAAACACATCTGAAGCTAAAATTATGCCTCTTCAATTCATTTCATGTATCATTGGCCCAAATCATGAATGCATTTGAGTCTATCAACATAATACTTGTTCCAAAGGGTTGAAATCCATCTATGTACTTGAAATAAAAGCCATTAGAACTTGCATTTGTTATTCATAATTGAATTGAGAATCTGAAAATATCTTTTATGATATGATGTATGTATCTAGAGGCATTTGATGTAATCAAGATAGACTTATTTCTTCCGTTCATGTATGCTAAGTACATAGTGAAAAAGCTTGAACTCTTCTTCCGTACCTAAATCATTTCTAAATCTCGGATCTTATTAAACCCCAATCTATTTCCCCTTCCTGAACCTTGAATCCTAAACTCCTCTTCTACATTAAATCCCCGGTGGTAGACCTTCAACCCTTAACATGATGACAATGTCCCCTTCCTGAACTAGAGTAGAAATCTTGGACATGTTCACCACTTTTTTCAGATGTCTCACATTGCATGTTGATCTCTTCAGTGATCATAAGGGAGACCAACTCGTCGAAATCTGAAAATGGATTTCTGACATATACGAAAGTTACAAAAGACTTCCAAGCTTTTTCATTGTTAAGTCCACCCAAGGTAGAAGACACCAAATCATCATCATCAGGCATTGCATCAATTGCTACCAAGGCATCTGCAATGCTCCTTACCTTCAGTGCATACTCATTGATAGACATATTCCCTTTCTTCAATGTATTCAACTCTTGCTTGAGTTGAATCTTTCATGCCTTTGTATTTACGGAAAACATACTTTCAAGTATGGTCTAAGCGGCATATGAATTCTCTGCATTTCTAATATGTCCCAGCATATTATTGTCAATTATTGCAGATAGCCAATACATGACCTTTTTGTCTTTTGCATTCCATTCCTTTCGTGCCTTTGTCTCTTCTGCAGTTGGAGGATCACTCACCTCCGGCTCCTTTTCTTCACCTGAAGCAAACTCGTAGAGGCCTTTTCCAATAAGGAAGTTCGTGACATGGAACTTCCATGAAGAGTAGTTGTTCTTGTCAAGCTTCTCAATGATGGGGTTTCCACTGTTCTATGCCATTATCACAAAACTAATACCAAACAACAAGCAAATCTTCTGCAACCCTCGACTTGTAGTGCACAGCAATACACCAGACAACCTTTTTCACTGTCTGCTCAATAATACATGCAATCTGCAACAACCAATTTGCAAATAAACCTTGTGTTTATTTGCTGGTAAACACCTTTGAACTTACAGATCTGAAATCTGTAACCTGTGCACCTATATACGGCAGACACAACTGAAATTGCATGATATCTCAAACTATTGTCCGCAACCTTGAGGCTCTAAAACAGGGCCTTAAACGGCTCAGATGCCCAAAATAACTGTGGGAAAGCCCTAAAGGGTCTATCTACACAATACACAATGCTCTACCCGCACACCAAATCTCACTACAATCTGAGATTTTTGCTCTGCCTTGCTTCCGGTGCTTCCACAGGCACTATCCAAGAGAGAGAGTGGAAGGATGGGAGAGCTTCTTACCCGTGGCTTGCTTGCTCAAACCTTGCTTCTTCTCCTTCAATTCAGCCTTCGAAATCAGCCCCTTTCAGTGGCACGGCTCTGATACCATGTCAAAAATCGTGTGGAGGGGGGACTTGCTCAAGATGCTGTGCCGAACACACATAGAATGCACAAGGAGAAGCTCACTCAAGAGATAAGAAGAGAGATGGAGGCCAAAACGTTTTCTTGCTGGTTTCTTCTTCTTCTTCCACACACTTTACAATGTACACAAAGTATAGATAAGATACAACATAAAGGAAAGTGGCCTACTAAGTCAAATAATGCATAACCGACTACACTAGTCGACTGGCACTATAACTATGCTAGTTGTAAATAGGTGTAACAACCTGAATATAATAAGTAATGAGTCAATGGCCATGTGAGAGTCATAATGACCACCGACGTGCTAAGTGTAGATGTGTGGACCCATCTAACCAGGCGCTCCGTAATTAATGTCCGCATCTGTTGAGCTTGACATCTCAACATCCCTTGGGTTCTGAGCAATTTCATGCAAAATCTACTTACTTAACACTTTGGCTAAGACACATGCCAAGGTCTTATACAACTATACAAGAATGTAAATTCTATTGTGCACTTATATTGATCAATAACCTAACCCTCTTCTCAGCAAGATCGAAAGCATTGGCCTATCCTTTGTCTCGGGTTTCCCTAACCCCTTGAGCTCTCTACTTGCCTTTGAGGCCCGGAGTTGTCTGTATCTAGCCCAATTCCCAAATTTGGATTGATAAACATAGTGTTATTGGGCTGATCCCAAGGCAACTTAGCCTCTAATCCTCATGATCATTGTTTGAATTAGTTAAGTACTAGCGAGAGTTTGGTCAAGGTCTAGAGCTTTGAAAACAATTCTCTTCCAAAAATGTTGCTTGCCATGCAATCTATCAAACATGCGAGCTGTGACAAATACCTTTGAAATGACAAAAATTGCACCTACTATTGCAAGGACAGGAAGCTGACAACGCTTGAGTCTTATGTATTTATGAATTCATCGTATAGCATTTAAATACAATGGTCTTCTCTTGATACGCACGTTTGGGAAATTCAATCTATCGAATACTTGCGATGCAATTTATCCTTCTTAATGTCCTATCCTTGTACGGATCTAATGCATCTCATGCAAGACTCAAAGCAAACACTCAAAAATATGTTACTTATGACTGGTACTGCGGTTGGATGGGCCGTGATGTCCTCACTCAAGGCTTTCGTTTTGGGATTGCCATCTGGGTGCGACAACTTCCACTTGGATGCCATTCCCGATCTCTTCTCTTTTAGACATGCTTTATACACAAGACTTCCGTGTCTTGTATTCAATTAGCAAGGGCTAGTTGGGGAACGAGATGAGCTTGCGGTTGAGGGATAATCATGCATAAATGGGGTATCGGTGCCAACGAGAGAGAAAGTATGCGTGTGGACACCCTCTACAGAGGGGAAAGGCTCCTTCTTCTCCTCCTCTTCTTCTTCTTCTTCTCTTCTTCTCCTCTCCTCTCTTTCTCTCTCCTCTCATATCTCCCTACCTTTCCCTCTCTCTCTCTCTCTCACTAGCAAGGGGAAAAAATTACTCAACAACAAAGGGGGGGTGGGGGGTCGAGGAGTATATCATTGTGGAGTGGTGGTGGTGGTAACCACCATTTGTTGCCATTCGCAGGGCGGCTCTATGGTTTACACCCTCATCATCTTCACTGCGTCCTTCCTCCCCAACTTGACTTCATCGATGGATTCCATGTCATCGTGATGTCTCTCCTACTGCCATCATCATTGTCTTCCTTCTCCTTGTTGACGTCACTTCCTCTTCCCCCTCCCTCACCATCTATCAGCAACAGCAGGGGTGGACGTAAAAAAAATTGTTTAAATTTGATTTTTAAGGGGGGGAGGGGAGCATTTGTAACAATGGGACGTTACATCCTCTCCCGCTTAGAGAAATCAAGATGTCCTCATCTCAGAAGAACTAGGAAGACAAGCATTAATGGGGCTTAAGGCATGTGGGTTAGGACCCACCATTTATCTGTTGTGCTACTCTGATCCTGATAAGCATGAGGTATTTTGAAACACAACTTATTGTATTGGATTTATCCGAGTCTAGATTACAAGACAAGAACTTATTGTAGTTACATCTCATGGATATCTTCTACATTTTTCCTAAGTATCTAGTATAATCTGGATCATAGGAGTTTGTGCAATTTCATTCCTTATAAGTTCAAGTTCTCTTCAAGTCTTGTTAGGAAAATTTACGTGGATATGTCAAATTTTGTGGCACTCAGAGCATCGGTGTTTAGGGTGCTTTGGACATTCCCTTTTGAAATGACTTAGCTCCTTGCAATGGAAATAGCGTGAAGCTTTATCACCTGCGGTCACAAGATTCCCGATCGTCCTTGGCAGGATTTTCTTCATTAGACCAAATTGTCCTACAATCCTTTTAGCAAATCGAAGTGGTCCTTTATCTTGGAAACTATGTTCCCAGATTGTCCTCTTCTTAGTTTGGGACTGAGCTCCATGGACAATCAGCTTGCTTGTAATACTAAAGAATACTTCCAAGCTTTGACATTCTGGTAAGACTCAACCTATTATATTAGTTGAGAAGGAATGACTTAAGAAAAATTCATTGCAAGTTATAACTGTCATTCCTTGCCAAAGTATCTCTAATCATTTACAAGTTCTAGGCTCAAAATAGATCCAATTCATATTATTCAGGTTAATTGTAGTTACAAGAGTAAAGTTTATTCAAATACAAGTTGTATTTCATGTCGACAAAATTTCTAGTATTTCTAATCATCTTGAAGAGGTGTTGTAGGTTCTAGGTCTTCGTCTTCATCCAATTCCTCTATATATCCATAAATTGCACCTGTGTAGCTTCGTTTTCTTGAAGGCTCAATGTCTTTTGGGCTTAGATCAGGGCAATCTACTTGGATGTGTCCTAGCTCATTACAATGAAAGCATTGATGGTAGGGACATCTCCTATGGATGTGCCCTATCTCTCCGCATGTGTGGCATCTCTTGTCATGATCTCGGGAACCATCTTTGTCACAATTGCCCAAGTTAAGTTCTTGGACGATTGGATTTGCTTGAAGTAATGCATCTTCCAAGTTTGTTGGACACATTGCTTCAAGACAATGGTTCAAAGGAGTGTTCAAGCCATGGCAAAACTTGGATACTTGCTACGGAATATCCATAGGCAGTGCGTATTTTAGTAGGGTTGCAAACTTTGAGTAATAACCTTTTAGGGTAAATTCCAGCTACTTGAGCTTGAAGAATTCATTCATCTTCAAAGTCTGGTAGGTTGACAGAAGGTATCATCCATGTACAGCATCTTTCAGCTGAGCCCAAGTGGTAGTGGCTTCAGAAACACCTTGATCTTTGCACCATTGCTTCCACCATATTCGAACCTTGCCAACTAACTTAAGTTTGGCTATCATTGCTTGATTGGTAGGAGCAGTTCCTGAAGCAGAGAAATAGTCATCCATCGACTCAATCCATATCTCCACTTCTATTGCGACATCTATCCCTTCTCCATCAAACTCGGGTGCCTTAATTTGCTTGAGAATTAATTTCTTCTCTTGCGTGCCAGCATTCGTGGGTGCGGAAGGTGCCTGGCAATCAAGCCATACTGCTTAGGTTTTTTTTAAGGATATATCTACGAACCACACATTAATCAATCACGCATCATTACGAAGTTTAGCTCTGATACCAACTGTAATGTGCCCACCTATCAGCTATCCATGCACTCTTTTAGTGGTCCAGACGAGTCTAAGTGATGCTGCCCGGCACTCCCATGGAATGTCACGGGGTTTGTTGCGTAGGGTTTTCTAGTCCACCTCGCAATGGAACGTCCGTGCCCAAACCCACTAGGATCGACCTAAAATCTGGACTCCTAGGGGTCAAGGTCTCCTAACAGTATTCTAGTGTCGGATTCTGGACATCTTACTTTACGTAGAGATACCCAATCTAAAGCAAACCCATGCTGCACTTGGTTCAAGAAGAATGGAAAACGAGAGGAATGCGTCACTCAACCTCTCTGCCCATAGGGCATAGTCCCATTTCGGTCCCCTAAAACGGCATCAATCGAGTTCTAACTTAACCATACCTAAAGGTCAAACGATGATAAAACCTTGTGAGAAGCCTCCGACTTCTTTGGGACCACCTTGCCCATAGGACAAGGTCCGATGCCCAGGTTCTACCCGCCTGCTTTCCTTGATAGCTTTAGTTTTCTAATTAGGTCCTATCACATTTATGTATGACATTCACAATCAGCTTCCTTAATTAGGCTTTTTAGGGAACAAGATTTGTTTGCACAATTTACAACACTGACACGAAAATAAAACAAGCAGTCCTTTTGACAAATAAGTTCCTTAACTTGACTTCAAGTTAATCTTTATCTGCCCATACAGGAGAATTATGTATCCCTTCTATCCAACAGAAGTACCCGGTCCAAATCACATGGCACCATAATTTCCATCCTTTATCTGGAATAGGATCTTCCAACGCCCTAGACGTTGGGCTCACGATAGTCTAAAGCTCCATTTCAAACTCGGCAAGGGGTGTCCAGAGCTCCACTAACCCCAAGCGACCTAGGAGTGAGACACACTTTCCGTGGTTGGCCTTTTCACCGCTCAACCTTCGGCCCCTGAATCGAGCAGTGCCTCCTCAAATTGAGATGTGATGTGACTTGGAGATGATCCACCCGCACAAAAAAATCCTTCCTTAATTAACCCAATTAAGAATCAAGCACAATCAATCAATCATCTTAATATCACCTTCCAAGAAAATATTCCTTTATTTTCCATGGCAATTAGTCATCACAGACCCCTACCATGCATTTACCACCAACATAAGCACTTGGAATAATCATCCAATTGACATTCCACAATCAGCTTAATGCAAAAGCATTTTTAAGACGATGTTAGATCAATTCAACAAAACAATGATAACCTTTTCCAACATTGCAAAAATAGTCGCGATAACCTGCCATCACATATGTGCTCTCCCCCTTAGGGTCTAAGCGATTTCATGTAAAATCTACTTAACACTTTGGATAAGATACATGCCAAGGTCTTATACAACTATGCAAAAATGTAAATTTTATTGAGCACTTATATTGATCAATAACCTAACCCTCTTCTCAATGAGATCGAAAGCATCGGCCTATCCTTTGTCTCGGGTTTCCCTAACCCCTTGAGCTCTCTACTTGCCTTTGAGGCCCGGAGTTGTCTGTATCTAGCCCAATTCCCAAATTTGGATTGATAAACATAGTGTTATTGAGCGGATCCCAAGGCAACTCAGCCTCTAATCCTTATGATCATTGTTTGTACTAGTTAAGTACAACGTCAAGATTCCGAATCTAACAGCATGAGCTACTAGCGAGAGTTTGGTCAAGGTCTAGAGCTTCAAAAATTATTCTATTCCAAAATAAGTTGCTTGCCATGCAATCTATCAGACATGTGAGTTGCGACATATACCTTTGAAATGATAAAAATTGCACCTACTATTGCAAGGACGGGAAGTTGACAATGCTTGAGTCTTATATATTTATGAATTCATCATATATCATTTAAATACAATGGTCTTCTCTTGCTACACGTGTTTGGGGAATTCAATCTGGAATACTTGCGATGCAATTTATCCTTCTTAATGTCCTATCCTTATACAGATCTAATGCATCTCATGCGGGGCTCAAAGCAAGCATTTATCAAACTCGAAATATGTTACTTACGACTGGTACCGTGGTTGGATGCGTGGTGATTTCCTAGCTCAAGGCTTTCGTTTTAGGATTGCCATCTAGGTGTGACAACTTCCACTTGGGTGCCATCACCAATCTCTTCTCTTTTAGACATGCTTTACACACAAGACTTCCACGTCTTGTATTCAATTAGAGAGGGCTAGTTGGGGAGCGAGATGAGCTTGCCATTGAGGGATAATCACGTGGAAACGGGGTATCAGTCCACGGCCAACGAGAGAGAAAGTATGCATGTGGACACCCTCTACAGAGGGGAAAGTCTCCTTCTTCTTCTTCTTCTCCTCTGTTCTTCTCTTCTTCTTCTTCTTCTTCTTCTTCTCTTCTTCTCCTCTCCTCTCTTTCTTTCTCTCCTCTCACCTCTCCCTACCTTTCCCTCTCTCTCTCACTGGCAAGGGGAAAAAAATTACTCAACAACAAAAGGGGGGAGAGGGTATCATTGTGGAGTGACGATGGTGGTAACTACCACCGGTCTCTGTCTGCATGGCAACTTTACAATCGACACCCTCATCATCTTCACCGTGTCCTTCTTCCCCGTCTTGCCTTCATCGATGGCTTCCACGTCATCGTGATGTCTCTCCTACCACTGTCGTGCCGCTACGCGCACACCATGTGAAAAAAATCTAGATTGTGGCTTCCTTTTAGACTTAGAGAGCCAATGCCACTTTATGCATTAGTATTAGTGTCCATTGTTCAAAATATTAGATTTTTTTGGACAAGTTTTTAGTCAATTTTTGATATTCTAGATATTATCTCTTGTAAAAAATCCATAAAACTATAGATAACTTCTAGATTAGGAGAATATGTAAAAGAAAGCATGTGGCTTTCAGCCAATTTGAGAGGATTTTATGTAAAAAAAGAGATTAGTAAAATCGCACGACGTGCGATCGTTGTTTTCAGGCAGTGAACAGTACTCCGAAAGTGGGAGATGAAGGAGTGATCTGGCAAGATTCTGGCCAGGTGTCCTAGTATTTAACCCCCCTTTCGGAGCCATTGGAAGTATTGATTGGCGATCTGAACAGCATAGAGGAAGGTATTATTTTGTACATGTTTTTGTCTATTAGAGTTATATTTTCTCATAATGCTGAAAGAAACTGACAGGCTTCATCTCTGTTAGTATTCTTCTATATTTTCTAATTCTTTTTTGGAGTATTCTTCTATATCTTCAATCTCTTCAGACCCCTTCTCTTCCATCTACTCCTCTCCTTGAATCTACCTACACCTTGCTATCTCTTATCTTCAAGAACTTGTCTTGAAACCTTCAACCCTTCTCTTATCTCTACCATCTCTAAAGTCTAAGCTATTGAACCCCCATACATTCTTCTCTTGCCAAACCCCTGTGGTGACCTTAAACCCTATGCACTGCGACATTGGTGATCCTGACGTGAAGGTCGGTGTAAGAGAACTCCAAGATGGGGGATTCTTCAGGAGATACTCTACAACAATTGGCGTGCATACTGCAGCAGACTCAGCAACAACAAATCCAAATGTTACAACAACAACAACAAAGGCAAGACGAAGAGAAGATTGATTTCACAGCTATCAAGGCCCTAGAGGAAGTTGGGTGTGAATTAAAACAATTTAATGGTCAAAATGTCTCTGTTTTTATTTGCTTATATGTTGAAAAAATGCTCTTCTTTGGTGTACCACAACATGCATGGAGCTCTTATTTTGTCAGACTAGCCAAGCATGGTCTTCAAGAAAGAATCCATGGTCTTTTTCAACAAGATGCGGATTGGGTTGTATTCAAAAAATCCCTACTCAAAGAACTCTTCTTAGAAGACTTTGGCCTAATGATGAAGAAAAGTTTCATTGAATGGGTTGAAAAACCCAACAAAGGTTTAGCTGCAACAACTCTATACCATGAGTTTGAAAGTAAATTTGGACAACTTGATGCTGAAGACCAACAAAGTATGGAAGGTCAAAAGATTGAATTATTCCTTAAGGCTACAGATGCGCTTGGAATGAATTGAGCCTCTTCTTCCTCATGCATGTGCTATAGACGGCCTTCTTTTTGAGAGGTGGGCTACCCAACCGGTTTGGACCAGCCGACCATTGCATTTTAATCTTTCACTTCTTTAATTTTTGCATTCATGTTTTCTTTATCTTCAATTTAATTGCTGCAATTAATTCTTTAACTGCTTCAAGTTGAATTCCTTGTGAAGTCATCTTCTCTTCATCCTGCACAAAAACTCGAAGAACTTGCAAAAAAGCATGCATTATTTCTTCAGCTTCATCACCAACATGTTGTCTTTTCCTTTTGATTACATTAATAATTACATCATGGAATTCATGTTTGGCAATTCCAAGAATTTCACCTATGGTGAATTCAATTTTGCTTCCTAGAATTCGTTCTTCTAGGACTGGTTTGAGATCAGTTGTGCAGATTCTATGTCAGACTGCAATTTGTAGCCTAGCTGCTTGCCTTTCTTCTTTCCTTCGGTTTTCTTTTTTTGTGGAACATCTTCCATCTCTTGATCTGGGGTTATATTTTCAGCAAGCTTTGGTTGTTCAGGCATTCTTCTAGTTACCCATTTCGGAGGGCCAAAAGAGGAAGGCCCCGGTTCATCTTCTCTTCTTCTCTTTTCTTCAATCAAGACTTCTTTATGATTGACGTTAGCCAAATGTGCAAAGGCAGAAAAAGAATCTACTGATTCTTTCTAACCAGTTATTCCTCGAATATATTGACTGGCATTAGCCAAATCTTCTTTGACTGCTTTACCACGTTCCATTTGATCTAGTGCCTGCATCCATACTTTAGATTGCACATTAGCTTTACATGCTTTCAAACTTGATTTAATTGGTTCAATTTGCAGCCCATAGGCAGCTGCATCAATGGCTGCATAGGCATTCTTTACATCTAAATCTTCTAATCTTTTCTTCATTCCACCATTGCCAAAATTTGGCTCAAGCGGAAGACTAGTTTCAGCCACATGAATTTTTCCATCTTTCCAAAAGACGAGTTTATGTGCTTCAACCTCACGGAAGGCAAAACACTCCCTCTTGTTATGTTGTTGGCTGTCACACCAAATACAATGCCTCTTAAAGCCTTCTCTCATGGGTCTTTGAGTTCATGCTCGTCCTCGCTCTTCGACTTTGACATCCAACTTCTCTACTTTGGAACTAATTTCTGTAAGATTCATATGAAGGTCATGCATGCTTTTAATGAGCTCATCCATTACATCATTTTTAGAAGGAATAGAAGAAGAAAGAGTTGGTTGATTAGTCAAAGGAATAGAGGATTTTGAAGGTGGAACAAGCTCCATCAATGGAGTTGTTGAAGTTGAAGTAGAGCCCAATCTTAGTCGCATCCGCTCTCTTCAAGCAATCATGTTAACTACATCAGTAACATCTGGCCATGTAGTCTTGACTCCTGATTCAAAGGTAGCATCTTCTAGGCGATCAGCAAGCTTCTCTTGCAGAATGGGATCTCTAGCCTTAAGGAATAATTCAATCTTCTGACCTTCCATACTTTGTTGGTCTTCAGCATCAAGTTGTCCAAATTTACTTTCAAACTCATGGTATAGAGCTGTTGCAGCTAAACCTTTGTTGGGTTTTTCAACCCATTCAATGAAACTTTTCTTCGTCTCGTCATCAGGCCAGAGTCTTCTAAGAAGAATTCTTCATGTAGGGATTTTTTGAATGCATCCCAATCCGCATCTTGTTGAAAAAGACCATGGATTCTTTCTTGAAGACCATGCTTGGCCAGTCTGGCAAAATAACGGCTCCATGCATGTTGTAGTACACCAAAGAAGAGCATTTTTTCAACATATAAGTGAATAAAAACAGAGACATCTTGACCATTTAATTGTTTTAATTCACACCCAACTTCCTCTAGGGCCTTGATAGCTGTGGAATCAATCTTCTCTTCATCTTGCCTTTGTTGTTGTTGTTGTAACATTTGGATTTATTGTTGCTGAGTCTGGTGCAGTATGCGCACCAATCGTTATAGAGTATCTCGTGAAGAATCCCCCATCTTGGAGTTCTCTTACATCAACCTTCACATCAGGATCACCAATGTCGCAACACGTAGGGTTTAAGGTCACCACAGGGCTTTGGCAAGAGAAGAATGTATGGGGGTTCAAGAGCTTAGACTTCGGAGATGGTAGAGATAAGAGAAGGGTTGAAGGTTTCAAGCCAAGTTCTTGAAGATAAGAGACAGCAGGGTGTAGGTAGATTCAAGGGGAGGCGTAGACAGAAGAGAAGGGGTTCAAAGAGATTGAAAATATAGAAGAATACTCCCAAAAAGAATTAGAAAATATAGAAGAATACTAACAGAGATGAAGCTTGTCAGTTTCTTTCAGCATTATGAGAAAATATAACTCTAATAGACAAAAACGTGTACAAAATAATACCTTCCTCTATGCTGCTCAGATCGCCAATCTGATGCTTCCAATGGCTCTGAAAGGGGGGTTAAATACTAGGACACCTGGCTAGAATCGTGCCAGATCACTCCTTCATCTCCCACTTTCGGAGTGTTGTTCACTGCCTAAAAACAACGATTGCGCTTCACGTGATTTCGCTAATCTCTTTTTTTACATAAAATCCTCTCAATTTGGCTGAAAGCTACATGCTTTCTTTTACATGTCCTCCTAATCTAGAAGTTATCTATAGTTTTATGGATTTTTTACAAGAGATAATATCTAGAATATCAAAAATTGACTAAAAACGTGTCTTAAAAAATCTAATATTTTGAACCATGGACACTAATACTAATGCCTAAAGTGGCATTTGCTCTCTAAATCTAAAAGGAAGCCACACTCTATATGTTTTTTATAGGGTGTGCGCGTAGCGGCACGACACCGCCGTCATGGTCATCTTCCTTCTCCTCATTGACATCACTTCCTCTTCCCTCTCCCTCGCCACCTGTAGGCAACGGCAGGGGAGACGTAAAAAATTTTGTTTAAATTTGATTTTTTAAGGGGGGTGTCTTACGTCAAGATTATTAAGTGGTGTGCATTTGTAACGATGGGACGTTACAATGCATAGGGTGAGGCATGAGAGAGTATACATGAGAAGAAGAAGAAGGCTTCACCCTTGGTCTCTCACTCTCCATCATTCCCTCTCCACACAATCTCTTTCTTTCTCTCTCACTTTCTCCTTGGATCACAAAAGGCAAGAAGGTAGACAAGAAGTTGACACACACAAGAATAGCCTCTTCTATTCATCTTCATCACATTTATACAATTTTTTAGTGTTAGGTTTTTCCCTTTTTCCTTGGGCACCCTGTCCATTTTTCGACCAAAAGACTGGTCTTCTTAAACCATATTCATAAGCCACATTCATGTGTTACAACTTGCACAGCAGGGAGCCGGGCTCTCAAATAGTGTCACAAAACCAAAATAAATTATTACAATTCCCAAAATCTTCCAAGATCTTCTTAACATTCTAATGTTTTCAAAAAGTTCTCAAGATTTCAAGGTCTTCTAAAATCTAGTTAACAAGATATTTAGTTCAGTTGCTAGGATAGCAAATGTTAGATATATGATTGCTTTGGCAATAGTAGCCAAAGATTGGAGTTTGCAACAAATGGATATAAAGAACTTTTTCTTGCATGGTGAATTGCAAGAAGAGGTATATATGGAGCATCCATCACATGATGAGGATATAAAGCATCCCACCTATGTGTATAAGTTAAATAAGGCACTCTATGGGAAGCAAGCACCCAAAGCATGGTCTATCAAGATCGAAGAGTATCTTGTCAACATTGGCTTTTACATTTTTGAGGTTCATTACTCACTTTAGGTGAGAAAGAGGGTTGTAGGCTTGGTTAACATAGTCATCTAAATGGATAGCTCCATTATTACATGTAACAATGATTCTAGGATTGCAAAATGTCAAGGACCATTTGAAGAAGAAGTTTTAGAAGGAGGATTTGGGTGAGCCAAAGTACTTCTTGGTATTGAGGTGATCACATGTGATGATGGTATGTGGCTATCCCAAAGGCAATATGGCTTGGATATGTTATCCAAGTATGGTATGATAGCATTTAAGCCTCTTTTAGTGCCATCAAAACAAAATGTGAAGCTGAGTGCTGATATTGGGGATAAGATAGAATACCCTACTATGTTTAAGAGGATCGTAGAGAATCTACTTTACATGACTATAACAAGGCCTTAAGTTATGTCATTGGCCTTGTTAGTTGGTTTACGTAGATGCATAGAAAGCCTCATTTGGATGTAGTTAGACTCATATTGAGATATGTGAAGTTCACTTTGCATTATGGATTTTTTTATGAGGCATGTAAGGATACGTAGGTGTTTGGATATATAGATGTAGATTGGGCTAGTAGCATGCCTAATAGAAGATCTACCAGTAGATTCATATTTTCCCTTAGTAGTGTAACAATTATGTGGAGAAGTAAAAAGAAATCTACAACTGGTTTATCGAATATTGAGGCTGAGTATAGAGGTGTTGATATAGAGGCATGTGAGGTGGTATGGTTACAAAAGGTATTGGGTGATTCAAATGTGTAGGGAGATGGTCCTTGTCATTTACTATGATAACATGAGCAACATGCAGTTAGCTAGGAATCCAATGTTCCATGCTAGGACAAAACACATCAAGGTGCATTACCACTTTGTGAGAGAGAATGCACTTAGTTACAAGAGAGATTAACTTAGTATATGTTAGCACATAGGATCAAATAGTTGGCATTTTTATAAAGGAATTGGGTGCAAAGAGGCTTTAAAAGTTTACTTAGAGTTGTAGAGATACAGTTGAGATTGAGGGGGAGTATTGAGAAGGCAAGCTCAACATATGCAAACGTTGATGATGGACCTCCTAGTTAGATGGGTCCACACATTTACACTTAGCACGTTAGTGATCATTATGATTCTCACATGGCCATTGACTTATTATTTATTATATTTGGTTTTTTGCACCTATCTACAACTGACGTAGTTATAGCACCAGTCAACTAGTATAGTCAGTTATGCATCATTTGACTTAGGACACTTTTCTTTATGTTTTATATTATATGTACTTTGTGTACATTATATTGTGTGTGAAAGAAGAAGAAGAAACCAGCAAGAAAACATTTTTGGTATCCATATCTCTTCTTGTGGGGTCTAGAGTGAGCTTCCTCTTGTGTGTATGGTGTGTGTTTGGCATAGCATCTCAAAGAAGTCCCCTTGGAAGTCCCCCCACCATGTGATTCATGACATCACATTGATGAATTTGTTATTAAAGTAGTACATGATGCAAACACATAATGTCATCAATCAATAAAATCCTTCTCATGACTAAGGATCATCCACAATGCTCATGCCAAAGATTGAGCCATAAAACCACATGATATAGCAAGAAATGCCATAATTGATCCAAAGCTTACACAAAAAGGAGTCATGTTATGTAGTGTTAATTAGGTGCCACCTATCTAATTGGGCCTATAATCACTATGTGCATCATGGAATGTATAACAATATAGACATATAGAGGCTAACTTTCATTGATTGAAGGCATCTGGATTTGGTATCACATACAAGTGCAACCCATTTGACTCCTTCTCGTGCTAGTATATGAGAATGGCCTAAAGAATTTTCTATCTACAAGGGTGAATGAACTATGTAACCAAGGATAAGGAACCATTTGAGCCCATGTATTTATCCTTAATTGTGAGTCTTATGGTGAATTTGTTGCATATAATGTAGCAAAGCCATACATTTTCCTAGCTTGCAAATCTACACAATCAACCATCTACTATTTGAGTCATTGTAAGCCAAAACATAACCATCAAAGTGGCCTTGTTGACCTCCAAAATTCTAATTATGTTCATCCCAAACTTATTTCTACATACAAGGATTACACATCCTCCACCATTATAAGTAATAGCAAGACCAACCACCAAAGCATCGTGTTTGCCCATGCCATTTTCCAAATTCTATTTGTGATATTGGTGTTCTAGATGGAATATTCAATTTATCTAAATCAACATTAGGTTGTTCCACATTGGGAGGATGAGGGTGTAGAATTGAAGGGCATTGATTAAAAGTGTGACCAATTCTATGATGTGTGTAGCATGCCCATGCTGAAATTCCCCATTTGACTTTATAGTATCTTTGGCCAATTTCCTAAACATTTAAGATTTCAAGAGTAATGAGTGAAATACTCTCCTAATTTGTATCCCAAGCACAAGAAGCATGTTTTATTATAATTTTGGAGGGCAAAAAACTTCGCATATGGACCCCCAAAATATCTTACACCCCCTACCACAAATCTAGATAATTGTGCTTTGCTATAGAAGAAAATAGTGTATTTTTCTAGAAAATTGGTTTAATAGTGACAAACTAGTATGAATATTAATTTTATTTTATGGATAGGTGGAGGATCCACCTAGTCTTGACAATTTTGCTAAAAATCATGCACATATGCACATTCTTCTTCATGGTGTGGCTAAGTTGAAAAAGGGAAAGGTGTATTTACAAGAACCTTCCATTGGAAAGGATATTTTGTACATTAGGGATACTAGAATGACCTCAAGTATTCATACAAAGGGTTTGTATAAAGGGTCTTGAATACAATGATACAAATAATTTCTTAATAGTGACTACTATGAGCCATAAACTAGACCTTTCAATCATGGTAATGAGGCATTTGCAATTCTCAACATGGAATGATATCAAAAAAGAGATTGGAATTAAAAAACAATTTATGTACAGTGAGGATTGGGACAAACACATTCCAAAACAACAAACATGGCAAAATAGTTGATGAAAACTTTCCCTCACACTCATAGTAAGGCAATGAGGCATTACATATACATATGAGCTAAGCTAATAACAAGATATAAACTCATTATCCATTATCATATCAAGGCATACAATTCATAAACCTCCCTAGCCATAAAAAAGAATCCACTTATTCCATAGTCACCTCATGGTGATGGTAATAGTTTGGGTTATCTTGAGCTCTCAATAGCCAAGCACATGCCATATAGGCCTCCCTAGCATCCCCTCTAGTATAAGAAAACATCAATGAGTAACTAAAGTGCCATGAAACTTCCATGCCTCTTTATACACATATTGCAACCCTTCAATAGGACAACATCTACTTTATACCAAGACCATGAATATCTCAACCATACACCATGTGCAAGATCATGTGTCATGTAGGACCAAAACACATTGCTAGATCCAAAACCAAGTCCATGAAATAATGGAAGCACGAGAATGAGGAATAGGGTTAATAGCATGAGATTAACTCTCAAAATTTTCCCATGAGATTGATGGATAGAGATGAGTCACAACATTTTTAGAAAAGCTAAGCTTTCACACTTCTCTTGAGCTATTAGGGTAAGGGGGTTAGATTGGCAATTTCTATACCCCCTCATTGATCTTCCCTTTCCAAGTGAAATTGTGGTCACACAGGCAAAATTATGATTGAATAGGCAAGAAAACCACTTACCTCACATGAGTAGACTCTTGAATAATATTTTTACAAATGGTTTGGTCGATATTATGATGTGCTAGGCTGCTAACACTATGTCCAACTGTTTTGTGTGATAGGGAATAGGGGAGATTTTTTATAATAATGTACCTTGAATATAGTGTAATACTCACCAATCAAAAGATGTATTGTTGCATTCAAAAAATGAAAAAATAACTTTTCAATGTCATAGAATCATGGGGGCCTACCACATAGTATAAGGGGTTTGCACCCTTACCCTTGACAATTTGGAGATTCTTATTAAAGAATGAAAGTAAGAGGATGTTATTTAGAGTCAACTTTGATAAAGGTGTAGTACCGTATCATAAGTACTAATAAGCATTTGGCTTCTTTTAAGATGATTGGAGACTAATACATCAAATGCATATTTAAATTTGCTAGATCAAGTGAGTTTCCTTCTTTGATTCAATGCACATTGAAAGCTTCTTAGTGAACTTGGAGGATGAGATAGGGTGAATGGTGCATGAAACTTTGACATGTGGCATCCAATTGCATCCATGCAACATAAGCAAGCCTTTGAGCTCTCCATTAGAATCTTATAGGGGTTGATGATAGTGTAATTGAAGCCCCAAAAGCAAGAGATGGGATGGACTTCACACGCTCCTTTGAAATGACCAATATGACATGGTTCAAATGGAATAGTATTTTTCATTTTGACTTATGGTCCTTCAATCATCAAGTTAGGGTAGCATCTCTCAACAATGATTAGAAGATTGTAAGTGTTGGGGGCTAAAGGTCTGTCAAAAGATGCGCGGATCTAGAGCATGGCAAATGCTATGGTGGGTGGAAGATAAAGACCAAGCTCATGATGGCATAGACAAGTCGAGACAAACTGTTACACAAGTGAATTAGGTTCCAAGATGGTAGCTTGGACTCATAAACACATTCTTGTGTAGGATTAACAAAGACAAGACACTTAACTAAAAGTACAAAGCATCATGACATTGTATTCATTCCATATGAAAAGTGGTAGTCAAGTAGAATGCTTTATAGTTGTTGGATGGTAGTAATTTTCCCTTTGTGCATATGGGATTCAGTCTACTTGCATGTCCTAAGCCCAAAACCGCCTCATAGAAAGAGGATACAATAGGTGTGATTGCAAATATCTCAACACCCCTCCTCAATCACAATCAGAAAGTACAAAGTGTATAGAGGCTTTAGCGAGAGCAACACCCACAAAGTGTGGGCACACCATAAACATGGCAAAAACACCAGAGGCTGTCGTAGAAAAGTCTAAGTGTGGGTACCACAAACATGATGGACATCCAAAGGCTGTAGCAGGGGCCTCACAAAGTGTACATAGGCTATAGTACAAGGCTACATGAGGAGTTTTACAAGCTTATGTCCGAAGCATTAGGGCTAGGCAATACAAGGCTAAAAAGTCAATTAAAAATAGGATCAAGGACTGTGAGGCCCTTACAATTTTTAGCATTTCTTTTAACATAGATCTTTTGTTCATTGCAGATGTTGATGTAGTCCAGCTTGTTCTTTTTTATCATGTACTTGTTCTTCACTTTGCTTGCCGCTTCAGAGTCTTCATGATTTTTCTGCTTCTTATTCTTTTTCTCTTTCTCTTTGATCTTTTGGTCCTCTTCTTCTAAGTCCTCCCGATCTGCTTCTTCATTGACTTTGCTTGCATATGCATTAGTCTTCATTTCCATGTCCCCCTCAAGCAAAGGTATCATCTTTGAGGCAACAGAAATGACTTCAAACTTTTGTACTTTCATGTCTTCAAGGTCTTCAAATGGATACATTGATGGCATTTGGATATAGGCAGCTCCATGTCTTCCTGTAACATCTTCTATGTAGTGTAAATGGGCCATAAGATACATGTTACTATTCATGAGAAGCACCCACTTAAAAATATTCATGTTTGGCATTGGAACTCAACTTCAAATCCTTGACTTTTTGACCAGCTAAAAGAGTTGAAACCTAATGTGTCAAAGGAAACTAGAAGGTAGTGTGAAAACACACTATGCTTAGTGCTAACAAGCACTATCTTGATAGTTATGCTTCTTGTGTGCCGGCTTGCAAATGCCTTCTAATCTTCATTGAACTCTTCCAGATCTTTAGCAACCTCCAAGGAATGTAATTTAGTGATTAAATTTATTGCTGATAACTCCAATGACAAGAAATAGTGAGAAGATGAAGTACAAGAGGAGCTTGAGTTTTGATGTTGGTGTTTGAGGTCTTCCAAATCTTCCTGATTAAATGCTCAAATATTTGTTGGCACTAAGTGGGACTCATATCAAAGTGGTAGGCATATGATTTGAGTGGCAAGAGAGAGAAACTGAAGAATTTCAAGAGCTTGATGTTGAAATGGCTATGGAGTTAGGGTTTTAGGAACAGGCCGACTTGTTTTTCAGCCGTAGTAGCACACAGAGTATATCATTTGGAAAGATATTTCATGAGAAGGGAGCTTGGATATGGAGCTTAAAAAGCCATATCATCGCAGGACAAATGGCGACCTCTACCCGCAACATGAATTGTACGGCCACTCAGAGGTGCAATTCTGAATAGCACGATGAATTTCAGCAATGTTGAAGTTAGGCAGTAGCAATGTTACTGATTGAAGTGCCAGAGAGGAGCACAGGAAGTCTAGGAAGATATGCCTAGAAGGAATCGTGAGCTGAAATGGTCTCTATGAGGAGATCCAAGGGCTCAAATGAGGCAAGGTGCAGACTGGCTATGGCTGCCACAAGGTGCAAGATGAAAATGAAGTCATGCACTTATCTTGAGCTGGATTGAGATGAAGAGGAGTTGAGAGGAGTGAAAGGAGAGCTAGGCCATGCTCAACTAAGCTATGATACCATGTCAAAATATGCACTGATCTAGAGCATGGCAGATGCTATGACGAGTGGAAGATAAATACCAAGCTCATGATGACATAGATAAGTAGAGACAAACTGTAACACAAGTGAATTAAGTTCCAAGATGGTAGCTTGGACTCATAAACACAATCTTGTGTAGGACTAATAAAGACAAGACACTTAACTAAAAGAACAAAGCATCATGACATTGTATTCATTCCATATGAAAAGTGGTAGTCAAGTGCAATGCTTTATAGTTGTTGGATGGTAGTAGTTTCCCCTTTTTGTGCATATGGGATTCAATCTGCCTGCATGTCCTAAGCCCAAAACTGCATATGGGATTCAGTCTGCCTGCATGTCCCAAGCCCAAAACTGCCTCATACAAAGAGGCTACAATAGGTGTGATTGCAAATATCTCAACAAGGTCATATGTGCATAGCTGTCTACATTTACTTTGTATATAGTTCCCATATGCTTGTACATTCTAGTCATGATTTTCCATCACTATCACTTTATTCTTTATCCCTTTTGTGACAATAGAATAAGGGAAGGCAAGTCACACATTGTGACTATTGGAGTTCTCACATACCATCTTGATCTCTCTTTTGCTTGAACTTCCATAGCTCTTCCTTCCTCTTGCTTTCGCTTGTTGTGCTCTCCCTCTTGCTCCACCTTTCAACTAGTACTAGAATAGGCATTCAAGGAGCTTCATCCACATTGACTTTAGCCTAGGAAGAAAGCTTCACACAAAGCTCCCATGGCAGTCCATTCTTCACTTGTTTGATGTAAGTATTAGCTCAAATGTAAGTATTAACTCCCCTTCAATCTTGACTTGTTCCTACCTTCTCATGACCCTCCTAGGGATCATTAGCATCTTGCCAAGGGAGCTTTAAACTTGTCGCAACAATAACAGACCAACAATGGTCATAAGAACAACAAGCGAATAATAGTCACTGTAATTTGTGCATATTGCAACAATATGTGTCCTGACTAATAGTAGTCAATGAGCTCACACATACCTAATAAAGTCATTGGCCACTTATTTGGTATCATCCCCAACATTGAAGGCTTCCATTTGAGTATTTTTTTAAATTGTTAAGGTGAGCTCTTTGCTACCACAATGGATAGACCTAATATCATACACTTTGGGATAGCATAATCTTCATTGTTTGTAGTCTGCTTGTGCTTATACACTCATGTTTGATGCTAGGATAATGTACGGATCATTGAGGATGTTCTTTGGACTAAGTTAAGCTCATTTTTCTTAGTCACTCAAAGGTTTATTGCTATGATAAAGTTTGGACAGCAAGCTTATAGGTTGAAGGCTTATATATTGAATGTCTATAAGTACTTCCAAGATGCTACATGAATGTATTGATGCTTGACATTGATTAATATGCCCAAATATGCTTATGTTAAGCACTAGCTACTTGGTTTGGAGCTTTATACCTTTGGTCACTCACGTTATCCTTATGCTCTCAAATGTACATTTGATGCTTCTAGGTTCTTGAATGTCATGACACTTATGTCTTGAGCTTGCATCACTCTTTTCTATTCAATATTTTATTCCAATGGGAGTACTTTGACATTATCATTGTAGAGCTTGGTTTATTCAAGATAGTGGAAGTCTCTTGCTTGTGTATACATGCTCACTTGGTTTAGATATACTTATCCTTGCAAACATTCATGATTGTGAGCTAATTTAGCTTTGGCTTGTACACCCAATACTTCCTCCTATTAGATGGATTTGTCAGCTTTGGATGCATTCTTGGTTGTGTACCTGAGCTTCACTATCTATATGCAGTGAGTTATTTGTAGGTTAGTGGATCTCTATTGTTTTTGAAGATCTCTTATGCATAGTTGGCTCATGTGCATGCTACCTTTTTGCTTAATATTTCATCTATGTACATGACACCTTTGGGTTTCTAAGAGCTTTTGATACCTTGGTGGTTAGCGCACTCTCTTACATTGCTAGTTGCATAGTATACCCCCGTTGCTACCTAAATATCTCTAGTAATGCAAGCTTTGTACTTTTTATCCTTTTCCTGTAGATATACACTCATTTACTACATTTTTATGGATAGCCATGCTAAAATTTAGTCTTGAGCACTTTTCATTTAAGAGTAGACACTTGTATTGCAAACCATAGTGCTTTCTGCTTGGGGGAAAAAATGTGTTGGCTCAAACTTCCTCCTATTGGACACTTTTTCGTTCAATTTTGGGGTTGATTTACTATCATTACAATAGCTCATACTCTCAATGTTTGGGAAACATAATGACAGGTGTTTCAAATGCTTCCAATGGCAATGATATCTTAAGTTGGATGTAGTAATAGCTCCAATATTGGAAGACCCAGTTTTGGTAGGTAATGGTGGAAATGAAGCAAGTTAGGCCATTGAAAACTAAGGGGATAAAGCCAAAAGATTGGCATAGAGAGGATTGGGTTGAAGTTGATGAGGTATGCGAGTCCACCATTACCTTGTCTTTGTCAAATCAGGTTCAACGTCATTGTGATAGAAGGTGGTGCTTAAGATTTATGAAAAGGATATGTGAACTTTATGACAAAGTCTTGCCTCATAGTTGTATCAGCTAAAGAAGCTTGTGGACCTTTGTATAAAGGATGGAACTTCTATGTCTACTCATTTGAATGAATTCCACTCTACTTTCATCTATCTTACCTCATAGGGCATTAAGTTTGAGGATAATATTGTCTTTATTCTTGCTTTTACATTGCTTGAGTCTTGGAATATCTTCTGTATTGCTATGAGTGCCAATCACCCTAAAGATGGCTTTAAGAGATCCAATGTAGTGGAAGCCTTGCTTATAGAAGAAAACATGAAAAACATTGATGTAACCCATACTTCTTATGCAATTATAGCTGGAGGTAGATATAAAGGTAAAGGAAATAATGACCGCTATGGTAGAGACTCATAGCCCAATAGGGGCAATTCTAAGTCTCATGGCCAGTAACCCAATAAATCCCATGGTCCTAAGTCTTCTCTTACTTATCATTATTGTGAGCAACAAAGTTAGATAATGCCATAGTGCCATAAAATGCATAATAATAGGTGTGAAAAAGGCAAAGGAAAAGTGCAAGATCATGATAAGTATTCTAATGATAACATTGTCTCTTAAGTCCACAATTAAGATTGGTGAGTTAAATGCATAGGAGTATAGTTCAGATGATTACATACTTGATGTTTCTTCACCTGATGCTATTCAATTAGCTGATGTTCAATCCTCTTACTCTCAATATTAACATCTTGATTCAGGGGCTTTCTTTCATGTCACCCTACATCATTATTGGTTTTATAGTTATTGCACTATTATAGGTTTACTTAGATTGGGTGATGATTATGTATGTGATATTTTTGTCATAGATGATGTGAGATTGCGGTTTGTATTGGTACTTCATTTTTTCTATGTAATATATATCGTGTGTCGACTTTGACTAAAAGCCTTATCTTAGTTGGATGATGATAGGTATCATGTATCTTTTGGTGATTCTGCATTGAAGATTACATATAACAACCTCATTTTTTTTGTAGGTGCCAAGATTTGTAGCATGTATCCCTTACTTGTCTTTGGATTTGTTGATCATATTTTAGCCACAACTAATCTTCCACATATATATCTTTGGCCTTCTTGGCCACACGTTTCTCAAAGAATGAAAGTCTTGACTTATTTGTTATATCTCTTGCACTTGGATTGTTCTTGTATTGATTCATTTGATCATTGTTTATATGGTAAGCAGACGCAAAATATACATAAGAAGTTTGGGTGCATGGGTGAGCCTTTGGCTCTTGTTTACTCAGATGTTTATGGTCCCATGACCTATTAGTCCTTGGGTGGTGCTCGATATTTTGTCACGTTTATTTATACTTATTTACATAAATTTTAGGTTTATCCCATAAAGAAAAAGTTAGAAGTTTTTCTTACATTTTAGTACTTTCTTGCTATGATTGAGAACTAGTCTGGGAAATCCCTATAATATGACAATGAGGCTGAATATGTCTCTAAGGCATTTGGGCAATTTTGTGATAAGAGTGGTATTAAATGTTAGTTGACTGCCCCTTACATCCCACCCCAGAATGGTATTGTAAAGTGAATAAGTAGGACTATTTAGGAAAGAGTTCATAGTATGCCTACTCAAGCAAGCTTACCATAACATTCTTGGGCTAAGGTAATTAGTACTATAGTTCATGTGATTAATAGATCCCCATGCATTGCTCTTGGTAGTAGAGTTGTAGAGAAGGTATGGTCTAGTAAACCTCCCTTTTGTGCACACCTATAAGTCTTTGGGTGCAAGGATTTTTGTCACATTTCCAAAAGAAATTGCAACAAGTTGGATCCAAACTTGAAATGTATATTTCTTGGATATGTTGAGACAAGTGAGATGGGCTATCACCTTTGGGATCTATAGGCTTGGAAGGTTATCCACAGCCATGATGTTGTATTTCATAAGGATAAGATGCATAAGAGACCAGAGAAAGCGGTCAAGGTACATAGGGTAATCTTTCAAGAGAAGCCTCCAATTATAGTATAATCAGTCCCAATTAGACAGCCTACAATTATTGATGATGTAGTGGCATAAGATCCACCTCTTATGTAAGATCATGATGTTAAACAAAGAAGACAAGCACCACAAGACCTACAATCAATTTTGAGATGCCCTATTAGAGCTTTGTGTCCTCTTAATCGTTTTGAGCCCTCTATTCATTATGTATTGGTGATAGATTCTAATGAGCCCCTTACTGATGATGAGGCTATATGCAAATGTAATAGCCACTCTTGTGAGAGAGCCATGCAGTTTAAGTTTGACTCACTACAAAAAAATCATATGTGGAACTTGCTTTTCTTGCCAAAAGGTAAACATATAATGCCATGCAATTGGGTATATAAATTGAAGAGCATCCCTAGTCCCCGGCTAGCAACCTCTACCCTTTATTTGTAGTTGGATCTATTGACCATGTATTGATTGTGATTAATTTACCACATATATATTTATAGTATCATTGCTTTTGGACACATATATTTGAAAGGAATGAAAGTACTTACTTGATTGCAATATCTTCCACCTCTTGATTACTCACATTTTGATTCATGTAAGCATTGTCTTTATGGATGGCAAGCATGTAACTCTCATAAAAAACTTGGCTCTACGTGCATGGTTAGCCTTTTGCTCTTTTATATTCCGATGTATGTGGTTCCATGCACTATCAATCATTGGGTGGCACAAACTACTTTGTGATATTTATTGATGATTATTCGTATAAGGTCTATGCTTATCCTACTAAGCAAAAATCGGATGTTCTAGCTATATTTCAATACTTTTTTGCTCTTGTTGAGAAATAATTTGGGTATAGGCTAATATGCCTAAGGTTTCATAATGGGGTGAGAATGACTTTTAGGCATTTGAGTAGTTTTGCGTGATGAACAAGGTATTAAGCATTAGTTGACCATTCCATACACCCCACCCCAGAATGGTATTCCAAAGCATATGAACATGACTATTTAAGAAAGAGTCCATAGTATGCTTAGTCATATAGGCTTACTATAGTGTTTTTTGTGCTGAGATAATTACTACTACCGTGCATCTCATTAATAGATCCCCATGCACTACTCTTGGTTATCTATGTAGAGGAGATATGGTCTAGAAAACCTCTATCATATGCTATTTTGAGGATCCTTGGATGTGAGTCTTTCTACCATGCTCCCAGGGACAAGCACAACAAGCTAGATCCAAAGTTTGTCAAATGCAACTTTCTTGGGTATGGTGATACATATGAGATGGGCTATCACCTTTTGGATCCATAGGCTCAGAAGATTATTCACAACCATGATATTGTGTTTCATGAAGAGAGAATGTATAAGTAGCTTGAGCAAGTAGTTGAGATACGTAGGGTGACTTTTTAGGAGAATCCTCTTGTTACTATATAGCCAACCCTAGTGAGACAAGCTACTATGGTTGCTGATGTTGTAGTACGGCCAACTTTTAGGTGCTCTACTAGAGGTTCATGTCCTCTTGATCACTAGTATCCCTCTATGGATTATGTCATGGTGGCAAACTTTTTTGAGCCACTTACCTATGAGGAGACTATCTGTAGAGGTGATTCGCATTCGTGGGAGAGGGCTAGGCAATCTCAATTTGATTTGTTGTAAAGGAACCATACATAGGAATTAGTTTTCTTGTTGCCTGATGGGAAATATGCATTGTCATGCAAGTGGGTGTACAAGCTAAAAAGTACCCTTGGCCACCCTAATCTAGCATATAAGGCTAGACTAGTTATAAAGGGTTTTAACAAGGAGAATGGTGTTGAGCTTGATAAAGACTTTTCTCTTGTAGTCACAATAACTACCCTACACTTGGTCTTGCCCCTAGTTGCTCAGTTGGATTTAGATCTTTATCAGATGGATGTGAAGATGGATTTCTTATATAGGGACTTGCATGATGAGATCTAAGAGCTTTGCAAAGAAAGGTAGGCGACACCTAGTATGCAAATTGAAGAAGATTCTTTATTCGCTTAAATAGACACCTAGTGAGTGGCACCATAAGTTTGATACTTTCATGCATTCCCCGGAATATTCTTGTAGTGACTGATAAAAATCCTAAAAATCTACTTACTAAAAGTCTCTCCACGAAATGCTTTGCCTTCCTTAGGAAGATGATGGGTGTAGGATGAGATGATGTATTTCCTCATCCTGTTGTACTCTATATATATGTTATACTTTTTTTTTTCTTTCACTCCTCACTAGGGCACATTTCCTTTAAGCGGGAGATTGTTAGGGGTAAAGGCACATATGCCTAGCCCCCCACATTTATTCGTAGTACACTATATCGCATACCTATACTAGTGCACAGATCGGACGCTGTATGCGCGCGTAGTGAGCGCCGAAAGGTCCCCAAGAACAAAAGAACTCTACTTTTGCACACAAAACAAGGAAGAAAGCTTGCACGACATGAAGCAAGAGACTAATTGGGTACAATTTTTTCCCATGCCTTGCGTGAGCGCTCTGCAAAGCATATATTTTATATATTATTGATATTCAAGCTCAAAAATAGCCCAATTTACAATTAGCATGCTTTAGCTTTTGTGTTTGCTTTTGTGCCACTAAAGAATTAAAGCTATTGGGCGCCCAAGGAGTCAGGTAGTACCCAAATATAATGTCCAATACAAATATTTAAATCATGCGCCCATGCGCATACAAAAATAATAAATAAATATCAAGCGCTTTAATAAATAAGCGCATCAAAATATTGGTGCCATGCCTAAGATGTCCGCCCATCAAAATTTGATAATAATTTGAATACACGCTAACCTCCAATGCTTGCCAACGCCACCGCTGCTTGCTTTACACATCAACTGAAACATTCACAATTGTTAGAAAAATAATTAAACCAACAAAAGTGAATACCTAGTAGTCTTCAGCTACAAAATAAATAAATTGGTTAGAACTCAATCCTAACCTTAATTTATTACGAGTGTGCACTCTAAACTCATAAACGTTTATTAATTTAAATATGTATTTTGCAGAATCACCTGCTATGGAATCACCCACTTGCACATTAAATTAACAAGACGCCCAAAAAGGATAGGCATCCCCATCGACTTTTCGCACAAAGAATTCACCTTGTGTATGAGCCCCGTAATAAAATTTTACGGAATCCACTGTGGAATATGCCTCCTGGCATCATACCCCTGAGGTGGGATAGCAATTGTCCTCAGTTGCTATTAGCTCAATGTGGAGCTAACAGTGTGGGAAAAGCACTTAAGTCTCTAGTGTGCATCCATTGGGCCTCTTCAACAGGATTATTTTTAAACTTAACCAAATATCTAGAATATCTACGGCCAGTTCTAGTGGTCATAAAGTCAGTATCTAGAATAGTTTCAAGCTCAAGAATTTCAATTTCTTCGTCTAGCAAAGAAGGGTTTTCATAGACAGGGTGTACATGTAGTTTTCCTCTAAAAGGTCGTAATAAATTGGTATGGAAGGTATTGTGGATTTTCCAATGTTGTGGTAATTCTAGTTTAAATGCATTGTCATTGATTTTGTGTATGATCTTGAATGGTCCATAAAATCTACAACGGGGTGTTTGTCAACATTTTGTAATCTTCGCTTTTCAATTCGTAACCAAACATAATCATCAAGTTTAAAACTCATAGCTTTTCTTTTCTTGTTAGCTTGTTTTGTGTATGATTACTGGGATTTGGCAACAATCATATCTTTAACTTCATAAAAAATAGTAGCATGCATGTTAGCAATATCATCAGCAGTTTGACAATGATGTAACAAGTGTAGGCAATCGATATCCACAAATAATTTCAAATGGTGCTTTCTTTGTAGCTATATGTGCTGTGTTATTATATGCAAACTGAAGTAAATGTAAATATGTGTCCCATGTGGGCGGTTTTGATATTTTGTATGCACGCAGAAGATCTAAAATGGTACTGTTAGTAGCTTCTATTTGACCATTTGTTTCATGATGAAATGCAGATGAAAAATAAATCTTTGTTCCTAAGTTAGCAAACTAAGTAATCCAAAAATTATTGCAGAATCTAGAATCACGATCAGAAATAATAACTTTTGGCAAACCATGGCTAGTGAAAACAGTTTTCAAGAACAGTTGAGCAGCTTGAGATGCAGTTAAGGTTTTCTTGCATGGAATAAAATATGCTTGTTTGCTAAACCTATCTACAATAGTCCAAATCGTATCATGATTAGCTTTAGTATTAGATAAACCAGTGATAAAATCCATTGAAATCTATTCCCATGGTCATGATGGAATGGATAAGGGCATTAGTAAACCATATTGTTTACCATGGTGTCTTTTAACTCTTTAACAAATTAGGCATTCAAATACAAAATTAGATACATCAGTGTCCATGTGTGGCCAATAAAAATCTTCAATCAGTGTACGCAAAGTAGATATAATTCCTCTATGACCTTGGTATGGGGGACAATGAATTTCATACAAAACAAATTATCGAAATGGAACATTCACATATAATCTTTTTTCATAAAACATAAATCCATTAGTGTAAGACAATGAATCAATAGGAATCCAATTATTTTCATAAGTATCTTTCATAGGGATAAGGGAATCAAATGATATCACAGAAATATTGTGAATAGTCGATCTTCTACTCAAAGCATCGACAACAACATTCTCTTTTTCAGGTTGATATTGTATAAGGGGATGAAAACTTTGAATAAAAGCAGCCCATTTAATGTGTCAGTCAGATATTTGTGGTTGACTAAGGAGATGTCTAATGCTTTGTTGGTCAATTTTGATCATGAATTCAAATCCCATTAAATAATGTTTCCATTGACGTAAAGCTTGTACTATAGCTAAAAATTCCTTATCATAGGTAGAATACTTAAGTTCAGTTGGTTTGAGTTTGCAGCTAGAGTAGGCTATGGGATGAGAATGTTTCATAAGGACTGCTCCTATTCCAGATCCACTAGCATCAGTAACTACTAAGAAAAATGGTCTATTAAAGTTAGGTAATTATAATACAAGAGCATGAGTTAAAGCATGTTTCAGCAAATCAAAGGACTTTTGTTGATTGTCAGACCAATTATACACGATACCTTTCTTTAATAGTTTTGTCAAAGGTAATGCAAGTAATGAGAAATTCCTCACAAATTTTCTGTAAAAGCTAGCAAGACCTAGGAAAGAACGTAATTCATGCACATTTTTGGGTATCGGCCAATTTAAGATTGCTTCTATCTTTTTGGGGTCGACTTTAATACCTTCAATTGAAATAATATGTCCTAAATATTCAATTTCTGTTTGGAAAAATTCACTCTTTTTTTATTAGCATAAAATTGATTGTCTTTTAATAATTTAAAAACTAAAGACAAATGTTCATAATGCTCATTCTCATTTTTACTGAAAACCAATATGTCATCAAAGAAAACAATGACACAATGCTGATGCTTGAAAAATATGTGATTCATCATACGACTGAATGTGGCTGGTGCATTAGTTAAACCGAAAGGCATAACCAGGAATTCATAGTGTCCAAATTGTGTTCTAAATGTAGTTTTGAATATATCACATTTGTCCAATTTTACTTGATGATATCCAGATTTAAGATCTATCTTCTTGGATATGGCAGATCCTTGTAGCTTGTCCATAAGATCATCTACCCTAGGAATCGGATATCTATTCTTAACAGTAATTTTATTTAGGGCACGATAACAATGCACATGCAATAGGTATTGTTTTTCTTCTTCACTAATAAGACAGGTGCACCAAATGGAGAACTACTATGTCTAATTAGTCCTCGTGTTAGCAATTCGTCAATTTGGTTTTGAATCTCTTTCTATTCAATCTGGTTATGTCTATATGGTGCTTTACATGGTGGTTGTGATCCAGGAATTAAATCTATCTTATGATCTTAAGGACGTACATGTGGTAATCCAGGTGGTAAATCAGCAACAAAACAATCTTGGAATTGAGAAAGAAATTGTGCATGCCTAGGATGCATCTGGTTTTCTTTAGCTTTAATTTCATTCACCCATATTAAATAGGATTTGCTACTTTTACGTAATGCACGTTTAGCCTGAGCATGAGTAAGCAATGGAAAATTATTGAGAGTGCGCATACCATGCAATGTGATTTGTTTTCCTTGAGAATGGATTTTCATTGAATGCATAGAATAATCTATATCACGATTGTATTGATGTCGCCAAGGCATTCGTAAGATACTGTCACTAGACTGCAAAGGTACAACTAAGAAATTTCTTCATTCATTATAATCACCAATTTTAAGTTCTAAATTATGCACCTCTTGTGTTCCATTATATCTCATACCTAGGAATGCAGCCTTGATACGATAATGTGTAGAAACAGTATGTAAATTCAATTCTTTGACCAATTTTGCATAAATAAAGTCGTGTGTGCTCCCATCATTATGTAAAATAGTCTTTTCTTTACCATGCACAAAACATTTCATTGTTAATAAGGAATGGGGAGTTAGCATACTTGGCAAAGTATCAGAAGTAGTACCAATGTCGTCATCGTCTTCCGTAAAATCTGGCATCTCTTCACGTTCTTCATCTTCTATTGCTCCCAAATATTGATATGAACAGATGGATTTTTGAATTGACAATTGGCTGCTAGATGTCCAAGTTGATGACATTTGTAACAAACTATGGGTTTTGCTTTGGATACATTATTGGTAATGGCAGGAAGTTTAGGAATGTTGGGATTTGGCTGAAGAGATGGCTTAGGGTTTGAATTTGTATTTGATGGCAAGGCAGGTGGTCGTGTCCAAGATTTACGAAATGAAGATGGAAGAAAACTACTTTGATTAAATCTTCGAAAATTTGAATTGAATTGTTTGGAACCAAAGTTGCCATTAGTTTGAAATTGTTGTGGTCACTTATCTCATCCTCGAATTTTGTCTTTAGTGTCATGGGCCAAGGAAATTGCATCTTCGAGAGTTGTTGGCTTGAATATATTGACCTCCGCATAAAAATGTCCAAGTAAGCCAGACATAAACTTGCGTTTATGAGTTGCTTCAGGTACATCTTCGAGCATTTGTAGTTGCAATAAAGCATTCTAGAAACGCTCAGTATATTGTAAAATAGGCTCGTGATCCCTTTGTTGTAGAAGATCCCATTGTTTGATTGCTTTTTCGTGGAATTGGGGTGGAAGGAAATTCTGCAAAAATTTCTTTTGGAAAGTCTCCCAAGTAGTGGGACAATCAACGCTTTTGCAGACAACAGTCCACCATAGGGATACTTGGTCAACTAGATGGTTAGTGACACATTTAATTTTGTATTTCTCAGCATATGATTCTTCATGGAAATAATCATCAAATTGACTAATAAAAGCAAGTACAGTCTTTCCATCGTGTGATCCATTGAAAGTTCGAAATTTGAAGTTTCTTTTACATATCTTTGTTTCTTTCCGAATAGATTGCACTTCAAGTGTTGCATCAATCGTACGTCATATAAGATCTTCAGGTTGCAATCCATCTTGGTCGATGGTAGATCGTTGCAGATTGGCCAATTGAGCTTGCAAGGTTTGTCGTGCTCTTCATTCCTCTTGAAGCTACATCATAATCGAATCCAGTTTTTGCTCCATCGTTGTTCGAGTAGGTTACCTTCAGCCATAAAATCTTCCATGGTTTGATCAGACATCCTGCAAAATTCTAAAAGACCTCACATACTCGAAACCTTGTTAGTGGGATGAGCGTAGCTCAAAGGCGGGTTTACAAGGCTTATATTTTTTAAAAAAAAATTGGCTTTTGTAGTATTTCTCCTTTACGATTGCAAAATTTAATATCATAGTCGTCTTCCAAGAAAATAATTTTGCGTATAGACTGCGTGTTGCCAATTGTTTGCTAGAATCTGGTTCTGTCAGTTCACATGTGTGAACAGGGGCTTCCAGAGAATTGTAAGCAGGTTCGTGTATTATCGAATAGGAACTGCCTCTATGGTAGATAATTGAAATTGAATCTTAGGAGCTTTAGGACCTTTGGGCTTATAGGCTTCAGTTTTTTTTTTTTAAGCATGACTTTCTGAGGACAAGAGAACCGTTACGTCCGTTTCGGCGACATGCAGTACATACTACCACCGCCGACGAAAAGAAATGAGGCTTGAAGCTTTTAAAAGCTTCTCTTTAAGCTTTCTAAGATTAATCTTAAAGCTTTAATGGCTATGGATTGTAGTTTTCTTATCTAATTAGAAGAAACCAACGACTTGATGTAGGATCTTCTCGCATGGTCCTCCGCCTGCAGAGGCCGGTCCCTCGCGATCTGAGTGTACAGCAGGGGGTTCTTGACTGCCAGGAACACGCTGGCATGGACCGTTTGCCACAAGACTGACTGTAGAGCTCAATCGTTCCAGGAGCTCCGCTTTCATGCGAGATGGTAAGCAATTGGAAGCTCTCGATCTCAGCTTCGCTCTGATACCACTGGTGCACAAATCGGATGCATATGCGCGTGTAGTGAGTGCCGGAAGGTCCCCAAGAACAAAAGAACTCTACTTTTGCACACAAAACAAGGAAGAAAGCTTGCACGACATGAAGCAAGAGACTAATTGGGTACAATTTCCCCCCATACCTTGTGTGAGCGCTCCACAAAGCATGTATTTTATATATTATTGATCTTCAAGCTCAAAAATAGCCCAATTTACAATTAGCACGCTTAAGCTTTTGTGTTTGCTTTTATGCCACTAAAGAATTAAAGCTATTGGGCACCCAAGGAGTCAAGCAGTATCCAAATACAATGTCCAATACAAATTAACAAGACACTTGCACATTAAATTAACAAGACACCCGAAAAGGATAGGCATCCCTATCAACTTTTTGTACAAAGAATTCACCTTGTGTATGAGCCCCGATAATAAAATTTTACGGAATCCACTGCAAAACCTCATTGAATCCACCATGGAATATGCCTCCTGGCATCATATACATAACAGGTAGTGGATGCACATCACTATCACTTTCTTATTTATTCTTTTACTGACTATTGAATAAGGAAATGTTAGTCACACATTGTGACTATTGGAGTTCCCACATACAGTGTCTCTCTCTTTCTCTCTTGCTCCATTTTCCATAGCTCTTGCTTTACTCTTGCTTCCACTTGTGTACTTCCACTCAGGCTCTACCTTTCACACCTTTAGCTATGTCTTCATTTTTCCTAGATGTGCTACTTCTTGGATGTCCAAGGTGCAAAAATACACTACCTTGTCTACTACTCATGTTGAGTATATTGTAGCAAATGAGGCTTACAAGGAGATGTTATGGTTAGGGTGTATGGTTGTGGACCTTGGTATGACTATGACTCCTACATTGCATTCAGACTTTATGAGTGCTATCCAATCGGCATGTAATCTAGTCTTTCATGTAAGGACCGAGTACACTGAGAACCATTTTCACTTCATTAGAGAGGTGATTGAGAATAAGAAAATAGAGATTTTCAAGATCTCAATTGATGAGAATCCTACCAATTTTCTCACTAAAAGTCTCCTAGTCAAACACTATGCCTTCCCTAGGAAACTGATGAGGTCATACGATGAGATGACATCTATTCCACATCATGTTGTACTTATATGTACACATTGTAATTTGTCACTTTTTTCTTATTCTCTCCTTACTCAAGCATATTCACCTTTAAATGGGAGTTTGTTGGGGATTAAAGGCCACATGTGCTTAGTTTCCCACATTTACTTTGTACATAATCCACGTTTACCTTGTACATAATGCCCATATACTTGTACAGTGTAGGTGGCAATCGCCCATCATTGTTACTTTATTCTTTATTATTTCTTTAACAATAGAATAAAGGAATGCAGGTCACACATTATGTCTTAGAGTTTCCATATACCTTCTTGTTCTCTCTCGTGATTGAACCTCCATAGCTCTTGCTTCCTCTTGCTTCTACTTGTGTTCTCATTCTTGCTCCACCTTTCAACTAGAGCTCTTATAGTGCTTTCTTAACCTCGCCTCAAGTAGAGGTATGCAATGTATGTGATTGAAGTACAAGTTTGAAAGATGTTTTGTGCAAAACTATGAGTTCCATTGCTATGCTACATCAATATAAGCTTGTGCATGAGGGTTCTTTCTTTGTCTGCCTACCTTCTTTGCCAAGAGAATTAAGACGAAAGAAATGGTGGGATGTGAGATAGACGTTATGGAGTGCAAGAGGATTGAGAGAGAGAAGAATACAAGAAATTTATGTAGTACAAAATCAATGGTACCCTTATTCTTTGTTATGGGTACCCAACTACTGGCCATTAGACTTTACCCCGATAACCTTGCATTTAAAGGCCAATGTATATTTATGGGAGTATAATAAGACAAGATACTACTCAATGCCCATCAACACTCTACAGTGTGCAAGACACTCAAATGGTGAACTTTTCGCAGAGAATATCTCTAGGGTTATCATCTGTATGGATCTTGACAAGCTCAATACACTTGTCCTCAAGCATCTCCCTAAATGAGGTACCTATCCTATAATACCCAAGTCTCTCATTAGCCAAGTAAGCCATACAACTTCCTTGTAGGCCTCAGTGGCTATAGCATACTCTACCTTAGTGGTAAATAAGGTTGTACATGGCTACAATCAAGAGATCCAAGAGATTGCACCGCCTATGAAAGTAAAAACAAACCTATAGTAGACCTCCTAGAGTCTACACTCCTTGCAAAATCAGCATCTATATATCCAAGAGCAGATGAATCCTTCCCTCCAAAGCATATGCACATAGATCTAGTACCATTTAAATATCTCATGATATTCTTTACTACCTTCCAATGCTTTTTACTAGGGTTTGCTATATACATACTAACTACACCCATTGCATAGGCAATGTCTAGACATGTAGCAACCATGGAGACGTACATCAAGCTACTAGCTATTGTGGATGTAGAAAAAACCACCACAATATATGACCATGAAATAATCTAGAGATGAAGTATATCTACCTTGTAGTGTCATGGGATTTTTGAGTGAAAGCGGGAGATGCTTTGTCTTATGGAAAGAGTCATGCTTTTTCTATAGAATGGTAAGTGAAAATTTTCTTAGTCAGTGAACTTCTCTAACTTGTTCATTGCCTTGATAATAGGAATTAGTCAAGTGGAATCTTAGGAGTTAATGACCATGTTGCTTTGAGTAGTGATTAGTAGTCACTTAATTGACTTGTTTTATAGCTATGTAGTAGAGAATCAAGGGTGAAATCAAGAAGACCATTTATCACAAAACAAAACATTGGCAAAAAGGGTGGCTCTCATCATGAGGGGGTCATTACACATCTACCTATACCTACGTTAATGTCAAAGAAAGAGGGACAATAATCGCTCTCCCTCTGCAGAGTAGGTTTTTGTTTTAGTAAGATCCTCAAGAGTCGAAGATAATTACAAAAGTGGTGATGAAGGCATGATCTGGGCAAGAAGAGAATTCCTTGAGAAAGCTTGCTATGGATGGGCAAAGATCCCTCTCTGTGAAGGCTAAGCATTCCTCTGCAAATGTGGCATTCACATTGTAGATCTTAGGGAAATTGTACCTACCATGCGCCTCCTGGTTGAAATCAACTCCAATTCTTTGCAGATAGGACATGCATGTAGAACCATTCCTCTCATATGGTAGCGTGTTACAAAATGCCATCCAAGCATTTGAGTTAGAGTCCTAGATGTTTCTTTACCACTTAGGTTGTGCTTCATATCTCTCCACTTTCTTGGGCACCTCCATCACCTTATTCTCCCAATAGCCTATAGGATCCTGTTGCCACCTTGTGCGGTGTCTAATTCTCTCCTCTAACCATCACTTCCCTAGCCTTACCAAGAACTTTATCACTTCCTCCACTACCCTTGGAGATAATACCCTACCTAGTGAATGAGGGAAGGTGGAGGCAAATTCAAAGGGTCGACTGCGATTCTCCCACTGCTCCCATACTGCAAGTTCCTGGTTCCAATTCACAAGATCACACTCCTCTCCTTGAGGAATGGCCATGTTAGAAACTTGTTGTAGCTTGGCCTGGAGTTTTCTTTGTGCTAGCTCTACATGTTCTCTCTACTTGTGCCTCATTTCCACCATTATCTTGGGGGGGTATGGTTTCCTCACCTTACTCTTCTATTTGTGCTTGTGTTTGTAGTGGAGGGCTTGGTTCATACATCTCCTCTTCCTCAATGTAGTCATGCTCAGAAGTTCAGCCCCTTTTTGTGTATTGGCTCTCTCGACTCCTTAGGGGGAGGCTGTGCTTGGTTCTCTTTCTCCCCAAACCCTAGCAATTCACGTTCCTACATGGATAATCCAGCTATGATCAAATAGGCTCTTTGTTCCTCCACGCCTAAGCTGGTGCTAGGTTTGGGCACCTTGGCATGGAGTCTATGTTTAAGTGCTCTCCTTGCCACCTCTAATTTCCTTTTGAGTTCACATCAATTGTCTCTTCCTCTCTTATTTGAATGACATTTAGTATCATGCCAATAAGGCTTTTTGGTTGCTCAAGCATCCCTATCTCCATAGCTTCAGCTTTGCTTTCCACCATAATGCATTCGCTCTCTGAATATGCTAGTTGGTAAGCTAAGTCTTTAATTCCATCCTCATTCTAAGATGTCCATTCTTTTTCCTTCCCTTTCATTGGGCCAGGGTAGTGATTACTTGCTCTTGCTCCTCGCGCCATAACATATTCATTTGTTCCTTCTCTCAGTTTCAACGCTCTACCTATTCCCTTAGGATGGCCTGATGGAGAGCTTCGTGAAGTTAATTATGCAGTTATGTCATCTTTCTCCTTGCTTCTTGCTCACCTTGTGCCTTTGCCTCTTATAGTTCTTTGGATAGCTATTCTCTTTATTGTTGCTTCAAGCTACTGACCTCTTCCTCAAGGCATTCATGTCCTAAGATGTGAGAGAGCATTGTGCCTCTAGAGCAATGCGGTTCTCCCTTTCTTCATCATACATGTCTTTTAGACTTTCTTTGCATGTCTTGCCTTTAAGGCCTCCTTTAATACCATCACTTCCTTGGTTATTATGGTCACATACCGCATTTTTTCTAGCCGGTAGGTTGCAAAGGCATTCCTTTCTTTGTCCAACTCGGCAAGTGTGGCCTTTTTTTCTTCATTCATCTTGTCATGTTGACTCTGAAGTTCTTTTATTGTATCTTTGGTCCTTAGCATGATTCTACATCAGCCATGCTAGCCTTTTGGTTCCTACGAGTGGAGCTCATTCTGATGCTATAGGTGCCAACTCTTGTACTTTGCCCAATAGATATTGCACCTATGCCATCATGTTGCTTTCATTAACAACCATTTACGTGGCTTTTTATGGTGGGGTGATTGTCAAGGCCATGACTGGTAGCTTGCATGCATGGGGCCTTTCCCTTTTCTTCCACCACTACTCTTTGCTCAGCCTCCTCTGCAGTAGTAGCACTTGTAATAAGCACATCCTCACATGTAGGGATCATCATGTCTAGCTCCTAAGATCGAGAGGGTTACTCCACTGATCTTCTAATAGCCATGGCCACCTGCTCCTCCTCCTCTCATCTTAGTCTCACTTTCTCTTCCTCTTGTTTCTTTTTACACTCTTCTTCAGATATTTTTGACTCCTCTTCCGCTCTTCGCAAGCGCTCATCTTCTTCCTCCCACTTCTTTTTACATTCTTCTTCCAGTCTCCTTGATTCTGCTTGGGTGCCTTCTAGGTCTCTACCCCCTTTTGTTGTAGCTCCAATCTTTCTACTTGGGATTCTGAACATTATTCTTCTTCTTTCTCCTTGGCTTGATGGTGCAAAACCCCTGCTCCCCTTGTTCACTAACCATCTTCTCTCTTGAAGTTTCTTGTTGCTGAGTTGTGAGCAGGCGGCTTCTCTCTTCTTAGTAGCTTGTTCTGCCTCCTCTTGTTGGCTGAAATTTATTGAATTCTTCCTCCCCCACATTTCCTATTGAGAATGAAGCATGAGGGCTCACTGGAGTGGGAGAGTGATGCTCTTCTTGGGTTGGTGATCGTTCAGGGTCTCCACTACTTCTTCTCTTTCCATCTCCCCCACAGCTTCCTACATTATGGCTATCTCAGCACCCCTCCAAACCCTATGGTCGTTGATGCCTTGGATGCAAGTTTTTTCATCTCTGACTATATTGTTGTAGCTAGAGACTCTCCTTTTGTTGCCCTTGGAGCTGTTGCTACCACCTTGGCTGATGCCTAGATTTTTTTTCAAATATAAGCATTCTAGATTACCTCATCCAATACATTTGTTGTAAGGCTACAAGTAAGGGCACTCCTATTGTGTTTATAAGGGTGTCATATCTTTGACTCATGAAGAGGATGTGGACCATCTTTGCTTGCATCCTAATGGTAGGATCAAGAATACCAACCAAGCTAATTCCATCATTCGTGTAAACTTTCTACTTATCCATTGCTAACATCCCGTAAACCTTATCTACTAACCCCAAGGTCTTCTCCACAACTTCCAAGCTAAGTTCTCAACTTCCACCCTCCTAGTGGCATCTCCCTATCTGATTGTCACCATGCCACTGTTCTTTTGGGCATTAAGAGTTTTCAAAAATTCAATGCATTTACTATTATCTATGTCTTGGTCCACCTTCTCCAAGTACTTAGAAAGATTGCATTATTCTATTATCTGTTTGATTGCCTCTTTTGATGTCACAAGCTCCTTCAGGTTATGTATGTTGTGGTATTTCAACTAGTTAAAGACACATGTCTCAGTGGCTAAGCTGTATTTGTTGTATTCTTCCTTTGAGAATGGGAGCTTGTTGATTCTATCTTGTTGCCCTACCATTTGGGTTCCTATCGCCACACAACAACCCACAATGAGTTCTCTTTGAAGGATATTTCTTGCATAAAAGGTAAAGTGATTCGAAAGAAACAGTATTGGATGCCAAAATGTATAAACCAAAAGAAATGAAAATTTCCATGTCAATCAATCCATACAGTCCATGCAAAAACTTCATGGAGAATTTTTACTAAAAGAAGAAGAAAATTCAATTCTCCTTTTCTTTTGAAGTTCAACTCCTATTTCAATTTTTTTCAATTCCTATTTCAATTTTTCATTCACCTTTCACTTTATCCCCTCCCCCTTGGAAATTATGTAAATCCTTCCTCGGATTTTGGAAGTAAAGGTGTAAGGGCCTTCAATGCATCCTTGGTGTGCCTTACTATTTCAAGAGCTAGTCGTAAAAGGTTGGGTTATACTCTAATGTCACATGACAGTCCATATCCTGTAGATGAATGTCCACTTGTGTGATATAAGTCAATATGTTGGCACTCGAGTTAATTGAGCTTACAATGTGGATTTCCTTCTTTTTTAGGATCCTATCCAAGTATGGATGTATCATGATATTGTCTTCTAATGGTGGTTGATTTCTTGTCATTGCTAATACCCTAAATGAAGTTGGGACCACATATGCTTGGTCATACTTGGAAGTCTTGATGGCACGTCATTCCTTCGCATTGGTCATGATTTGATAACCCTCTTGTCTCCATTGAATGCAAAGAGTATGCCACTTGTGTAAGAAATTGGACTCAGATTTCAACTAATTGTTGGACCTCAGCAAGTTCCTATGGTGGCATGGGAATTTTGCTCTTCTCAAAGGATGTGATTAAGCATTGTCTTAAGGCCTGTTCTCTTGAAATTTCATTGGCAATCAACTCTTCTGTACTGATGGAGGGCTTTGTGAAGATGAATTCATATTCTTCCCAAGAACATGGCAAGGAATGTACCTCATTTGCTATGTGTTCATCAAGCAGACCTAAGTCCAAGTGTTCATAGCTTCTAGCAAACAATGTGAAAGGTAAGTCCAATCATCAGATGTAAGTTATAAGTCATCTCCTGTGTCCATGGCCATGTTGGAAGCCAATTTAAGAATGGATTGTCATTGTTGCGATGACTTAACATCCGCTAGTTGCTTTGGTTTAATTAGTCTGGACAGGTTGGTACATGGTGTTTCTACTTTGGGATTCTCATTGGGTTTGGTGAGCATGGTTTGAGAAGTTGATTGGGTTTGAATTTCAGTTGATGCTTTATTATCGGATTGTGTAGTGGTGATCACATCAGAGTTATTTGGTGGGAGATCATTGATGATTGGTTGAGCTTTTGGTCAAGACCATTGGAGCACTCATGGATTGAGCACCCTTCTTCTTGGCTTTTCTCTTACCCTATTTTGATTTACATTTCTAGGCATTATTCTTTGGAGCCTAGGATTGAGGGCCATACATGACACTTGTGATTTTGGATAACCACACTAAGATGTTACCTTCATAATAACCTTGGGTATGCAATAGGGCTTTTGGGACCCAGCATGGCCTAGTCACCTGTATACCATAGGAGCACCAGCTCCTCCGTGTAGGTCTAAAGTGTGAGGCATGAAAACTATGAGTTCCTAATGATTGGCCTTGGTGAGGTTGTGGTCTACGCTTGGAGGCCCACTTAATTGTTTGAACTGTAGCTTTGGGTGTGGTTTCTAAATGGTAGTGGGACTTCACAATGGGTGTATGCTATGGTACACTACCCCCTCCTTAGCGCTGACACTAGGGTTAACTACTGGTGGCACTACATGCTTTTGGATGGCTATGGTGCTCTTACTAAAAGTTGTTACTATTCTAGCATTGCCTGTGGCAAGGTGGATGCGTTCTGTGAATCATAGTCAACATTACAATGAACTTGTTTTTGAACGCATGACCCAACAATGATTCCTTTCCACCAACACTTTCTTTGTTACGTAGTAAATAAAAGTTAATGGGCAGTCTCTTAGTCTCGATAGAAACCATTAGTTTTCATTTTTCCAAGAGTGGATAGGGCTGCCCCCCAAATGGGCTAAGTTTTGCATTATTGGTTGCAACTAGGGGTGACCAATAGTGGTCCAATGATCATACATTAAGATATTAGAGTCATCTCCCTCATCAATTAGCGTGTCAAAGGTGTATGCCTTTTAAGTGGTGACTATTAGATGTAGGTAGGCTAATGCTACTACTTCCTCATCCTCATCCTCTATTTCAATGATAGTTGCAACTCTCACATTCATTGGTGGTTCCATCATTAGAGGTTCATGGAGTGAATACTTTTTTATGTGACTTCCGTTAAAAAAGCCTATGCTCCCCGCTAAGGTTTCATGTTCTACATTGCCTATTCTACTAATGTTGTGAACCTTGAAATGTCCCAATTCCCTGAATTTCATCTTCTACTTTTGTGTCCCTTAACAGAGTACAACAAGACTAGGTCTCCTTGCTCAAAGTCTCATTGTTTGATTTGCTTGTCAAACTAATCTTGTGTCGAGCCTTCTCATAGATTATGGTATGGGTTGCAATGGGACGAGTCTCGAATAGGCATTCTACTAGCTCTACCAAATAATTTTTCCATGCTTTTTTGCCCTCCCATCTCTCCTGGACTACTATTCTCAAGCTTGGAATAAAGAATTCCAATGGTAGAATCACTTCAATTCCATTGGTCAATTTGAATGGGGTCTATCCTATGGCTATTTTATAGGCCGTCTTATATGCCCATAAAGCTACTGTGAGCTTGTTGTCCTAGTCACTGTGTGAAGTAGAAACTATCTTTATTAGGACATTTATAAGATCCGATTCGTGAATTTAGATTGATCGTTAGCTTGAGGATAATACGGTGAGGATTTTCTATGGATTATCAAGAAGGTGGATAACAAGTGATCGATCACTTCATTGACGAAGTGTGTGCCTTGGTCACTAATCAACTCTATGGGACAACCAAATAGTAAGATTACTTGCTCCCAAAGAAACTTGGCCATGGTCCTAGTGTCATTTTTGTGAGTTGGTCAAGATTCTACCCACTTAGTGAGATATTATATAGCAACAATGATGTACTTGGCTTGTGAGTGCTGTGCCGCAGGGCTAATTGAACCAATGAAGTCATTTCCTTTCTCAAATGATTGGCATGTGATCACTTTGGTCTATTGGCACTCATCATAGTGCTTCTTCACAAATTTAGCTACATCACGAAATAGCATAGGTGGAGCCCCAAGAGGAACACCAAGGAAAAGGGGATTCTACTGCAAGAAAATTTATCTTGTAACATCAACAAGCTTTTATTTCATTCTTTTGATAATCAAAACAAAGAAAACAGTAATTCTTCACGCAGCATCATAGTAGATATCTCCCACGGATTTGATAGAATCAACCATAATCTTCAACATCTTCATAGAATCCATCAATAGAACAAACAATATAAAAGAATACACCATCTTTTAATGGAATCAATCACATAGTATTCATCTTCAATGTCTTCATAGTTCTCTCTCTCAATTTCTCATATACAGTTACACTGTTTTGATAGAATTGGCTCTCTCTCTCTCTCTCTCTCTCTCTCTCTCTCTCTCTCTCTCTCTCTCAATAGTACATCATCTCCTCACTACAATACTCTCATAATAACTCTCAATAATCCTTCTTAGGTTGTGGATGCACCTCCCAAGAGGTATGTCTGATGTGAAGAGGTACCAGAGCCACTACAGTGTCTCTTCATAGCTCACTACTGTCACTGTCACTCAGTCTTCTCTTCAGTCATCAGCAGCTGCTTCTTCCATTTGTTTTAGCTCTTTTGAACTTAGATTCATCCTTTCCAAAAGTTAGAAAACTTTCCCAAAGTCACACATACTTTCTACAGAACACTTACAGAAGATCTACAGAACAATACATTACAGTACCAGAGCAGATACAGAACAGTACCCGTACAGTACCAAAGCAGTCACACATACTTTCTACAGAACACTTATAGAAGATCTACAGAACAATACAGTACAGTACCAGAGCAGATACAGAACAGTCATAGAGCAGAGACAGAGGCTCTACAAAAGGTTTACAGAGGGTTATAGAAGGTCATCAGAACCTCATAACTCATACTAAAGCCATTCCAAACTATCAAAAACTATTCAATAGGTTTTCAAAAGATTTCAATCTTCATCAATCATCAATCCATGCTTCATACAGAAGAAAATCATAACAAAACAGAAGCTATACAGAAGGTATACAAAACCAATCAGAACCTCAACAGAACCTATCAGAACATCACAGAGCTTCATATCTCTACTGAGAATCATCATGATCTTCCAAAACATAATCAATATCATCCAAAACACTCTCAAAAATTTCCATTAACAACCATACATCACTCTAAATCCATCAAAAATCAATCATTCAGTCCTCAAAAACAACAAAAATCACTAAAAATTTCAGTCTTTTTCCACTCTCAACATATCCCCACACTTAGAAAGGAAGCGTCCTCGCGACCTAAGGAAAACAAGAATATAAGTTCATTAGAGAGCTCAATTTTATCTTCCGTAGGGTCTTCAATAATCTCGCTAAACCACGACCCCAACTTATTACATGTATCTCTAGAAAAGATACTACTAAAAGAAAACTTCATTATTCATTAACACATCTGATAATCATTTAAAAGTCATAACAAATTTGTAAAGGATATAAGAGGTTCTTCTTCAACTTTCCACCATAGGCGTTCCATCCATCATCATTAATTTGAAAAGAGCTCTCGAACAAATTATTCAACCAGCACGAACTCATCACATACAATTATTGCAATGCACACACTAAACACTAACATCTGAATGACACCTCCAAAAAGAAAAGAGATATATATATAATTAAGAATCATCCAAAATACATTGCAAAGGAATCAATGAAGGTGATCCCTTTTGAAGGCTTGGTGGTTTTGAAAACGATCCATGGAGAAGGACTCATCCACAAATGTCTTGGGAGGATTTTGAAAGAACTGCAGGCAGCACATCCTTTCTAGCAAAACAAGGTATCTGCTAGGGAGACATAGGGCATGAAAATACAGGACATCCAACTGTTGGAAATCAATGTTCACATTGACATTCATAAAAAGCTTTGGAATGGCATTTTGATCATTATGGGAATGCCTATGCATGTATGCTAGATACCAAGCAAAATGAGTTGTCAATCTCACTGAAGGATCTAGAGATTGTGAATATTGGTGAGCAAAATGAAGGTAATTCTGGTATGCTTGACTACCAGTTGTCCAATCCCCTGGAATTAATGGCCAGTTAATCTATGGTCCTGTGAGAGAATCAATTGATCTCCATCCTCTTCTTCTCGGAATCTACTGATCAAATCCTTCGTATTTACTAACCAACTGAGGGGGTTGAGAAATAGAAGTGGCAAGAGATGGAAGTGGAATAAGTAAAAGAGGATGAAGAGATGGGTAGGCAAAATCATAAAAGGAGGAATAAGCTAAAGAAGGAGTGGCTGAAAATTTAAGTGAATCAGTTAGAAAATGTGTCAATTGATAAACAGGAAAAGTAGAAGGTATATGGAGAAGGGCATGGTGGAGAAGGGGAAAAAACTCGATCTTCGATGAAAGAACAATAGGTAAATATAGGAATTTGAGGAAAACCCTGAGGTTGGAAAAAAAGAGGTAAGATAGCTGCTAAGTTGGTTTTATAAAGGGAAAGATAAGTATCATAGCGATGAGCCATTTGTTGGTAGTACAATAGGCTATGAACAGAGGGACCTAAAACAAATCTTCTCTTATAGGCATCAAAAAAAGATGAATCAAATGGATGGTTTTTGGAAAGATAAGCTAGGAGATCCACCCTCAGTTGGTTAGTGCTCTGCACATAAGTAGAAGTTGTATTTTGACGTTGATTAAGGACCACAGAATCAATCATTGAATGCCATGAATTATCAGGGCAAGTAGCCACTTTGGAAGAATAACATTGGAACATGTCATCTATCCGCAACTCCAAATAGTTGACATACAAAGCAGCTTGCAAAACCACATCCCCCACATACCAGGCCAAATCTACATCATCTGAACTCAACAGATCACCTCGTAGATACATGAAAGACAGCAACATGGCATCCATCGTCACAGAATCTTCAAACACCATATGGACCACTTCTATCTGCAAATCAGAAGACCAAGCCCCACTCCAACCATCCTCTGGAAGAGGAAGATCCATCGTTGAAATCTTCATATAGAATGCCAACTTCTGCAACTAATAGTGGACAAAGAAAGAATGGCCCTAAGGAACATACTCCTAAAGGTGCTCAAATGTAGACCATAACAAATCCATCCTGGACTGCAATCTTTCCACTTTATCTTGAAACAATGGACACAATGTGGCTTGTCTCTGGAGAACTGCCAAGTCCTGCTGAGAGATAGAAGGAATAATAGGAACATTGGGGCTTGGAGGAATGGACCGTGACTGTGCCAGTTGGTCTTGCAACTGCTTAATTTGGGAAGCTTGTGATTATAATGTATTATGAGTATTCTGTAAGGCTGACAATTTTGCATCTAAAAGAGTCTGAAACTCTTGAGCTTCTTTAGACATTCTCTCTTTCTCCTCTGAGACTCTAGTGACCTCTAACTGAGCTTCTGCTAACTGAATCTTCAAAGTAGATATGTCTTCTCTCTGGGTCTCAATCATTTAGGTCTACTGCTCCATCTGCTTAAACAGATCAGCAAGAGTTTCTTTAGTAGAGGCTAACTCTGTGGTTGCCTTATGCGACTGGTCTTTGGACTGCATCAATTCTTCATAAAAAGAAACATACAGTTGTTGAACACAAGTTGTCACTAAGAGTTCAATCGAACTCTGGATATCATTACAAAGAAATGGAATAGCATCTCCTAACACTAAACTGTTCAATGAAGGGACTGATATTTCCAAAGAACCCTCTCTATGTGCCCTGAATAAATTATTACATATAAGGTAAGTAGGGAGGTCACTGCCAGAAGTAGCACGAATTGTGACTGAAGGAAGGACTTAGGGAGTTTTATCTGTCACACACTTCAAGCGCTTCCGCTGAATGACCAATGGAGGAGGGGAATCAAGATCCTCTATGTCAATAGGTTCTGACTCTTCTGAAGGTGGAGGGGGAGGTACTGGATCAGATGGAGGATGTGGTAGCACACCCTTCTTAAGGCCTGAGTATGTCAAGAAAGCATATAAGTAGGAACCATAGGTGACATTTGTGACATTTCCTCTGGTCACTTTGACAAAATGTTGATCCATCTTTGTAAGCAGGTAAGTACTCCAATCAATTGTCATCCCTTTTAACACCATCCTGGAAGCTGTGAAGAGTTCTTTGGACAAATAATGAGATGGTGTTTTGGCAGGCATAAACCTGTCTTGGAGGAACTGGCAAACTAACTTCCAAAGAGGATCAGTGATCATGGAAAAATATACTCCTAAAGTGTTTATCACTTTCTTGACATCCAGAATCTCTTTGGTCTGCTTCTGTAACAGCTTGAAAATCTCATCATTGGAGAATAATTGTCTGGATGTAACAAAGGGTTCTCCTTTGTAGGGAAGAGACAAAGCCTTCCCTAACAACCCTCTAGGTGTCAACACCATGGAAGCACCATGAACCAGGCCCATATGATGCAAGAAATTCATCACACAAGGATGGATCATTTGGAATCAATGGGAATGAAGCAACCACGAAAGTCACAAGTCCTACTTTCGCTATAGGCTCAAAAGTCAATAGGGAAGAATAATCCCTATTGATCAACGAGACATATTGGATGGGAGGAGGAGCGTGAGGCACCATTCAAATGGAAAACACACACACCACAAACACAGACAATCACAAAGAATGCCTGCAAAACAATAAAAATAGCTATAAAAAATAAATCAAGCAAAAGAAGTACACACACATAGATGTAACTAACCAATTGACCACCCCAAATAATCCACATCCTAGAAAAAATTCGGCATGACCTCTACACATGCGACCGAAAACTTCATGCGATGCAATAAGCAGTCACCCAAAACCCAGTATCAAGCAAGAAAGAAAAAAAACTTTAAACCGCATCCGTAATCGTAGCACATAAGCAAACCATAATACCATAAAAATCTAATCAGGACCTAACCATAACTTTGACCAACAATTTCAGCTAAGAGACTTTACGAGCCCATCCTACGAAGCGTGTTTATTAAAATGGAAAAAAAGTACAGTGAGAAAAAATGGTTTTAATGAAGGGTTCATTTTAAGAAATTATTAACAATGGTTGACATTTTATTAGGTTATAAACCTTAATAGGAAAACAATGGTTCCTTCTTAAAATTTTAATTACAATTTATTAGGGTGAAGCGGTGCTTAAACGAAACCCAGACTGCGATTTCAAGATTGAGGTCTCTAAATACAAATTCATTAATTAAAAATCAATGGTGATGTGAAGCACTTTTTGCCAGCGCATGCTTATTTGTGACGATTGGTTCATTTTTATTAAAAATTAAGGTGACTCTGAAGCGCACGTAGCGCGTGCAAAGTGAATGGCTAGTTCATTTTAAATCATTAGGAACTGTACGTTTAGCGCGAGTGTACATGAAAAAGTGGGTGAATATAATTCATTTTAGCAATTAATTGTGGTTAAGGGATAATGAAAATGAATAAAACTTTAAAAAAATACTTGGTAGGGGTGTTTATGTAATAGACTAAAGGCGCACGGAGTAGTCCCAAATGCAAGGAATCCAGTAAAAAAAACAAACACCACTGACTGGAAAAAATAAAGCATCTTAGTGTTTTTGCGTTATTTTAATTTTTTACTTTCTTTACTTTTTTATTTTTATTTTTATTATATTTTTTTTTAAGTTGTATTTTAGGTGTGTTTATATTATGTATAGTGTTTGGTTTTTTTTTTTCGTTTTTTTTTTAATGATTAAAACGGGATATAGGACACATGAATATGTTGTGAAGTGCAAGGGTAGAATTTCAGTAATCCAGCAAGTGTCAACAATGTGTTTTAATTTATCCATAATTTTTCAACTGATTTTTGAAATTTAAAATGAATTTTCATGAGGTAAAGTATTAAATTTAGAGTTTTAACTTCAAATAATACTTTAGCCATTTATGAAAGCATTTTCAATTGAGAAATTATTGGCAAAAGGGACAAGGGGGTTTGTGAAATTTTTTGGAATTTTTTTGGAAATATTTCTGAATTTTTACCCATTTTTAATGAATTTTTCTCATTTTACATGTATTTTTGAAAAAATTTGACTTTTTAATTTTTTTCAATTTATTTTCTTGAATTGCCACGTTAGAAAATATTCCAAATGGTTTCAGTAATATTAGAAAATTTTTATGCAATATTTTTAAATTTTAATGAATTTTTGAAGTTTTTTTTGTGTTTTATGTGTATTTTTATGCGTTTTTATATATTTTTCGGGTGTGGGCTGTGGAAATTAAAAGGCGATACCCAAGCTGTGTGTGAACAACGAAGGATGACTGTGTGTGAACGGCTGACCGCAACACACCACCGCACGAACGAATCGAAAGCGCGTCCACGCGCGTGAACGCCCACTAGCAGCTCACGAACACGTCACAAGCACATGCAAAGATGTGCACGAAAAGGAACACGGGCCTGTAGGGAGGTGTAGGGAGTGTGTGACGCGGGTGTTGTCCTACGGGTGGTGAGGGGGAACAAGGACTATGGGAGAGGGGGGTGTTGCGACGGAGGGAGAGGGGTGTGGGTGGGAACAATGGTTAAGGTGGGGGAGGTGGGGTTAAGGGTAACCAGGGTGGGTTTAAGGTAACCACAGTGGGGTTAAGGTAACCAAGGTGGGGTTAAGGGTAACCACAGGGTGGGGTTAAGATAACCACAATGGGGTTAAGGTAACCAGGGTGGGGTTAAGGGGGGGGGGGGGGGGGGGGGCTCGGAAGAGCGGGAGAGGAGGCGTAGGAGAGTTGGAGGTGGAGGTGCGGTGGGAGAGGGTGGGGGTGGAGAAGGAGGAGGAGAGGAGAGGAGAGGAGGATGGGGTGGAGGCGCGGTGTCATGGCGGCAGCAGAGGCGAGGCGGGGGCGAAAGGAGGGAAAGGGTGAAGTGGAAGAAGAGAGGGGGGGGGGGGGGGGGGGGGGGGCGGAAGAGCGGGAGAGGAGGCAAAGGAGAGTTGGAGGTGGAGGCACGATGGGAGAGGGTGGGGGTGGAGAAGGAGGAGGAGAGGAGAGGAGAGGAGGATGGGGTGGAGGCGCGGTGTCAAGGCGAGGCGGGGGCGAAAGGAGGGAAAGGGGGAACTGGAAGAAGAGAGGGGGGAGAGGAGGTGGCCGGAAGCGGACGCGGTGGGAGAGACGGAGGTGCAGCAAGCGTGATGGGAGAGATGGGAGAGCGATGGTGAGGGCGACACCAGGAGGGACGAGGGAAGGTGAGAAGAACATTCGACAAGACAGGATCATGTAACTGTTTTTTTTTTTTGTTGCTTTTGTGTGGTTTTTTTTTTAGGTATGGGTGTGTGGAGGTGGGTGCGTGTGGATTTTGGTTTTTTTTTTAGGTATGGGTGTGCGGAGGTGGGCGGCCAGAAGCGGACGCGGTGGGAGAGGCGGGAGAGACGGAGGTGCAGCAAACGTGATGGGAGAGGTGGGAGAGCGATGGCGAGGGCGACACCAAGAGGGACGGGGGAAGGCGCAAAGAACATTCGACACGACAGGATCAGGTAACTGTTTTGTTTTTTTTTTTTTTTTTGCTTTTGTGTGGTTTTTTTTTTAGGTATGAGTGTGCGGAGGTGGGTGCGTGTGGATTTTGGTTTTTTTTTAGGTATGGGTGTGCAGAGGTGGGTGCGTGTGGATTTTGGTTTGGTTGTTTTTTTAAAATTTAAATTTTTATTGTTCTTTTTTTGTTTAAATAAAATGAATTTGTGTGTTGTTTTTTTTTTGTTAGTTTATTTTATGAGTATTTGAATTTGTTGTTTTTTAATTATTATTTTTTTGTTTATTGTTGAAATAAAATTTAATGTGGGTTATTTTGTGTTTTTAATGGTGTGTATTGTTTTTGGGTTGTGGTGTTTTTTGTTTTTGTTTGTTGTTTTTTTTTCTCTTTTTTTCTGTCTTTCAATAAAAAGAAATTAGGTATGGGTGTGAAAAAGGAACGCATCCCCGTCCTGCGCGCACGCACGGGGCGGGAGTAAAAAAATTTGCCTTGGCGGGATCAGACGGGGCAGGGACGGCAACGTACGAGCCACAGATGCCACGGGGGCATCTCGAGGCGCATAAAACCAAAAACATGCGCTTTCACGCGCGATACAAGAAACATGGCCACACTGCAAAAAGGAAGAAAAATTAATAAAACCTAAACCGTATGTCGAATCGAAAAACTGTAAAAAGGAAAAATGGGCCCGGAGACGAGGGGAAGATGATAGAAAAATGTGACACGGGTTCCAGGGCAAAATCAGGGTGTTCACATGGGAAAAACGCAAGAAACAAGTCCAAAAACACTTACGTGTATTAATAACAAAAAATCCGCACATTGGAACGAAGTGCGAAAAAAAGGAAAAATGTGCAGAATAATGTGTCCAACAACCCTATCATGGTTTAGGGTTTAGGGTTTAGGGTTTAGGGTTTCTATTTCCCTATGCGTACACGAGCTAGGTCTCTACCACGATGATGGCAGAGACCTAGCCTGTGCTGATGGTTTAAGGTTTAGGGTTTAGGGTTTAGGGTTTCAAGAAAGCAAGCCAAGCTCGCGGTGTTCTGGTAAGAGGAGCAATGTTGCTTTCATTTTCTGTTTTGGGAGCAGATCTCTGCAGGTAGCACAGCCGAAAATTGCAAGAGTGCATTGTCTCAAGTTGAGACGCCCTTCGTGGTGAAGCAAGAGGGTAGTATATGATGCAGGAGAGGGGCTTTAGCCCTTGGCGACCCTGTTTTTTTAATTTGAGGCCATTTCGAGGCCTGTTTTGGAGGCGGAAGTTTTCTGCATGCACTCAGGAAAAAGCCCCGCTTTATGCTGTGCGACCACTGTTCTACAGGTTGGTGAAAAGTTACCACAGATATTGCATCGTATGCTCGTGTGCAGAGACATTGGGAGTTACAGAATCATCATTGGTTCATGTATATGCAAAATCGTCACTAGGAAGTGACTGTGTGGTCAAACACCACTTTCGCCAGTTTTGCAGATTTGCCCTTGTGAGGCTGAAGCTGTGTTCTTTGCAGTGACAGAATTTTTTGCAATGTTCTGTAATGGCGTCTGATTCTCTTTCATAGATTGTCACTGAAAAGCTTGACAAGAACAACTTCCAAGCATGGAAGTTTAGAATGACAAATTTCCTTATGGGAAAATGATATTGGGAATTTGTTGCAGGAAATGAAGAAGAACCAGTTCTTCCTGATGTTCCCAATCAACAGCAAATGCAGGCATTTAAAGCATGGCATGAGAGAGCCAGGAAAGTTATGTATTGGCTGTCTATTAGCATTTCAGACTCTATGATTGTGCATATTCAAGATGCAAGTACGCCAAAGGAGGCATGGGATACTTTGTCAAAAATGTATAGCAAAAATACGCAAGCCAGGAAAATGCAGCTCAAGCAAGAGTTGCACAATGTGCAAAGAGAAAATATGAGCATCAACGACTACCACATGAAGGTGAAGAATATTGCAGATGCACTTGCTTCCATTGGGTCGCCAGTGGAAGATGATGATTTAGTTTCTGTGACCTTGAATGGTCTAGGAAAGGATTATGCACAGTTCCAAACATCCATTTCCGTCCGTGAAAGATTTCCTGATTTTGAGGAGTTGATTGCTCTTCTAATTTCTGAGGAGTAGAGAAATGGTGGTGCATCTTCTTCAGGAGGAACTTCAAAAGAAGCTGTCTTCTACTCAAATGCTGGAAGAGGTAGAGGCAGAGGTAGAGGAGGCCGATTTGGAGGCCGTGGTAGAAATCAGAATATGCAGCAAACTCAAGAAAACCAATCCTATGGAGGAGGACGTGGTAACTCTAGAGACAGGGGGAGCCAAAGAGGTCGTGGTAGATGGCAAAGAGGCCAAAATGCAAACAGCAATGTTGTATGCTACTACTGTGGTAAAATGGGTCATATGCCTAAAGACTGCTATAAAAAGCAGAATGACATCATGAATAGGAAATTGCAACAAGGGAATTATGCATCTTCTAGTAGACAGGGTGATGACAGAAATGAGCATTTGTTTATGGTACAGCACATGAACAATTCTGTGACAAGTGCAGAAGAAAGCAACGATATATGGTATGTTGACTCAGGTGCATCAAACCACATGATAGGTCATGCAGAATGGATGGAGGATGCAAGGAAAATGAAAAAACCAGGATTTGTGGAGACTGGTGATGATACTGCACATCCTATTGTGCAGATTGGAAAATTTCCTTTGTCTATGCAGGATGGGAAAAAGAAATACCTGTCCGATGTATTTCATGTCCCGAATATCACCAAGAATCTGGTTTCTGTTGGTCAAATGGTTGAGTAGGGCTTGCAGGTCAGATTTAATCCTCATGGATGCTTTGTTGAGGATATGAAAAATAAAGGTCACTTGATAGCAAAAGGAAAGAAGAAGGGCAGACTGTTTACGTTGGATGCAGACATGCCTGAATTGAGTGCAGCAATGTTTGCACATGGGACCGGTGTAGTTGCAGATATTGATATCTGGCATAAACGCATTGGTCATATTAATGTACAGCGACTTAAATCAATGCAGGCCCAAAATATTGTTGCAGGATTGCCAAAATTCAAGGTTGCAGAAATGCATAAGGTATGTGAAGCCTGTCAGTTTGGAAAACAGGCAAGGAAACCATTTCCTAGACATGTTCAAGAGAGTAAAAAGCCATTGGAATTAATCCACTCTGATGTGTGGACTACTAAAGCTGCATCTCTTGGAAGCTGTTATTATTTTGTCACTTTTATTGATGACTATAGTAGAAAAGTTTGGGTGTATTTTATGAAAAAGAAAAGTGAAGTTTTTGGGTATTTCAAAACTCTTAAAGCTATGGTTGAAAAAGAAACAGGCCTGCAAATAAAATGCCTAAGGTCAGATGGAGGGGGAGAGTACCTCTCAAATGAGTTTGCAAGGTTCCTGCAGGAGCATGGCATAAAGCAGCAATATTCATGCAGTCATACCCCACAACAAAATGGAATTGCAAAAAGGAAAAACAGGCATATTGGAGAGGTATCTTGTGCCATGCTCAATGAAAAAGACCTGCCAGATTTTTATTGGGCTGAAGCAGTTGCTACAGCAGTCTACATAATGAACAGGACTCCCACTGCAGCAATACATGGGATGACTCCAGAGGAGAGGTATACTGGTAGGAAACCAGATATTTCTCATTTGAAAATTTTTAGTTGCATTGCCTATGTACATGTGCCAGATGAGTTGAGATACAAGTTGGATCCAAAAGCTGAGAAGTGCATCTTTATTGGTTACTCTCTGCAACAAAAAGGGTATAGATTCTATAACCCTTCTACTCGTAAGTTTACAGTGAGCAGAGATGTTGTTTTTTATGAGATGAGTAGCTGGTATAAACCAGTAAATGTGATTGATGATGTAGATGCACAAAACGGTAATGCTGCACAGAATTCACAGCAGCAGTCACAAAATATTAGTGAACCTGGAGCATCCTCTAGTAGTGGTTCATATTCTTCGCCATGGACAGGCAAATTGAGATCAGGAGAATCTTCTCAAAGCAATGCAGATAGTGGTATGCAGGTATCACGAAAAGGAAAAGAGAAGGTTGATCAGCCCATGTTTGATGTGAATGCAGGTCACTCTTATGTGGATGGTGAATCCAGTGGCTCAGAACAGAGCATTGATGATGAGTTGGGTATTCCTTCTATTGTTACACCTAGAGTAAGGAAGACCAGGGATGTTTTGAGAGTACCAGGGAGTGAACCTATTTTGCGCAGGTCTATCAGAGCTAGGTATCCTGTGGATAGGCTGAAATATGATGGATTTACAGCCATTCACTATGCATATATGGTCAAAGTGATACAGGAATCATAACCCACGTCTTTTAAGCAAGCCATGGGAAAAGAAAAATGGGAGAAAGCCATGGATGAAGAAATGGATGCCTTGGAAGCAAATTCTACATGGGAATTGGTACCTTTGCCTAAAGGTAAAAATGCAATTGGCTGTAAGTGGGTTTATAAGGTGAAGCACAATACGGATGGTTCTATGAACAGATACAAGGCAAGATTAGTAGTCAAGGGGTATGCACAAACATATGGCATTGACTATGAAGAAACATTCAGTCCGGTTGCAAGGATGGCAACCGTAAGAGCAGTCATTGCTATGGCTGCATCAAAGAAATGGTCTTTACATTAGATGGATGTAAAGAATGCCTTCTTGCATGGTGATTTGCAAGAAGAGGTCTATATGGAGCAGCCACCAGGTTATGTGCATGCTGTTCATCCTGAGTTTGTTTGCAGGTTGAAGAAAGCCTTGTATGGCTTGAAGCAAGCACCTAGACCATGGTCTGACAAGATAGGACAATATCTTATCACTATTGGCTTTTAGATTTCCAAGGCAGATTTCTCACTTTATGTGAGAAAAATAGAGAAAGGTATTATGCTACTTGTCATTTATGTTGATGATTTGATTATGACAGGTGACAGTGATGAAGATATCCTTCATGTGAAAATGCTATTGAAGCAGAAGTTTGAGATGAAGGATTTGGGAGAGCTGCGTTATTTCTTGGGCATTGAGGTGATTAGATCACCAAGTGGGATACAGCTCTTGCAGAGGGAGTACGGATTGGACATGCTGTCCAAATATGGGATGACAGGCTATAAGCCTATTTCAGTTCCTTTGGAGCAGAATGTGAAGCTGAGCGCAGATGCAGGTGAGCTTCTGGAAGACCCTACTATGTACAGACGCATAGTAGGAAGTTTGATTTATATGACTATTACCAGTCCAGATTTGAACTATGTTGTTGGATTGGTAAGTCAGTTTATGCAGGCTCCAAGGAAACCACATTTGGATGCGGCTAGACGCATACTCAGGTATGTGAAGTCCACATTGCAGTATGGACTATTTTATGAGACTGGGGTTCAGATACAGTTGCATGGATACACTGATGCTGATTGGGCTGGTAGCATTTCTGATAGACGATCTACCAGTGGATATGTGGTCTCTTTTGGGAGTGCTGCAGTCACTTGGAGCAGCAAGAAACAGCCTACAGTTGCCTTATCCAGCATAGAGGCTGAGTACAGGGGCGCAGCAATGGCTACATGTGAGGTAGCTTGGTTGCATAAGCTACTTTATGATATGTATGAGCCTACAGATGGGCCAGTTGTCATTTATTGTGACAACATGAGTAGTATACACTTGGCAAATAACCCAGTCTATCATGCTAGAACAAAGCACATTGAGGTGCATTATCACTATGTGCGCGAGAGGGTTTTACTAGGTCTTATTGATCTAGTTTATGTCAGTACAGAGGATCAGGTAGCTGACATATTCACGAAGGCATTGGGCGCAGAGAAGGTGCGCAAGTTCAGAGACCTGCTTGGTGTGTAGGAATTGGGATTGAGCTCGAGGGGGAGTGTTGAGATATCGAGCTCCACTCGTGATATGCCAAGGTGACCGTTGTGCATTTATGTCACCGACGTGTCAGTTGCAGATGCGGTTGGTACACCGCTCATGAATAATAGCTAGATGACAACTATCCTTATCTACTCTAGTTCGTGGCTCAGTTAGTATGCCACCTTAGTTAGTTAGTTGAGTTTGGTTTGAGACCCATATATAGGATTCTTCTATTTCTTTGTATGAGAGTTCTTTTGGCTAACACAACTAAGAAGAGGAAAACTATTTTCAGTCTCCACCTTTGTGTGTATTCCCCCATTGTGCAAGCAAGAAAGCTACAAGTGAGACTCCTTCCTTCTCTCCCACAATCTTGACATTGTTATCATCAAGATCTTGAAGACGAGGCGTACCCAAGGAGGCAGCCTACAAATCTCATACTTCAATAATTTGTAAGAAAAGATCATCTATTAAGAAGGGCAGACATACTAATATTGCAGAAACAGCGCACCAAGGGAGGTGGCTTCAAATTACTTGTTGGAAAGATTCGCTGCTGATGAGTCAGCTATCCTGAACTGCGGGGCGTTACCACCTTTTCCACAGTCAGCTTCCCGCCCAAGGGTGCTTCCACCTTTTCTTGGAACGAGGCTTGTTATGACAGGGAATTTCTTCCTTTTCTCCCATAACAGTTTCGTTTGTTTTGTTTTTTTCTTTTCTTGTCCTTTTTCTCTTTCTTTCTTTCTTTTCCTTTTTTTCGCTAAGAAAGAGAATGGTAGAAATACCATATGTCAGGACCAACCTCGCCACCATTGTTGGATCAGATAAGAAGAGAACAAGGTTGGGGGGAGATGTATTTGCAAGGGGTTAGTAGAACGAGACCGCCTCATGAGGAGAATCATAAGGGCTATCAGAAGCACGATGAGGAGGACCGTGCGACGCCCAAAAGGGAGAGGGTAGGTCAACTGTGATTGTCAAGTTCCCCAGGGAGGGAAGTACATCTTCAAGCGATAGCCAATGATCAGGAAGGGATCATCAGAGGTATCAACGGTCTGCACCTGAACAGAGCCGTTAGGATTGACAGCAAGTACCTTGTACGGGCCCATCCACCGTTGTTGAAGCTTGCCAGGAAACTTGCCAAATCTCGAATTATAGGCCAGGACAAGATCACCTTCTTTGAACTCCTTGTGCTTGATGAAATTATCATGATAGGCCTTGCGTCGCGCTTGAGTGATTTCCATGCACCGTAGGGCCATCCACCGTATCTCATCCAAGCATTCCACGTGCAAGAGATGGCATTGCAGTGACTCATCATCTCCCAAGCGTTCTTGAACTGCCACTCACAATGAGGGCAATTCTAGTTCAACAGGGAAGACGGCTTCTGTACCAGCCTGTCCTGTAGCTGCCTTATGGGAGGTTCTATATGTCCAGAGGGCCTCTGTAAGCCAATCGTCCCAGTCGCGACAATGTGCAACAATCGTTCTTGTCAGAATTGAGTAAAGGATGCGATTGGTGACTTCAACTTGGCCGTTGGCTTTGGGGTAATAGGGAGTGGACTTACGATGGCGGATCTTATACAACTTTGTCAACTCCTCCATGATTTTGTTAAGGAAGTGAGTATCTCGGTCACTTACTAGCTCGAGGGGACTGCCAAAACAGGTGATAATATTCTCGTACATGAACAGGGCTACGCTGTTATCATCTTCTCGTTTCAGGGCTTTAGCTTCACACCACTTTGTGACATAATCCGTACATACTAAGATGTATTTGTTCTGCTTCCGTCTGGTGGGTGGATCAATGGGACCCAAAAAATCAATCCCCCACTTCTCGAACGGCTTTAGGGAAAGAATGGGTTGTAGAGGCATGGCACTTGTTTTGGTGGGTTTTCCCATTCGCTGACAAGTATCACATCTCTTGCAATAATCATATGCATCCTTGTGGAGGGTTGGCTACTAGTATCCTGCTAATAGAGCCTTCTTGGCTATCGCTTCTCCTGTGAAGTGTCCACCACATGGTTCATCATGGCATGCTTTCAATACTATGCCGATTTCATCCCCTGCAACACATCTTCGTAATACTTCATCTTTGCCTCTCTTGTACAGTGCACCGCCTAGCAAGGTGTAAGGGGCTGATTCTAACAGAAGCTTCTTCTTCTCACGGCTTGAGATGCTGGGAGGATACTGTTGAGTTGCTAGGAGGTTGGCTATGTCTGTATACCAGGGAGTAACTGTTTCAACTAGAAACAAGAAAGCATCAGGAAGGTCCGGATCATCCTGTTCCTCATCTGTAGTTTGAGGGATCTATGATAGATGATCAGCTAGGATATGGGAAAGGCCAGGCTTAGTGACTACTTCAAAATCGAACTCTTGGAAGAGGAGTAACCATCTCATCAATCGTCCTTTAACATCTGCTTTGTTCATCAGGAAGGACAAGCCTTCATGATCCACGTAGAACTTGAAATGTGTTGACAATAGATAGTATTGAAACTTCTCCAGTGCAAACACCATTGCCAAGCACTCAAGCTCTGTCATTGTGTAGTTTCGTTCACTATTAGTGACCTTTCGGCTTGCATAATATATTGGTTGATCTAATTTAGAGGGGGCCTTTTGACATAGGACAGCACCTAGCCCTTCAACTGATGCGTCTATGTGCACATGGAACTCCTTCGTCCAGTCAGGAGGTTGTAAAATAGGTGCTTGGATAAGGCACTGTTTTAGGGTATTAAAGGCCTCTTCACAGTCATCAATCCAAAGGAAATCCGTATATTTCCTTAGGAGCTTGTGCAGAGGGGTTGCCTTGGTTGCAAAATGTGCGATAAATCTTCTGTAATAGCCCACATGGCCAAGAAATCCTCTCAATTGCTTGAGGTTTGTTGGTGCTGTTAAGGCGGAAATGTTTTCAATCTTCGCTGGGTCTGTTGCAATGCCTTGTGCAGAGACAATATGACCCATAAGAACTCCTAATGAGACGCCAAAGACACATTTGTCGGGGTTGAGAGAAATCCCATACTCTCAGCATCTGTCAAAACATTGCTCTAGGTATCCCCAGTGCTACCTGATTAAGCTATAGACACAAAAGTCATCAAGATACACCTCAATGAAATCATGCAAATGATTCTAGAAGGTAGCCATCATTACTCGTTGGAAGGTGGCAGGAGCATTATAGAGCCCAAATGGCATCACTCTGTAGGCATAGATCCCCCATTCTATGGTGAAGGTTGTTTTGGATTGGTCCTCTTCTGTACTTTGGACTTGGTTATATCCGTTGAATCCATCCAAGAGGGAATACTGTCATGGCATGCCACTGTGTCCAACAGTTGGTCAGTAAAAGGGATAGGGAAATGATCCTTCTTTGTCTTCGAATTTAGCTTTCGGAAGTCGACAGATATTCGAAGTTTCCCGTTCTTCCTGGGTACTACCACAATGGGTGAAACCCATTCACTGTTAGCCACGGGATAAATGAACTCGGCTTCAAGAAGTTTCAATAAATCAACCTTCACCAGAGCAGAGTAATTAGGATTCATATGCCTTTGTCTTTGCCTTATAGGTTTGGCATTAGCCGCTAGGTCAATGTGATGTTGGCATACCATGGGATCAATCCCCTTTAGATCTTTATATGACCAAGCAAACACATCTAAGTTCTCCTTTAATAAGTCTCGCAGGACCACTAGTTCTTCTTCTGGAAGATTGAGGCCCACTTTCAGGTGACGTTTAGTACCATCAATATCCAAGAACGTTACTTGTTTTTCACCTTCTACCTTACGAATAAACGTCCCACGGATTGCTTCCAGATAGAGATCTGACTCTTTCAAGGAAGTTGTGTCCTCATCTGATGTTCCACTAGAACCAGTGTCCTCCTTCTGAACAGATGAGTCATTCGTCTGTTGAGCTTGTTGGAAGGGTATCAGAGCTTTGTTTGCTTATGTTTGAGTGGTGATTTCTTTTGGACTTAGGGATTCATCTTCAAAGGATGCATCCAAGAATGTCACATAGCACGGACCTTCTAGAGGCCGTGGCTCTGAGGGCTTTGGCTTCTGTTGAGAGAGGGCATCATCATCATCTTTTCTCTGGACTAAACAGTTAGGGCGACAAGAGCCATTGGTGACCTTAATTTTTATGCTTTTAATCCATTGCTTATACAGATTCTGCATACTTTGTAGTCCATTGATCAATCCAAATGGAACCATGGTCATTCCATCCAGTACCCGGAGATCTTCAGCTTCTGAGGTCTCTGTAGAGACATCAACAAGATCATCTGCTATCAGAGGAAATTCTTCATCTGCATTTTCATAACCTGCTTCATTTTCTTCCTTCTCATTCTTATCCTCTTCCTATGGAGGCTCTGTCTCTGCTTCTGTAGAGGCTCTATAGGAGAAGAACATATCCTCTGCCTCTGCATATTCTTTTGCTTTTGCTTTTGTCTCTATCTCTGCTCTGTCTTTGTTCTGCATCTGCTCTGACTCTGTATCTATTACAGCTTCTGTCTCTGCTCTGTCTCTGTTCTATCTTTGTGACTGTCATGTAATAGGGAGAACAGTACATCCATGCTTCTATTTCACTGTTAGAGGTGATTTCAGAAGTCAATTCAAGTTGAGGCAGGAGGTATTCTCCCATGGACAAGGACTTTACTTCCCTTGGTAGTTGGCTTACAGTGCCCACTGTTAGGGACTATGCCTCTGTTTTCTTGGGAAAAATCTGTTTAACAGCCTCTTCGTCTCCTGATGTACCATCTGTTACCTCGTTGGAGGAGTCAGTTATGACTTCAATGGATGTGGATCCATTGCCTTTTTGCGATCCATACAACTTTAACACCACTTTGTTGGGTCCTCTGCCTAGGGTTAGGGTTCCTTTGAACCAATCCGTCATGGCTTTTGCTTCAAAAAGCCAAGGTCTTCCCAACAACATAGGGTATGAGGTCCCATAAGAATTTGGTTTGACCACTAGATATGTCAGCCAATAGTCTCTTCCTGCAAGGGTTGTTTTGATGTATGGGAGAATGCCCAACAATTTGATTCTGCTTTGGTTTGCCAATCTGATAAGCCACTATGTAGGTTGAATTCCTTGCAACTCTAAGTCCTTCATTGTCATATCTGTCATTATGTTTACTAATGAGCCTCCATCAATCAATGCATCTGAAATAAAGCACCCTTTAATCCATACACTAATCTCTGGGGTTCGAGAATCTAGGAAGAAGTTAGCCACATCTACTTCCTTTACAGGCTCCGAGGCCTTATTGGTCTTGGTCGCTGTTGAAGAAGCGATCCTTAGTCCACATCTTCTTGTCAAGATGCTTTTGAATTTCTTTTGGCAGCTGGGAGACAACATCAATAACTGTCAGAATGTTAAGTTAGGTTTAAAAGTGTCTAGGTCTTTGACCAAGTCATAATCTTTGATAGGATCCACAGGCTTCTCCAGCAGGCTGGGAAATGGGGCTACACCCATTTTCATCTTTCCTTTTTCTTCTAGTAATTGCAGCATCGGCACTTCCTCTGTTTCTAGAGGTGCTTCTGTATCATCTATGTCTTGGGCCTCTGGTGTTCTGTTTTGTACTACTAGTAATTGCAGCATCGGGACTTCCTCTGTTTCTGGAGGTGCTTCTGTATCATCTATCTCCTGGGCCTCTGGTCTTGCCTCTAGGACTGTCTCTGTAACTCTCTGTGGCACTACAGTGTTATGTACTGCACTGTTCTGTTCTGTACTGCTCTGTCCCTCTGTTGGCAGGTTGAACTTCACAGTCTTGGCAAGAGAGTTATTTTCGTTCTGAACAACTAGTTCCTTCTTCTTGGTGTGTGTGACAGCGGCAACTTCCAACTCTACCAAATTAGAGGCAGGCTCTTGTACCTTCTATTGGCTATCAGTGCCATTGGGCTTTACAGGGGCTGGACTCGGATAGTCCTATGTAGTGTAACCTTCTCCTTTGCATCGGCTGCATAAGGGCTTGTAATCCACAAATCGTCTAGGGTTTGGACAATTTGGGGAGATATGACCCTTTTCTCCACACCTATAACATTCCACCTCTGATCTCTGACAACTGTCAAACTGTCGTCCTCTATAGCTTCAAGAGGAAAGCCTCCTTGGACCGAAATTAGGATCAAATTCCCTAGGCTTTGGTCCAATATCCTGTGTTGTCATTTTGGATTCTAGCAAGTTGAATCATGCATTTTCATCCTTCTGTCTTCGTTCATGAATCTCTTTTAGAGAGCAAATATCCTCTGTATGGTTCTTCCACAAACAGTAGGAACATAAGGCTCCAGGAATGGTTGGTTTTTGAGTACATTTAGTGGCTAAATGTCCTGCTTGATGACACTTTCCGCACCATGTATTAGAGTGCATTACATCTCTTCCAAGTCTCGTAGGGGTGGATATATTGGCGGTATTCACCTTCAGTGTCTGTAGCTGCTCTGTAATCACATCCATAAGCTCTTTCTTGATACTTGAAACTGAGTTAGATAAGTAGTCCTTTAGATTTTCACCTCTTGAAGTACTTGTAATAGGGTTTTGGGAAGCTTCTGTAATTACTGCATACATTGGTTGGGTTGATCCAAAATGTCCTCCGTTCTGGTTCTAATTCAGAGCTCCTATTGAGACTTGGGGTTGTTGATTCCAGTTGGTAGGATTCCACTGTTGTTGAGTCGCCATTGGAGGAACGGTTTGAGGCCATTGTTGTTGTGGTTGAACCATCATTTGAGGCACTATTGTCTGTGGCGACCACAGTGGATTAGGCACATTATACTGCGGCATTGTTTGCATCTAGGAATAGGGGCAGGAAACTGTCCTTGGAATTGCATTTGGTGGGTATACCATTCTTGACATAGGAGGAGGTAAGACTCCTCTTCCTGGCGTCATTGACAACCTTGCTTCAATTTCGTCATACAATCTTGCACCTTCCACTGCAGCTTGCAGATTGACTGATCTTCTCAATTCCACAAACTTGCAAACTTCTGGTTGTAGGCCTCTGAGAAACACTCCTTTCTGGATACCTTTGTCCAAATGATGGTTAGGTCCATCTCTTCAGGATGGATTCCATTTACGAGACATAAGCTTCTACTCTTTCTCTAGAGAACCGACTTAGGTTCATAAACTCCTCTTGCATTCGCTCTTCAAAACCTTCATGCCTGAATTTAGTGAGGAAAGCCAACTTCAGGTCATCCCAAGTGCCAAAAGTTCATGTTGCTTGTCTCTCATACCACTGAAATACCGCACCTTTGAAAGTGGTCGAAAATATCGCTAACCAATGCTCAGGGGTCCTGGCATTGTTAGCCACATATGCTACCATGAATTCTCCTACATGAAGATCAGGGTCTTCATTGTACTCTCCCTTAAAAATTGGCAATGGGACTACATTTGTTGGCATGTCATCAATATTTCTAGGACGAATCTGACTAGGAAGGGGACCTTGAGTTGCCATGGGAACTTCTGTAAAGAGTGCTTTTAGGGTGTCAAAGGAAGCTTTTGCTATGAGCTCGTTCTCAACTTTGATTTTTGCCTTCTCCCTTCTCACGTACCTCTGGACTCGTTCTAATGCTTGCCTCTTGATTGCGTCATTCATCAAGGGGTTGGCTCCAACCAGTTGGTCTGTACTCAACAGGATAGTATCAGAGAGGGCTTCAGTCTCTGAGGGATTCTCTAGCTAACATCTCTTCTACTTACTTCTTTTCAACATCTCTGAATTCGGCTTTCAAACCACTACAGAGGGGGAAATATTCCGTTCTAAAAGTATCAAAACTCATTCTTCTTAGGATCGTTGTTGTGCCATTATCATAATGCTAGCTTCTGAGGGTTTCAACAATGTACGTTGTGAAAAACACTCTGTCTACCAACTTCCAGTGGGTTGCTAATTCAACAAACAAAAGATTATCAGTGCACCAAGCATCCCACGTATCTTGCTGTTGAGCGTCCACGAACAAATTCCAACTCTTTTCCTTCTTGTTTTCGTGAACCTCCACAGACCATGACTCCTAGAGCTTCTTCACAATCTCCCACTTGATGATGTCTAGAAACTTCTCAATGAATGCCAAATCTTCCATGGATGGTCATTCTCTTTGTTTTTGCTCTTCAGTTTGTTCCCAAACAATTTTCCACCAAGATGCAAGTTTCTGCTGCTTCAACAGGAAGAGGAAACAGTCCACCACATAGAGCATGCATCATGATAGTAATATGCTTCCGCCATTGTGGGATGAACTTGTTGTGGAAAGTGGCTTTGATAATGAGAATCTCTAACTCTTCAGTGGAAGAAGGAACTTTGCAAACATCCATTGAATTCTCCTCTTCTTGGCAATGCCATTTCCTTCATTTTCAGCCTCTTCTGATGCTTGTTGATGGCAAGCTTCCCTGACTGCGCACCAAAAACATGGAGCCCCAAGAGGAACACCAAAGAAAAGGGGATTCTACTGCAAGAAAATATATCTTGTAACATTAACAAGCTTTTATTTCATTCTTTTGATAATCAAAACAAAGAAAACAGTAATTCTTCACGCAGCATCATAGTAGATATCTCCCACGGATTTGATAGAATCAACCATAATCTTCAACATCTTTATAGAATCCATCAATAGAATAAAGAACATAAAAGAATACACCATCTTTTAATGGAATCAATCACATAGTATTCATCTTCAATGTCTTCATAGTTCTCACTCTCAAATTTTCATATACAGTTACACTGTTTTGATAGAATTGGCTATCTTTGGCTCTTTCTCTCTCTCTCTCTCTCTCTCTCTCTCTCTCTCTCTCTCTCTCTCTCTCTCTCTCTCTCTCTCTCTCTCTCTCTCTCTCTCTCTCTCTCTCTCAATAGTACATCATCTCCTCACTACAATACTCTCATAATAACTCTCAATAATCCTTCTTAGGTCGTGGATTCACCTCCCAAGAGGTATGTTTGATGTGAAGAGGTACCAGAGCCATTACAGTGTCTCTTCATAGCTCACTACTATCACTATCACTCAGTCTTCTCTTCAACCTTCAGCAGTTACTTCTTCCATTTGTTTTAACTCTTTTGAACTTAGATTCATCCTTTCCAAAAGTTAGAAAAATTTTCCAAAGTCATACATAATTTCTACAAAAAAATTACAAAAGATCTATAGAACAGTACAGTTCAATACCAAAGCAGATACAGAATAATCACAGAGCAGAGACAAAGGCTCTACAGAAGGTTTACAAAGGGTTACAGAAGGTCATCAGAACCTCATAACTCATACTAAAGCCATTCCAAACTATCAAAAACTATTCAATAGGCTTTCAAAAGATTTCAATCTTCATCAATCATCAATCCATGCTTCATACAAAAGAAAATCATAACAAAACAGAAGCTATACAGAAGGTATACAGAACCTATCGGAACATCATAGAGCTTCATATCTCTACTGAGAATCATCATGATCTTCCAAAACATAATCAATATCATCCAAAACACTCTCACACACTTCTATTAACAACCATACATCACTCTAAATCCATCAAAAATCAATCATTCAGTCCTCAAAAACAACAAAAATCAGTAAAAAATTCAGTCTTTTTCCACTCTCAACAATAGGCCTCCATAGTTGAGACTAGAACACCTCTTGCGCATGGTGGTGTCTCCATTGAAATGTCCTCCAGTAATCCCACCATGTGCTTCCATGAGCACATTGTGCATGTTGTGTTCACATAAACATCTCCCTAAAAGTCTATCTTGTCTATCCGATATAATTGACATGCAATCAACCGATAGGGTTGGATCTTCAAAATTAGTCTCTTTAACCTAGCTTTTTCTATGGGTCTTTTCCGGCAATCCATTCTCTAGGATGTGAAACTATATTATCTGCCCAATACATTATGAGGTCTGCTTTGAAAATGTCTCTTTTGTTGTTGAATATTCTAAAAAGATGTGTATCTGGTAGGTCATCAATGATGCCATGTCCAGTCACTTCACCTATGGGTATGCAGAACATATGATTTTCCATATAGTGCTACTTGCCAGCAGAAGTAAACATCAAGCAATGCATCTTATTGTATAGGGTTTGTTCACAAGATAAAGCAATGCTTGATGTTCCACGAAGAAGGTAAAGGGTGTCACTAGAAGATAATGTCTAAACTCCTTTACAGCAAACACCATGGCTAACCCTTCCCTCTCTATTGTGGAATAGTTTATTTTTGTATCAGTGAGTTGTCTACTAGCAAAGTTCACTGGATAATCAAGGTTATGCTCACGAGATTGACACAACACTACCCCCACTGCAAACTTTGATGCATCAATGTGCACATGGAAGATAATGGACCAATCTGGGAATCTTAAGATAGGAGCTAAAGCTAGATCCTATTTAAGCCTTTTGTAGGCTTATTGGTATTCTTTGATCCACTCAAATACTATCAATATATTGTACAAAGGTCTTGCAATCAATACGTAGTTCAATACAAACCACCAGTAGTACCCTGTGTGGCCTAAGAAGCATTGAACTTCCTTGAAGTTGGTCAGAGGGGAAAGGTCTACAATTACCCTGACTTTGAGGAGTCTATGGCTATCCCATTCCTTGACACAATGTGCCCTAAAATGCAACAATACTTCACCCAAAACTAGCACTTTAAGGGGTTCAATGAGAGACCATATTGCCTATACTTTTCAAAGACTATTCGTAGATTTTCTAAGTGCTCTTCCTAGTTGGTTTGGATGCACAAGTCATTCAACGAATACCTCCAACCATTTTCTAAGCATGTCCTTGAAGATGCACATATGAGATGCTAGAAGGTAGTAAGGGCATTGGTCAAGTCCAAATGGCATAACTATATAGGCAAACACCCCCATTCGGTGGCAAATGCCACCTTCTTGTGCCTATCATCCAGATGGACTTGTACTTAGTTATAGCCTGAGAAGCCATCCAAGAAATTGTAGGCTTCCTTTCTTGCCACTCTCTCTCTAGCACGTGCTTAATGTATGATAATTGGTAGTTGTCTCTCTTTGTAGTTGTGTTGACCTTTTTATAGTTCATGCACACTTGAATCTTTCCATTCTTTTTCATGACTATCACTATGGGTGATACCCATTCCATGTGCTTGATCTCATAAATTAATCATGTATTTAGTAGCTTATCAATCTCTTCCTTCACTACACATGCATGCTTAGGATTCATTGAGTATGGTCATCACTTAAGTGGTACTATATTGGGTGTCATGGGAATATTATGAGTCACAACACTCGGATCTATTCATTTCAGCTCATACAAGGACATTGCAAACACGTCAAAGAATTCCCTTAAGAGATTTATGAGATTAGTCTCTTCCTCCTTAGTTAGATCATCCAATATGTACACAGGGCGAGGCTTGTGCCCTTCCCTTGCCAAATTGACTTCCTTAACTTTGGCTAGTCCTTTGATGGGTTCACTTGCCTGTCCTTTCCACTTGGCTCCTACTAACACCACTAATCGATTACCCTTCTTAAACTTTGTGAAGCGCTTGGCCAAATCCTAGGGTTTCTTCTATCAGCCAGCTTCTTCTGCAAACTTTGATTGCTTCCTTCTCTCTTCCTTTAGCCTCTTGCACCTTAGGTGGACTCGGAGGTCCCCCTTAGTGCATTTGGTCCTAGGTGGTTGAGGCATTTCAGGGTCTATCAGAGCTTACCTCTAACTTGGATTTGTACTCACAATCCTCACTAGATGAGACTGTCTCTCCCCTAGTGGTCATAGCTCTGAGGGTGACTCCACTCCAAAAAATGATGTGGCACTAGGCTAGACTAATCCCGCTTGTTCATAATCTACTACCTCTAGGTATTCTAGCCAAGTTTGATCACAATCTACCTTAGCAACTCCTTCATTCACTCTGAAAGCATTGACCTCTTGGAGTTTAGAGCCTACTCTGACTTGCTTAATCACTCTTCCATCCATGTCATATTCTATGGTTTCCACTTCCTCTTTGCTTTCCTCACTGATGGAACAATAGTCTTCGTACTCATCATCAAAATCTCGATACTCAAACTGTGCATTGTTTTCAAGGTTCCTATCCTCAAGGTTTTTCTCACTTGTAATGAGAGCCCAGTTGTATAACAATTTTAAGTCATGGACCTTAGTCCATTGCCACTCCTTACTCTCCATGAGATCATTGAGGAGCTTTAGGGTTTTAGCTGGGTCGCTAGCTAGCTCACTCAATAGGTACTTGAGGATCTATGGATTTCCAATTTGTTAGTTGGGACATGATAGGTGATTCGCTGATGGAAGTCCTAGCCATCATGCATGGGGGCACTATGGGTAGGTTAGAAGCTGTGGCTTTGTTGGGTTTGCTAGGTAAGTCTTTTGCTTGCTCATATTTATCCTCATCATCCAAGAATGGCAATTCAATGGTTGACAACACATGCACCCACTTGCACTCATCCTTAGGACAATGAATGTACCTAGTTAGAGATCCATAATCGCTTTTGGCATTTGAATCGCCCTTTAGCATGTTAGAGATGGCATCTAGGTCCATAATCACTTCATGTCTTTGAGTCACCCTTCATTTTGGCAGAGATGGTATCTAGGTCCACTGGTGAGGTTTTCCAAATGTCCATGTCTACTCAAACTGCTTTTGATCTATTGCCTAAGAATATTAGGCCATTATCCCAATCCTCTATCACTTGAGCATTCCTCATCCAAGATCTGCCTAGTAGGATATTAGAATCCACTCCCTTCATGACTATGAAGTTCACAAAGAATCAAATTTTTGCTATCTTTAAAGGCCAATCCTTCAAGACTCCAAAGGGTCTAATATTCATCCCATTAGCTACAGTGACATTGAACCATGAAGTTTCTATCGGTGGGTTTCCCCAAGATTGCAGGGTTGTATGGCTAAGTACACTAACTCTTGCTCCTATGTCTACTATCCCCTTTCACGTTGTATCTCCTAGGACAATGACATGTAAGACTTCATGCATCTTAGTGCCTTCCCAAAATCCATTCAATTGTGGGGACTTAAACATTGGGTTCAGTGTTAGGATTGGTATGTGTGTCACAGTGCAATGGTGGTCGAGCAAGTCTTGTGGTTCATGTCTATTGGTTTGTTCTACCCATTGCTTCAACACTTGCCACAATGCAAGGTTTTGTCTAAGCAATTCTCCTAGTGGCAATGTTACAAGAGTTGATATAAGTGTGGTGAGCAAATTGCCAACCATCTTTCCCTCCTCTACTTAATGGGCTTCCTTCCAATGCTCTCAAGCAGTTCATCTATTCATGGCATCCATGTTCTACCACTGTGGCTAGGCATGTGGTGATGTTGCCTCTTCTACTCTTAAGTACGTGGGAGAGACTAGTGGACTCATGGTCAAGAGTTCATAGATCTCATCCTCAATGATAGGCTTAGCACCTTGCAAGTGAGCTTATGCTTCTTTTATCCATTCTTTGACCTTATCCATAGCCTTTAGTTGTCGATTGGGGTCAAGGTATTCTCCAACCATAGCACTTTCCTTCTCCCTTATCTTAGGAGCAAGTGGTACTCCTTCTGCATTAGTAACATGCCTTCCCTTTGTTAAAGTGGTTGCACTCTCTGTTTTGAGTATTATTTTTGCATCAACCCTCTTTCTTGTCCTTTGTGGGCTCTTCTTCCCTATAAAGGTTGCATCTAGGTTGCTAGGTTCAAGTAATGAAATATCGATTTGCTCCGTTTGGGCTTGTGTCATGACATTTATGGGGATGTGTGTGGCATTGTTGTCAAGCGACTCGACACAAAAGAGTCCAAGTAGCACAGTTGGCACAATTACCAAACTAGTCGAGGGTTTTCACCTAGGGCAATGGGCGAATAAGTGTGTGACTCTACATTTATTCGCCCATTGCCCTAGGTGAAAACCCTGAGTCACACACTTATTCGCCCATTGCCCTAGGTGAAAACCCTCGACTAGTTTGGTAATTGTGCCAACTGTGCTACTTGGACTCTTTTGTGTCGAGTCACTTGACAACAATGCCACACACATCCCCATAAATGTCATGACACAAGCCCAAACGGAGCAAATCGATATTTCATTACTTGAACCTAGCAACCTAGATGCAACCTTTTTAGGGCAATGGGATGAGATATGCCATGGATGGCCACATGTCCAACATGTTATAGGCTCATGGTTCTGACCTTCTCCTAGGCCTCTATCTCTCCCTCTGCCTACGACACAAGCCTAAAGTCCATTAATATGGGGTTGCCCTCCTCGTCATAAGAGACATAAGGGTTCACATACGATTCTTACCTAGTGGTTCCTCTATAAAGTGCAATAGAGTATCACTTGGTGGATGGGTCACTATAGGTCCTGGTACTTTTGAATAAATTTTAGGGCACCACTGTTGAGATATCGAGCTCCACTTGTGATACGCCAGGGTGACCGTTGTGTATTTATGTCACCGACTTGTCAGTTGCAGACGTGGTTGGTACACCGCCCATGAATAATAGCTACATGATAGCTATCCTTATCTACTCTAGTTCGTGGCTCAGTTAGTATGCCACCTTAGTTAGTTGAGTTTGGTTTGAGACCCATATATAGGGTTTTTCTATTTCTTTGTATGAGAGTTCTTTTGGCTTCCACAACTAAGAAGAGGAAAATTGTTTTCAGCCTCCACCCTTGTGTGTATTCCCCCATTGTGCAAGCAAGAAAGCTACAAGTGAGACTCCTTCCTTCTCTCCCACAATCTTGACATGGTATCAGAGCCTTGTTCGTGGTAAGGAGCTCAAGAAAGCAAGCCAAGCTCGCGGTGTTCTGGTAAGAGGAGCAGTGTTGCTTTCATTTTTTATTTTGGGAGCAGATCTCTGCAGGTAGCACAGCCGGAAAGTGCAGGAGTGCATTGTCTCAGGTTGAGACGCCCTTCGCGGTGAAGCAAGAGGGCAGTATATGCTGCGGGCAAGGGCTTTAGCCCTTGGCGGCCTTGTTTTTTTGATTTGAGGCCATTTCGGGGCCTGTTTTGGAGGCGGAAATTTCCTGCACGCACTCAGGAAAAGGCCCAGTTTTATGCTGTGCAGCCACTGTTCTACAGGTCGGTGAATAGTTACTGTAAAAATTGCATTGTATGCTTGTGCGTAGAGACATTGGGAGTTACAGAATCATCCCTGTTGCCTGTTGATGCAAAATCGCCACTAAGAAGTGACTGTGTGGTCAAATACCACTTTCGCCAGTTTTGCAGATTTTTCCTTGTGAGGGTGAAGCTGTGGTTTTTGCAGTGACAGAATATTTTGCAATCTTCTGTAACGGCATCTGATTCTCTTTCACAGATTGTCACTGAAAAGCTTGACAAGAACAACTTCCAAGCATGGAAGTTTAGAATGACGAATTTCCTTATGGGAAAAGGATATTGGGAATTTGCTGCAGGAAATGAAGAAGAACTAGTTCTTCTTGATGTTCCCAATCAACAGCAAATGCAGGCATTTAAAGCATGGCATGAGAGAGCCATGAAAGTTATGTATTGGCTATCTATCAGCATTTCAGACTCTATGATTGTGCATATTCAGGATGCAAGTACACCAAAGGAGGCATGGGATACTTTGTCAAAAATGTATAGCACAAATACGCAAGCCAGGAAAATGCAGCTCAAGCAAGAGTTGCACAATGTGCAAAGAGAAAATATGAGCATCAACGACTACCACATGAAGGTGAAGAAGATTGCAGATGCACTTGCTTCCATTGGGTCACCAGTGGAAGATGATGATTTGGTTTCTGTGACCTTGAATGGTCTAGGAAAGGATTATGCACAGTTTCGGACATCCTCTTCAGTTCGTGAAAGATTTCCTAATTTTGAGGAGTTGATTGCTCTTCTAATTTCTGAGGAATAGAGAAATGGTGGTGCATCTTCTTCAGGAGGAACTTCAAAAGAAGCTGTCTTCTACTCAAATGCTGGAAGAGGTAGATGCAGAGGTAGAGGAGGCCGATTTGGAGGCCGTGGTAGAAATCAGAATATGCAGCAAACTCAAGAAAACCAGTCCTATGGAGGAGGACGTGGTAACTCTAGAGGCAGGGGGAGCCAAAGAGGTCGTGGTGGATGGCAAAGAGGTCAAAATGCAAACAGTAATGTTGAATGCTACTACTGTGGTAAAATGGGTCATATGGCTAAAGACTGCTATAAAAAGTAGAATGACATCATGAATGGAAAACTGCAACAAGGGAATTATGCATCTTCTAGCAGACAGGGTGATGACAGAAATGAGCATTTGTTCATGGTGCAGCACATGAACAATTCTGTGACAAGCGTAGAAGAAAGCAATGATGTATGGTATGTTGACTCAGGTGCATCAAACCACATGACAGGTCATGCAAAATGGATGGAGGATGCAAGGAAAATGGAAAAACCAGGATTTGTGGAGACTGGTGATGATACTGCACATCCTATTGTGTAGATTGGAAAAATTCCCTTGTCTATGCAGGATGGGAAAGAGAAATACCTGTCCGATGTATTTCATGTCCCGAATATCACCAAAAATCTGGTTTCTGTCGGTCAAATGGTTGAGCAGGGCTTGCAGGTCAGATTTAATCCTCATGGATGCTTTGTTCAGGATATGAAAAATAAAGGTCGCTTGATAGCAAAAGGAAAGAAGAAGGGCAGAATGTTTACGTTGGATGCAGACATGTCTGAATTGAGTGCAGCAATGTTTGCACATGGGACCGGTGTAGTTGCAGATATTGATATCTGGCATAAACGCATTGGTCATGTTAATGTACAGCGACTTAAATCAATGCAGGCCCAAAATATTGTTGCAGGATTGCCAAAATTCAAGGTTGCAAAAATGCATAAGGTATGTGAAGCCTGTCAGTTTGGAAAACAGGCAAGGAAACCATTTCCTAGACATGTTCAAGAGAGTGAGAAGCCATTGGAATTAATCCACTCTAATGTGTGGACTACTAACGTTGCATCTCTTGGAGGCTGTCATTATTTTGTCACTTTTATTGATGACTATAGCAGAAAAGTTTGGGTGTATTTTATGAAAAAGAAAAGTGAAGTTTTTGGGCATTTCAAAACCCTTAAAGCTATGGCTGAAAAAGAAACAGGTCTGCAAATAAAATGCCTAAGGTCAGATGGAGGGGGAGAGTACCTCTCAAATGAGTTTGCAAAGTTCTTGCAGGAGCATGGCATAAAGCAGCAATATTCATGCAGTTATACCCCACAACAAAATGGAATTGCAGAAAGGAAAAACAGGCATATTGGAGAGGTATCTCGTGCAATGCTCAATGAAAAAGACTTGCCAGATTTTTATTGGGCTGAAGCAGTTGCTACAGCAGTCTACATAATGAACAGGACTCCCACTGCAGCAATACATGGGATGACTCCAGAGGAGAGGTATACTGGTAGGAAACCAGATATTTCTCATTTGAAAATTTTTAGTTGCATTGCCTATGTACATGTGCCAAATGAGTTGAGATCCAAGTTGGATCCAAAAGCTGAGAAGTGCATCTTTATTAGTTACTCTTTGCAGCAGAAAGGGTATAGATGCTATAACCCTTCTACTCGTAAGTTTACAGTGAGCAGAGATGTTGTTTTTGATGAGATGAGTAGCTGGTATAAGCCAGTAAATGTGATTGATGATGTAGATGCACAAAATGGTAATGTTGCACAGAATTCACAGCAGCAGTCACAAAATATTAGTGGACCTGGAACGTCTTCTAGCAGTGGTTCACATTCTTCGCCATGGACAAGCAGATTGAGATCAGGAGAATCTTCTCAAAGCAATGCAGATAGTGGTATGCAGGTATCAAGAAAAGGAAAAGAGAAGATAGATCAGCCCATGTTTGATGTGAATGCAGGTCACTCTTATGTGGATGGTGAATCCAGTGGCTCAGAACAAAGCATTGATGATGAGTTGGGTATTCCTTCTATTGTTACACCTGGAGTAAGGAAGACCAGGGATGTTTTGAGAGCACCTGGGAGTGAACCTACTTTGCGCAGGTCTACCAGAGCTAGATATCCTGTGGATAGGGTGAAATATGATGGATTTACAGCCATTCACTATGCATATATGGTCAAAGTGATACAGGAACCAGAACCCACTTCTTTTGAGCAAGCCATGGGAAAAGAAAAATGGGAGAAAGCCATGGATGAAGAAATGGATGCCTTGGAAGAAAATGCTACATGGGAGTTAGTACATTTGCCTAAAGGTAAGAATGCAATTGGCTGTAAGTGGGTTTATAAGGTGAAGCACAATGCAGATGGTTCTGAGAACAGATACAAAGCAAGATTAGTAGTCAAGGGGTATGCACAAACATATGGCATTGACTATGAAGAAACATTCAGTCCAGTTGCAAGGATGGAAACTATAAGAGTAGTCATTGCTATGGCTGCATCAAAGGGATGGTCTTTACATCAGATGGATGTAAAGAATGCCTTCTTGCATAGTGATTTGCAAGAAGAGGTCTATATGGAGTAGCCACCAGGTTATGTGCATGATGTTCATCCTGAGTTTGTTTGCAGGTTGAAGAAAGCCTTGTATGGCTTGAAGCAAGCACCTAGAGCATGGTCTGACAAGATAGGACAGTATCTTGTCACTATTGGCTTTCAGATTTCCAAGGCAGATTTCTCACTTTATGTGAGAAAAACAGAGAAAGGTATTATGCTACTTGTCATTTATGTTGATGATTTGATTATGACAGGTGACAGTGATGAAGATATCCTTCATGTGAAAATGCTATTGAAGCAGAAGTTTGAGATGAAGGATTTGGGAGAGCTGCGTTATTTCTTGGGCATTGAGGTGATTAGATCATCAAGTGGGATACAGCTCTTGCAGAGGCAGCATGGATTGGACATGCTGTCCAAATATGGGATGACAGGCTGTAAGCCTATTTCAGTTCCTTTGGAGCAAAATGTGAAGCTGAGCGCAGATGCAGGTGAGCTTCTGGAAGACCCTACTATGTAAAGACGCATAGTAGGAAGTTTGATTTATATGACTATTACCAGGCCAGATTTGAGCTATGCTGTTGGATTGGTAAGTCAATTTATGCAGGCTCCAAGGAAATCGCATTTGGATGCGGCTAGACGCATACTCAGGTATGTGAAGTCCACATTGCAGTATGGACTATTTTATGAGACTAGGGTTCAGATACAGCTGCATGGATACACTGATGCTGATTGGGCTGGTAGTATTTCTGATAGACGATCTATCAGTGGATATGTGCTCACTTTTGGGAGTGCTGCAGTCACTTGGAGCAGTAAGAAACAGCCTACAGTTGCCTTGTCGAGCACAAAGGCCGAGTACAGGGGTGCAGCAATGGTTGCATGTGAGGTAGCTTGGTTGCATAAGCTACTTTATGATATGCATCAGTCTACAGATGGGCCAGTTGTCATTTATTGTGACAACATGAGTAGTATACACTTGGCAAATAACCCAGTCTATCATGCTAGAACAAAGCACATTGAGGTGCATTATCACTATGTGCGAGAGAGGGTTTTACTAGGTCTTATTGATCTAGTTTATGTCAGCACAGAGGATCAGGTAGCTGACATATTCACGAAGGCATTGGGTGCAAAGAAGCTGCGCAAGTTCAGAGACATGCTTGGTGTGCAGGAATTGGGATTGAGCTCGAGGGGGAGTGTTGAGATATCGAGCTCCACTTGTGATACGCCAGGGTGACCGTTGTGTATTTATGTCACCGACTTGTCAGTTGCAGACGCGGTTGGTACACCGCCCATGAATAATAGCTACATGATAGCTATCCTTATCTACTCTAGTTCGTGGCTCAGTTAGTATGCCACCTTAGTTAGTTGAGTTTGGTTTGAGACCCATATATATGGTTCTTCTATTTCTTTGTATGAGAGTTCTTTTGGCTTCCACAACTAAGAAGAGGAAAATTGTTTTCAGCCTCCACCCTTGTGTGTATTCCCCCATTGTGCAAGCAAGAAAGCTACAAGTGAGACTCCTTCCTTCTCTCCCACAATCTTGACAGCCACCAATATAGTTTCCATATTAGTGGTCCCTTTACCCTTGATCCCTTTTGTCTTCTCCATATTCATGCACCACCCTTCGCTCAATCCTTCTTGATTAGAGATAATAATCACATTAATCAAAAGAAAAATAAAAAGCTAACTAGGTTGACACATGCATCAAGGTTTAGGTAGTCTTTTTTTTGTGTGTGCACATGTTTTTGGGTGATTTGGAGGAGTGTCCTTTTCCTTTTGTTGGTTGAAAATCAAAATTAAACATAAAGTACTTTTTTTGAAAGTTGTGAGTGTTGTCTAAGACAATTTAAATAAGAAATGTTTTGATCGAGTTTATTTACAAGTTTTTGAAGCTAATCAAATTTGATTAGAATTTTGTCACATAGCCTAAGATATTATGTTGATGAAGAGTACCTTGCAAAACATATAATTAAAAAAAAAGTTTCTTGATCAAACTCTAACATGTGGTGGCTTTTACGTTTAACTAAATTTTTTGGCTAAGAATTTACTTATAAGTTCATCAAAGCATAACAATAACACAAGAAAACACATACACATGCCATAGAAATAGCATGTGGAAAAGTTGGCACAAGTCTTTTCATTGTTTTATAATTATGGGGGAAGATATGTTCCCTATCTTTTGAGAAGATTCTAACTTTCCTTTGCCTTTCTTTACTATTCAATATTCGAAAAATGAAAAAACAGTAAATTCTAACCTTATGAAAGATTACAGATTGTACATATGAAGAGTGCAATTGCCTTTGTTAAACTGAATCCTACAATGATTTGATAGAATCACATGATAAAAGTAGATTAATGCTAAGTGGAAAACTAATAGTACACTATATTAAGGCTCCTATTATATTAGATACTTAATAACACTAATTAATTAATTACTTTGCATGCCTAATTAACTAAAAACTAATTAACCACTTTTATTAATTATCTAATTAGTTTACTAAAGTAATTAGTAATAACTAATCACAAATAACCATTACTAACTAAAGTAATGCCTACAATTAATTAACAACTGATAAAGTAATAAATAATTAACTAAGAACTAAAGTAATGCAGAATGAATACATAATTAACTAAAAACCACTGCTTTTTAAAGCAATGCACAACTAAACCCCACAACATGCCTAATAACTAATTATTTGAGGACTAATACAAAATTAGTTACAATCTTGGCACACTACTAATTAAATAGTTAAGTACTAACTAGTCTAACAACTTCTAACAAACCTCTCTCTCTCTCTCTCTCTCTCTCTCTCTCTCTCTCTCTCTCTCTCTCTCTCTCTCTCTCTCTCTCTCTCTCTCTCTCGTTCTTAACTAATTAAGTTATGAAGAGGTTCTCAATTGTTGAGTCTATATATTCATGGCAATTAATAAGTAACAAAGGTCTTTTCCATGGTATCACAAGCAAATAGCCAATTTAGGACTTATACCTTAGTCACCATGTCAACAAAGCCTGTAGAAGTATCACCGTAAGTTTTGAAAGTTGTGTGATACATGTTTGGTTTGTAAGCAGGCATGCATGCGTGCTTTTGCAAATTGAATAATTGGTTTGTTGAAGGGTTTCGAATCACAATATGTTGAAGGTGATTAGATTAGCTATGTTTTTAACTTATGTACACGTGTTTGGTTTGTGCGCATGTGTGCTATCTTTTAATCTTAAAAAGGTATTATATTTGCAAATATAGTTGCCATTTGGAGACCAAGCATAATGGTTTTTGCAAACCAAGCAAGATCTATATATCATGACTTTTGTAAAGAATAATGAAGCAAACTTTGAGTTTGTATATAGTTAGTTTCTTCATTAGCATATTTTTTAAGTGTATGCCAACACTGGGTTGATTGAGAACAAAATTTCACATAGCACCTATTTTGTTACATAGTCTCTAAGTATATATACACATTTGTGTACACTAAGTTGATTGAGAACAAAATTTCACATAATATCGATTTCATTATTCACACTGGAAGTATGCATACATGTTTGTGTATTACTACAATTGTGTACACTATGTTGATTGAGAACAAAATTTCACACATAATATTGATTTTGTTATGCACACGTGAAGTATGCGTATATGTTTGTGTATTACTACAAAAGAGTGTTACATTCTAATGTCACACAAACATTACATTCAATTAAACTTGTCACAAACATGCATGGAATTACATACTCCATCTTACCTTCAAATGTTTGTCTCAATCTTTGAATGCTTCGTCTTATCTCTAAATGTCCATCTTGATCTCCGAATTTGGTTGCATTGAACTCCATCACTTCATCTTCTCCCCAAATCTCCATCTCAATCTTGAATCACGTGTTAACTCATCATTGTCGAACTCTAGTATGTGGATATGGGCAAATATGCCATGATCATAGTAGTCTTGCTAGGACTTAGGGTAACAGGAGAGGCAGGTCGTCGAACAATCAGCCTTGGGGAGGTAGGCCATAAACTCGTCTTGCCTCATCGAAAGTCTATTGTCAAAGTTTGTTCTTGAAATTGACTCATCAAAACTCCATTGTTGATTTGAACTTGTCATTGAATCGTTGCAGCTCTATTATCGAACTCCTCCATCCATGTGTTATTTGAACACTTGTTCTCTCTCCATGTACTATTGAGCACTCATTCTCTCTCTTTGTTAGTCATTACTATCTCTCATCTTGTCTCATCAATCTCTCATATTGTCCCTCAATAGTCCTTTTTATTGTTGAGACGACTCTTGATAGTTTTTTGGATTGTTGCTTTCTCATCTCGACAATTTTTAAGTGTCTGAGTTCTCGTTTTGATTAGCGTTTACTTTTTTGGTTTGGAGAATGCATTATGCATGCAAGAGAGAACATTTTCCGTGCGAGTAACGTTAAAAAAGAGAGCTAACAAGTGAAAAAGAGGGGAGAGGAGGGGGTTTTGATTGAAAAAGAGAGGTTTGGAAAATAGGATAGGTTCGGAAAACCCTTTGGAAGTTCGAGGCTTTTCGAACCTATAACAAAAATTATATAGTAGTAAGATAAGATACATGCAAGAGAGAACATTTTTCGTGTAAGTAACGTTAAAAAAGAGAGCTTACAAGTGAAAAAGAGGGGGTTTTGATTGAAAAAGAGAGGCTTAGAAAAAAAGGTAAGTTCGGAAACCTTCCAAACGTTCCAAGCTTTTCGAATCTATAACGAAAATAATATAATAGTAAAAAGTAAGATGTATGAGAAAATAATATAGTAGTAAGATAAAGAAAAAGCCACCCTTGTGCGACCAGGAAGCTCATGCTGGTCCTGATCGATCGCAGACTCCAGAGGGCCCGCTGTCCAGCGCCACAGCTCCTGCACCATGACACCCTGCTCAGATTTTGGACCTGGCCTCTGACTTTCTTTGTGACAGGCGGACTTATTTGATCCAACCACGGCATCCTTGTCAGATTTTGGACCTCGAGGTCTCTGGTATAACGCCTGCGACAGTCGCGTTCTCTGCGACAGATGGACTTATTTGATCCACGCATCCATACACTGGAAGCCGTAGCTCCATAGCTGTAGGCCATGACATCCTTGTCGGATTTCGCCCCTTGAGAAACTTCACACGGCGTGCTTGGAATGATGTCTGTGATACTTTCACCAGATTCTCGCTTTGCACACGGATTCGTTCGTCCCGGGAGCTGCAGATGCCTGAGCAAATTTGTAAATGTAGAGCTAGATGATTTTATGCGGACTGTCGATGTTGAAAATGCTGGTTTGTCAACCGACACCTTGTACTCTCTCCTGGAGCAGTGTACAAAGAAGAAGGATGTGGCTGCTGCCAGGAAATTACAAATGCAGATGAGAAAAAGCGGCCTCAATGCAAGTTCATATTGGGGGAATCAATTGATCCGCCTGTTTGCCTCGTGTGGAAGTTTGCCTGATGTGAACCAGGCATTCTCTGAAGTCTCAAATCCGACCATATTTCCCTGGAATGCAATTATTGCAGGTCATGCTCAGCTTGGTGAAGGGAAGAGGGCCCTTGACCTGCACAACACAATGCAGCAGCATGGCATTGAGCCAGACAAAAACACATTTTTAAATACCTTGAAAGCATGTGGAAGCATTGGGGACATTGAGAGGGGCAGGATGCTTCATCGCCAAGTCGTAAGAAGTGCACTCCAGCAAGATGTGGCGGTTGGTAGCTCACTTATTAACATGTATTCGAAATGTAATAGCATAAAGGAAGCTCAGGAGGTGTTTGATGAGATGTCTGATCAGAATGTGGTGACCTGGACCTCGCTAATTGCAGCATACAGTATGGCTGGACTTCATCTTTCTGCTCTAAACATTTTTGGTAGGATGCAGCAGGAGAGAATAGAGCCAACTTCAGTCACCTTTTTGTGCATTCTTAAAGCTTGTGCTAATATAGAAGCTTTGGAGCAAGGCAGGCTAATACACAGCCTAATTATCAGAAGTGGCCTTGAAAACAATGTAAATGTTGGAAACACTCTTGTTGATGTGTATGGAAAGTCCGGAAGCCTTAGGGAAGCTCACAAAGTGTTTGACAGATTACCTAGTCAAAATGTGATATCATGGAGTGCATTGATTGGAGGTTATGCGCAGCATGGTGATGAAAGTTCAGCTTTTGAGTTGTTTGGAAAAATGTTAAAGGAAGGCATCAGACCAAACAGAGTTACATATTTGTGCATACTGAAAGCTTGTGGTGGTGTTGAAGCTTTAATCCATGGCAGATTCATACATGACCACATGTTTAGGAGTGCTGTAGAAGTTGACGCTGTTGTTGGGAGTACTCTTGTGAACATGTATGCTAAATGTGGGAGTCTGAAGGAAGCACACAAAGTGTTTGATATTATGCCCAACCAAACTGTAGTATCATGGGATGCGTTAATTGCTGGATATAGTGAACACGGACAGTTGTTGCTTGCTATTGATCTCCTGGATGAGATGCTGCTAGGGTTGGTGAGGCCTACTGAAGCAACATTTTTACCCATTTTAAAAGCCTGCAGTGATATGACAGCTATGATCCATGGCAGGGTAATACATGACAGAATTATTACATCTGAGCTTATGTCAGATGTGATTTTAGGCAATGCTCTAGTTGACATGTATGCAAAGTGTGGCAGCCTGGCAGAGGCATACACAGTCTTCAGAAAATTCACAAATCGAAACGTGGTATCATGGAGTGCATTGATTGCTGGATGTATTGAATGCGGGCATGAGATGTCTGCCCTTAAATTCTTTGAAGAAATGCAGCAGGAAGGCATCATTCCAGACAAAGCCACTTTCACATCAATCTTAAAAGCCTGTGGAACCATAGGAGACACAAAACTAGGGGAGTTGCTGCATCATGGAGTTATCAGTAGGGAATTTGAATTGGATGTAATTGTTGGAAGTGCTGTCATTGACATGTATGCAAAAACTGGGTGTCTAGCTGAGGCATATGGGGTGTTTAATGCATTGCCATGTAAAAACATTGTGTCCTGGGGCTCATTGATATCAGGATTTGTTCAACGTGGGTATACTCAGGCAGCTCTTCAACTTTATGAAAAGATGCAGCATGAGAGAGTTGTTCTGGACAAGGCCACATCATTGTGCACTTTAAAAGCATGTAGCATCTTAGGAGCTATAAAAGTAGGTGCCTCAATACACTCACAGCTGACCAGAAGCGGTTTTGAGTTGGATGCAATTGTTGGAAGTGCTTTGGTTGACATGTATGCAAAATGTGCATGCCTAGAGGAAGCCCACAAGGTTTTTGATGGGTTATCGAATCAAGATTTAGTGACATGGGGTGCATTAATTGCAGGGTATGCCCGCAGTGGTCATGTGAAGAAAGCCAATGAGCTTTTGAAACAAATGGAAATGCAAGGCTTGAGGCCGGGAGACGCTATCTACACAAGCATTATCTCAGGCTGCAGTTATGCAGGTCTACTTACGGATGGCCAACATCTCTTCAGGTCTATGACAGAAGATCATGGTATTATACCTGCAGTAGAGCAGTATGGATGCATGGTTGATCTTTTTGGTCGCACTGGACACCTAGATGATGCCAAGGCAGTGCTGCAGACCATGCCAGGCTCACCTGATCCCATTTCATGGGCATCTTTGTTGACTGGCTGCCAGACCTACGGTAGTCCAAAGATAGGGAAGCAATGCTTGGAAGAGATGAATCAACTTGATTCAGATAGTAATTTGGAGCATGTGCCAGTGCTCATGACTGGTGCTAATGATCAAGTACAGGTTGACTTTTCTATTCCTGAAGACCTAAGCCAAAGTCTGTATAATGAGAAACGGCCTGATGATGCCAGGTTTGAGACCAGTCAAGAATTGCAGGACTCCAGCATTGGAACTTGCGATAAGGTTGAAATTGGAACTTGCAATAAAGCATCAAAAGTTGAAATTGGTACCAAGCTAGATTGGGTGTGGGAACCATCAAAAAGGAAAGTCCAGCTTAATGCTGTGATTGAGAAACCAATGAAAGACAAGTCAAAAGCCCTTTGCAATCATTGTGAAAAGCTTGCTTTGGCCTTAGGATTGAGAAATTCATACAAAACTTGTATTACTAAAGAATCATATAGAGAGAATATTGATTTATGCTCTGATTGCCATAATTCCATCAAGACTCTTTCAAAGGTTGGAAGTAGACAAACATCACTTTGATGTAGCAAGTGGGATTGATGCACATGTCAAGGTGGCCTCTACCTTGTTATACAAATGCCATCGAATAGGTCAGCTCCAAAACTCAATGCTTCAGGAATCTTAACAGTGTACACAGGTTTGCCCTTTTGCACCTTACTTTTTCCTTTTCTTTGCAGAGGCCATAGCTAACTTTGTGAAGGACGAAGTAACTGGCATTGGGGCCTTGATTGTTGTTTACAGGTTCTTTGGAGTGATGCTGTAGAGGGCCAGTTTGTTACAGATCCAGATCGCATAACAGAGCAGGGCGTCTATCTAGATGCCAAGTGGATACCACAAGGTTGATTGTTCTTGAGCTTCAAGGTTGGCTATGGATTACCACAGCACACAAATACCTTCATCTCTTGTCTTTATCCTTAAGAAAGCTTACTTATTGAAGTGTTGCCATACAGGAAAAGCTTGTGGCCTCTACCTTGTTATACAAATGCCATTGAATAGGTCGGCTCCAAAACTCAATGCTTCAGGAATCTTAACAGTGTACACAGGTTTGCCCTTTTGCACCTTACTTTTTCCTTTTCTTTGCAGAGGCCATAGCTAACTTTGTGAAGGACGAAGTAACTGGCATTGGGGCCTTGATTGTTGTTTACAGGTTCTTTGGAGTGATGCTGTAGAGGGCCAGTTTGTTACAGATCCAGATCGCATAACAGAGCAGGGCATCTATCTAGATGCCAAGTGGATACCACAAGGTTGATTGTTCTTGAGCTTCAAGTTTGGCTATGGATTACCACAGCACACAAATACCTTCATCTCTTGTCTTTATCCTTAAGAAAGCTTACTTATTGAAGTGTTGCCATACAGGAAAAGCTTGTGGCCTCTACCTTGTTATACAAATGCCATTGAATAGGTCGGCTCCAAAACTCAATGCTTCAGGAATCTTAACAGTGTACACAGGTTTGCCCTTTTGCACCTTACTTTTTCCTTTTCTTTGCAGAGGCCATAGCTAACTTTGTGAAGGACGAAGTAACTGGCATTGGGGCCTTGATTGTTGTTTACAGGTTCTTTGGAGTGATGCTGTAGAGGGCCAGTTTGTTACAGATCCAGATCGCATAACAGAGCAGGGCATCTATCTAGATGCCAAGTGGATACCACAAGGTTGATTGTTCTTGAGCTTCAAGTTTGGCTATGGATTACCACAGCACACAAATACCTTCATCTCTTGTCTTTATCCTTAAGAAAGCTTACTTATTGAAGTGTTGCCATACAGGAAAAGCTTTGGTGGTCAACCATTGCTACTGACCACAACTCGGTTTATTGTGCTGCTTGAAGTTGTCTTTCCCCAAGTGATATTATGCAGTTGTGGGCCTCGATGGTTCTATCTAGGCTTCATGTGGTCACCCCAAGGTTGGTCGGTCTGTTATTTGAGTGTCAAGGTTGGCTTTGGATCGTCTCAGCACACAATTCCTTCATTTTTTTGTCTTAATACTTACGAAAGTTCACTCTCTGACATGCTGCCATACAGGGAAAGCTTTGGCAGTCCACCAAGCGCTGCTGGCCACAACTTGGTTTGTGGTGCCACTTTGGAGGTGTCTTTCCCCAACTGATATTAGGCAGTTGTGGGACTGGATGGTTCTCAAGAGCCAGAGTGAGTTTTGTGATAGACATTGGTGCTGCTGGAAAACTGGGGTGACCCAAAGATGCAGAGCAGTGCCATAGGCTTGATTCCATGGATTGCCTGGGATTGCTCCCTGAAGTGAGGTGGTATGTGGTACTTTTGCTTAGATAGCTGTTTGCAGCGGAGCTATTTACTGTCAAGTTCTCCTTTTCAAAATTGACAACGCTTAGCGGGTGGTCATAAAGGTTAGGAGGATGGAGATTGAGAGATCCCAACAGTTTGGCTCACCCCCCAGGAGGTCAGGCAGCACACACAATCCCAGCTCACCAGGATCAAAGTTTCGCTGCTAAGTTTGGATAATGGAGAGGATGGCTTATGGGAAGTTTTTGGCATGACAAACATTGTCAGATTAGAGATCAAGGAGGAGAGCCTAAGTTCTTCAGAGCTTCCATGGCAATGGATTAGAGTGGTGGACACTGGATTTAAAGATGGCTTATCAAACCCTCAAAAAATGGAAAAATAGCACCTTGGGCTGTGGCAGGGCAGACCCATTTCAAAAGTTGAGCAGGACCTTGGACAGTAGCAATTGTTGATTGAGCAGTAGATATTCACAAAATGTCCTCTCTCTTTGAGCTTGTAATATATGAGTGCCTGCTGGCTGACTGTTGGCAGCTGGCTTGCTCAGGTGGGCAATGACATTGATTGTCACAGCTATCACAAGTCAGTCGTAGTAACCTGTAGCAACATTCACTATGGAGTTGTAAGGTGCCTTGATGATTTGGCAAGTGGCTGTACAGGCTATTCATAGGCATGTGCCTGCATCAATTGGGAGTTGGTTCGCTGGATCCTTTCTGGCCCAAATCTTCACCGGCAGTATCAAATCTTTGGCAGTAACCCCAGTATTAGATAACCGGAGTTCAGGTTGCAGTATCATGGTGTAGCATATGAATGCAGCAGAGAGTGAGACCATGGTGCAGTGATACTTGCAGTAGTGTCATTACTTAAGATTTTTGTTGCATGAGGTGTCTAAGTTCTGTGAGGAGAGCAGTCCTCTCTTTGTTCTATTCTGGCTGGTATCTCACTAGAGATTATTCATATTTTAAAGAGGGCTGACTGTGACGGTCCTAGTGGCTGTTTGGATCTACTCCTTTCAAATAGGCTTTGAGAGCTCAGCTATCATGGCTGCTTTACAATTCTGTTTTGAGACTTAATATAACAACTCTTTTTGTAATAAAAGAAATCGTTGCAAGTATGTGGTAATGCATAATGCTAGAGTGTGGTAAGGTAATGTATAATACTGGAGCGTGAATCCTTGCAAGTGTGTTAAGGTAATGCATAATACTAGAGTGCTTTTAAAAATCATGATATTGATCAGCGTATCCACTTTCTCCTCCGCTGTTTTTAAAAATAAACAATCTACCAAGGTCTACCCCAAATCTTGTGGGATTTCCCAAATTTTCATAGCCCCACTGGTTGCCTTTGTTTGAGCATGGTCCTGATATGCTGGAATTCTACTCAGAGGTGCTTATTAGGTCATATAGGTGTGTGTATTGTCTTTCTTCCAATTCTTTGTATGGGTCCACCATGACTTGTGATCACTCATCGATTGTCAATTCTTAATACATTGTCCTTATATTGGACTTTACACAGTTTTTTCAAAAGGAGATTAAGGTGTTTTCAAGGATAAAAAGGCCTAGCTCAAGGAATTTATGCATAGGCCTCCACAAAAATTTAGTCTATCCACATTGTATTGGTCTCCATGAAGTTCTCATCTATTCTATTTGTAATGGTTATGGGAAATATTTGAATTTTAGCAAGAAGACTTGAATAATCTAACATGAAGGATGGCACAAAGTTGTAAGATTGAAGCTTAAGCTTTTATTTCTTCAATCACTTTAAGAATCTGGCTTGGCTTGGACTTGATTCGGTTTGTTTTTTTCAAATTTTAATGAAAGATATCATCCATTAAAAAATCAAATGCTTGTTAAGCTTGCTTGCTTGCCTATTTTATTGTTGATTTGGTTTGTTTTTGTCAAATTTTAATGAAAGATATTGTCAATTAAAAGAATCAAATGTTTGTTAAGTTTGCTAGCTTTCTTATTTTGTTGTTCTTAAGTTTAAATTGCTCATACATGATTGATTGTTATTAAGTTGGAAGTAGACATATTAATGACAACTAAATCTGATCTATAATATGGATTATTGGAGAAGCTACTTGGTATAAGTTCATTTGGAGCATTTCTTGGGAGTGAATGCTTGGTATTGCAATTACTGAAATCAAATAATACTATAAGTCCATAATCCTACTATAAGCTTATTATCCCAATCACTCCTAAATGTAGAGTGTATTGGTCAATGTTGGATATTTTGGTAGGTTTTTCTTGTCTGTTGACTTAGGGATGATACAAGGACAACTTCCTAATTGATGGTTAGAAATGTTGACATCACTACTCTCATAAGAACTTTGTGTTTGTCGTAGTATTATTCTTTTGTATGGCTCTAGCCTCAACGCACTTTGTTATACAGTTTGTTTTGATGACAATATATCTATCTTGTATGTATGAAGTCAATGCTACCATTTCTCAAATAGTTGCTAGAATATGATTGGTGCCAATTCCATTATGTCATTTCTAAACAAAATCTATGGCCTTCGACACTCTTCACTATGCTTTATAGAGGGTGGGCCACTATAGTTGTGATTGTAATACATTTTGGATTATCATTTAGCTCAAAGTAGCTACCAACTATTCCTCCATATACTTCATGATTGGAACCTTCAATTTCATACTCACATACACATATTCAAAGTAAACCATCTTGTCTTATTTGATAACTTGTCCTATGGTTAGTTAATAAGGTCTTGTTTTGATTGAGAATTTATTCGATCTAGCTTTTTCAATGGGATGTTCTCAAAGTCCTTCCTCCACTACCTACACCATATGATTAGTCCAATAGGGTGTGACATTGGATTTAGACAATTGTATCTTTATTCAATTCTAAATAAGTGTGCATTAGGGAGCTTGTGATTAACCAAAAAATCAACTAGTTGTCATTTGGAATATGTGGCTGGCTAAATAATGCTACTTTTCTTTCCTCCAATAACAACCAAAAAATCAAACTTAAGAAATAAAAGTAATCATTGTATGGCACAAGGTTTGTTAACAAGATCAAATATTGCTCGATGATCAACAACATAGAGTAGTGTAACCAACCATTAATGGTGAAGTCTCTCTTAAAGCCAGATATAATTCTTGAGCTTTCCCACTTAGTGGTAAAGTAATTCATTTCTACATAATATTGAGATGTTGGCCAATGAAACTCATGAGAAAGTCCATGTTATCAAACCATTCATATCGTAACCTTTGATATGTTTATATGCATGTGGAATGTAATTCTCCAATCCGGAGCTTATATAATATGCACAATGATTAGAGCCTTCTTTAGATTCTCATAAGCTTCCTAGCATTCCTAGATCCACATGGACTCTGAGTACTTTGTATAAGGGTCTATTGATAATTTCATACTCCAAATTAAACCACCTATTGTACCCATTATATCCGAAATATTACTAAACTCCTTAGAGATTTATAAGAAGTGTAGATTGACAACCACCTTATACTTCACAATTGTAGTTGCTATGCAACTCTAAAGTTCATCCAAAATTGGTGCTTTAGTCTTAAAATGATCACATATACTCCCTACATCATTGGAAAACTATCCAATATTTGTGCTAGTATTCTTCTTAGTTAAAGTTTTGGCATAGCTATCCACAAAGACTTCTAAGAGCTCTTGCAACATATTCTCAAAGATCATGCATATGAGTAGTCAATCCAAAGGGCATGACCATATATGCAAAGACTCCTCAATTAGTGAAAAATACTATTTTGTGTTGATTCTTTGGACAAACTCAGACTTGTGTAGGTACCCAAGTAGTTGCGGCTTCTTTCCCACTCACTCAATATAGCATGTGCTCAATATAGAGAGTTAGGTAATTGTCCCTCTTTGGTCGCAATGTGTACTCTACTTTTAGTTCATGCACACATTGAAATTTATGAGTCTTTAGAGTGTAATGACTATGAATGATACCACATCAATGTGTTCAATCTCATAGATGAACCTTTCTTTCAAATGTAGCTTATAGCTCATGGCATAGTGTCCTTGGGTTCAAGGAATATAGTAGCCTTTGCTTGACTAGTCTAGCATTTGATGCCATGGGGATTATTGAGTGGTAATGCTAGGAAGTATTCCTTTGAGATCTAGAAATACATCCTAGAAGAGCCACTATTTGTGCCTCTTTCCTCTCAATGGGATTCTTAATTGTCAAGTTTGGGTTGTTCATCCTCTCTTGCCAAGTTCATCTCTTTCACCTTGGTATGGGTGCTTAAAGTTGATTCGATACTCATTGCCTTTTGCCCAAAACCTAGCATGACAATTACTCAATCTCCTTCTTCAAATCTTGTAAATTGTTTTGACATTTCTGGAGTTTTTCTTGATTCACACTAGCACCAAGTTCTAACCACATTCTCCTTATTTTCACATCTCCTTATGTTCCTTATCTCAAGTAAAGTAGTAGATCTAATTTAGACTTCCTAACTCACTTGGGACTTCATATCTCAGCATCACTTTTATTGCTATTTTTTGCACTTGAGCTTCTTGTTGAGTGATGATTTGCTCTTGTTTGCTTCTACATGCAATAGGTGTACTAATTTTAATGTGCTAAGTTGTGCATATTCATGTTCTAAAACTTGCATGTATTCTAAGTAATCTAAGTAAAAGCTCAACACAATCACTATTTTTCAATTTATAACCCAATGGTCAATATAGGTTTACGGTATGTTGAGATCTATTCTATGACTCTCTTGTTAGTATCATAGTCAATTGTTTCACATTATGGATTACATTAGTTGCACAAGCCACAAGTCTCAATGAATTAAAAAATTAAGAGAGCATAACCATATCAAAAAATCCATTAATAAATACCCATTCATCTCCACTCAAGTGCTTCCAAAAGATCTTCTAGAGGGTGAAGGCTAGCAAAAGCACATTGTCTTTCTTGAGGGCTTAAACTTTGATGCCAGGAGGCATATTACATGGTGGATTCCATGCCACGGTGGATTCCGTAAACTTTTATTACCGGGGCTCATACACAAAGTGGATTCTTTGTGCAAGAAGTTGATGGGGACGCCTATCCTTTTCGGGCGTTTTGTTAATTTAGTGTGTATATGGGTGATTCCATAGTGGGTGATTCCGTAAAATATATATTTAAATTAATAAACGTTTATGAGTTTAGAGTGTGCACTCGTGATAAATTAAGGTTAGGATTGATTTCTAACCAATTAATTGATTTATGTAGCTGAAGACTGCTAGGTATTCACTTTTGTCGGTTTAATTGTATTATTTTACTAACAATTGTGAATACTTCAGTTGATGTGTAGAGATAGCAGCAGTGGTGGTGGAAAGCATTGGAGGATAGCGTGTATTCGAGTTATCATCTATATTTTGATGGGCGCATACCTTAGGCATGGCGCCTATATTTTGTCGCGCCTATTTATCAAGGCGTTTGATATTTATTTATTATTTATGTATGCTCATGGGCGCACGATTTAGATATTTGTATTTGGACATTGTATTGGGTATGCCTGACTTCTTGGGCGCCCGCCCATTAGCTTTATTTCTACTTGGCACTAAAGCAAACTCAAAAGCCAAAAGCGTGCTATTTTATAATTTGGGCTATTATTTGAGCTTGAAGATGATTAATATATAAAATACATGCTTTGTGGAGCGCTCACACAAGGCATGGGGGGAAATTGCACCCAATTGGTCTCTTGTTCATGTCATGCATGCTTTCTACATTAATTTGTGTGCAAAAAGTAGAGTTCTTTTGTTCTTGGGGACCTTCTAACGCTCACTACGTGCGCTTACGGCATCCGATCTGTGCAACAGTGGTATTAGAGCGAAGCTGAGATCAAGAGCTTCCAACCGCTATCCATCTTGCGTGAAGGCGGAGCTCCTGGAACGATCGAGCTCTACAGTCAGTTTCATCAGGAACGGTCGATACGGGTGAATTCCTTACAATCAAGAACCTCTGTCTGCAGCCTTTGATCGCGAAGGACCAGCCTGAGGAGGTGGAGGACCACAAGGAAAGCTCCTTCTGCAAGTCGTTTTTTTTTCAACCAGTCTGACAGTAACCTCCATAGCTTAAAAGCTTTAAAAGCTTTATTTGAAAAGTTTAAAAGGCTTAATAGTAAGCTTTAAGAAAGCTTACTTAATCGAATTTGAAAATCGACAGCAGCGGCATGTCTTGGATGGCGACGAATCCATCGTTAACATATTCAATTACTCGAAAATCACGTAGGCTTCATAAAGCCTTAAACTACTAAGTAACTCCTAAGTCCTCCAAGTCTTGTAATTCCTGCAAGTCACAAAGGTCAATCAAGTCACAGAAGTCATTACAGACTAACTTCAATTACTCCCATAAAGACTGTTCCTGTGCAGAAGCACAGAATTACGGAATTGTTCCCTGGAAGGCTCTGTTCACACACGCAGACTTGCTAAACTAGTTTCAACACACGTAGAAGGTCATACACAGTTTTTACGAAGACAACAAATCCCGCAACCGCAAAAGACAAAGACCGTAAAAGCCAAACAAAAATTATAAGCCTTGTATACCCAACTTTGAGCTACGCTCATCCCGCTAATCAGATTTCGAGAGTGTGAGGTATTTTGGAATTTTACAGGATGACGGAACAAAATATGGATGATTTAATGGCTGAAGGCGATCTTCCCGAACCTACGATGGAACAAAAATTGGATTTAATTATGATGCAGCTTGATGAAGAACGAAGAGCCCGACAAGCTTTGCAAGTTCAATTGGCCAATTTGCAACGATCTACTACCGACAAAGGTGGACCGCAACCCGAAGATCTTATTCGACGTACCATCGATACGACACTCGAAGCCCAATCCATCTGCAAAGAAACAAAGATAAGTAAAAGAAACTTTAAATTTCATACTTTCAATGAATCTCGAGATGGAAAGACTGTACTTGCATTTATCAGTCAGTTTGATGACTACTTTCATGAAGAGACATATGCTGGAAAAGACAAAATTAAATGTGTCACTAATCATTTAGTCGATTGAGCATCTCTATGGTGGACCGTGGTTCATAAGAGCATTGATTGTCCCACTACTTGAAAGAGTTTCCAAAAGAAGTTTCTGCAGAATTTCCTTCCTCCTCAATTCCATGAAAAAGCCATAAAGCAATGGGATCTTCTACAGCAAAGAGATCATGAGCCTATTTCCCAATACACTGAACGTTTCTGGAATGCCCTACTGTAACTACGCATGCTTGAAGATGTACCTGAAGCGACTCACAAATGTAAGTTTATGTCTGGCTTACTTGGACATTACTATGCTGAAGTCAATATGTTCAAGCTAACAATCCTTGAAGATGCAATTTCTTTGGCTCATGACACTGAAGACAAGATTCGAGGAAGAGACAAGCGTCCACAACAATTTCAAGCTAATGGTAACTATGGTTCTAAGAAATTCAATTCAAATTTTAGAAGATTCAATCAAAGTCGTTTTCTTCCATCATCATTCCGTAAGTCTTGGACATGACCACCTACATTGCCATCAAATATCAATCCAAACCCTAAGCCATCCTCACAGCCAAATCCCAACATTCCTAGACTTCCTGCCATTGCTAACAATGTATCTAAAGCCAAACCTATAGTTTGTTACAAATGCCATCAACCTGGATATCTAACAGCCAATTGCCAAACCAAAAAGCCACCTGTCCATATCAATTATCTTGGAGCAATGGAAGAAGAAGAACATGAGGAAATGCCTGATTTTACGGAAGATGATGACGACATTGCCACTCCTTCAGATACTTTACAAGGTATGTCAACTCCACATTCTTTGTTGACAATGAAATGTTTAGTGCATGGTAAAGAAAAGATTATTTTGCATAATGATGGTAGCACATACGATTTTATTTCTGCAAAGTTAGTGAAAAAATTGAAATTACAAACTGTTTCTACACATTATCGCATTAAAGCAGCATTCCTAGGCACAAGATATAATGGAACACAAGAGGTGCATAATTTAGAAATTAAAATTGGTGAATACACTGAACGAAGGAATTTCCTAGTTGTACCTTTGCAGTCTAGTGATATTATCTTAGGTATGCCTTGGCGTCATCAGCATAATCCTGACATAGATTATTCCACGCATTCAATTAAAATTTATTTTCAAGGAAAACAAATTACATTGCATGGTATGCACGCATCTAATAATTTTCCACTGCTTACTCATACTCAAGCTAAACGTGCATTACGTAAAAGTAGTAAATCTTATCTAATTTGGGTGAATGAACTTCAAGCTAAAGAAAAACATATGCATCCTAGGCATAAACAATTCCTTGCTCAATTTAAAGATTGTTTTGCTGATGATTTACCACTTGGACTACCACCTTCACGTCCTGAAGATCACAAAATAGATTTAATTCCTGGTACACAACCACCATGTAAAGCACCATATAGGCATAACCAAATTGAATAGAAAGAAATTCAAAATCAAGTAGAGGAATTGCTTAACAGAGGATTAATTAGACCTAGTAGTTCTCCATTTGGCGCACATGTTTTATTGGTAAAGAAGAATAATAATGCTTATCACATGTGCATCGATTATCGTTTCCCAAATAAAATTACTGTTAAGAATAGATATCCAATACCTAGGGTAGATGATCTTATGGATAAACTACAAGGTTTTGCCATATTCAGTAAGATAGATCTTAAATCTGGTTATCATCAAGTGAGATTGGATAAATCTGATATATTCAAAACTGCATTTAGAACACAATTTGGACATTATAAATTTCTAATGATGCCTTTTGGATTAACTAATGCACCTGCTACATTTAGTCGAATGATGAATCGCATATTTTTGAAATATCAACATTGTATTATAGTATTCTTTGATGATATATTGGTATTCAGTAAAAATGAGAATGTGCATTATGAACATCTGTCTTTAGTTTTCAAGTTGTTAAAAGATAATCAATTGTATGCTAATCTAGAAAAGAGTGAATTCTTTCAAACAAAAATTGAATATCTAGGTCATATTGTTTCATTAGAAGGTATTAATGTTGACCCTAAAAATATAGAAGCAATTTTAAATTGGCCCATACCCAAAAATGTGCATGAGTTACGTTCTTTTCTAGGTCTTGCTAGTTTTTATAGAAATTTTGTGCGAAAATTTTCATTACTTGCATTACCTTTGACTAAACTTTTAAAGAAGGGTATTGTGTATAACTGGACTGATAATCAACAAAAATCTTTTGATTTATTGAAACATGCATTAATCCATGCTCGTGTATTACAACTACCTGATTTCAATAGACCATTCTTTTTAGTAGTTACTGATGCTAGCGGATCTGGAATAGAAGCCATACTTATGCAAGATAATCATCCTATAGCCTACTCTAGTTGTAAACTGAAACCATCCAAACTTAAATATTCTATATATAATAAAGAATTGCTAGCTGTAGTGCAAGCCTTACGTCAATGGAAACATTACTTTATGGGTTCTGAGTTTATAATTAAGACTGACCAACAAAGTATTAGACATCTCCTTAGTCAACCCCAAATATCTGACAGACATATTAAATGGATAGCTTTCATTCAGATTTTTCATCCCCTTATACAATATCAACCAGGAAAAGAGAATGTAGTAGCCGACGCTTTAAGTAGAAGACCAACAATTCATAATATTTCTGTCATATCATTTGATTCTCTTATCCCTATGAAACATACTTATCATCAGGATATTACTTTTCAATCTGATTGGAATAAATTAGTTGCAAATAATTGGATTCCTATTGATTCACTGTCTTACAATAATAGATTCATGTTTTATGAAAAGAGATTATGTGTTACAGTTTCATTTAGATCTTTTGTTTTACATGAGATTCATTGTCCTCCATATCAAGGTTATAGAGGTATTATATCTACTTTGCGTACATTGACTGAAGATTTTTATTGGCCACATATGGACACTGATGTATCTAACTTTGTTTCTGAATGTTTAGTTTGTTAAAGAGTTAAAAGTCACCATCGTAAACAGTATGGTTTACTAATGCCTTTATCTATTCCATCACGACCATGGGAACAGATTTCTATGGATTTTATTACTGGTTTACCTAACACTAAAGCTAACCATGATATGATTTGGATTGTTGTAGACAGGTTTAGCAAACAAGCATATTTCATTCCATGCAAGAGAACTTTAACTGCATCTCAAGCAGCTCAATTGTTTTTGAAAACTGTTTTTACTAATCATGGTTTACCAAAAGTTATTATTTCTGATCGTGATTCTAGATTCTGTAATAATTTTTGGATTACTTTGTTTGCTAACTTGGGAACAAAGATTGATTTTTCATATGCATTTCATCCTGAAATAAATGGTCAAACAGAAGCTACTAACAGTACTATTTTAGATCTTTTACGTGCTTACACTATTTCAAAACCACATACATGGGATACACATCTACATTTACTTCAGTTTGCATATAACAATACACCACACATAGCTACAAAGAAAGCACCATTTGAAGTTATTTATGGTTATATATTGTCTACACATGTTGCTTCATTATCAAATAAAATTCAGAATGTTGATGATATTGCTAACATGCACGCTACTATTTTTGATGAAGTTAAAGATATGATTGCCAAAGCCCAGCAATCATATACAAAACAAGCAAATAAGAAAAGACAGGCGATGAATTTTAAAGTTGATGACTATGTTTGGTTACTAATAGAAAAACATAGATTACAAAGTGTAGATAAACACCCAGTTGTGAAATTAGCACCTAGATTCTATGGACCATTCAAAATCATACACAAAATCAATGACAATGCATTTAAACTAGAACTACCACCACATTGGAAAATCTACAACAGCTTTCATATTAGTTTATTACGACCCTTTAGAGGCCAATTACTTGTACACCCTGTCTATGAAAACCCACCTTTGTTAGATGATGAGACTGAAGCCTGAAACTATTATAGATACTGACTTTATGACTACTAGAACTGGCCGTAGATATTCTAGATATTTGGTCAAGTTTAAAAACCATCCTGTTGAAGAGGCCCAATGGATGCACGCTAGAGACTTAAATGCTTTCCCCACTCTGTTAGCTCCACATTGAGCTAATAGCAATTGAGGACAATTGCTATCCCACCCCAGGGGTATGATGCCAGGAGGCATATTACATGGTGGATTCCGTGCCATGGTGGATTTCGTGAGGTTTTACGGTGGATTCCGTAAACTTTTATTATCGTGGCTCATACAAAAAGTGGATTCTTTGTGCAAGAAGTCGATGGGGACGCCTATCCTTTTCGAGCATTTTGTTAATTTAGTGTATACATGGGTGATTCCATAGCGGGTGATTCCGCAAAATACATATTTAAATTAATAAACGTTATGAGTTTAGAGTGCGCACTCATGATAAATTAAGGTTAGGATTGATTTCTAACCAATTAATTGATTTATGTAGCTAAAGACTGCTAGGTATTCACTTTTGTCAGTTTAATTGTATTGTTTTACTAACGATTGTGAATGCTTCAGTTGATGTGTAGAGATAGTATCAGTGGTGGTGGAAAGCATTGGAGGATAGTGTGTATTCGAGTTATCATCTATATTTTGATGGGCGCATACCTTAGGCATGGCGCCTATATTTTGTCGCGCCTATTTATCAAGGCATTTGATATTTATTTATTATTTTTGTATGCGCATGGGCGCACGATTTAGATATTTGTATTTGGACATTGTATTGGGTATGCCTGACTTCTTGGGCGCCCGCCCATTAGCTTTATTTCTACTTGACACTAAAGCAAACTCAAAAGCCAAAAGCGTGCTATTTTGTAATTTGGGCTATTATTTGAGCTTGAAGATAATTAATACATAAAATATATGCTTTGCGGAGCGCTCACATAAGGCATGGGGGGAGATTGCACCCAATTGGTCTCTTGTTCATGTCGTGCAAGCTTTCTACGTTGATTTGTGTGCAAAAAGTAGAGTTCTTTTGTTCTTGGGGACCTTCTGACGCTCACTACGTGCGCTTACGACATCTGATCTGTGCACCAAACTTAGCTCATACATATCTCTACGTATTTCATATGGCATCTCCTCTATTACATCTTCATAGCGTTTAGCATTTGTAAAAGCACACACTTTATTTTTCTTTTGGCATCAACCTCTTCATCTATGGTGATGATGCATTAGTATTCATTTGAGAGTTTTTAATGCCATACAAATTTGTACTTATGAGATAAATTGCAAAATTGATTATGCCAATAATTCTTAGACCTACCAACATTTAATTCTCATTTAGCATAATTCTCTTCATCACCACATTGATTTGTATGAGGCCCATGAAATTGTGGGCCTTAGTTTTCATAAATTTAGATAATTATATCACATAGTAAGTGGGGTACTCTACTTTTATTAGTGATGATAGTTGTAATGCATTTAGGAGTTTGCAACGAGGTGTGGTATAGCTTAACGGGTGTGATATCTTACCATAGTCTCTATTTGCTTCACTATTATGTTCGTTAGTTAGAGAGTGAGAGTGTATGAGATTATTTCTCATTAGGAGTGTGAAAGGCTATCACCATGTGTTCTTGATGAAGCATTGGAGCTTCCCTCTCTAACAAATAATGCTAATAATTCTAAAAAATAGAAGGAAAAACCATATATAATGCAATAGTAACAACAATACCTTAAGGCTTGAAATGAATGATTGTGTAGATTCACACTTAGCATATGCTCTTTTGTATGTGATGCACATAAGAAGAATAATAAGATAAATAGTTGAGTGCACAATGTAGACTAATCCATTTCTTCCATCATACTGTGATGAAATATCACTTCTTACTACTTTATGAGCATGTGATCCAAACCTCCAGGTTGTACGAATTGTTCTCTTGGACAATTTTGTTGTGTGTTCTGCTAGTACCTTTGGTATGTGAAAAAATGATAGTTGTGGATATGTTTGGGGATGTGGTTATTTTTATTGAAATATCTATTAAGGAGATATATGGATCAAGTGTAGACAGTGTGTGATAAACTTGTAGATGTCCACCATGTAAAGTGGTACTAGGGAAGAGAAATACCTATGTTGGAGTTTCGATATTGTACTATAGAAGGTGGTGGGCATATATGCACGGTCTTCAATGGTATGATGTGAGATGGAAGATAATTCTATGTCAAGTAGCAAGGAGAGAGAGTTCATCAAGTATTTCATCATGCTCGCCGTGTGACTCAAGTGAATAGTCCATATAGAAATATTTTGCCCATTATAGATACCATCTACATGTAGCCAAGTCATGTGCACTAACTATTGCAAGAAATACACACAATGCTTTATGTACAATATTGTTTTCTTTGGGATTTTATTGAGGCACACAAACTCAATGTCAATAATAGATGAGCCACCTATTTTATCAATGGTTCTCCATACTTAAAGGCCCACCTATCTCTAGCCAACTCTATATTCCCCTTTCTTATTTCCTCTCCTCTTACTTCATTCTTACTTCCATTTTGTGATGAAGCTCTAGTAGCTCTTCTCAATCCACATTTCGTCAATCCATTCATCATGAGCACATAAGAAAGCTAGAGAAGTAAAGGAGAGACCACTCAAGTGAGCAAAAGAGGAAAAAATCTCACACTCTCAAGCTCAAGGAAGCTACACAAGCACAAACCTTATTCTCACTCAAGATTAAGCTATAAAGATAGAAAGTGGAGAAGAAGATAGAGCCAAGATCTCCCCACACGATTGCCAACATCAAAACTAAATTTTCGTTATGTGATTTTGAACTTTACATACAAGGATGTATGAGTGTTTCTACCCTTCCATCAAACCATTTGACCCTTTTGTTATGAGTATAATGCTTGAGTCTTGAAATTAGCTTTCCTGGCTTTTGCCTTTGGGATTTTACAATTCACATGGGAAGGAGCTCAAAATTCGTATCCATAAAAAGTATTCAAAGTGGTTTGTAAGTTTAAAGTAACTTAAATATACTAGTCAAAATTTATTGAAAGAAGTTAGTGCTTCATGCTTTCTAGTTTGGCATTCATGCTTCTTGTTGGTTTAGACATCTAGATTCTCTTTCATCTTTTAGAGCCTTTTCTTTGTACAACTTCTCTTTCTTTGTTTGTTTCACTCTGTATTATAGAGTGGTAACATTCCACTTTCTCAAGCCTTCCAGTGCTTCACAAAATTGTGGTGGATGAAAGGGGTGTTTAGGGATATTTATAATTTGATAACAAGGTAAGGATAATAGTTGATGGGTTTTGTAGTTGCAGATAATGGTTCTCCCTAGGGTATGTGTTTGTATTATTATGAGTGATGGTGCTTGTGGATGTTCAAAGGGAGGGTGGTCTAAAAATAGGAGACACAAAACTTCCAAGATGTGTCCCACCATTGAGGGCCCAAATGGTGATGGGTAGGATGCGGTGTAGTATAGCCAAAGTTAGGTATTCTAAGTGGCACAAGAATACAATTTCAATGAACTTGGTAATCTCTCAATTCTCATTTTTCAAAGGTTTGGAAAGTGGGAGCCAATTCACAAGTCTTTAAATTTCTTGCAATCTATCATATGACACATCATTAGAAACCTTTTGAAATGTACAATCCAATAAGCTGTGCAACACACAATTTGGAGTTATGGTGATGAAGTTATGACAATGATGAAGTTTTGATCACTAATCTACACTTGTGGAAAACTCCCAAATTCACTAATATTTTCTTGAGGGGGGGGCAAGGTATCCCATCTTTAATGCACCCTAGGGTGGTAGTTATTTATGTAGGCCATTGGGAGTCACTAACTTAAGGATCCTTAGAGGTGTAGCGATTGTGCATGCTATGTAAGGGGATTGGAGGTTTTGCTATTTTTTATTCAAATATTTTGTTTTTTCAGTTTTAATCTTCTTTGAATTCATCTTTCTTTTTCTTTCCAATTCTCAAAACTCTTTAAAAAATAGAATAGGGGTAATTGTGCCTGGAGAGAAGGGCATGTAGGTTCTAGGATATCACTTGAAGAAGTAAAGGACATAGGGATTTGGTGAGGAAAGAGAGATTGAAAATGTAGTTTCGAAGAGAGAGGTGGCATTGGTGGGGATACTCTAGAAGAAGTGGATGAGAAAAAGTTGAGTTGAGCTCTAATTCATATTTTCTAGGAATTCTAGTCCATAAATTCTAAGAAGTAAGGCCTAGTTATAAAGTTTCACATTGCATACTTGAGGGGGCTGGGGGGTTCTATGCCAACATTAATACCAAAAAATAAGGGGGGAACATGATCTTCATATATGGTGTAAGAGGTATTGAGAAGGTGGAGAAAGTTGATGGTAATAAAAGTGGGATTTGAGAAAGTTAAGGGGGGAATGTGATCTTCATATATGGTGTAAGAGGTATTGAGAAGGTGGAGAAAGTTGTTGGTAATAAAAGTGGGATTTGAGGATTGACAAAGGATTGGAAGGAAGGAACGAGAATATCATGTCAGGATAGATAAATATTTTTAAGGCTAGAAGCACATAGCATTCATGATTTCATAGAAGTTATGTCCCCTTTTTAGCATATGATCAAACAACTTGCCAAAATGGTGGGGGTGGGGACAATGGGAGGGGATCTAGGAAGTTATGGGAGAGGATAGAGCAATACATGAACCATAACACCTCATTATTTTCAAATACTGGGTGTAGCCAAGTGAGTTGATCGGATATAGACATTTTCTCATTTTGCCTAAGGTTGGCACAAAGGTTCTTATGGTTGGACAAAAATTGGTAGTAAGCTTGGCGATCAATTTAGTGAAAAAAATTGCCCATTAGTCTACAAGATAGTGTGGGTGAGTTGATGGAGAGAGAAAGAGGGAGAAAATTATATAGCCTACCTAGGTTTTTGAAAACCTCCATATCCTTAAAGGTATGTTTGAGGTTATCCTCAAATTTGGAGAGAGAGAGGTCAAGGCAAGGAAGATGTTGTGTTGAGGTATGGTGGAGAGATGGCCTAGTCCTTTGTGATGCATGTGAAGTGGTTCTTGCTACTATTCTTTTGATTCGACTATGCTTGAGGTTATTGCAATTTCTAGTTGCAACTTTATGTCAAAGGATGTTGGAGTTTCTCCTTGATCTAGGTTATCATCATCATAGTGGGGTACCATGCGGAGCGATTTCTATTGTGGTTCTTGTTTCAAGTTGGTCATACTAGTTTGGGTCTTTGATGAGAGGGCTACTTGTGGATAAGTGAGGATGAAGCACATTTCTCTTAATTTGATTTCCCCATAGCTTGACTCTTTGAGGATGTGGATATGATCTTGCTTGTTGGTGGCTCTATATTCACTTTGGAGGGTGGAAGTAAAGTTATGTTGGTGGGTTTCTTTGGTAGTTTGGGGTTGAACTTTCAAGGTTTGGATATTGTCTTCTTCTAGAGGGTCTGTCACCATCTAAATAACACATAAGTATTTTCATTATTATTGTAAAGTCATTAGGTTGATCATGACTAGAGCTTGCTCCTTGAGGATTTCTTATTCATGAGTTGTTATTAGTTTCAAAATTATGCACCTTGCAATTTTTTCTATAGTGCTTGAGCCATAATGGCACCTTGATTTGCTGATGGTAGCTTCCAATAGCTAGGTAGTAGTAAGGTCCTAGAGCTGCAATTAGTTTCCTAGCTTCTTGCTTCTAATGCTGTGTGTGTGGGGGAGGGGGGAGGGTGGCTGGGTGTGTAAAAGAGTCCTTAAGTTCCATGATCTCAAAATTTACAACATTTCTTACAATAAATGATTCTTTTAATTGGCTATTAAGATCTTGGAGATAATCTTAAGTGCATGTGGTCTTGGGAGATCTTCTTAAGTGCATGCAGTCTCAGTGGATCTAGATGGTGGGGAGGGACTTATTTCAAATTGGACATTTTTTTGGAGGTTAGGGATTTAGGGCCAACTCTAATACTAATAATCACTTGCTAGAGCTCTTCAAACTTTCTTCAAGGGGCAAAAGAAGCTATTTTTTTAGGGCATTTTAAAATACAAGAGCTTCTTAGAAGGCATCCCTACTTGACTCAATGACCTAATCTTTAGCATGGCTTTGGATCAAGCCATAGTGGTGTTTGCAATGTTTTTGGCTTTAAATTTAATATATGCACATATCACAACCTAAATGTCTTCAATTTTTTATTAGGTGAGATGCTTGCATTTGTGCTTAACTTCTTCTAGTTCCTTCTTAGAGAGTTTTAGAGTAGCCTTTAGGTCTTCATTTACTTGCCATTATTGCACACAAAGGAGAGATTGTCCATGCCACCAAAGTCTTGTTCCTCCTCACTTGCAATTGAAAGTTTCACTTTCTTTGTTCGCTAATCCTTTAATGTTTCTTTTTCTCTAGGTTGTTATATATGGCATTATTTTCTTCTCTTAGTCTGCGTTCTTTCAAAGCTTGGGGATGTTTTAGGACTCTCATTGTCTATTTCTTTGTCTAGGGGATGAGTGCCTACCCCTATGTGATGACAACTTATATTATGTGGGGGGTTGCATCAATCGATGATTAGTATTTAATGATTTTGTAACTTCATTGAAGGCATTGATTGAATAGGAATTAAAGTTTTGGCTAGAAGGTTTTTCAATGACAATATCTTACATAAAGTGCTTTGGGGTTCTACTCATGTGGGGTGGATGAGTGAAGGAAAGTGGGGATTACATGAAACATAATCTTGATGGTTTGTTGGATTTAGGGTTTTAGGAATGCACGTACACAATGCTAGAGAAGATGAAGCTTAAGAAAGCATAACTCAAAGTGTAATGAGAGATTTGTAAGGAGAAGATTTATAGGACTAAGTATGCCCTAAAGTAAACATGCATTTATACAAGGGAGGGGAAAAAAACCCTCCTAAAGAGGGGAAGAAGTATGGTGGCAGTCTATAGTGTGCTCACACACATCACTATCGAAATATGGTAACAAATTGACCTTAGTAGTGATGTAATGAACAAGATCTAGCACTCCTATATAGGGAAAGTTGCCAAGCCTAGTAGATTGAACCAAACCACAAAGGGGAGTAAACCCAAAGCTTTATAGAAAACTTCAAACTTCTAACGAGGCAAAGCCTTTGTGAAAATATTTGTAATGTTGTCCTATGTTGGCACATAGGCTAAGCCAAACTCTCCTGTAGATAGCCTCCTAACATAATGATAGTGCACCTCAATTTGCTTAGTACATGGATGGGACATTGGATTTTGTGCAATTGGCAATGCACTCTAACTGTCAGTAAAGATGTTGGTGCCAAATGATTGTCCAACACCAAACTAGCCAAAATGCATCTAAGCCAAACACGATCAATCATAGTTGTGAAAGCTGCCATGTACTCAACTTCAAAACTAGAAGTGGCCATAGTGGGTTGCTTCTTGCTCAACCACAATATGCATGAACTGCCAAGCATGAAGCCAAAACCACTTGTGGATAAACAAGCATCATAACAACCAACCTAGTCAGAATCCAAAAAAACATGTAGATTTGGTGGTAATGATCCCCCCTTGGGATAAAATAGCCCAAGGTATCGAGTATCACTCAAGTATTGAAAGATCTACTTCACTATTTGCTAATGCTTAGTGCTTGGATATTCATAAATCTAATCATCTATGAGATTGGGAACTAAATTTTTGGCCTCTTAATGCATACATAAATCAAGCATCCAACAACTTGTTGATAGAGAAATATATCCAAGTGATGTCTAGCATTATGAAGGCTCAACTTCAGATTTGTATTTGTAGGAGTAGCAATAGGCTTGGAGTCCTCAAGGCCAAATCTTTGTGATAATGTATCCACATACTTTGTTGGACACAAAACAATACCTCCATCAACCACTTAAACTAGATGCCCAAATAATAATACAATATGCCCAAATTTGACATGTCAAAAGTTAAATTCAAGCTATTCTTAACATTAGTAATGTATGTCTAGGTGCTCTCAGCTAGACTATTCTAAAAACCTGTGAAGTCAAGTATGCATGTATCTTCTCATACCAAGCTTGAGGTGCTTGTTTCAAACTCTAATGTATTTTTCAAACTACACATTGTTTTCTTGTCCCTTTTTCATAAAACTATGAGGTTGAAAACCATACACTTCCTCATGTAAATCACCATGTGGAAATGTAGTTTTGATGTCCGATTGATGCACATTGCAGCCATTATGAGATCTAATGCATATATGCTATGAATAGTTGTCATATGGCATGTGAGAGTAAATGTCTCATCAAAATCAATGCCCTTCTACTAACCATAATCCTTTGGCACAAGTCTAACTTTGTAGCAATCAACACTGTGATTTAGTTTGCACTTTAACTTGTAAACCACTTGGTGCAATGGTCTTCTTATTAAGGAGGAAATCATATAAAAACTAAGTACCATTTTTTATGATAGCATCATACCACATTGCATAGCAACCATCCAATTTTTTGAACTTTGGGCCTCTTCAAAAGACACAGGCAATCCTCATCATACATACTAGAGACAACCAATGCATAACAATCTGATACATAAGAGACACTATGAGAGCATGAAAAAGTATGACTAGCCAACAATGCATCCAACTTATGGGTCACATAATGTTTGCACTAGCACCAAACTACCTCATTTGGTAATACAAGTGACTGCACATCACTAGAAAGAGGCAACAAAGTCTCATAAGGGTGTCATAACTATTCTATTAGTGTATATTTGTCTCGTTCATACATGAAAGTAAAGGTTGAATAATATCTTTCACAAAGATAATATCACGGTTGACGGATATGTGCTTACTTTGTGGATAGTATATCTTATAACCTTTGCTTCAATTACACACAAAGTTAAAAATTACATTTCCTAGCCTTTTCATCCAACTTCTTGTATTGGTACCAATGCATAAGCCAAGCAACCAAAAATACACAACTAACCCACATATAGCTTTTTGCCATACCAAGTCTCATATTGAGTCACTTGACTACAAGTCCTTAGTGGGACACATGTTAAGTACATAGATTGTGCATAATATAGCCTCAAGCTAGAAACTATGTAGTAAATCTTGACTCTTAATTATACATCATGCCATCTCCATGAGTTAATTATTTTTCCTCTTAGCTACACTATTTTTCATTGATGTATACGACATTGTACATTGGTATTTTATCAAAGTTTATCCAAATATGCATTAAAATCCTTAGATATATGCTCTTCCCCCTTGATCCAAATAGAGAATGCCCACTTTACATCCCGACAAATATTCATGTATATCGATAAACTATTTGAATCACAAAAATAATTTAGACTTAGCTTTCAAACCATACACCTATGTGTGCATGGAAAAGTCATCAATGAAACTCACAAAGTACAAGTAGTTGCCAAAAGATGCAATTTGTATTGGGCCACAAACATCATTGTGTACAAGTTGTAGTTTATGAATAGCTCTCGTTGAACCATCTTTTGGAAATAAAGAATGCTACATTTTGTCTAATATGTAGCTTTCACAAATATGTTTTCTAGGTGTCTCAAGAGTAGACAATGAAGGCACCATGTTAGATTTCTGTAGGTATACCAAACTATCAAAAATTCATGTGACCAAAACTTACATGCCAAAGTTTTAAGTGCACATGCCACATCTTTCACACATTTATCATAAAATGATTGAGCTTGTAGAGCCCATGACATATTGAATCATATGTAATACTTGTATCACCACAAGAGAGATCATGAATTGTACACTATCATTAACAAATTTCACAATCAAGCTAATCTTGGCAAGTGTAGAAACTAATAACAAATTCTTATCTTGATCTCTAGTATATACAAAGCATCTGTGTAAGGGTTAAAGTATTGCCATTTACAGTAGTTAGTACAAATTTTCCAAGTCCTTTAACATGATAGAGGAGTTATTGGCATATGTCACAGTACTAGCCTTAAGGGCAAGCTCAAGATAAGTAAATAGACTATGTAGAGAAGTAACATGCTTTGTGGTACCATTGTCAAAGTACCATACATCAGAATCCACAATAGACACACAAAAATCATGTAAAGAAGGGTCATAATTTTATTGTGTACTAAATGCCCACTCTGTATCTTACACAACATTTGTAGATTCTAATATAGGAGAGGTATCTACATTAGGTATAGTAGCCTCTTTCTTCTTCATCTCTTTTGCAATCAGTTTAGGGTAGTCCTTAAAGATATGGTCTTCTGCCTTACAATGCCTATAAAATATTTGAATCTCTTTTTTCTTCTCATACTTATCAACCTTCTTTGCTCGAACAACATTTGTTGATTTTTGCTTACTAGCAGAAATAGGACCTTTTCCTTTACCTTCTTCTAGCCACAAAATCTCGATTTACAACATGCATAATAGACTTGCTTTTCCTAGATTATTCTTCTTGTAGAAAAATAGAAATCAAATCATCAAATAAAAAAACAATTGGATTTCCTTTCATCAAATGAAGAGTAGATACAAAACTCCGATAAGATCTAGGAATACCATTGAGAACAATATGCATAAGTGAACTGTTTAGCAAAATCTCATAAGTAGCAATCAATTGCTCCTTAAAATCTTTGACCTTTGTTAAAATGCTATCCACGGAGTCAGCTTCGTCCATATGTTCACTCTCTAATTGTTTATGTAGACAAACAATACGAACCTCATTTTTTCCTTGATACAAACGTGAAAGAATATCCAAAGAATCCTTAGTTGTCTTACATGAGCAAATATATGGGATTGTGGTAGATCTAACAGACAAAGCAATCAAAGCATGAGCCTTTGCATCTCTACCATTCCAATGATTTTACTCAAGAGTAGGTGGTGGTGGTATTATAACATTAATTGGAGCAAAACATACAACATCCTTAATAGTATATAAGCCCATAGTGGATAGTTTGTTCCATCCAACTTGTCCTCAATAGCCAACATATGGAATATATCATTATTGCTAGCCATAGTGGATAGTTTGTTCCATCCAACTTGTCCTCGATAGCCAACATATGGAATATATCATTCTTGCTAGCCAGGTCCATTGATTGCACTTGATGAAAAAGTTATATGTACATTAAAAAATATGCACAAAAACCAACCTATGCTATGTAACACAATATGGAGGAGATTGTAAGGGCTCTTATCTATAAAATTAATTGATGTAAATTTTTTTTCACAAAAGGATGAAATAGCTTGCACAATATTGGTAGTAATTCAAATAGAGGCCAGAAAAGAACCCAAATTGAAAATTTGAGGAGGTTGACTTCAATGAGAAGATCATGCAATATATGTCAATATGAGAATGCTTATCAAATCTCATCCCAATATGAGGAAATCAAGTGGAGGGTGTTGATCACTTTTCCTAGGAGGCTAAGCTATTTCTAATAACAATTATTGGATTTAGAGTTGCATGAATGCAAGTACATAGCTAGGAGAAGATGAAGCTTATGAGAGGATAGCTCAAACCATACTGAGAGATTTGTAAGGAGAAGCACTATAAGACTAAATATATGAATTTACACAAAGACAAGGGAAAGAAACCTCCTAAAGAGGGAAAAAAGTGCCCCAACAATACTAAGTGTGTTCACACACATCACCATTTAAATATGGTAACATGGTGCAGATTAGGATCTTCCATTTCTGTGGAGGAGAACACCATCTTGATTAGAAAAGGGATATTGGGAGGAGATATGTGGGCTAGTCTTGTTGTGTAGATAGGGATGTGGCTTCTTATAAGAGTTGTAGGACTATCTCAATTGTTTTGGCTTATCATGATCAAAGTACACAATAATTTGCCTATAGTAATCCTACTACAAAATACAACTTCTTGAATCGATGTAGCCATAAATAACATTTAATTTTTAGGAATGATATGCAAACATAAAGTATACATCGTAATCAATTACAAAATTATAATCTCTTGAAAATTACTAGTTAGATTATTCTTGAATAGAGAACTCATAGTAGATAGCATTAAAATTTCAGAAGACAAGAACAAAGTGATAGAATCACACATCAGTGGCCCTTTGTGGGCACTCTCATGAAGATCTTGCATTTTAGATGATAATATATATGAAAAGATACAGCATAAGTACATTAGGGCAGTTGCCACTTTTCATATGAAAGCCCATGACATACATAAGTCACTTCACATATGCTGATCCAAGTGTCTACATGCATTCAAAAGCACTAAGATAAGAGTACTAAGATAAAGGTGTAATTTGAGCCCTAACACTTACCACATCCTCGACCACATCCTGATGGATGATTGGGATATTTAGGACTTGAACCCACACATGCAGCTATGTAATATGGTGCACTAGGACTAGCCTAGAGAACACAATTATACCTTGCTAGAGGTCTTGCACCCCTTGACAAGCCACACTTAGTAGTAGTGAGTAGAGCCCCTCTAAGATACTCAAAGATTTCTTATGCAGTTGCATAACTGATCCTAAGTGGTATTGAGATGAAACTAATGATTATGATAAATTAAGAACAAAAAGTACAACTACAAAGGAACTAAATACCCTATCTAGGTACATAGGGAATAATAGCCAAACACGAAGATACATCAGTAACTAGCTGATTATCTTTGACAACCAAGGGGAGTCGTTCTCCATGTCCTTAAGTTCTTTATGCACATCATTTAGTACTTCCTTCAGCATATCATCCTTATCAACATTCTTGAACTCTTTCTATTGTAACAATTCAAAGGAAGAGAAAATGCATGGTTACAATATTCATTGTCAACTCTATTTTGCATGCTATCCTGCCATGAGTTTGCTTAAGAATGTCCAACTTGATGGAATCATGGGCATTCGCTCACCATTTTTCCCATGATAAACTTGCACATGATAACAACCCAATCTTTTCCAAGTGATTCTCGATTTGCAGACTTGAGCATGTTGAGTACAAGCGTGGAATCAACAAAAGGAGTTACCATGTTCATTGCACTGTGAAGAATATTGGCATTTCAAGGTGTTGTTTCTCCTTCTTTGCATCATCATCACCATAATCAACTCTTCTTCCTCATCAAGATCAACCTTGGAGCACTTTGACATTGCCAACTTTCATGTTGATGTTCTCCTCGTTTGAGTCATGGTGGCAATAGCAGACCAAACTTGCAATGGTGATGGGGAAAAGAGGAGAAACTTGCACTCCCTTTCTCCATTTCCTTTTCAAAGTCCAAGTCCAATTGTGAGTTCACATCCTTTGTGCCATATGTCATGTCATACTTATAGCCTTGTGACCTTTCACACCATGAAATGTCCTTATTGAAAATATGTTCCCAACTAGGAATAATGAGATTAGAAGGGCTATAATAAGGTTACACCATCCTTTTTAATCTAAAACCATTTATATAGGTTTCAAAATATTCCCTTTCAAGTCATGCAACAAAAATGTACACTAATTGAGATCCTTGAAAATGATGAATGGTCCAACATATCTAAGTTTTAGCTTGCCAAGAAACTTACCAAGTCTTGAATTGTACACCACAAACCTATCTCCTTTGTCAAATATATTGTTCTTAACATTCCTATTTACCCATGCTTGCCTTTTTGACTATGTAACTCTTGACACGTAAGTAACTAGTACCCAATTCTCTTCCAGGTTTGGGAGCTATTCCAACCTATATTGCATTGACCTTTCAAGATCCAACTTGTGGTCTACATCAATCCTTAGGCTAGAAACCATGAACTTTGTGGGCACAATAGCCTCTAATCCATATACTAACATGAAGGGTGTGAGTCTTGTAGTAACCTTGTATGTAGCCGTGGATGCCCATAATGCAGAATCCAACTTTGCACCCCAATCCTTCTTGTTAACCTCCACTATTTTCTTCAAGATGCAAAACAAAATCTTGTTAGAGCTTTTAGCTTGGCCATCAGCATGGTGCGGATGGTATGGGGTAGACTTCATCTGTAAGTAGAATCATGTGTTTGGTTGTCAATTCTTGAATGATTTGATTCAAAAAGTGCTTATCCCTATCACTAACCAACTCTATAGGGCATCCAAAGTTGGTCATAATGTTTGAATATATGAACTTAGCAACACTACCTGCCTTATTATCTCTTAGATCTTGTGCTTCCACCCATTTTGTATAGTAGTCAATGCAAACCAAGATACATCTATTCCTTATTCTTTGAGCTATAGGTTTTATCGAAATCTATACCCCATTTTTGAAAAGGTTCCAATGGCAACACTGGGTGATCTTGCATTCTATCTCTATCTAAAGACTGACCCTCCTTCAAACATTGCAAGCATTCCTTTGCATAGTAGTGAGAATCTTTCAAGACAGTTGGCCACCATAATCCAACCTGGAAAGTAATTTCTCCTAAAAAATGACCTCCTGAAAGACCGGCATAAGCTTCATGAAGTATTGTTGTTTGCTCATACTCAAGATATGTCTCCCAAGTATATTATCCACACCTTGTCGAGACAATGTATTCAAGATAACCTGATAAGACCTACTCTTTAATGCCAACCTTCTCCTTTGATCAATTGTTAAGTATGCATGCATAACTTCCTCCACCAAGAAATGAAGTAATTGATCATAATAAGAGTATGGATCCAAAACTTGTACCTCAAATAATTCAACATCAAGTAGCTGACCTAGTATACCCACATTAATGCTATCATTCTCCAACCTACTCAAGGAATCTGTAATAGCATGCTCTTTGCTAGGAATATGAACCACCTTGTAGTCAAACTCTTGCAACAAAAATATCCATATTGCATGTCTCCTTGTCAATTGAAGTTTGTTAATCAAGAATAGTAAAGCTTCATGATTGACATGAAAGATAACTTGATTCCCTAAAAAATAATACATGAACCTTTACAAGGAGTACACCATTCCCAATGCTTCTCTCTTTGCAACTGAATAATTATTTTAATCAATGTTGAGTCTTTTGGTAGCATAATATATAGGTCTAAACCACCTAGGTACTTTCTCTTGCATTAATAATGCTCCCATAGCCACATTGGAGGCATTACAAAATCATTGAACTCAATTGATCTAAATACAATTATTTTAGTAATTGGATTGAACATTTTTGCATAGTGCAATCCATACATAATACCCTTTTGCAACTAGTAACTAAAAGGTAGATCCCAAGTGGGAGCACACAAGTGGAAGAAAGAGCAAAGTAAGAAAAGATTATGGTTACTTTTGAAACATACTTTCTTTCCTCTTTTCTTTCAATTTTGGCAAGCTTCCATGGAAGAAAATGTGTCCAACAAGAAAAACTTCATCTATTTTCTTGATCTTCACTCCTCATTTATCAAAGCTGGTAGCAATAGAGACCTTCTTGACCTCAGGAGCAACAAGTGGAGTACCATTATTGATAGCTTTGAAGAGGCTTTAAGGAGAAAACTTTTATTTCTTCTTCTTCTACCTCAAGGCTTCTTTCCAACACCCAAGAGAAAGAAGCTTAATGATGAGAGCTATGGCAGATGGAGAGCAAGAGCCAAGAGAGAGAGAGATACAAAATGGGAACTCCAACAACCACAATGTGTGGCCGGGCCTTCATTTATTCAAACTGTCACTAAAAGAATAATGAATAAGTGACTATGATGGGCTCCCGCCACCTACAGTGTGCAGTGGCAGGTACTATCAGTGTAGTGATACATGGGTGGCTAGGGGGAGGCACCTTTACTCCCAACAACCTCCCACTTAAAGGCGAATCTACCCCAGTGAGAGAGAAAAAAGAAAAGACAATACAACATGTACACATGTACAACAGGATGAGGAAAAAGATGTCATATCATCCAATGCCCATCAATCTCCTGAGAAAGGCAAAGCGCTCGGTAGTGAGGCTCTTCATGAGCAAGTCTACAGGATTTTGCTCAGTTGGAATCTTGACAAGGTCAACAGACCTGTCCTCAATGACCTCGCGAATGAAGTGATACCTCATCTCAATATGTATCGTCTTCGCATGGAAGACCGAATTCTTGGCCAATTGAATGGCACTCATAGAATCTGAATGCATTGTAGGCATAGCATCAGTCATACCAAGGTCTGCAATCAAACAGCTTAACGAGATAGCCTCCTTGCAAGCCTCTGTGGCTGCAATATACTCGGCCTCTATAGTAGAAAGAGTCGTACACTTCTGCGCCATGGACATCCAAGAGATAGCCCCTCTAGCATAAGTGAACACATAACTAGAAGTGAACTTCCTACTATTTGCATGTCCTACATAATCAGAGTTAGTGTACCCCACAACTCATGTATCCTGGATGCCATAACAAAGACACATATCTGCTATGCCCTTTAGGTACCTCATGATACCCTTCACGACATCCCAATGTTTCTTGCCATGTGTAGCCATATAATGTGCCACAACCCCAACTGCAAAAGCAATATCTGGATAGGTGGCTATCGTGGCGTACATAAGACTGCCCACGACTGATTTGGATGGCACACTTAATTTTCTGAGTTTTGAGCAAATAATAAGATATAGTGGATGATTATGATGTAGTAGAAGTGGAGGCTAAAGGAAAATATAGGAATGAAGAGGAAGATAGTATTGTAGTGGATCAAACAACTATCATTAAAGTCTTGCATCCTTGAAAGTACAACAGATTGTTGTGACTTGGAATTTGAGGGTAGAAGCAACATTGTCTTGTATTCCCTTTAATGTACAAGACTGAGAAAGGCTTTATTGTCAAAGGTGTTAAAGAGATTTAAGGAGCAAGAAGGGAAAGCACAAAGCAACACACTTATGCATCAATACTACGAATTGAACCTATAAAAATTGTTTAGCATCAATTTTGATGATGTAAGTGGCCTATCTTTGATTGCAAAACCATGCTTTGCAAAGTAGGTATATCTATAGTGGATGCTAGTGAGTGACCTTCACCAAAAATCAACCATCATTCTAACAATTTGAGCTATTTGAGCAAGCTCTCCAAAGAAGAAAGAGTATAAAAGGCAATTGGATTGTTGGGCTTATTGTAGATATACAAATTGTCAATACCTTTCTTTCCATTCGGAATTGGGCACAGTGTTGTACCTTAGAAGACATTAACATTAAAGGTCTTTGTGGTTCTTGAAATCCTTTTGTGAAAAAATGCAACTTCAATAGCAAACTAATTGCTTCATAGCCTTGTTTGTATAATAACAATGGCAACAAAATTTCATCAACAACAGTGGGTTACGATGCAGGAGATGCCTTAGCAAGAGTATTACTCATATGGTTTTGATCCTTATCACGTACCACAAGGTAATATTGACTCTAAAGTGTCTTATAGGAGGTAATTGGCATACAATAGCAATATTATGAGCATTGTAAGAGTAATGTAACTCTGATGCCAGGAGGCATATTTCACGGTGGATTTTGTGCCACGGTGGATTCCGTGAGATTTTACAGTGGATTCCGTAAACTTTGTTGACCGGGGCTCATACGCAAAGTGGATTCTTTGTGCGAGAAGTTGATGGGGACGCCTATCATTTTTGGGCATTTCATTAATTTAGTGTGTACATGGGTGATTCCATAGCGGGTGATTCCGCAAAATACACATTAAATTAATAAACGTTTATGAGTTTAGAGTGCACACTTGTGATAAATTAAGGTTAGGATTGATTTCTAACCAGTTGATTTATTTATGTAGCTGAAGACTGCTAGATATTCACTTTTGTCGATTTAATTGTATTATTTTACTAACGATTGTGAATGCTTCAATTGATGTGTAGAGATAGCAACAGTGGCGGAGAAAAGCATTGGAGGATAATGTGTATTCGAGTTGTCACTTATATTTTGATGGGCGCATACCTTAGGCATGGCGCCTATATTTTGTCGCACCTATTTATTGAGGTGTTGGATATTTATTTATTATTTTGTATGCGCATGGACGCACGATTATGATATGAGTATGGGCCCATTAGCTTTATTTATTATTTTATATGCACATGGGCCCATTAGCTTTATTTCTATTTTGTGCTAAAGCAAACTCAAAAGCCAAAAGTGTGTTATTTTGTCATTTGGGCTATTATTTGAGCTTGAAGATGATTAATACATAAAATACATGCTTTGTGGAGCGCTCACACAAGGCATGGGGGGAGATTGCACCCAATTGGTCTCTTGTTCATGTCGTGCATGCTTTCTACCTTGAGTTTTGTGCAAAAAGTAGAGTTCTTTTATTCTTGGGGACCTTTCGGCATTCATTACGTGAGCATACAACATCCGATCTGCGCATCAGTGGTATCAGAGCGAAGCTGAGATCGACAGCTTTCAATCGCTACCCATCTTGTGTGAAGGCGGAGCTCCTGGAACGATCGAGCTCTACGATCAGTCTCATCGCGAATGGTCGATACGGGTGGATTCCTGGTGGTCAAGGACCCCTGTTTATAGCCTCTGATCGCAAAGGACCAGCTGGTAGAGGCGGAGGACCACTCCTACATCCCCTTCTTCAAGACGTTTTTCCATAGTCAAACAGATAAGCCTCCATATCTTAAAAAGTTCAAGCTTGAGTTTAAAGCTTATAAAGCTTAATAAGAAGCTTATTAAGCTTCAAATTTTCAAAACAGCGGCAGGATGGCCCTTCTCCGTGATTTCCGCGTCAAAAAAACGCCCCCCCCTAAAATTCGATGATTTCTGGCCACTAAGCTTTAAGCTTAGTTACCCAAGTCCTAAATCACATAAAGTTCCAAAGCTCTGCAAGTCTGGCAAGTAACCAGAAGTCAGAACTGACTTGTGCTCAAAACTCCCATAAGAACTGTTCCTGCGCAGAAGCACCGAACTACAAAGTTGTTCCCTGGAAGACTCTGTTCGCATACGCATACTTGCTGAACCAGTTTCAGCACATGCAGAATGTCAAACGTAGATTTTACAAAGATTTCAAACCCGGCAATTGCCAAAGACGAAGACCGTGAAAGCCAAACAAAAATATATAAGCCTTGTACACCCGATCTTGAGCTACGCTCATCCTACTAATTGGATTTTGAGAGTGTGAGGTCTTTTGAAGTTTTGCAGGATGACACAACAAAATATGGATGATTTAATGGCTGAAAGCAATCTTCCTGAACCTACGGTGAAACAAAAGTTAGATTTAATTATGATGCAGTTGGACGAAGAACGAAGAGCCCGGCAACAGCATTGCAAGTTCAATTGGCCAATTTACAAAGATCGACTACCGGCAAAGAGGAACCACAATCCGAAGATCTTATCTGACGAACCATTGATGCGACTCTCAAAGCTCAATCCATCCGCAAAGAAACAAAGATAAGTAAAATAAATTTCAAATTTCGTACTTTCAATGGCACTCGAGATGAAAAAACTGTTCTTGCATTCATCAGTCAGTTTGATGATTATTTTCATGAGGAAACATACGCTGAAAAAGATAAAATCAAGTGTGCCACTAATCATTTAGTAGATAGAGCATCTCTTTGGTGGACCGTGGTTCGTAAGAGTATAGATTGTCCCACTACCTGGGAGAATTTCAAGAAGAAGTTTATGCAGAATTTCCTTCCTCCACAATTCCATGAAAAAGCCATAAAGCAATGGGACCTTCTTCACCAAAGAGATCGTGAGCCTATTTCTCAGTACACCAACGCTTTTGGAATGCCTTACTCCAATTACGCATGCTTGAAGACGTACGTGAAGCGACTCACAAGCGCAAGTATATGTCTGGATTACTTGGGCATTACTATGCTGAAGTCAATATGTTTAAGCCTGCAACTCTTGAAGATGCAATTTCTTTAGCTCATGACACTGAAGACAAGATTCGAGGAAGAGACAAGCGTCCACAACAATTTCAAGCAAATGGTAACTATGGTTCTAAGCAATTCAATTCAAATTTTAGAAGATTCAACCAAAGTCGGTTTCCTTCATCATCTTTCTGTAAGTCTTAGACAAAATCACCTGCTTTGCCATCAAATACCAATCAAAACCCTAAGCCATCTTCACAGCCAAATCCTAATATTCCTAGACTTCTTGCCATTGCAAACAATGTATCTAAAGCCAAATCTATAGTGTGTTACAAATGCCATCAACCTGGACATCTAGCAGCCAATTGCCAATCGAAGAAGCCACCTGTCCATATCAACTATCTTGGAGCAATGGAAGATGAAGAAGATGAGGAAATGCCCGACTTTACGGAAGATGAGGACGACATTACTACTCCTTCGGATACTTTACTAGGTATGCCAACTCCACATTCTTTGTTGACAATGAAATATTTAGTGCATGGAAAAGAAAAGATTATTTTGCATGATGATGGTAGTACACATGATTTTATTTCTGCAAAGTTAGTGAAAGAATTGAAATTACAAACTGTTCCTACGCATTATCGCATTAAAGCAGTATTCTTAGGCACAAGGTATAATGGAACACAAGAGGTGCATGACCTAGAAATTCAAATTGGTGAATACACGAAAGAAGGAATTTTCTAGTCGTACCATTATAGTCTAGTGACATTATCTTAGGTATGCCTTGGTATCATCAACATAATCTTGATATAGATTATTCCATGCATTCAATTAACATTCATTTTCAAGGAGAACACATTATATTGTATGGTATGCACGCATCTAATGCTTTTTCACTACTTACTCATACACAACCTAAACGTGCATTACGTAAAAGTAGTAAATCTTATCTAAATTGGGTGAATGAACTGCAAGCTAAAGAAAAACATATGCACCCTAGGCATAAAGAATTCCTCGCACAATTTAAAGATTGTTTTGCTGAAGATCTACCACCTGGACTACCTCCTTCACGTCCTGAAGACCACAAAATAGATTTAATTCCTAGTACACAACCACCTTGTAAAGCACCATATAGACATAACCAGATAGAGCAAAAAGAAATTCAAAATCAAGTTGAGGAATTATTAAATAGAGAATTGATTAGACCTAGTAGTTCTCCATTTGGTGCACCTGTTTTGTTGATAAAGAAGAATAATAATACTTATCGTATGTGCATTGATTATCGTGCCCTAAATAAGATTACTGTAAAGAATAGATATCCAATTCCTAGGGTAGATGATCTTATGGATAAACTACAAGGTTCTGCCATATTTAGTAAAATAGATCTTAAATCTGGTTATCATCAGGTGAGATTAGATAAATCTGACATATTCAAGACTGCATTTAGAACACAATTTGGTCATTATGAATTTTTAGTGATGCCTTTTGGATTAACTAACGCACCTGCTACATTTAGTAGAATGATGAATCACATATTTTTGAAATATCAACATTGTGTTATAGTATTCGTTGATGATATTTTGGTATTCAGTAAAAATGAGAAAGAGCATTATGAACATCTGTCTTTGGTTTTCAAGTTGTTGAAAGATAATCAATTGTATGCTAATCCGGAAAAGAGTGAGTTCTTTCAAACAGAAATTGAATATCTAGGTCATATTGTATCATCAGAAGGTATTAAGGTTGACTCTAAGAATATAGAAGCAATATTGAACTGGCCAATACCTAAAAAAGTGCATGAGTTATGTTCTTTTCTAGGTCTTTCTAGTTTTTACATGAAATTTGTGCGAAATTTTTCATTACTTGCTTTGCCTTTGACTAAACTTTTAAAGAAAGGTACTGTTTATCATTGGTCTAATAATCAACAAAAATCTTTTGATTTATTGAAACATGCATTAATCCATGCTCTTGTATTACAAGTACCTAATTTTAATAGACCATTCTTTTTAGTAGTTACTTATGCTAGCAGATCTGGAATAGGAGCAGTACTTATGCAAGATAATCATCCTATAGCCTATTCTAGTTGTAAACTGAAACCCTCCGAACTTAAATATTCCACATATGATAAATAATTGTTAGCTGTGTACAAGCTTTAAGACAATGGAAACATTACTAATGGGTTCTAAGTTTATGATTAAGACTGATCAACAAAGTATTAGACATTTACTTAGTCAACCCCAAATATCTTACCGACATATCAAATGGGCAGCTTAATTTCAGAGTTTTCATCCCCTTATCCAATATCAACCAGGTAAAGAAAATACAGTGGCCGATGCATTAAGTAGAAGACTGACCATTCATAATATCTCTGTTATATCATTTGATTCTTTAACCCCTATGAAAGATACTTATCATCAGGACATTACTTTTCATGCTGATTGAAATAAATTAGTTGGAAATAACTGGATTCCTATTGATTCACTGTCTTACAATGATGGATTCATGTTTTATGAAAAGAGATTATGTGTTACAGTTCCATTTAGATCTTTTGTTTTGAATGAGATTCATTGTCCTCCATATCAAGGCCATAGAGGTATTATATCTACTTTGCGTATATTGACTGAAGATTTTTATTGGCCACATATGGACACTGATGTATCTAACTTTGTTTCTGAATGTTTGATTTGTCAAAGAGTTAAGAGACATCATGGTAAACAGCATGGATTACTTATGCCTTTATCTATTCCATCAAGACCATGGGAGCAGATTTCTATGGATTTTATTACTGGTTTACCTAACACTAAACCTAACCATGATATGATTTGGATTGTAGTAGATAGGTTTAGTAAACAAGCATATTTCATTCCATGTAAGAAAACTTTAACAGCATCTCAGGCAGCACAATTGTTTTTGAAAACTGTTTTTACTAATCATGGATTACCAAAAGTTATTATTTCTGATCGTGATTCTAGATTTTGTAATAACTTTTGGATTACTTTGTTTGCTAACCTAGGAACAAAGATTGATTTCTCATCTACATTTCATCCTGAAACTAATGGACAAACTGAAGCCACTAACAGTACTATTTTAGATCTTTTATATGCTTATACTATTTCTAAACCACATACATGTGACACACATTTACATTTATTGCAGTTTGCACATAACGATACACCATACACATCTACAAAGAAAGCACCGTTTGAAGTGATTTATGGTTATAGATTATCTACACCCGTTGCATCTTAATCAAATAGAAATCAGGCTTGGATTCTCATTTTCTATTCCGGAATTTTGTATTGGATGTCATTTTGGTTGTTCGAGATCTTTATTGGGATGTATGTCTTGCTCATGGATGCTACCTACAGTTGCTTTGTAGTCGCCATGCTCTTGGGATGCTATTAAGACATTGTCTTGGTTACCTATCTTTGGTACTTTGACTTGGTTTGATTGAGCTGTTGAGCTCGTTTATCCGCCTTTTGTGCCAGTGGGAGCATCTTGTATGCTTGACCAACATTGAGCAGGAGGTTTATGCTATTTGAGCATTTTGCAGATCCTTGAGACTTTGGGATCTCTTACACTTAAATGTTGCATGGTTCATGCACTGATATCTTGGAGTTGCTTTTGACCTGAGCTTGGGCTTTGCACTCTTGTGAGCATACACCTATTGGTGTCAGGTCTTGCTAGTGTTATGTATACTTTGCCCTATTGTTCAGGGGGTATGCCTACTCACTAACGGATGCTTTAGTGACATGTTTGGGTGTTTGCTCAGGGTCTTGATGATTGTTTGGTGTTGATTTATGCCCATTTATGGCTGGTCATGTCTTGGCTGTCATTTATTGACTTGGTGTAGTGATTTGGTCAGCAATTGACTCTCACAATACCATGCTGTCATTTATTACAGCAAGCATACAACTTCAGACTGACATGGATTTTTCATGCTGAAATATTTTGAAATGATGTAATTTTACTAATACTTGGTGGGCAATAGCTTTGGTTACACTTTTCTCGCCATTTTCTCTCGATTTTGGTGATTTTTTTGTCATTTTCTGTAGTAAACAGCAAACAGTTTTGAACTGTCTGCAGTTTTCCAGCCTGCATTATGGCGAGTTCGTCCACTGATCATGCTATTTCCAACATCACTAAGCTTGGTACGAATTACTCTTATTGGAAGAGCCAGATTTGGTAGGTGTTAGTGCAGAATTCGCAGATCAAACCATTGAGGTTGAGCGGGCATCTGCCCGCAACTATGCCAGATGAGGAATGACTTGAGCTTGATGAGTTATGCAAGTCCACTATTGTATTATCTCTCACAGAACAGATTCATTACAATGTATTTGAGGAAGAACAGAGTGCATGGCAGTTGTGGGATAAAATCAAGAATCTCTATGACAAGAAAAGTCCAACGAGTCAGATGTATTGACTGAAGCAGCTTATGGATCTGCGCATGAAGAAGAATGTAACTATGTCTACTCACGTGAGCCAGTTCCATGCTATACTCAAAAACTTGACTTCGCAGGACATCACTTTTGCAAAGGATGTCACTCCTCTTTTCTTACTTGGTACTCTTAATGAGTCATGGGATGTATTCCGCATTGCATTATGTGCCTCTACTCCTACCTTGAAATTATCTGATGTTGAGGATACTCTTCTGCAGGAAGAGGTTAACCGTAAGAATTTGTATGCCTCTCGTGTGTCACATGCTATGGCAGTTAGAGGTAGGAATGATGGATATGGAAAGCATGTTAGTGGCAGTGGCCATGGACGGGATTCTCAGAAATCTCGGTCCAAGTCTCGTGGGAAGTCATGTATCAAATCCCGTGGTAGAAATGCAGATGTTACTTGTCACCATTGTGAGAAAAAGGGCCATATTAGGCCACAATGCCATGAATTGCGCAATGAAAGGCGCAAAGATAAGGGGAAAGACAAAGTGCAGGATAAGTCTTCTGATTGTAGCATAGTGCCTGCAAAGTCTAGTGTTAAAATTGAAGAGATCAATGTTATGCAGCTTGAGGATGTTGATGATGATTATATCCTTGCAGCTTCTTCTAGTGTTTCGTAGATGACAGAGATACACTCTATGTATGCACAGTATTAGCTCTTGGACTCAGGTGCATCCTTTCATATGACACCTTGCTGAGAATGGTTTCATTCATACCGTACTGTTTCGGGTGCTGTGCGCTTGGCTGATGACAGCTCTCTTTATATTGTGGGCATTAGTGATGTTAGGCTGCAGTTTCCTTCTAGCAGCCGTTTTGTTATGCAGGATATACGTCATGTACCTACTTTGACACGTAGTCTCATGTTAGCTGGACAACTTGATGACGAAGGTTATCATGTATCTTCTGGAGACTTTGCATGGAAGATCACTTGTGGTAGACTTGTGATTGCGAGAGGTGCCAAGGTTGGCAACCTCTATTCCTTGATTGTATCCGCTTCTTCCCTTGATCATGTTTTGTCTATGGGTTCTATCCCACATGTATATCTTTGGCATGCCCATTTGGGCCATATGTCTTTGAAGGGAATGAAAATGTTTTCTGGTTTGCAATACTTACCACCCCTTGATTATGCATGTTTTGATTCATGTGAGCATTGTCTTTATGGCAGGCAGACTAGATCTACGCATAAGAAGTCTGGTAGGCCACTCATGAGTGAGCCCTTGGCATTGGCACATTCGGATGCTTGTGGGCCCATGCCTTGTCAGTCTATGGGTGGTGCAAAGTATTTTGTTACTTTCATAGATGATTTTTCATGGAAAGTTTGGGCTTATCCCATTAAGCTGAAATCCGATGTCTTGGTTGTGTTTCATAGATGGCTTGCATTGGTTGAGAACCAGTTTGGGTATAGGCTAAAATGCCTAAGGACAGATAATGGGGGTGAGTATGTCTCACGTGCTTTTGAGCAGTTATGTGATGAGAGGGGTATTAAGCGTCAGTTGACCGCCCCCTACACCCCCCCAAGAATGGTTTGGCTGAGCGGATGAATAGAACCATCTAGGAGCGTGTATGCAATATGCTTAGCCATGCAGGCCCACCATAGAGTTTTTGGGCTGAGGCAGTTAGTACAACTGTGCATATCATAAATAGATCACCTTCTAGTGGTTTGGATTTCCAAGTTGCAGAGGAGGTATAGACTAGAAAACCTCCCTCTTATGCGCATCTCCGTGTCTTTGGATGGGAGGCATTTTGCTATGTGCCCAGGGACAAGAGAAGTAAGCTGGATCCTAAAAGTGTCAAATGCATTTTCCTTGGTTATAGGGATGCAGGCGAGATGGGTTATCATCTCTGGGATCCGCAAGCGCGAAAAGTCATCCGCAGTCATGATGTAGTCTTCCATGAAGACAAGATGCATAGGCAGCTTGAGAGAGTTGTTGAGATCTGTAGGGTCATATTTCAGGAGGAGCCAAGAGCTCGCGCACAGCCAGTTGGACAGTCTACAGCTGCAGCAGATGCTCATGGTCAAGGTGTTGGATAGGCAGCTGGGCAGGCAGCAGAGCCTGTCTTGAGACGGTCTACTAGAGACATACATCCACCTGATAGATTTCAACCCTCGATGCATTATGTCTTGGTTATAGATGAAGGAGAGCCTTTCACTTATGATGAGGCTATGCGCAGGGGTGACAGTCACTCTTGGGAGAGAGCTATGCAGTTTGAGATAGACTCCTTGCATAAGAATGAGACTTGGGATTTGGTTTTCTTGCCTAAGGGCAAGAAGGCTTTGCCATGCAAGTGGGTGTACAAGCTGAAAAGTACCCCTGGACACCCCAAGCCAGCATACAAGGCTAGATTGGTAGAAAAGGGTTTTAAGCAGGAGCATGGTGTGGACTTTGATGAGGTCTTTTCTCATGTGGTTAAGATGACCACCCTGCGCTTAGTCTTGGCTTTGGTTGCTCAACTTGACTTGGATTTATACCAGATGGATGTCAAGACCACTTTCTTACATGGGGACTTGCATGAGGAGATTTATATGGAGTAGCCTAAGGGCTTTGCAAAACCTGGCAAGGAGCACCTAGTGTGCAAATTGAAGAAAAGTCTTTATGGCTTGAAGCAGGCACCTAGGGAGTGGTATCATAAGTTTGATGCCTTTATGCAGTCACAGGGCTACAACAGGAGTGCTATGGATCCGTGTCTTTACACGACGAAGAAAGTCCGTGATGGTTCTTTATTGATTTTGGTACTCTATGTGGATAATATGCTGATAGCAAGGAAAGATCATGATGAGCTAGATGCTCTTAAGGCTCAGCTCAAGAAGAGCTTTGAGATGAAAGATCTGGGACAGGCCTCTCATATACTTGGTATGCACATTAGACGCGACAGGCATCAAGGAGTCCTCTACTTGTCACAGAGGGAGTACATTCATAAAGTCCTTGAGCACTTCGACATGCAGGACGTAAAGCCTATTGGTTGTCCATTGCCTTCTTATGTGAAGGTATCACAGGCTGATTGTTCGCAAACAGATGAGCAGAGGGCCCAGATGGCTAAGATTCCCTATGCATCCATAGCGGGTAGTCTTATGTATACCATGATAGCCACTCATCCAGATATTGCCTTTGCAGTTGGTGTTGTGGCACGCTATATGGCTACACCTGGCAAGAAGCATTGGGATGCTGTGAAGGGTATCATGAGGTACCTGAAGGGCACTGCAGATATGTGCATATGCTATGGCAGCTAGGATACAGGAGTCATGGGGTACACTGACTCTGATTATGCAGGACATGCAGATAGTAGGAAGTCCACTTCTGGCTATGTATTCACATATGCTGGAGGTGCTATTTCTTGGATGTCCAGGGTGTAGAAATTCACGGCCCTTTCTGCTTACAGAGGCCGAGTATGTTGTAGCCATTGAGGCTTGCAAGGAGGCCATTTGGTTAGGTCGTTTGGTTATTGACCTTGGTATTGATGCTATTGCTACATTGCATTCAAATTTTGAGTGCTATTCATTTAGCCAAGAATTCGGTCTTCCATGCGAAGACGAAACACATTGAGGTAAGGTATCACTTCATACGTGGGGTCGTTGAGGACAAGTCTGTTGACCTTGTCAAGATCTCAGCTAACCAGAATCCTGTAGATCTGCTCACGAAAAGCCTCTCTACAGAGTGCTTTGCCTTTCTCAGGACAGAGCGCTTTGCCTTTCTCAAGAGGTTGATGGGCGTGGGATGAGATGACGTCTTTCCTCATCCTGTTGTATATGTGTACATGTTGTACTACATTTTTTCTTTTTTTTTCTTTTTTTTTTCTTTTCACTCCTCACTAGGGCAGATTCGCCTTTAAGTGGGAGGTTGTTGGGGGAAAAGGCGCCTCTGTCTAGTCGCTCGTGTATTACTACACTGACAGTCACCGCCACTAAACACTACAGGTGGCAAGTGACCATCGCCGTCACTTTATTCTTTATTCTTTTAGTGACAATTTGAATAAAGAAAGGCCCGGTCACACATTGTGATTGTTGGAGTTCCTATTTCTTGTCTCTCTCTTTCTTGCTCTTGCTCTCCTGCCATAGCTCTAACGTGCAAGCTTCGATCCTTCTCACCTTTCATAAAGCTCAACAATTAATTAGTAATCAAATCAGAGAATTGCATGCTCAAGGGTTATGTTATAGATGTGCCAAACATATGTATTTTAATCACAAAGATATGTGTAGAGCACAGAATGCAAGGATATTTGTGTGGTATTTGAATATTTAGATGAAGAGGATGAAGACAATCATGGTGAAGAAAATTTCGATGTTGATCAAGAGAAAAACAAAGGGTTTAAAGTTGCAGCCTATGAAGCTTCTGATGAGGAAGACCATGACCATGGGCTTCTATTTGATTCAGTTTCTTATGCTTTTGTGGATTCATTAGTACATGCATATTATTCCATGAGTGATGATATCTCTGATTTGGTAGTCATGATTTTAATGCATGGATGGGGTGTCACCTTTCCTTTTGACTAGGGAGGCTAAGGATTGGACTTAACTCTCTATGTGGACCAGCATTACTTTAGGAATGATGTCCTTATCTTCAGGACTTTTGAGACAATATCATACTAACTAGTGGCTTTGTTTCAATGTAGAACATATATTTATTTTGGGCCAAATTTAATATTGCATTAATGTCAGAGATGCATGAGTCATATGAGCTGAAAGTACTTAACGAGACTTTCGCTTGGAACTATAGCATGTCTGATTCGGATCAACCAATCCAAAGTTATTACAAATTTAGTACAACAAGGTCTGTAGTGGGTGGATAGCACGGAGTCTCCATTTGGGAGGAGCTCTTAATGACAATATGTTGATCCAATATTCATTTTAATATTTCCAAATGGATGTCAATACTTTGTACTTGATTTTCAGTCCTTTAGTTATACTTTCGTAAATCCTTGAATATTAGGCCAATTTACTTTTAGTCCATGCAAAGTACTCTGCCCTTTTCCACCACTTGGCAATTTGTAATAAGTCCTATATTTGTTTTTGAGGACAAAAACATTAGAGCAGGGATGGAATGTAAAGAATGGAATTAGGGGCATATAAAAGGGCAAAGGACACATATACATGATATCAAATATTTTACATAAGAATATTTATCCTTTCATGGCTTCCAACCATCTCTCTTCTTCTTCCCCGTCTTTCTCTCTCCATTTCTAGTCATTCTCTCTCCTCATCACTCTCTTTTGTACTCCTCTCTCTTTTGCAGTATTCTCTCTCCTCTTTCTCTCTCTCCAATCCTCTCCTTGACACGAATAAATTTTGGAGGCAAAATTTATGGCTTGCATAAAAAGTGAGATGAAGCATAGGTCTATTCATATGGATGGGAGTTAATCTTAGAGGGTTACGTGCTTGTTACACATATGTATAAAGCTTTATGAGCACCCTATAAGCTCGCACTTGCACAGGTCCTAGCATGAGAAAGGGAGGGTGAAATACCATTGCTTCACAAGTGCCCTAATGATCTCTGCATGCATGGGTCGTAGTGCACAAAGAGAGAGAGAGAGAGAGAGAGAGAGAGAGAGAGAGAGTTTGTGTGTGTGTGTTTTTAAATAGTATTGTGTTACAAGTGCCAGTAAGACATGTGCTTGTGCAAGTCCTAGCACGAAGTCTAGTGCAAGATGCTAGGATAATCAACAGTGAACACCCGCGCTTCCACAAGCACTGGTGTGAAGTGCTAATTTTAGCGAATCACACATTTCAAGTCACCAATTTTAGTGGCTTGCCTAAATCGCAAACAGCATTTTTGTTAAGGTTGGGTGGAACTACCGCTATTTTTTAGCCGCGCGTCCTCAATAACTCTATCAGAGAAATTGCTCTTCTAATCCCACGTATTCACGCGCAGTGCCTCTGTAAACCATAATGGATGGATAGATGGATGCCAAGACCACACGGGACAGTAGACCACCTCCCATTCAAATGGCAGAACTACGTGATGCAGCAGACCGCCTTCCATGAAAATGCAAGCAACATGAAAATGCATGCTTGCAGCAGCTAATGCAAGAAGGATGAGAATAGTCACGTACAACGTGAATGGTCTTAAAGCTCGAATAGTCCCTTACCGGTCGCTTCATGGCTTCTTGAACGCTCTCGATGCTGACATCTTATGCTTTCAGGTAGCCAAGTTTTCTGCTATTATAACAGAAGTTCTTTGCCCTTTTCTTTTAAGTATGCACTTAGCCATTTGTTTGCATTTAACATTTCCAATTGGACCTTCGGGTTGACTCCTTTCTGCTGTCAAGATAGAAGACTGCCTACTTGCACTGCATTTTATTCTAGAATTTGGACATTAGACATTCTTCAGATAATGAGATCATTCGCAGTAACACAGGCCTCTTGTCTGAGCAAACAACCAAGAAAAGAAGGCGAATTTTTGATCAATAAATGCTTGATTGATGCAAGTCATATTTAAGAAGTTGAATTTGCAAAACTCTTTTGATAGGCTTGTTGAAATGATGCTGAAAATATTAGATGATAAAGCTTTCAATACAGGTATCACATATCTTCATCAGTGATTTGGAAATAAAGTTTGATCATTACAGGAAACTAAGGTCTCTAGACAAGAGCTTACAGCAGACATTGCCATTGCAGAAGGCTATGAGGCATTCTTTTCTTGCACACGCACCTCAAACAAAGGCAAAATAGGATACTCTGGTATGTTCTTCTTGTGATGGCTAAATAATGCTTTACCAACAAGAAAACCTACATTTGAATGCGTGTTTAGACTCGACAACCTTAAAGCTTCCATGCATTAAGGTAGGCATGAAGGGTTTTAGCAAAAAGAGAGGCAAAGGGATTTATTTTCCATTTTAAGCTGACATGATATATAAAGTACAGTGCTTGCAAATTGCATTCCATGGTACAAATTTTTTGGGGTTCTTATTTTTATTAGAAATTTTTGAGAATCATAGTGATTCCAGATTATCTCTTTGTATCAAAGTTGTTTTTATCTTGATCCAAAATGGGCTGCTGAACTAGACACTTTATGCACTATATGGTTTACTACTTCCAGCTTAGTTCCGGCTTATTTTAGTGGCTCAACCCAAACCAGCCTACTATGGGGGGGAGGAGGGAGGGGAGTTATGATGTGGAGAGTCTCTAGATCTCAAGGAAGAACTAACCCAAGTGTTGCTTAGTTGGGGACTCCATGACTAGTTTTAGGGCGTTGTCCCCTAACTTGGAAGAAAGGGGTGATGTTGAGGGTGGGGTGGAGGGAGAGCAATTGTGGATTGACCTTTGGATGCACCATTGGCGAGAGGCGTCCGAAGAAGAATTAAGGGCCTCATGAAAGACAAACATGAGCTATGGAGGTATCCAATGGGTTTCTAGCAACAATTTTGGATTGTTTATGTTGGTTGGAAATTTTAAGCAACATCTGGGGGCATGTAGCATTGTTGGACAACAGTGTACAGTATTGTGATTGTGATGCCTTATGAAAATTCTAGTGCAATGTCTTTTCTTTGGCACAATGCAGAGCAATCGAGGACGATTGTAGGGATTTCAAGGGGGAGGTTTGTCACGAGGACATGAAATTTTGAGATGCTTTAATCTTGTTGATAACATTTGATTAAGTTATTAATCAAATGTTCAAGGTTGTTTAGCACATGTGATGCACATGGCAGTTATTTTATGGTAACAGGCCAAGGACTGTGGGTGTTAAAGGCGAAGGTTGTAATAAGTTATGCCAGCTGGGCTTTGGGGGTTAGTTGGTGTCAGTTTTGATCTTAGGATAGTTATTTCACTAATAAGTGTTAGTGGTGACACTAGGGACTAGCATTCATTGATTAATCAATGCTAGCCTACGGGTCAACAGAGATTTGGGGACCACTCCTGGTTGCAAATAGCCTAGCCAATTAGATTTTGGACGGGCCCATTTAATTTTGGGTAGGGTTAGAAGGTCTAAAATTAATTTTCAAGACTATATAATTTTAAAAATTAATTAAATGGGAGGATAATGCTGCAAAATGGGTATAGAAGGTTGCCACTTGGCAAAAATTCCCATGCAAACTAAGAAAACGTTTTTGGGAGTGGGTCTCAGTCATTTAGTTAGTTTTCCAACTTGAGAGAGAGAGAGAGAGAGAGAGAGAGAGAGAGAGAGAGAGTTTACAAAAAAAAAGAGAGAGAGAGAGTTGCTGGTCCATTTTCTGATTAAAAAATAGCAAATTGCTATAGAAAATAGCCATCTAGGAGCTTGTAGGGGACAGCAAGGAGTTCCCTTCAAGGAGACTGGCAATAGCATTGCTAATTAGGTGACAATATTTTGGAGGTGTTTGGCAGTAGGTGATTGCATTAAATGCAGGTTGGAGTAGGTAGTAGACGAATTTTTAAATAGCATTTTTCGAAAGGGCCTTTAGAAAAGATAACTTTGTTCATAAACGACACAGAATTCAGGGTTTTCTCGCAAAGAAAATCAGATTTCTCTCTTATCTTGGCTTTCTCTCACCTTCTCCAACCCATTCTTAGGAGATTTTAACATTTCTTAGCCATTTTGAGTAGATCTCAGCCAAATTTGGTGGACTGATCTTTGCTGTAAACCCTAAATTTCTGTGGAAATTAGGGTTTGACAGCCACCTCAGGACCCATGCCAATTGTTGAAGGCATTGTATATTGAATTCAACATCTAAAATCCGTACAATTGTTAGGGAATTCAGATGCCAACCCATTCATTGTAATTTGGCAGCATTTGGTCAATTGGAGATTCCATTTGTGCAAGTCTTGGGTGAAAAATCAAGGGGCAATTGGCCTAAATGGATTGTTGATTGTTGCTACAGCAAAAGAGGCTTTTGGATCAGCAAAGGAGATTGTAAATCTTAGCTTGTACTGATTCCATTAGCAATCAAGTTAAAGAAATACGAAAGGGGCGCTAGTTTTTTGGCCAACAAGGTGTTCAATGTCCAAGATTATTAAGGTAATTTGTGTATTTAAGTTATGTTCATTTGCTGATTGTTGTAATTAAGTGCTTAATCAAGAAATTACCACCCTTTCCAAGAAGGAAGGTTGGTTTGAGAGAGAGAGAGAGAGAGAGAGAGAGAGAGAGAGAGAGAGAGAGAGAGCTATGCTTGCCCCATCACTATGTCTCTTTGACTAGGTCTTTGCTAAGGCAAAATATCCCACTCCAGTGCAGCCACATATGAAGATATTGTTTCACTTTCTAAGAGTTTGGAGATACTGGCATACTTGGGTCACTTGGAATGCATTTGTTTTAGACTCAAGTGCTGGTGTTCAGAGACATATTGCTAGACTCAAGGGTCTTCTACATTAATAGTTACTAGTTACATCTCATTTAGCAAGCGGATATTCTCCCTAGGCAGGATTGGGCTCCTAGGCATACTGCAATTTCTTCTTAGTTAAGCAGTTATTTCATGGTAACAAGCTTAGGATAATAGGCCAAGGACCGTGAGGGTGCAATGGGTGCCAAAGGGAAATTCTAGTGCAATATGCTTTTCCTTTGACACAATGCATTGCAATCGAGGTCGATTGCAGAGATCTCAAGGGGGTGATCTGTCACGAGGACATGAAATTTTAAGATCCTTAATCTTGCCAATAATATTTGATTAAGTTATTAATCAAATGTGCAAGGTAGTTTAGCACATTTGATGTATATGGCAGTTATTTCATGGTAACAAGCTTAGGATAATAGGCCAAGGACCGTGAGGGTGCAATGGGTGCCAAAGGGAAAAGTTGTGATAAGTTGCTAGTTGGGTTTTGGGGTTAGTTGGTCTCAGTTTTAACCCTAGGATAGTTGTTTGGCCAATAAGGTGACACTAGGAATTAATTAAGTCTAAGGGTCAACAAAGGTTGGGGACCACTCGAGGTTGCAAATGGCCTAGCTAATTTAATAATGGATAGGCACATTTAATTTTGGAAAGGGTTAGAAGGATTGAAATTAATTTCAAGATAATTTAATTTTGAATTTTGAAATTTAATTAAATGGTTGGATAATGCTGAAAAATGGGTTTATAAGGCTGCCACTTGGCAAAAATGAGTATACAAATTGAGAAAACGTTTTTGGGGAGTGGGTCTCAGCCATTCAGCTAGTTTATAGCTTGGGAGAGAGAAAGAGGGAGCTGTTGGTCCATTTTTTGATCAAAGAACAACAATTTGTTGCAAAATATAGCCATTTGGGGTGCTCAGTAGGCAGGAGATAGTAGAGAGATACCTTTCTAGGGCTGGCAATAGCATTGCTAATCAAGTGAGGATATTTTGGAGGTGCCCTGTAGTAGGTGATTGCATTAAATGCAGGTTGGAGTAGGTAGAGGTGGATTTTAGGGTTTTCTTACAAAGAAAATTGGATCTCTCTCATCTTGGCTTTCTCTCACCTTCTCCACTACCTTCTTAGGAGATCTCAGCATTTCTCAACCATTTTGAGCAGAGCTTAGGTAATATTGGTGGACAACAGAGGGATTTTTGTTGTAAACCCTAAATTTCTGCAGAAATTTAGGTTTAGCAGCCACCTTGGGACTTGTGCCAATAGGAGAATGTATCATACACTGAAATCGCTGCTTGAAATTCTTGGAATTGACAAGGATTTCGGATGCTAGGCCATCCATTGTGAATTGGGGCAGCATTTGGCCAGTTGGTGGTTCCATTTGTGCAAGTCCTGGGCAAAAATCAAGGGGCAATTGGCCCAAATTACTTGCTGATTGTTTGTACAGCAAGGGGCTTTTGGAATAGCCAAGGAGATCCAGAGAATTTTGGCTTGTAATTGATCCATTGGCAATCAAAGTTGAAGAAATACCGAAAGGGATGCTAGTTTTCAGGCCAACAAGGTGTCTATTGTCCAAGATTGCTAAGGTAATATGTGCATTTCAGTTTATGCTCAGTTATTAATTGTTGTAATTAAGTGCTTGATTAGGTTTTACCACCCTGTCCAAGAAGGAAGGCTGGTTTCACTATCCAAGTTACTAAAAGAAATAGAGACAAGTGGATAAACATGGGTGTTTCTTTACCATATACTGCTGGTATAAGGCATTTGAAATGGGCTACACCTGTTGCAAAGATATACAGTAGGCTCAAGAAGTGATATTCCCAGCTCAGTTAGAATGTGCATTTCAGTTTATGCTCAGTTATTAATTGTTGTAATTAAGTGCTTGATCAGGTTTTACCACCTTTTCCAAGAAGGAAGTCTGGTTTCACTATCCAAGTTACTAAAAGAAATAGAGACAAGTGGATGCAAACATTGGTGTTTCTTTATCATATACTGCTACTATAAGGCAATTAAAATGGGCTACACTTTTTGCAAAGATATACGGTAGCGAGAAGTGATATTCCCAGCTCAGTTAGAATAGATTGTTGATAAGTCCATAGGCGGTCACCTCACAAGGAAAATGACATCATTGATGACTTTTTGGGAAGATTTCTGGTTTGTATTTTCTGTGTACGGAGTAGCCTGGTCTATTAATCCTGAGGAAAGGGAAGATTGTTTAGGGTCTTAAAGTGACCTCATCCTCTTGTGTCAGCCATGATGACCATCTACTAAAACTAACTTGGGTCCAGCCATTTCAAAATTGAAACTCCTTTGTTTGCTGATGTGATGGATACAAATATTGCCGGGCATTATCCTTTCCAAAAGGACCAATTCTTTCATTCTTTTCTTCTGTTTACCTGTCTTGATACCTGAAACCTGTTCATTCTGCTTCCTGTGCAGGCTTATGTTTTTATGCCAGAGATCTTGAAGGCTTACACCATGTTGAAGTCACACTTAATTTGCAGTTGTAAGCTAGAATAATTCTACTGTGCATTCCTCTCTGATTTTCAGTTTTTGTGGTTTTGATCTCTTTTTTCTTTTGGTATAAACTCCCAGTTGTACAGTCGAGTTAGAACATATGAAGTGGTGTCAACATTGCAAAATTGCATGAAGGTGAGCTTTCTTCTGTTCTGCAGCTGTCCTCTCACAAAAAATTGAACAGGTGTTGCCACATTCTGTAGGACACAGTCCATCACAGCATGCACAAGCTGCATCTTGCCTGTTGCAGCTGATGAAGGATTTACAGGGCTTCTGCATAGCTCCAAGTGTGGTGAAATAGAGGGTGGGGATGCAAGAGTTGGATGCTATGACAGAGTGCTAAATATTGATAGTTTCTCGAGAGAGGAGTTGCTGCAATTAGATAGTGAAGGGAGATGTGTTGTAACAGATCATGGATCCTTTGGTAATCACGTTACTGTATTTTCCTGTCAAATCTATCTTTAACAGCTGAATATAAAAGATTGTGGCTTCATTTTTGGCACATTGTTATTAAGATTAGGTTTTTTTTGACCTGACATAGTGCTTTTCAACATCTATGGACCTTGTGTTCAACCTGGAGATTCTAAGCGTCTGGAGTTCAAGCTTAATTTCTTCCGAGTATTGCAGGTAGGTGTTAGCATCACTGTTATTGAGGCAGCAAAGTTTGATGCCCAATATCTTTTTAATACAATTTGGGGCAGTAAGTGTGTCTTCGTCTTACTGAACCAATCCAATGTACTGTCATTTGTGTTTGGTGTTTTTGGTAGGCTCATTTCATACCAGTTCCTTCTATGTGTCTTTCTATTCATTGATAGAGTTTTCCTGTATTGTGCAATGACCCATTGTTGTATCCAGCCAAAAAAATCTTCTTTGTCATAGAAAGGTGTTCCCTTTGAAAAGAGAAATGGAATAGGTAGAATTAAAACTGTATGTGTTGCGACTCTAGGATCTTTTACCTTTACTGATCCTGTGGCTACTCCGTGGAAGTGTTTGCTAAGTAGTGGAATCTGGGATGATGTTTTCATGTTAATCTCTACGGCTACACTTTTCAAGGGTTCTTGTGCCATTGGAAAGTGGTTGTTATAATCCTGAAACTGATTTTGTCAAAGTTTACTTTTTGGCAAACCATATGTGGTCTTACAAATGTGTCAATATTTTTCTCGAGAAGTTGCACTTACTAAATCTGAGTGATTGTAAGAATTCCTTCATTTTGTGTAGGGGATTGCATAAAACCTCTCGTGAGCATAAATAGGATACAAATAAACTGAGACTAATAATGTGCAAAGGAATGAATCATGAGCATAAATAGGATCATAAATGAAGTGAAATGAGAAAAAGAAATGTAAGTTACCTTGCATGAGGGGAGATAAGTAGATGAAAGCACATTAATCTAAATGATCAAACAAGAGGAAACACACATGAATCAAAGTATAAAGTCAATGACATGCATTGGAGAACCCTCTCTTAATGCTACACAAGGGGAAACAGTCCCCGTGAAAACACCCATAAAGAAGGGAATCATATGAACAACCAATATCATTAACCAGCATGAGAACACACACTAAGGTCAACACAAGATCATGTGGCATGCCGATTTGTGGCTAAATGCAGTCACATGTGACATTGCCAGCATGCAACATGTGGCGTGGCATAAGTGAGCCTTGCCATCTCAAGCGGCACTATCAGCCAGCTAATCGGCAACACAGCACACCGGTTAAAGGCAAGGGGGATCTACATGTCAATGCAAGACATACATGTAAATGATATCAAATTTTAAGGCTGACAGCCCAAGCACATTTGCCTCTAGGCATGATGCAGCTCATGCAATGTAGACTCCTTTTGCTCCAAGCTGAAAACACACACCAAGCTTGAGTAGAGGATGGTCAATTCAAGCAGTAGGAAGGTTGATACAACACACTTATAGCCCCTATCTCAAATGCAAGCAGCATGGCCACAATGCTAGTGCAGAAGGTCAAACTAAGGACACAAGTACAATGAGGTGTCATTGTCATGAGGACGCGAAATTTTGATGCTTTGCTTAGCATTTGATTAAGTTGTTAATCAAATGTGCAAATGTGAGGTGCACTTGTGATGTGCAAGTCAGTTAAGTCAAAATGATAGGCCAAGGACCCACCTTGAGAGGTTAGTGGGTGTCAAAGGCAAAAGTTGTTAGGTACTAGGTGGTGTTTGGTGACAAATTTTGGCTTAGAATATTTTTTTAGCCATTGATATCAGTGGTGACAATAGGAACTAGGCATCAATTAATTAATTATTGTGAGTTCACGGGCTAATAAATGCTCAGGATTGCTTGGATGACAAATTTGTCTAGCCAATTCACCAGTTGGCTGGTATAGTTAATTTTTTGAGCAAGAATTAATAATTAAATTAATTTTCAGACCATTAATTTAATTGGACTGAAAATTGCTGAAATATGCATTTAAAAGGCTGTCACTTGCTGCTGCGCCCATTTGCACAAGCTATCTCTTATACTTTGTGACTTCTCCCATGTCCTGAGAGGTCCTCTCCATTTGGAACTTTGCCATACCCAGTTCCTACAATATGTCCTCAGATGTATAAACGAAAGACACTTGACGGAAGGCTGTCTTGGCATTAAAGTCTCCTAGTAGGATGACATCTCCCTCCTTTGAAAAATCCTAAATATCCGTATCCAAAGCTACATGTAGTGATGCCCCCTTAGGTGGGGTGTAGCGAGATGTCATAGGGGGAAAATATTATAAGGCAATGTATAGAGTGCACTCCTCACCCTGTACTCTCATCCTCATATATTTGGCCAGCTCATCTCTATGAACCACTTCGATCATTTGCTAGATTTCCTCCCCGAAGAGCACCGCCACTCCTCCTGGCCCCCTGCTAGTGTAGTCTATGCATGTCTTCTTCGTATATGCAAACTCCCATCTATAACCTATCCTCAAATGCTCCCACATCTAGTTGTAGAGTTCCATTACAGTTCCAGGCTGCTACTACAAAGCTGGTTCCATAGGTCTCACACTGTCATTTGGTACGTCTCTTCATAATCACTACTCTACCTTCCTTGCAGGAAGCCATTTTACCTTACTCCCTAGCTACTCGAATTTTAGGCTTACACTTCCTCATATGGGCTAGTTGGGAGCTTGGGCAGTGGTGAGGTCATCTCCTAAGAACACTCTAGTTTCCTTAATGTCTTGCATTTTGCGAGGAAATCCTTTCTAGCCTCTACTGTGGGGAAGCGTATGTCACGAGGACGTGAAAATTTGATGCTTTGCTTATGTTTAATTGACATTTGATTAAAGGATTAATCAAATGTGCAATTAAAAGATGCACATGTGTTGCACGTGAGGTGCAAGCTACTTTTTTACAGTTGAAGGCCCAAGGACCTTGTGAAAAAGATAGGTGTCAAAGGCAAAAGTTGTAACAAGTTACACTTGCTAGATTCTAGGTGAATTTTGGTGTCAGTTTATCCCTAGGACCATTAATTGGCCCTTAAGTGTCAGTGGTGACACTAGGGACTAGGCATTAATTAATGGATTAATGCTTGTCCAAGGGTCAATTAATGCATGGGACCACTTTGGGTTGCAAATGGCCTAGCCAATTAATTTTTGGATGGACAAGGTCAATTTTCTGGGCATGGATTAAGGGTTGAATTAATTTTCAGAATTAATTAATTCTGAAAATTAATTAAATGGCTGAAAATTGCTGAAAATGGATTAAGAAAGCTGCCACTTGGCAAAACTTTCCCATGCAAGTGGAGGAAAGGCTAAATAGGGCTGAAGGGAGAGGGAAATCTTTTTTTTTTCATTTTGAAGCTGTTGGAAAGAGGTGTTGGACTGTTGCTGCCAGCTTTTGGGGCCATTTCCCAGCCATTGGAGACCATTTTGGTGATGGAGATTGCATATTCTCGACCTTGGGAAGCTGGCAATTGCTGCTGATGCACTTTCTTCTAAAGATCACAGTCTCTGATGCTCCTATTGTTGTTGGTGCACCCATGCATCCGTTTGGGGCTGGTACAGTAGGGCAGCAGCTGATTTTGATCAGTTCTTCGCGACAAATCTCAGAAATTTCTCTCTCTACAGCATTCTCTCATCTCCTTCAGCCTATGCTCAGCCATTCCTAGCAATTCTTAGCCATTCGGAGGAGATCTCAGCCATTTTTGGTGGGCTGATCTGTAATTTCTGCAGAAATTAGGGTTTAGCAACCACCTTGGGATCCATGCCAGAGATTGAAGGCTCAAGGGACTGAAATCAGCAGTTGATAATTGAAGATTATCAAGGGATTTCAGGAGCCAGCCCATCTCGAATTGATTTGGGACAGCATTTGGCCGGCCAAGGGTCAAATTGGAGAAGAAATCCTGGGTGAATCAAGGGGCAAATGACCCAAAAGGCTTGCTGGTCATTTATGACAGCAAGAGCAATTGGTTAGCAGGAGGAGATTGAAGAATCTCAAGTTATACTCATTCCAATTGAATGAAAGCTAAAGAAATGCCGCAAGGGGCGCCAGTTTTGGGGCCAACAGGGAGTCTACTGTCCAAGAATGTTATGGTAAAGTGTGTATTTCATTTTATGTGCATTTATTTATTGCTGCAAAGATGGACCAGTAGGCTATGGCAGATGGAACTCCATGGAGGTGAGAGAAGAGGGAGAGTGAGAGAGAGAAAAAAAAGAGAACTCTTGCAAGTACACAAGCTGAAGTAGAATGAAAATGATTGATTGATTTATATGAAAGTACAACTTATAGGGCCTTAATATATAGGCTAAGGTATGTACTAACCCTTTGACCCTTATTTAATGCTAAGAGGTGTAAAACACTTGTACACCTAAACCCACACTTTTACACACAGTAATTGTGTTCACACATGGGGATAAATAAAACTAATAGAAATTCGGTTGAAATGCTAACAATCAGCTTTGGGGTTTGAAAAGCTGAAGTGTTCATGTGCATTTTGGCTGCCATATTCTTCAATTGGCTGCTGCCCTCCATCTCCAGCTCTTTCCATGGATATCCTACCATTGCCCTTCATCATGCAGTGCAATATGTTTGTCCCCACCATGCTGATGCCATCAGTTTGCTGCTGTTTGAGCTGCCATCCGCTGCATCCTGGTCTGCCTTGGTGTCACCAGCCCCTCCAGCCCTTGTCACCATCAACACCAGCCTGTGTTTTTGCCCTTGCAACTGATGCCTGACTGCTGGTTAGCATTTGTAGCATGCCATTTTTGAGTTTTCAACATTTTTCTATATCAGCCTCTGCTCTGAGTAGTGGTGACAGACTTGAGATTTGTGTCTTTGGTAGACAACACACATGACATCTCCATCAACCTACTCCCACAAGGATCATGGACTGTTAGACTGCTCTAGCCTCGAGCGTTGTATACATTCACTCATTCACATTCAACATTCATTAATTCATCAGATTCTACTCTTTTGAGTTTTGCGAATTTGTTTGAGTTATTGTGTTTTAGTCATGTTCCTATATTTTGTGTTTTCTTTGTGCAAACCCTAGCATATCTCCACATCCCTAGACAGCTTTTCATGTAATATAGAAGGGTGGCAAGTTAACCTTGGATAAAGAGTAGGATGGTCTAGCTTTCCCTAATCTTCTTTGAAGGAGGTTGTGTTAAGGTTTATACTTGTATCTTGCTTGGTTGGACTTCCTTGAGTGCCAGCTGTGCTTGTGTGGGAGGGTTGAGCTGCAAATATTTGATGAGCTAGATTGGGATATAGGAGAGTGGAGTTGGCCAGCTTATCTAGTTTCACATGCTTTAGCGTGTTTTTTTTTTTTTCACCTACACGATGCAGATTGACATATATATACTAATGGGGAATAATATGGATGCCTCCACCTGCAATCAATACTAGGCAAAGTGGATTCATTGTAGAGGCTTTTAGATTTTCCCTATGGGACAAGAACGAGGCTGCAGGGGATCTCTTTTCTTATGGCTGGTTGCCTATTGATGTCTTAAAATGGACATTTGGTCAGTGCAGATGCAACAGGATGGGGTTTGCCAATGTTGCCAATGGCAATCCATGGTGACCCCAAAGCATTGTCTATCAGCATGTGATCCTCCACTGAGTACAGCCTAGCCTTGGGTGTATCACCTTGGGAGCTTTTTGTTTGTAGTCAATCAAGTTAGGGGCATCATCCACTATATGAGGTGAAGATGCAAGTCACAATCTTTAGGAGGTTGGTTTGTATGTTGTAGTGGGACTGGATGCCTTGCCTAATTGGTAGGTGGCAGAGCTCTCAACGTCATGATCAAAGCTGTGGGGGCTTATGGGTTGTATGGTGGCATGTCTGGAAGGCCAGGTGCTAGTTGAACTTTAGCAGGGAGAATCCCTCAGCATATGTCCAGCTTTACTGGCTATGGTCACCTATCTTTCATTTCTTTTGACAGAGGAGCTTTGACAACTATTTCTTCACACTTGGGGCCACAACAGCCTGTTTTTCATGCTATAGAATGACAAACCCATGTTTCCCCCACCCCCCCCAAAAAAAGAAAAAACACTAGTGGCATTACCACATTGGCTTCTCTATCATCTCCTTGTTTCGACTTACACCCCTTTCCATAGCTCGTACTGATGTGATTTGGCTTTTGGAAAACACTCCAGTCAGGCTGTTGAGCCCGTATACTTTGTGTTCCTCCTGAGTGAGAAAGTTATCCACACTTTTTGTCAAAGAAAACATGTACAACTGCATGTCACTTGTGTGCACCTCATTACTAATAATGTCACAGTGCTTGAGTCTTCTCTCTCCTAGATGTGCAAAGGAGTTGTACAATGACGTGTGTAATGTCTCCCATGCCACACACGTGTATAGGCATACATTATCGTAGAGCATGCACTTAATGACTCAGTGGTGTGACGTGTCCAAGTAGAACATAAGTGAGCCCATATGACATAAGCAAGGGTTATATACTGCCGTACACAGGTCTAAACTGTCAATACACTGATAGAGGTATTTCTTCTTCATTTCAAGCAAGCATATCTGACAGATCCACCTTGTGGCTTACTAGAGGCGCAAATTCAAAGCTGTCCTCTGCTTTTTGCCTTGGTTTACAACATATTCGGTTTTGCTTAGAGCAGCCTATTCTCACTCCTTTGCACACGTGCATTTGTGATTGTAATCTTACAGGTCTTACTACAGTAGACAACCAGGCACATCCTACTTCTTATTACGGCTTCCAATTATTTAATATACACAGTGATGCTGCTTACAGATACTTTATGTAGGCTGTACTAATTTATATATGTACATCACATGTGCTGCTTAGTTGAATTCTATCCTGTTATTTTTGTAGGGTCTGTTTCAATCTGTATAATTCAGTTGAGTGCACACAAATCGCTTCTTCCTGACATAAGTTACTACTTGGTTGAATTCTATCCTTGGGTTAGTTTATTTTTGTAGGATCTGTTTCAAAAGAGTACACAAACTGCTTCTTCTCAACATGAGGAGTTTAAACAAATTATTATGTTTGTTTTACATGGCATTAAAATGTATAGACGTACCCACAGGTACGAGGGATGTATAATGGCAACCTAAATAGACCACATGACAATGTTTTGTATTGTAACAACACTTGTGGGGACTGCATGTACATAATCAGATTTGTTGATTTGAAAAAGTAGTTGGCACTGTAATTGAGTACCATGACCTGAAGCGGTTGCTTGATCAAAGTTTTAAGCATGAATGCTAGCAAAAGTTTTGGCTGTGCTAATTTGTAGATTGATTCATCGGAGAAAAGCTTTTGGTGGTGACCCTTCTTTTTCGGTCTTGGCTTTGTAAGTTGAAATAGGATGTCAACTTTAGTATGTCAAGATATCCTACTTACACTATTTTCTTTCTTTGCTTTATAGTGTCGTTGGGAGAGTCTTTTGGAAAAAGGAAAAAGGGTCATAGTTGTTGGGGACCTGAATATTGCACCATATCCCATTGATTCATGCGATCCTGGACCTGAATTTGATTCTAACCTGTAAGGTTCTTTTCAAAGTCATCAATTGACTTATTTAATGATTTTTTGGGGCAGTTTATTTATTTATTTTTTTGGCCTGGGGAATTTCCACTATGTTGAGGAGAGTCTCACATGTCTTGAATGTAGCGTGATTGGTAATTGATTCTAAGAATGAGAGTTCCATGGTTGCACTTTAGATGAAGCCTGTGAATCATGGGGCATTCATAGTATTTGTGGTCTATGTACTTTGCTGTATACATGTAGCACTTAATGATGCATTGCTAGTGTTTGCGACCTTGCTGGGGCACTGAGTGGTGTTTGAATAAGTCGGTTGTAGATTAGGTGCAAGGTATTGTAGGTAGGGATTTTTGTTATGTCCTAGTTCGTAGCAAGTATTGAAAATATTTCTTTGTCTTAATTTTGGGTGTTTGGGGAACTTTTGGGCGCACTTGTGTAGGTGCAAGTACAAGATTCGTTTTAAGATGTAGGTACTAAAGAAAGTGTGTTGCATAGAAACCAGTTCCATACAATTTGAAAGATACACAATGTTTCATATATCAGCATTTCATACTTAATGAATCATGTTTCAAACAAAACTTGAATTACTAAAGAAGAAAAAAGAAACCTAACTCTCCAGAGGTGAAATGGTTGAGCTCGTGATATGTTCAAACACTAGGAAGAGGCTTAGGTTTTCTTTCACCCATATAATATGGTGGACTTTTCCTGGATCGTGAAGGCTTGATCAACTATCAGCCTACAGATGTCTGAGTATATCCAGCCCTTGTTTTGATCCAATAATGGAGCTGAGAAGCAGCCCCCCTGTGCAGCAAGTCAACGAATGAAGACCAAAGATTGACAAAACACATGGAAAACAACTGATCTGCTGACTCAACTACACCGCCTGACCCGACAGCCCTGATGACACTGGCCCTGACCTGTGCAGCATGAATCGCTGACCTTCCATCACTTCTGTGATGTGCAGCTACCACTGACTTGCCCTCCACAGAATTGCCTGCCAACACTGACCTACCACAGACCTATCCCAGGCCACAGTCCTGCCTGCTCACCAAAACTCCTGCCCGCCTGCCACAACAGCCCTGCTTGCTGGCCAGCGAACCATCACCCCGCCTGTCTGTCAACCAGCATCGGCCCTGCCTGCCACCATATTGCCTTTGCTGCCCTAGGCTCTCCCGTCTGTCCACATTACCCCCATGCTACACACATGGAGGTGTCTTCAGCTTCTTCATCCACCCCCATAGCCTTCATCGGGTTCCTTGTGCGTCCATCTCCCCTACTTCAGCACATCCCCCCTAGGCGCCAAAATCACCAAGGTCAGAGCTTGGCACCACAATCACATGTAGCTAGCATGTTGCACAAGACTGCAGCTGGTCCCCCACCACCACAAGGGGTCTTCTTTGCAGCGCGGCCCCCCCCCCCCCCCCCCCCCAACAACACGTGCACAAACACAAACACACACACACATATTCAGCCAATGCCTTCTTGTTGATTCGCTTCACTCCAAACAGAGATTTGACACTCAAGGATAGAGTGAGATCCTTGAGGCATCTTCTTTGGCTTGTAGATTGGCTGGAGATTGCTTGTCCATTTGCATTCCTAAGGACTCCATCCACTTGGCTTTTACCAGTACCCTAACCAAGGCCACATGAGTGGTACCCCTAGGTAAGGGGGTGTTTTAGGCTCCAGTTTAGCTCACCCAAGTAGACCAAGGTAGTGCTTGCTATGAGTCTGCTTGATGTCAAATCTTCAGTGGCATACTTCGATAGATAGATGGAGGGTCGGGACTGCTTATCACTTGAAGATGGCATTGCCATCACTGTTTCTTTTCCTAGTCTTCATGAGTGCTTCACGCCATACCTCTCCAGGATTGGCAGCACCTTTGGCCATGTCATATAGAGAGCTAACACTTTTGTTTACATAGTCTTGAAAGGTCCACCCAAATACCCATTTGTTTGAAGTTTTGTACCCATAGAGTCCTTGCATTCCCTTTCTCGTACCATCAGGATTACCTCCGTCTAGGAAGGTTTTCTTGCCCAACCTCTCACATACACAAGACTCTCAGGCATATGGTTTGCATGCAGGATGATCGGACATCTTGTAGTGGATTACCCTAGGACTCTGCAGTGCCAGAACTCCTTTAGGGATGAGGGAGATGGTAAACCCAAGATGTAGAGGAGTGGCATAGAATGCTAGAGGTGGTGCAATGCTAGACAGAGGAGGAGACAATGCTAGGGAGATAGTGAGAATGCACAGATGAGGGATAGGGGAAAGAGCAGAGAGGCCTAGAGCTGCAAAAACAAGCAGAGGGATAGTGGAGAGTGATGAGGGACCTTCGATTGTTAGTTAGTGCAGTGCCCCTTGGTCGCCTATGGTTTCCTAGGAGCCAGAGATTCCACAACCCTTGATTGTAGCAACACCATAGATAGATGTGACATAGCCCATAGAGGCAGTGACATTGGCAGCCACCCAGGAGATGTAGTTTGTTGCAGATGCACCACCATCTTTTAGGCTCTTACCTCACCAAGAGAGGATCCATAGTTGATCCCTTCTTAAGTACCTCACACCTAAGCAAAGATGCAGCTAGCTGTAGATGCACCATTGTCTTCTAGACTCTTACCTCACTAGATGGAGATTCGTAGTTGATGCCATCTCACGTAGCTAACACCTAGTAGGTTGGGGAAGTTGAGGAGTCACACAAGAGTTAATAGGAGGCAAAGGACTTAGACTCACACTTCAAGGACTTCACCCCATCACACCCCATAGAGTAGAGTTAGCGGAGACAACACATGAGAGGGTATGTGCCAGGAGATAGTAGAGACAGGCGTGGACAGCAGAATCGTGCCAGTCTGAGTGGCTAAGACTCACCTCATGAGGATACTCTCATTGAATATTTGAGGCTTTGGAGGAGTCATAGGAGAATGAGTAGGAGGTAGAGGACTTGGACACATGCTTCGAGGGCTTCCCCCCATTGTAGCCTATAGTAGAGCTAGCAAAGAGGACACATGAGAGGGTGTATGCTTGGAGACAATAGAGAGAGGTGTGGGCGGCAGAACCAGGTTGGTTTGAGAGGCTAAGACACTCCCTGCGAGGACTCTAATGGAATGTTCGAGGCTTTGGGGATTTGCAAAGAGCATTAGTGGGAGGATCGGTTGATCTTCTCATGTTGTAGGTTCACCGTATCTTAGTAGAGAGGATATCTTGATGTTGTGGGAAGCTATTGCCAAGGCAGAGTCACACTTACTGGATACCAATCGTGGGAGTTGCAGAGATACATGTTAGAGTATACATATGTGTTGGGGAGTGGTACAGGTTTGGAGTACTATGATTCCAGGGAGAGCCATGTGGGCATTGGTGAGAGTGGAGGAGACAAGTATTGGTCTGTTGGTCATTTATGCCGTGAATGGCCGGTGAGATAGGAGACAATTTTGAATTACCTTCAATCAATTTTTAGCATAGGTAGATCATTGGATAACAATCAAGGCATGGTCCTTGAGAAAGACTCTGTACACATTTCTTCTTCTTGGCATAGAGTTTATATATCCTCATCGTTTCAAGGAAGATGCAGAGTTCTGGCTGATGGTCTTTGTCTATCTTAGAGTGGGTTAGGATGATGTCAAAGAAGATGAGGACAAAGTTGTCAATAGGGATGGAAGACTCTTTGGCATTAGTTTGTTGAAGGTTGTAGGAGCATTGGACAATCCAAAAGACATCATGATGAGACTGTAATGGCTATATCTCATGTTGAAAGTAGTCGTTGTGCCGGAATGTCTTCTTTCTTGATCCTTATCTGGTAGTACGATGATCTGGGATCAATTTTGGAGAAGACCTTTGCTCCCTTAAGTCGGTTAGGAAGTTTATCTATTTATGTTGGAGGCTTTTGAGGACACGAGACAGATGCACAACAACTATTAGAGAAGGAGAGTAGGCTTCTTGGGAGGAGCTCCTATTTCAAATCAGAGGACAGGACCCATGGTTCACAGCAGAGTTTGGCAGGTCCACAAGCTCGCTCCAATTCTTCAGTAGGGCAGTAGGGATGAGGACTTGCTCTAGGATCAACTGATTTTATGTAGATGCCTGGGCTCGCGATAGGGGTGGCCTAACAGGCATCATACTTGGGATGACCCTCTGGGACCTCTCACTGATTCAGCTGATTCTCTGAGAGTCAGAGGACCTTGCTCTAGTGTCAGGATTTCAGAGCATTTGTTCTACGAGGATGATCTGGGAGATCTAGACCCTTCTCAGTTGGATGAGCAACTAGTGATTTGGATGAGAGCCTACAAGAGATCAGTTTCTTCTTCAGGGAGGAGGTCAGGAGGGGGAGACATGGCCTCCTAGAAGGAGAGATCTGCCAGAGCATCATTGGTTGCCCTACAGAGGGGAGAGGAGAGATGGCCAGGGTGCAGATGGACAGCTGAGAGAATGCACATTGCTAGAGCAGAGATTGATGCTATGATGGGAGCCAGATCAGAGGATAGGTTTCATGCGAGAGCTTTCTTGTGGACTCAATCTGGTGCCAGCATTAACAAATACTTTTTCTGCAGCGCAGGGCCAAAACACTCTAGATAAGGTGATCGAAGACTTAGGAGAGTAGATGGATCCATTGGCCAGGGCCCTTTGAAGGCAAGACAGGTGGCTACACAGTACTATGCAGCTTTGATTGGGTTCACCACTAGGCTCCTGGACTATGAGAGGGATAGAGGGACAATATGGGCGAGTACTAGGAGGGTGATTATAGGCAGGATGAGCAGATATCTGTGGCCCATTTTACAGAGGAGGAGCTGGAGAAGGCACTTCTGGCACTGCCCTCAGGCGAGTCTCCAGGAGGAGGACTGGATAAAGTCCTTTTTGAACTACTAGGATCTTATCAGTGCAGGCCTCATCTCAGCTTTCCAGGAGATTATGGCATCAGAGGAGGTGCCAGAGAGACTTTCTGATGGACTGGATTGAAACTCCATTATACTCTGGTCAAATTGTTTCAAAAAAGAAAGAAAAGCTATGAGAAGCATTTCAACTGGTGCTTGATGAGGCAGCACCCTATTTGTGAAGTGTTTCATTAAAAAAAGAGAACATTTAGGAGTGAGAGGTCTCTTTTGCACCTTACTGCTGAGGGAAGAGAACCATGACATGAAAGCAACTCCATCAAAATGGGTTCACCCTCTATAGTCAGCGATATGTATACAAAAGTAAAGTCTAATTAGCGAAAGGCATCACTTCTTGAAGATTGAAAGAAAATGGTCTTATATGCTATTGACAAGGGACAAGGAACAAGTGATGACTATAGTGCACTAGTTAATGGGGATGAGAAACTGCCACTTTAAAAACTATGGAACAGCAGAAGGAGGTTCCATTAGGGGCACATTATGGCTCCAGAATCCAACAAGAATCTCCAACATTGACAAGATAACACACACAGGCAAAGACATGGTTATCATAGTGAGCTCAAAATCACCTCATTTGTCAACCTCTCTACCCGTGGGTTATAGTCCCATCCCGGTCCCCTAAAACGGCATGAATCGGGATTCTAACCTAACAATTTCTAAGGGTTGGGGGACGTTGGTAAAACTTTTTGAGAAGCCTCCCAGTTCTTTGGGACCACCTTGCTATAGGATAGACCTGTCGCTTGCTTCCCTCAATAGGCATCTTTAATTATCTAATTAGGTCCTATCACTTTTATTTGTGATTTTTAAAATCAAATTCCTTAATTAAACCTTTTAGAAAACATGGTTTGTTTGTGTAACTTATAGCACTAACACAAAAAATAGATCAAGCACTCCTTTTGACAAACAAGTTCCTCAACTTACTCCTACCCATATAGGAGAAATTATGTATCCCTTCTGCCCTTTAAAGGTAACTGGTCCAAATTACATGGCACCACAAATTCCATCCTTTATCTAGAATAGGATCTTCCAATGCCAGAGATGTTGGGGTCACGACTATCTACAACTCCATTCTGGACTGGCAAGGGGTGTCGAAAGCTCCACCTGACCCACAAGTGCCCTAGGAGTGAAACATCAATTTTGTGGTGGCCTTTTCACCACTCGATCTTCGGCCTGTGAATTGAGTAGTGCCCTTCTCGGGTTGAAGCACCATGTGACCTTGGAGATGATCCACACGTGCAAAATATCATTTCCTTAATTAATCTGGTTAAGAATCAAGCACAACAAGGCATTCAACCCTAATATCATTTTCCAAGAAAACATTCATTTATTCCCATGGCAACTTGTCATCACAAACCCCTGCCATGTATTTTCCATCAATCAGAAGCACTTGGAAATCATCCGAACCACAATCCAACAATTAGTTTAATGCAAAAGCATTTAGGACGTTGTTTGATCAACCAACAAAAACAGTGGTATTCTTTTCCAAACGTTGCAAGAAACTATAAGACTAGAATACCAAGCTAGCAAGGGTTGCTACTTGCAAATGCAAGAACTTGCAATCAACCAAAAAAACAACACAAAATTACCAATGCATGGCTGTAGACCTCTCAAAGATTCAAGAGCACCAGATAACTGTTTTAGGGGCCGTGCCACATATGATGGCCACCAAATCAACATGGCAGATCTAATTCTGACCATTTATCATCTTAACATCTTGGCTTAATAAGTCAATGCCAACTGCATATATAAACTGCATGAACTTTGGTAAATGCAATACTGATAGAAACTCATAGGTCTGCACATAGAATTACAACAAACACCAGGTCTGGGAATACAGACGAGCCAGTTCTGTTAAATCAGCAAGAAGCTCTGCCAACCTGCCTTTATATTTTATTTTTTTGGGGCTGTTGTTAGTCTTACAACACACAACATGGCCATAATCCAAATAGCTCCCCTCTTGTATTGATGACGACAAGGATGCATCTCTGGTGATAGATCTGAGGAGAAGTCTCCAGGGACAGCCATAGGAAACCTATTAGTTGCTTGAACATGACCAACTGAGCTGTTGCAATCTGCAAAAGTGCTGACGAGGTGAAGACATAATGATTTGGAGGTGGATTATGTCAAAGAGATGAAGGGAAGAGCTGGAGGAGAAAGGCAATTCAAGAGTGCAAAATTGGGAAGTGAAGAAGGGGAAGGAACACGCAGGTGGATAATTGACAATAGATGGGACACACAAGGAGCATGATTACTGATAAAGGTCGTGTAATGGTTGTCAGCTGAGTTGGGGAATTTGTTGAAGGTTCAGAGGTTCAGATTTCTACCTTGTGTTCGATTAAAAAATGATTTCATCAGTTTGTTCCTGTTGTTGACAGTGATTCTCCCTTTATTTCTTGGTAATGATGAATTGCAGGTGTCGAAAGTGGTTGCGATCGTTATTAAACACAGAGGGTGGACCATTCACTGACGCGTTCAGAGCTATCCATGGGCAGAGGTATATACACATGAATAGGAAAGAGCCTTTCAGAAAAAAAAAGTATTATTTTGTGTGATGCTCCAAAGATTGTGAACATACTCAACTGATGCTTAAAATGTAACATTAGCAACTGATTGAGAGCATGTACATGGTTCTCATAGCAACTATGCAGCTTATATACACGTTCTTTCTATTTTGTAAAGAGGGAAGTCTCAGTAAATTGTTGACGTGCTTGTCTCTGACTTCAACCACTTCCTCTTAACTGGGCCATCTTTCCCTTTCCTAGCTGCCTATCAGATATAAGATAGTGGTTGCTTTGGCTACAGCTGGGACCTTTATGTTCTTTGAATTATCCTGAGATACTCAGTCGGATATCTTAAAGATGCAAGGTGCAAGCAGCTGGACTTGGCAAATCAAACAACTATTTGACTGCTCTGAAGACTATCATGCCAGAGTCACTTAGATATTTAGGACAGGCAAGTGTCTTGATTATATGAACCTGAGCCACTTAGATCAATCCTTTGTTCCTACCCCACATAACTCAGATCCATTATTTTCATTTCCATTGTTTGTTCCTACCCCACATAACTCAGATCCATCCTTTGTTCCTTCCCCACATAACTCAGATCCAGCTTTTTCATTTCCTGATGATCTTTTGAATATTTTGTTGCTCTTTGTACATTTTTCAGTTTTATCTTGATCTATTGCATTTTAACAGTAGTTGAACTCATCTCTACAGTTGCAAGAGGGGTTTCATTGGCAACAAATTAACTGTCCCATTACGAAGTCTCTACATAGATACCCAGTTTCCACTAGGCTTTCTTATGTACTTAGGAAACTGGCTCTACACCAAGGAGCTCCAAAAATGATGTGATATTATACCCACTTCACAGATACTATTGTTAATATCGATGATTATGGGCTATAAAGAAAGCCCAGACTCCTGTATCACTCAACAAAATCAAGAGAAAGCAGCAAAGTTAAACTCACAAGAAGATGGAGAGATATAATGGAACATCGAATTGGTTAAGCACAAATTGGAAATTAGTGAGGGCTGAGGCAGACCTGCACGTCCAAAAACACGAGGAAAGTTACAAAAAGATGGGAATAGAGTGAAATCTTGAAATCTGAATCGCTCATTTAATAAAATGGCACAAACACAAAATTTCACGATAAGTACAAATTGGAAATCTCTGAGGGCTTAGGCACATGTAGATGTCCACAGTCCAAGACATGGAGAGGAAACTGCACTTTACTAAGGCAGGGACTGCTGGACGTTAGCAGCCAAGAGTTTAAAATATATCAGGGAAAAATGAGTCTCCTGCAGTATCTATTTTTAGGACAGCTCACAAATGCTTCTTGTCTTGATGGCAAAAACTGGAGCTCAGATTTGGGAACATTAAACATGCAAGAAATACCTTGTTCATCATTATCTGTACAACTAATGACCAACTTCCATTAAAAATGCTTCAAAAAATGTTAAAACTTGAAAGAATACAACCATTACAATTACCAGTGGAGAATATCATGACACTTAGCAGCAAGAGGCAATGTCCAGAGGGAAACTGCAAAACATCATGACCGGTAAACCTAAAAGTGTTAGTGGACATGTTTTTCTCTGTCTTCTTCTATGTTCATCTTCTGGTTGTGAGCCTCTGCCAGAGTCTGGTGAGGAATCCTGGAGCGCTGACTATTCATCAGTCCTAAAAAATGTTAAACTTGAAAGAATACAACCATTACAATTTCCAATCAAAAAATATTATGACAAATAACAGTAAGAGACAATTTCCAAAAGGCAACTTAAAAATTGTGGTCGATAAATCTAAAAGTGTTAGCAGACACATTTTTTTCTGTGTTCTTCTATGTTCATCTTTTGGTTGTGAACCACTGCCAGAGTCCAGTGCGGAATCCTAGAAAGAGCTCTGACTATTCATTAATCTTTAGTTCATGATAGTAGCCTTCATCGTAGGCATATGAGGTTGAGATTAGGGTTAGGGTTTCTTAGACGTGCTCTCTTTCTGTGCAGCAGACCGCAACTTGTTTCATTGCTTACGGCACCTTTCAGACCTGGGCAGACAGGTTCCAGCCTGGGCAGGACCAGGCACACCTGTGTGGAGAACACTTTGAGCAGGGCAGTCACTGTATGGCCTAAGCAGTACCTTTTTCAGCTGTTGGATCTGAATTCACAAGTCAGCGATTTCTATTGGCTGTCAGTTGGCCAGTTGCTATTCCTTGGTTTTCTTTAGCCTATCCCTATTGTGCCTCCATTATTGTGATCAATGTCTCCTCTTCTCCATGTGGTGGCAGTCATTTTCCAGCAACCATCACCTTCTCTGTCCATTCTCCTCAATCAGACTTTCTCTCTCCTTCCATACTTGGTGCCAAAATTTGGCCTAGACTATTTAGTTAGCTCAAAGTGTCATTGGTGACACTAGAGAATTGCCATTAATTAATTAATTAATGCCAATTCCAGGCCAATGAGTGCTCAGGATCACTTGGGTGATAAATTGCCCCAGCCAATTTTATTGTTGGTCAATTAGAGTATTTTTTGAGAGAGAGAATTTTAAATTGTCTGAAAATTAATCTAACACAGTTGGATAATGTTGGAAATTGTTTTGGAAGGCTGCCACTTGGCAAAACAGGCCCATGCAAGTGGGAGAAATGTTTTTCGAAGCTGAGAGAGGTTCATTCCAACCTTGTGCAAGTTGAGAGAGAGAGAGAGAGAGAGAGAGAGAGAGAGAGAGAGAGAGGGAGTGTGCGTGTGTGCGTGCTGCAATAGTTTATAGGCCATTTCTAGTGAGTAGGAGACCCTCTAGGAGTTGATGATATGCCCAAAAGAGACTATAGCAATAGATGACAGCAGTTTGAGGGCTGTTTCAGCCAAGCAACATCATATTCGGTGTGTTCCATGAGTGGAGATAGCTTTGCTGTTTGAGGGCCGTTTCAGCCAAGCAACATTGTATTCGGTGTGTTCCACAAGTGGAGATAGTTTTCATGGCTGTCTAGATAGGGCAGCAGTTGATTTCTCCATTTTCTTGCAATGGAAGTCTGATTTTTCTCTCTTCTCAGCATTCTCTCTCATCCTCTAGCCTATTCCCATTTTTTCTTTGCAATTTTCAGCAAGATTAACCATTGGAGGTGGAGATTTGGACTAAGGTCTGTTATAACTTATAAACCCTAATTTAGGATAGAAATTAGGGCTTGATAGCAACCTCGGGAAGCATACTCATAATTAAGGTTTAGAGACTTGAATTTCAGCCATTGGAATTGGGGCAATTTCAGGAGATTCGAGTGACATTCAACCAGCAAACATTTGGGGTTGAATTTGTGACCCAAGGAGCACAATTGAAGGCCAATCCCCAAGCAAACTAAGGGGCAAATTGGTTTGAACTTTCCTTGGCACACAACTAGGTTATGACTAGTAGAGTCAGAGGAGAGATAAGTGAAATAGTTAGGTTATTAGTGGCCTACTTTGAGAGATGGATGGAGGGCCAAGATTAATTAGCACTTCAGGATGGCACCACCATCACTATCTCCTTTCCCGGCCATGACGATTACCTTACTTCATTCGTGCTTAAGATTGGTAGTGCTTTCTGCCATGTTTTACAAAGAGATATGTTCTTTGTTGATGCAGTCTCAAAGGGCCCACACCGATATCCATATATTAGAGTCGTCGTATCCACAAAGTTGGAGAGAAGAGGTGACGAACTGAATGAATCAACCGTGAAGAATGAATGAGAGAGTGGCCTATAAATAGGCACAGTTAGTCTAGGATGGCGCCCCTTTTTGGGGCTGCAAACCCTAAACACAAACCCTAAATGCAAAACGGAGAAATGCAAAAAACGCAAACTGCGGGTGAAGGGTTTCTCAACATCCCCTCTCAGGCCCAAAAAGGGGAACAAGAGAAGATTGAGGTGGAGATGCAATGCTACATGCTGAAGAATGCTCATGCAGCAGGTGCCACTTGGACAGTGTCCCTCATGGGAAAATTGTTCACTTGCCCAAGCCCCCTAGTACAAAGATGATGAAAACATGCAATGCATAGGAGGAATGTCAGACTTTGTGTGGTGCCGAGAACCATAAGGATATGCCCGTACTCAATCTCAGGAGGTGGCTCCATGCTGACCAAGTGACCAAGGTAAGAAGAAGAGGAGGAAGAAGATATAGGGGATCCCTAAGATCCAAGATTTCCACCGGAAAGGAAATCTGTAGTAAAGAACAATAGACAGAGTGAATTGAAGAACCCGAAACTCAACCTTGGGAGCCACTAGCTCTGTGTATTCATGCTGGAAGGAATATGAAGGCCTCGTCACCAAGTCGCAACTGAACCTCTAAGGTCCTGATCTAGGTGGTACCTGAAGATCCTGGGTATCAGTAGAAGAGATGACTGGTTGAAGACAGCCACCCCAAGAAAGTAGAGGATGGGTGAAGAGCTTCATGTGGAGTAGGTTTCTCCTCTAAGATGGGAGGTGGAGGGGCCCCTGTTGAAGTCGTAGAAGAAGTAGATGGCCCCTCTAAGGGCAAGATAGGGAATCCAAAAACTCATGGATCACGGACTCCGAAATGTCTAATGATAAAGGAAGTGCCATCGGTCATGCGGAAGAAGGTATCTAAGGTGCCGAAGAGCTCCCAGAGGTGGCCTCTCGACCTTGAGTAGTCGAGGGTAGGGAAGCGTGGGGCTTAGAATGAGCAACAGGTGGGCAACAGTCGCTGTCTCTCAGTGGAGCGGACTGGGTAGCCGAAGAAGAGCAAGGAGTCGAGTAGCCATTGGCTCTCGAAGGAGCAGATTGACGAGGAGACAGTATCAAACAATCACTGTCTCTCGATGGAGCGGACTACAGAATCGCAGGCCGTGGTAGCCACTGTACCCGAAAATAGATGGGAGAAGACTGCTGCTGACATTGCGACAATCTCTAGGAGGTCGAAGCGCCAATCAATCCTCCATGTGCTGGAAAGGACTTAGTGCGCATCGGATGTGGCTTATTGCCTTGAGCATAGTACTCTGATAGCCGATGCAGAACGATCTTTGTGGCCCAGAAAGGAGAGGCGGCACAAGGAGTGCCTGGTGGAAGACGCATATACTCCAGGGAGTGGGGAGCAAAGGTCGAAGACGGCAAGCATCGATGGTGTGTTCGGTGATGCCACAGTAGGAGCATCCAGTAGTCTGGTCATTTGTTGGTAAAGAAGCCATGGGTACCAGTGTGCCTTGTTGAAGAAGAAAGAGGTCAGCCACCATGAACCACGAACCGTAATGTCCGCCTCAAGGGGTGGGAGGGTAGTGGAAGGGCTAGAAGTGAGCTGCCAGTGGGAGGAGGATGTGACCAGCAGCAGTAAGAGACTGAAATCTGCAAAAATGAGATTGTTTTCTGAATGGAGAGGGATCAGCAATAGTCGTTCTGCTGTAAACAGCTGCAAACTGCGGGTGGGAGATTGAAAACAGGCGCCAGAGTGTAGATAACAGCAAGGGACAATTGAGATTGCGATGTTCTCCGCGAAAGGGGTGTGGGCAGCAAGCTAAAAACACTTGAAATCTGCAAAAACGAGATTTTGATGCAGCGAAAGAAGAAGAGAAGTGGATGCCGAACCCGCCACCGGTCTTTGCCTTATAGAGTGGAGGATCTTTGCCATTGTTTGAGCAAATCCGGTTCTAATACCATGCCAAAAGATGATGTACCAGCGAGATAGTAGGGTTGGCGGGGAGGAACATAGAGTGAACTTGGCAAACATGGAGAAGAGAAGAGAAGAGAGAAGAAACTCTGATGAATGGAAGGATGAAGTTCTGAATCATGGAGTGAATGTGATACAAGGGAACAAGGGTGCTGTAGCACAAGGAAGATGATGATGATAGCCACGAACCACGAACCGCAATATCCTCCTGAAGGGGTGTGAGGGTAGTGGAGAGGTTGGAGAGAAGAGGCGACAGACTGAATGAATCAGCCGTGAGGGATGAATGAGAGAGCGGCCTATAAATAGGCACAGTCAGTCTAGGATGGCGCCCCTTTTTGGGGCTGCAAACCCTAAACGCAAAACGTAGAAATGCAAAAACGCACACAGCGGGTGAAGGATTTCTCATCACCTAGTAGGAAGGTATAATAGTTTGTTGCCACTTATGCAACGTCCTAGTTTCCTTGTGTTAAGGTTTCATATGCTCTTTTGAGTCTCTTGATACCATATTTGGAATGTCTAGCGCTTGTAGTGCGGAAAAATATCCTTGTTCACTCTACCCTTGCTTGTGTCTAGAAAGAAGCCTTGCATTACATTTTTACTTTGATTTGGCTTCCTTAATGACATCTATGTTCGCTTCGGCAGCATGCATTTTCTCATCCATCTACTTGCATCCTAGGCACCTTTCGTCGTCTTAAAGTGCTTGTAGCGAGCTCTGCCCTTTCGCAACCCAACCTGACCCCCCCCGGAACCCCCCCGAAAAAAAAAAAAAAACCCCATCCACCCTTTCCTCCCTCCAAGAGGCTGTCACTGTAGCTCCTGGTTTTCTCTTTGAATTTTTTTTTAATTTGTCACTGTAGCTCCTTGTTATCTCTTTGAATTTTTTTTAATTTGTTGTAGGTGTTCATGCAAATCCCTAGCTAGCTTGCTAGTAGAAAAGGACCTTGCCCCTCAAATCTTAGTAAAATTGAAGAGAGCTTGCTAATTTGCTGAACTCTGCCGTAAACTAAGGATCTTGTCCCTTAATCAAGAAGATAAAATCCTCTATTAATTCACCTTTAGAGCTCTTCCCAAGACTAGTATACTTCGTTTTGAACTACATGAAGCCAATGCTTGCCTACATAGAGACAAATCTTTGTAGCACCTACCATTGGATCCCAATAAGCCAAGCTTTGTCTTGACAATAGCTTTCCATAGCACTAAGATATTCTCTTTTCCATGAGGTGATGCTTCTAAAACATAAGAAAATCCATTGATCCTCCAACCAATGTTCTACGAAGATTGTGTCTCATGAGGCTCCAACCTTGGCCCTTGCCAAAGCCTCAAGTGGTCCATGAGATGGCTTTGGTGACTAGTATAAACTCTATCTTGTGTCTTCTTTGCAATCTTTTGCAGCCTTGTGTTTGGTTGTATGCAAGAAAACATGTTAACTCTATATAAACACATGCTGCTTTAAAACAAAGGCTTATCTAAGACGTCCAAATTTAGGGATTCCATATTTATGGGTATCATGTTAAAGCTTAAACCAATCTCATGACCAAGGTCCAAAGCCAGCATTTACAGCATGCTTTCCTTACTTAAAGTCCATTCCATGATCAGGCAGTGCATAATTACCATTGTCTTCAAATGCCTAACAAAGTGAGGCATCATCGTAGCAACATTCTTTACTATCATTGATCAAGGCATTTCAGCCTGCTCACTCTTGCCCTCAGTCACTTGAGACACCCCAACCACCAAGGGCAAACACCGCAGTCACATGGATACCAATGTGCTAGTCTCATAGGTCCTTGGCACTCAGCTAGTTCACAGGGAGGGAGTTTCCCCACGTAGAGAGAGAGGAGGAGGAGGAGTTGGTTTCTCAAATCCGAACCACTTGATAGAGAGTGGGTGGAAGAGAGGAAAAAGGTTTTAGAGGATTCCCTAAACTCTATCAACTTTTTATAGAGTTGTTAAGTCTTTGCATTTAGCCTTAAGCATTGTTCTTGTCAAAGAGATTGGTTGTGCACTTGTAATTCCATAAAATTGTCTAGTTTATATAATATGAATGTGGTCTTCATTTTTTAAAGTCAAAATTGGGAAAGCATTATACATGGCACTCTAAAAGCATGAGCTTGAAACTAACACATCAAAGAAGGCCTACATATTCCTAATTTCTTTAGTCCAAAATCAAGTCAATAGCAAAAGATTAGTGATAGAATAGTAGACCAAAAAAAGTTAAGTACCACCACCTTACTGTGTAGAAATACCCTAATGGTGAAACATAAATGAAAGCGTATGACAAAGCATAAACTCAAAAGAACACAGTTAGGGTTAGGGTAACTCAGAGACAATGAACATAGTGAAAATCTGAATGAATGATTGAATGTTGGATATACAATGATTGTGCAGCAAACAGACCATGTAGGGAATGAAAATTATACCCTGAACTCTCGTGTCTCAAGGACCGAGGTAGAGGTAATGAGCAAGACTGTCTTATACTCTCGACAGATCCCAAAATGCACCAAGGCAGTCTCCAAGATGTTGGATAGTAGCAAGACAACCTCCAAGATGTTGGACAGTAGCAAACACAACAGATGATGTGTTGGAACTTGGATCAGTGTTAGATGTGCAGAGGAGAGAGAAAAACAGACAATGCAGTGGTCAGCTGATGACATGACAGCTTGTACGGCAGCCTGTAGTGTAAATGCAGATGTGGAAGATGATGTGGCAGTCTGTACAGCAGCCTGCTGAGTCAAACACAGAATTTCTGCAGTCCTCTCGGGTAGGATGGCAGCCAGCAGGTACCAATGCAGCAGTAGAGTGCCACATGGCTGCTGGTGTCAGCGGATGGATGGACAACAGCAATAGTTGGGGCTGGACAGCAGCTGTTGGTAGTGTGGACTGTGCGATGAAGGTAGGAAATAGGCCCCAGATGGGTGTAGAATCTAGACAAGGTTAGGCAGCCTCGGCTGAGATGTCCTTTGTGAACGGGGTGTGGGTAGCAAAGCTAGAAGGCTTGAAACTTGCAAAAATGAGATTAGACTGAATGGAGGGCAGCCTATCTATTTATAGAAAGTTTTCAGGTCCTTGCACCTTACCCTGTTTTAAACTCTCTTGAACCGTGTACCATTTTAGAGTTTTCATTAATTAAGCATTTTTGGGGTTGTTTAAAAGGCTAATCCAGCATGTAATGTTTGTTTTAGCTCAACATCCCCTATTAGGCCGGAAAATTGAGCTAGAAAGGAAGGTCAATCCAAAGTGTTGTGTATTTGTTTTTACCCTAAGGTGTCCCATCCCAAAGCAGCCAAGGCACGGAACAAAGGGTGAACGGTGGTTGCCGAGTGGCCTGCCAAGACTATAGAGGTGATGATTATCTTACTAAGGGAGTCCAAGTGGTCACCCGGAAGAGGCCACAGTGTCGAACAAAGGGTGCATGTCAGTTGGCCAGTGGCCTACCAAGTCGTATTGCAAAGGCGAATGGAACCACAATGAACTTCTTTTGTTAATGGAGTGTTTGTTTCAAAAAAATTGGGTTGCGGTCGATTAAGTAATTGACAAGAGACAAAGGGGAAGGCCCAAAGGCTTTCACAAAATAAGAAAGCTATCCCTATTACTATTGGATGTCAATGACAAAGGAATAGGCTAAGGGTGTATGAAGCAAATATGGTGGGTATGTGGAGAGGCAAAAAAGTGTGCTGAATGTAAGCTTGTGAAGCTAAGCAAGCAAGGGAGATTGCCATAGGCAATGCCACAAATATGATGGATCCAAAGTCGACTACTCCAAGAGATGAGAAAGGGATAAATGCGCACAAGTGCATTTCTACAAAAACAGAATGCCAATGCATTGGATTCATGCAAGAGGCAATGCAAGTATGATCATACTTATTCAAAATGCTATGCAATGGTGCCATGTGAACTGTCCTCATAGACAAATTGTTCACTTGTCCAAGTGCCCTTTTACAATCATGTCATCTTGATGATACAGATAAAGGTATAAAGTACATTATACATAATGTTTGAAAAAGAAACTGTAAATAACATCCTATTGTCACCAAGAGAAGAAAGTTGTTCCTTTTTAAACTAGAAGGGAAAGTTGAAGGAAAATATTTCCTCTCCATTAATCTGAAGGAGGGGAGGGTGTACCCAAGCCGATCCTGGATAATAAATACTGAAGCACCGGTTGATTGATTGGTTTGGTCAATATGTTTGTAAATTTGTTTGATGAAGACACAAACTCTAGACAAATGATGCCTAGGTCAACTTGCTCTTGGTGAAGTGGAAGTGGGCTTGCATATGCTGCATTCATGGTGTAATGATTGGATTGCTCACAAGGGCAATGGTACTATGATTGTCGCAGTAGACAACGGTAGGAGAGTTGCATGGAATCTAAAGTGCCGCTAGTAAGATTCTCAAGTAAATAGTCTCCGTGGTACCATCAAAGAGAGCCCTATACTTAGCCTTGAACGTGGAAGTCACTACTGTCCCTTGTTTACAACTAGCCCAAGAGATCGATACTGTGCCCCTAAGGTAAACAGGTAGTCACCATGGGAACACCAAGTGTCAAGATCTCTAGCCTAGTCAGAGTCAGTGTATCCTTGCAAACATAAACCAGAACCATAAGTTAGGCCATAAGACTAGGTACATCGTAAATATCTCAAAACATAAAGATATACAATCCAATGTGACATCCTAGGTGTAATGAAATACTGACTAAGAAAACTAGCTAAGCAAACTAAATCTAGCCTAGTGTAAATCAACCGAAGGAGTTTCTGTACTACAGATCTATAGGAGTGCTTGTCGAAGGGTTGACCTAGAGTATCCTTAGAAAGATAGACAGTAGGATCAAGAGACGTGGTGACAAGCCGTATCTGATTTACACAATATTGGTTCGCTAATTGAAGAGCATACTTTGGCTATGACACAAAAATACTTTCCCTAGATCGAACTACCTCCATCCCCAAAAAAATAAGACAACAACAAGCCAGGGTTTGTTATCTCAAAAGTAGAACAAAGTTGAGTCTTAATTTCTACTATGGCAATAGAATCTGAGCTAGTGATAAGTAAATCGTCTATGTATAGTAGGATATAGCTGATCCCTATGAAGTGATAGGTACATATAAGTTCAGGCCATAAGGGGTAGAATGGTATCCATGAGTTCTAGGAACTCAACCATTCTCTGGAACCAAGACTATGGTGCTTGCTTTAGTCTATAAAGAGCTTTCTGCAAGTGAAAGACCTTATCTTTCCGATCAGCAAAAGAAAATCTAGATGGTTGCTCCACATAGATTTCCTTATCAAGATAACCATTTAGAAAGGCATTTTTGGCATCCATTTGATAGATAGGCCAATTGTAGTAAGTAGCTAGCACAACCATGAGACGAAATGATGTCAATTGCACAGCAGGAGCAAAGGTCTCTTGTAGTCAATGCCTTGCTTCTATCGATACCCTTGCACCATGAGGTGAGCCTTGTACTTGTCTAAAGTTCCATCAGCCTTTAGCTTAGTGCTAAAGATCCACTTTGTATTGATGACTTTCTTGTGGCCCGAATGATCCACACGGTCCAATTCTTGTTTCAGTCAACACTCTCTAGCTCTTTCTCCATGACCTCTCGCTGTCGGGGGTCTTCTAAGATCCTTTGGAGTGGAATCTGGTGGAAGGATCCCAGAGTCCCACATGGTTTGCTAGTACCAGTGAGGTAATGGGTCTTGTGAGGGGGCAAGTTGAAGAATATGCAGGTGGGTCAAGAGCAGCTAGTAGATCTGTCTCAGAAGGCACTATCTCCAAGGGAATAATGTGAGGAAAGGGCTCGGAATCTAGTGCAAAAAATTGCACAATGTCCCCCTCATCAAACACTACATCTCTCCTAATGATCATCTTCTTTGTATGAGGATTGAACATATGATATGCTTTTGCTTTGGAGGAGTATCCTACAAAGAACAATAGATTAGCTCGGGAAGCAAGCTTGCGTATCTTATCATTAGGGGTGTGGATGTAAGCACGACTCCCAAAGACTCTAAATTGGAAAACTACAGGAGGAGAGCCAAAAAATGCTTCATACAGAGTTCTGTATGGGACAGTTGTAGTTGGGCATCGCTTGAGGGTGTACACCGAAGTGTTAACAGCCTCGACCCCAAGGCGCTTAGGGAGCTCTGCGGCAAACAACATAGAGCATACCATGTTCATGATAGTTCTGTTTCTATGCTCTATGACTTCATTCTATAAAGAGGAGTTGATAGTGTCAAAAATGGTGTAGCAATGGAAGCATAAATAAGTGTTGAAATAAACAACTGAACACAAGACAAAAGAGAAAGAAAATAGAAGAACACTGCAAAGGAAGAGAACTCAGAGATATGCTTGGGAAATGGAATCCATATACCAAACACGAGAATGATACGTGTAGTAGTGAGTCATTGGTTGTGTGGGCATTGGTACCGGCTTCTCTCTCCACCAAGGTATGCACTGAATCCGCAAGAGATGAATAGCGGAATATGGATGAGGAGCCCAAATAAATAGGCAAAAAAGAATGCAAATAATGCATAAGGTTGGCCAGCATTTAATGCTGGTCGGGCAGCAATAAATGCCCAAATATGCATCATATAGGCCACAATAAAATGCCTAAAATAGCTAGTAATACTAGGCATGGCCCAGACTAACTCATGAGCTGACAATACTGCTAATATACCCTCTCTCAAATCATGGGTGATCTTGTACAATACAAGGATACAATGATAATGATTCATCAAAGTTCATAGAACATAGAACCACCAAAGTAGAACCATGGGTACCCAAGCAGTGTGCCAAAATCTACTTGGATACCAAGATATCATCCACCTCATCTCCTTTTTGTTCTCCTATTCTTTTGGTGCAGAAAAAGGATGGTTCATGGCGTATATGCATTGACTATCGGTTTCTGATCCCTCAAATTGATGATGTTATGGATAGATTGCAAGGGGCAGTCATGTTCATCCATATAGATTTGAAAAGTGGGTATCATCAGATATCCATTAAACAAGAGGATATGCCTAATATAGCTTTTAAGTAGTAATTAGGGTTTAGCAGCCACCTCGAGACTTGTGTCATTAGTCAAAGGGTTTATATACTAAAATTAGCTTCTAAAATTCGTGGAATTGTTAGGGATTTTAGATGCTAGCCCATCCATTGTGAATTTGGGGCAACATTTAGCCAGTTGGGGCTCCAATAGAGCAAGTCTTGGATGAAATTCAAGGGGCAAATTTGCCAAATTTGTTTGCTGATTATTGGAATCTTAGCTTGTATTCAATCCATTAGCTAATAAAGTTAAAGAAATACTGCAAGGGGTGCCAGGTTTTTGCGAATGGTCTCCCACAACTCCAGAAAGTGATCAGTAGTAGTCTCTCTGTCTCTGTCTCCCCCAAGCTGAATGCATTGAATGAGTCTCTCTAACCCCCAAATAGCCTTCTCCCTCATTGCATGGAAATTTTTGCCAAGTGCCAGCCTTCTAATCCCACCTTTCAGCAATTTTCAGCCAATTAATTAAACCTAAAAATTAATTTTAACTCTTGTGAACCTGCCCAAAATTAGATATGTCCATCCACAATGTAATTGGCTAGGTCGTGCAACTCCAAGTGGCCCCGAGTCTCAATTGATCCTTGGATAGGCACACATCAATTAATTAGTGCCTTGTTCCTAGTATCACAATTGGTGGCTGGATCTACTCGGCCAAGAATCATTAAGGGTCCAAGTCATTGATAATCCACTTTTTGGAAGGAGCGAGAAGGACGTAGATTACATAGAAGAAGCTGAACTTGATCTTCAATTATGTATGATGGGTGTTGTATGCGAAGCTTATTTGCATTTCTTTTATATTTCTCTTGATCTTGTTCGATTTGTGCTTGCAACTCTTTATGAATATCAAAGAGGTGTTAAGCTAAGTTTATAGCATCTGAATTCTTCTTCGGTGATCTTATATAATTGTCTATCCTTGGGCGTTGACCATAATTAGCAAAGAATAATGTGAATTGAGTGGAGACATGGAAGGAATTATTGTATATAAACTCAACAAGGGGTAAGAGATTCACCCAATTGTCTTGATGGTAATTGATTGTGCATCTAAGATATTGCTCCAAGACTTAATTCACTCTTTCTGTTTGTCTATCTCTCTAGTGGGTGATTGGTTGAAGAAAGATTCACTTGGTACTTCCAAAAGTTTAAAGAGGCTTCTCCAAAACCCACATATAAATTGGCAGCCACGATCACATATAATATCATTAGGTAACCCGTGGTACTGATATACCTGTTCTAGGAAGAGTCTTGCTATCTGTTCCTCATTGATACTCTTGGTTGTTGGGATAAAGTGTGCTATTTTTTTGAATTGATCAACTACCACCAAGATGGAATCATATGCTTTGGAAGATGGTTGTTCGATGACGAAGTCCATGGATAAAGATGACCATGTCTTACTTGGAATAGGTAATGGTTGAAAAAGGCCATGAGGTCAATGACGAGCGACTTTAGCTCGATTGCATGTGTCACAAGAACGCAGAAAGTCCTTGACTAGTTTTCACATTTGTGGCCGATAGAACTTCTTTAGTAATACACCAAATCAGTGCAGAATATGCAGTGCATCATTCAAATCCCATGTAAGCGCAGCTTCCTCATGGTTATCCTCATTAAAATCGTTGGGAAGAGGAAAAGGACGTCGAGACTAAGGAATAGTTCCACTTACAATGTATCAAATCTGCTTTTGCACAAACTAGGCTTTCATCACAGCACTCCATGTAAGATAGTTGGGTCCATGTAGCTTAACATCTATAGAAGTGCATGGAGGAGCTATCTGAAGAGGATAAGAAGAGAAGATAGAGAATAGAAGGTATATAGAGAGAGAACACAGCCAAACCAATAGCAAAGATGTCACAAAATGAGAGTTCACATGTAGTGTAACAAAAAATCTGATTAGAAACGAAGGGCAACTGCTTGCAAAATGAAGAAAAACTAGTAAAAACTGCCAAAAAAAGCAAAAACGGCACGTACAATTAATCGCCCAGCCACGGGGAAAAAAATAGAAAACACAGGTTGGTTGAGCATTTAATGTAGCAAATTGATGATTGCAGGTTGGAATCCAAGTGCAGGCGGAAAACACAGGTTGCTAGTCTGAAAACGCAGACAATATCTGAGTATACACAGGCTGAACATGAGTAGCAACAGGGCGTTTGATCAGTAGGGGGTAGAAAGATTTGTAATTAGTAGAAAAATTGCTGTAAGAACCTAGATCTTGCAATTTGATACCATGTTAGAAGTGGTGCAGCAATGGAGGCATAGACAAGTGCTGAAATAAATTGCTGAACACAAAACAGAAGAGAAAGAAAACAAAAGAACACTACAAAGGAAGGAAACTCAAAGATGTGCTTGGGAAATGGAATCCATATACCAAACACGAGAATGATGCATATAATAGTGAGTCATTGGCTGCATGGGCAATGGCACCGGCTCGAGCCCTCTCTCCACCAAGGTATGCACTAAATCTACTAGTGATGAATGATTGAATGTGGAGGATGAGCCCAAATAAATAGGCAAAAAAAAAAAGCAAATAATGCACTAGGTTGGCCAGCAACAAATGCCCAAATATGCATCATACATGCCACAATAAAATGTCTAGAATAGCTAGTAATACTAGGTATGGCGTAGACTCTCTCATGAGGTGACAATACTGCTAATAGATAGAGGTAAGTTGGCGTGAAATGCCATGATTCTGTAGAAACTCAGAAAACTTGTGGGAGGTAAACTTACTATCACTATTACTCATGCATGTTACACAACCACTAGTCTGGTTATGCATTAGCAGTACCCAAGCAGAAAAATATGTGAAGGCATTCGACTTATGCTTGAGAAAATACACTCACATGTATCAAGAGTGATCATCCACAATAAAAAAGAAGTATAGTCCACCGTTCAAGGCGGCGGTGGATGTCAGTTGACAAAGATCAACATGAATCAATCTAAGACGCGCCTCAACTCTATGTGAAGTTGTTGAGGGAATGGGATATGGTATTGCCTCCCGAGTTGACAAGCTTTATAGATATCCCTTAATAGCTTTAGGCATGGAAGGTCATCAAGTATTTGTCGACGTGACAACTCATAAAGAGAGTCATCAACAATGGTGAGCCTCTCAAGTAGTTCACAATACTTGCCTCTTCTTTGTGATTCCAACATGTCAAATTGTCAAATCTTGGCCATTGTGGCAGACCATTAAAAATGGCTAGTCTATGCACACTTCCCGAAGTCAATAGATGTGTCCCATAGATATTCACTTCTTTATCTTGGGCTCTATTGTGTAGGCCTATTTCATCTATATCAATCTCTTTGAACATGGCATTATCATGCATATAAAAGTCACTCTATCTGTCTCCAAAGTGTGCATTGAAATCTCCCACTAACACTATGTCCCCAATGCCAGCATATCTCATGATATCCTCTTTAACTACATGAAAGGGAGATCCATCTTGTGTGGCATAGGTCAAGTTTGCAAGAGAAAAGTAACATATTGCAATGAATATATCATGTAGTCTTTGTGCATGCATTCTAATCCATAGGTATCGTGCATCATTATCTCTCTTTGTTACATGCACTACCCCTTTGAGGTCTTCCCGGTATAGTATGGCCACACCTTCAGAATCCCTAGTGTTTCTTGGTTTTCTAGCTGGCGGACGAGATGCACATTCCCACCTGTATCCTCGCACGTTTGGTGGTCGGCTACCTTTACATTAGTGTGTTTCTGTGTACATGGCTATGTCTATGTTTCAGAAGCTATCTTCAAACCAACCAACATCTAAGCGTAGGACTCCATTACAATTCCATATGACATCCAAAGTGTCTCATAGGTCTCATACTGTCATGCAATCCTTTTGTCAGTGATGATGACCCATCCATTCCTGTAAACAACCTATTTTCCCTCTTTGCGAGCCTCCAATACTTTGGGCATGTGTTCTTTGCGATGTGCTATCTGTGCTAGGGTGAGATCCTCATCCAAATAAATCTTCTCACCTTCGAGGGCTCTCCCCTTAGAGAGGAAGGCCTTTTTTTTCTCTATGTCCCCAAAGCAAAGAATTAAAGACTTGGATTTAGAGTCCTCTTTCCCCACTCTCCAAGCACTGACTATAGGTACATTTGAAGCCCTAATTTTATCGGCAAGTGTCTTAGCATTTTCTTGTAGGTTGCTCTTCTCCTTCCATCCTGCTATCCGTACATGCAAAACCCTTTTTTTTAAATTACAAATAAAGTGTGGCTAATTATATTACTTAAGAAAAAAACCCTAAATACAAAGAAGTGCGCATGCTCAACAGACCAAGCTGGAGCTGGTGAAAGTCACAGATACATTATATATACAAGTCTCTCAAGGCGGTTTGGGGGGGGGATAGGGGCAAGAAGCCATGGAGGGGGGGTGTATTGCCATCTGGGGCTGCCTGCTTGCATCACGAAGAACAGGTCTTGGCCACCCCAAGCGCGCATGAAATGACCTCGGAGCTCCTGACAAGCCCTGGACTCGCCTTGCACCTGATCCCATCAATCTCGAAGGGAATGGATGATGGAGGTTTAGAGCTCTGCTAAGGTCACCTGTCCTGAAAGTCTCTCTCCGCCAAAAGCCACCTGACACTTCGCCTTCCGGATATGCCAACCAATAAGACTCCCTATGATTTTCCATACCTCAGAGGGGTCTGCTGTGGGCTCCAGTACCTGGCGGATGGGTAGAGCCTCTAAACCCACCACTGCGCACAATCTCGACTCGATAATGAATATCGTATCCTGCATCCCGGCCTCATACAGAAGGTGATGGCCCTGGCTAACCGCCTGGCTGCCAGCAGAAAGCATCCCAAGAGATACATCCAAGGCTGGGTGCTATGCGGCGAAGAATGCGGCATACTCCTCTCCACATGAGTTGTGCTGCCTCACATGACCAAAGGTAGTGCTTTGGGGTTTCCATAGACTATTGTGTGCAGCACTTACAAACTCCCTTCTGTATCTGGGCAAGCCAGCTTCCCACTGCCAAGCCTCCATGTGCCACCAGCCCTAAAAAATACGATACCCTTCTCGGCCTCCAGCTGTCCCATAGGCGGTGCGAGAAGGTCCGTTGGAACAGCTCTGTGATGCTGTGCTCCGCCCAGTGCCTGCTACATGACGGCGCCCAATCCATATCCTTCTGCATCAGTACGTGTCTGCCAATCCTGGCGGTGTACTCCAGGAACCTCGGTGGCTTCTTGGCGACCATAGTGGACGGCCAAAGCCACTCTCCCGGATTCCACTCCAGCTCATCAAGTGGCCTTCCTTCCCAGATCTAGAGGCGCCACTCCCTGAGCTCTTGCCAAAAGACCAAAGGGTCTAGCCGCCATGTCTTCCCTTGAAGGCCAACCGCCCGGATCCTCTTCCATGAAGGGACAGCTATCCCCTCGTCCTGCTGCCCTTTGTCAAGAGCCAGATGCCCCCCCTCCTGCACTGTGAAAAAGGTCCCAAGTGGAGCGCCACCCACTCTTCTTGCTACGTGTAGGGGGATGCTTGCTGGTGAAAACCTAGCGGCCCATACCTCCTCGGCTCTATCGGCTCTCGGATCGGGGGAGCAAGCCACTCTTGAGGTATCGCTGTGTCTATCTCCCTTCTCCTCAGCTCCACTTCTCGTTGGCAACCCGATACTTGCCGCAACACCTCCTTGTTTGCCGTCCTGTACACCTCTTGCCATGTCCTGATGGGACGAGCCGGGCCAGCCTCCCAACCAGCCCATTGGATGTGGGGGCGCTCGCCAATTTGTGCCGCTTCCCGGTCCCTGACCTCGGGGTTCCAAATCACCGGCTGATGGTCTATCTCCTCCTCCTAGCCTGGGGGGCTCTGGATTAGGGCCTTACAGAGGCCTTGCCACACAAGGAGCAAGTTGCGTAGGAAGGGTGATCTGGGGGGGGGGTGATCTGGGCTGACCTGAAGATCCATCTCGCGGACGGCCTCCACTCACCGCCAAGCTTCGGTCTACAGTCCTGAAGACCCTCATGCAATAGGACCTTCCATGTTTGCCCTCTTGGTGTGAGGCTGCGGACAACTGTCTTGCCTAGGAGGGCCATACTCTGATACTCTGGGTCTATGATCCCAAGCCCTCCCTCTAACCGATGTCGTATAATGGTCGCCCACGCCACATTGGCCTTGGAATCCTTGGAGCCATCTGACTCGGACCAAAGGAAATTCCGTACTAGGCAGTGAAGCTGCATTACGCAGGAGGAGGAGAAACACCAACACGAGGCGATGTACCAGGCCGTTGCTAGGAGGACCTGGTTAACTACCAAGGCTTGGCCGGCTAGTGAGAGAGCCGTGCTCTAGTAGGTCAGCTTCCTCCAAATAGAAACGAGGACTAGAAGAAACTGCTGGGTGGGAGTGATGTCGAGTCCCACCTGGAACCTCAGGTACCGAACGGTCTGTCCTCTTCTCACCCATCTAAATCCCAGGTGGACGCCCCACTCGGTGCTAGAGTCCGGGTCTGTGAGGAAACCAACCGACTTTCGCCAGTTGATTTTTGCTCCTGCTGCAGAACGGAACACCTCAAGAGCCAACCTCAGTCTCTCCAGCATCAACTCGTCGTCCTCTATGTAGAGCGCTGTATCATTTGCATACTTTGAGTCTAACAACTCGGTCTTCTCTCTTACTGGAAGTCGGAGGCCACGTAAACCGCTCACACGTGACTTGATGAAATGAGACATTGCCTCTGCAAAGAGAAGTAACAAGTACGGGGCCAGGGGGCAGCCTTGTCGGACCGATCTCTCCAGCCGAAACTCCTCCCCTCGCCTCCCTTCTATGAGAACCCTGCTGGTGGCCGATCTGTAAAGTGCGGAGACCTTGGAAAGCTAGTCCTGGGGAAAACCCAACCTCACCATGGTGCCCTCTAGGAAATCCCAATCCACCGTGTCATAGGCTTTCTCAAAATCCAAGAGTAGTACGGCCAGTCTCTGCCCGCTAAACTGGTCCCAATCTGTCACCTCAAAGAAGGTGAATACATTGTCCAGGATGCTCCTATCCTGGACAAAGCCTGTCTGTGTGTCATGGATGATATTTGGAAGCAAGGGGTGTAGTCGCCTACCAATCATCTTTGCCAGCGCCTTATAGGCCACTGACAATAAGGTCATCGGTCTTCACTGGAAAAGCTCCAACCGGTTTCCCCTTTTGGGGAGAAGACTAATAAGGCCTGCCGAAAGACTCCCTGGCATCTGTCCTGAAGTGAAAATCTCCTGAAAGGCCATTAGTAGAGGGTCCTTCACCACTTCCCAGAAGGTAGTGAAGAAAGCCTTAGAGAGGCCATCCTCTCCCGAGCATTTCTGCGCGTCCTGTGTATGGAAAGCCTCCTTTAGTTTCTTCTCTGTGAAGGGGGCTAGGAGGGAGCGTCCCATCTCCTCTGTGATGAGGGACGGGATGTTATCCTAGACCTGCTATCTACATCGCTGTCTCCTGCTGAAAGAGGCGACTATTGTAGTCGGTGGCAATCTCCATCGCCTCGTCTGGGCTAGAACGGGTCCTCCCATACTGATCTCAGAGGCTGCGTATTCGCTCTCCTGAGGTGCAAGGCCGGTGCAGCTGAAAAAACTCCCTGCACATTGTGTCCCCCTTCCACGCCCAGAAAGCTGTTGAGGTGCGGAAAGAGAACTTAGAGCACCTGTCCTCTAGGCCAGCAATGGCTGTTCGCGTACGCAGCTCTTGTGCGTGGAGAGTGGGATTCCCTGGTGCCTCCTGTAATAATCTCTGCGTGGCTGCAAGGTCTCATCGGAGTGCTCTCTCGTCTTCCCAGCTTTGCTACTTGGCCTGCATGGCTGCCTCTTGGCAGATTCCGCTCGGCTAAGCTAGGGCCTCTGCAACCTCCTCTGCGATTTGGCCCCTCCTGCCCCACTCTCTGGTCCAAATTTGCTCTATCTGTCTCGTCACCTCCTCCCTCCTATAGATCGAGTCAGGGATTCGACAGGATCGTGTATCTAGGGCAGATGCTGGGTTTCTAGTGTCAGGAGAACCGGGCAATGATCGGACAACGTGGTGCCTGCCCAATCTGGCCTCCCCGAGAGCCTCCCCACTCTCCCACATAAAACCTGTCCAACCGCTCCAGCAGGACTCCACCTAGCCGCCTGTATTCCCAAGAGAAGTCTAGCAATTTCTCTCTCTTGTGGAAGGCAGGGTCTCTCTAGGCATCGCGTGCTCCTACTGCCAATAGAAACATCTCCCATGCCTCTTGCTCCTCCCCGGCCATGCCCTGGTAGTTTCTCCCTCTCCCCTGTTGGTCCTCCAAAGCCTCCAGGTTGTTGAAGTCTTCTCTAGTAATCTAGGAGTCCAGTTCTGGGAGTCCTTCTGCGATCTTCACTCAAAACTTGCTACGTGCCCTAACCTCCATAGGGTCATAGATATTAAGGACTCCAAGGCACGAGTCCCCAATATCCATTCTGATCCATAGCACCCTCCATGCCACTATCGTGCTGTGGTCTCGAACACAAGTGGTAAGACTCAGACCAAATAGAGATGCATACACCTCCACTCCTACCGTGGGCACCTATGGTGTGCTCCCAGTAAGTGTGTGAGCTGCCTGGGAGTACCTTTCCTACCCATTGGGCCTGGGTGGGGGTGAGCTTGTGCTCCTATAGAAGTAAGATGCTAATCCGTTGGGCAAGGGCAAGCTGCAACTCCTGCTGAACAATCAATTTCCTGGAACCACGTGCCCCACTGTAGTGGAGGCTATTCACATTCTAGGATGCAAGGTGTAAGCTCATGGGGAAATCTGTGATTGCTTGAACATGCATCTGTTCGGTGTGGAGGTTGCTGATGACGAGGAGGAGCTATGAGGTATGCAAGTACGCTTTGCCGCCGGTCCGGACGGCGAGCTCCATTCCCCCAATAGGGGTGATAGAAGTTCCAGGTGATACTATCAATGCATCTATCAGCCATGTTGAGAGTCGAGACTCTGTGCACTGGTAGAAATGGGTCGCTTGTGCCAAGGGCCACTCAATCACATCCCTCGGAGCTCTCCATTGTTGAGGGACGCGAAAGATAATGCTCAGGTGAGGGACCTTGCTACCAGCCCACCAGTTAATGTGCATCATGCAACCAGGCCAATGCTGTGTAAACAATGCTAGTCCTTCTTTTTCCATCCACTGGGAGGTGTGGTCCGCCACCTGACTCTTCAACTCTTCCTCTATCTGTGTCGTCTTCCACTCTCTTGAGTGAGAGGACTGAAGAAAAAAAACGTAGTTTGGTCCATCCGGTGGTGCTAGTAGATGGACCTTGCCCCTCCTTTACTTACGAATCACGAAGATCCCCACCTCTGGAGGTAGTGTCAACTCTCCGCGCTCCGCAACTCTCAAGTAGGACCATGGGCCACTGTGGAAGAACTCCTGTAGCAACAAGTGTGCCTGTCTCCGAAAAGTGTGACAGGTGGCAGGGGTGGATGAGATGGTGGCTGTATGGGAGGGGGGGATTGTTGGTGCGAAGAGGATGTAGGCGTGTGTGGCTCATCACCTCCTGTGGGAGGAGGGGGGGTGGGTCTAGGGGGGATCGCCTGAACCAGGTGCGGATTAGGGGGGGTGCTCGGTACGGTGGGTGATGGGGGGGAGGATGATTGAGGGATGGTGGGATGGATGGAAGTACATGGCGGGCGTGGCGGGGGGGGGACTGGTAGTCGTGGAAGCGGGGGGCTGTGGGCCAGGGTCAGTGGGGGGGGGGGGATGGGATGTGGAGGGAGGTGGGTGTGGGGGCTGTGGGGACTTAGGAGAGGTAGTCTGTGGCGCGGGTGGTGGATGTAGGGGGCTGTGGTCTTGCCGGGTGGGGCGGGCTGTGGAGTGCTCTGTTGAGGGGGTGTCGCACGCCCATCTGCTCCCCGTTGCCGAGGCTGGGTCTGAGATGCTGGCTGCCCCCCCTCCCCTCCTTCTTGCGGTCTCCCTCTCTGTCGTCTCTGGACTTGTGTGAAGCTATCAGCGTCCACCTGTGGGCCTGTCGAGGGAGCCACCTTGGCTCCGAAACGCGTGGAACCTGCTGCCTGATGCCCAAATTTGTGGTAGCGCAGGCACTATCTTGGCTGCGCCGTCAGAATGACCTGCTGTCTAAAGGAGTGTCGGCCTGCCTCAATCTCTAGGAACTGTGGGATATTTTTGACCTCTTTCACTGCCACCGGTACCTTTGGGACTCCTGCAGCTGTCACTGCATCCGTGAAGGACACGGGAAGGATAGTGCCTAAAAGCGGTCCAAAGTCTTTCACCAACTGGCGATACTCAATCGCCAGGCCGGGGAAAAGAAGGGTGATTGGGTGCCGAAGAAACCTGTTGTGGAGTGCAAACGCCTCCATAGTAAAGCCCCTGTACCAGGGGACCATATGTATGACCCCCTTCGTGGACACATATGGTGAACTGGCGAGTAACTCGTGAGCTGCGTCTGCGGAGCTGAGCCGGACCATGAAGATCCCTTGGCCCAATAGGACCGCCTCCTCGATCTGCGCTGTGCCGATGCGCAGCGTGGAGTGTAGCCAGTCCTGAAGCTGGGCGCTGGCTGGGAAATGTCCTACTACTTGACCATAAATCATTGTTTCCATTAGCTCCAGCTCCTTAGCTCGGATGGCTAAGAGCTGTTCCTCAGAGACGACTACGCGTAAGGTGTTTGACTGGGGGGCACTTGCAGAGTGCGCCGGCGTCTGACCAGAGGTTTGCATTGCGCGATCCTTCTGAGAGAACTACCAATCGCGTCGCGGTGCTACCTGATGGGGGGAGTTGCTGCAGATGGTGGGAGCAATTGGAGGGTGGGGGGATCAATGGCGGGGGAACACTGCTGTGTTGTTACGGATGGGTCCGAGGTTGCAGACGGGGGAAGCATGCCGGCCGGGGGGGGGGGGGGACAGTCGTGTGGGGGTGAGCATTGTCGGGGGATGATGTCCAAGGGGGGGGGGGGGGCATAGGTGGGTGCGGATCAGGGGGCGGGGGCGGAAGCCACAAGCAGGGGGGTAGGCGGGATGATTGCCAGGGGGTAGAGAGACGGGCAGGGTGGGTGATGGACAGGGCGGAGATGGGGCGACATGCCGGAGCGAGGCGACGAATAGGGCAGGGATGGGGTGATGGGCTACAAGTAGGGGCCCAGGCGGGGGCCGCAAGCGGAAAATGGGGGGGCACCAGCGAAGGCGATGGGCAGGGCGAGCGCGGGCGTGAGGGAGTAGTCAGGGGCTGGGGGTAGTAGGCAACACGATGGCTGAGTTTCTTGTCTACATGTACATGCAAAACCCTAGCCTGTCTCCTAGCCTATTCTTCCAAAGTAGCATTCATTACTTCAGTCTTGTTCATTAATGTTGCATTATTCTTTTTTACTACCTTAATCCATGGGCTGGCCTCTTCTATGTGCTTTTGTGTTATCTTTGCCACTTTTGCCCATGAGTGAACCTCCCTTTCACATGCCTTCAATGCCTCTTTCTCTTTTTGTAGTTCTTCTTGCACATTTATTTCTTTTCTTTTAAATGTATTCAATTCTTCCCTCAATTCTAAGATTTCAGATTCTTAGACATCTAGCACTTTCTGCATTTCAGTTTTCAGCATGTGCATTTTCAGACAGCATTTGTGCTTGCAGTTAATTCTTAATCTTTATCTGCATGTCTTGCATAGAAATCAGTTTTTAGATTTCTTTAAAAAGAATTCTTTTTAAAATCAAGATAATGATGATTTTATTAATGATTTTGAAAGGAAACAAGACATAAAGAAGTTTAATATCATAATTGAGATATTCCAAATTATAAAGAGAAAAGAAAATATTTCTTGATTAGTTGAATTTTCGTTTTTAAAAAACTTGAGAGAGAAATTTGATAAGATTACTTGATTATTTATGAAAGATATTTTCAAAATGTTCTATTAAGAGTTCCAAACTTAAGGTAATTATTTTCTTGAATCTACAAAGTGAGGCATTAAAAAGAAACTATTTCAAAAGATATATGTTCAAAATGGATAGAGCAAAATTTACTATTAGTTTGGCCTTGACCCATTCTCATATTTCTTTTTCCAACTTGTGTCTCATAATTGGTAGTTCAGAGCAAGTCATGAGGTGAATTTCTTTGTATTTCCCTTTCGTTCATGGTGTGTGAGGTCTTTCCATTCTTGGGAGATGGTCCAATAACGGACGCTATGGCGATATGTCTTGTACTGTGTGTTCTTAGAAGGGGTGTTGAACATTGGTTCCATGGACAGTTGTGTTAGTTCTTGATCAGATTCGTCTTCCAAATATTCATTTCCCATGGTTTGATGCTTACATTTGTCTGCATTATCCATCCCTCACACACTGTGTGCAGAGCCAGTCAACTTGTACTTTGTACTGTCAAATCAGAGAAAGTTTTGTGATTCCTGCAAATTTTCAAGTTTTCCCTAAACCCCTCACTAAATTCTGCAGGCTCGGTAATCTTTCACAAGCCCAAAGGCCTTCACACTGTTTACAGTTACTGCAGAATACAAGTTGCAGCTACAGTCACTGCATTACTGCATGTCAGCTTCATGTCAGTATGCACAGGACAGCAGTCACTCCTGTGTGTTTCATTCAGTACCCTTGTGTCAATACATTCATCACATTCACTGCAGAGAGAGCATACGGTATTTCTGTGTCAATATTACTGCATCAGTGCATTACTGGAGTGGAGAAAGCACTCCTGCATCAGTACATTGCTGCGTCAGTACATTACTGCATACAGTACTGTGTCATACATTCTGTACTCATTCATGTCAGGAGAGCACGACAGGTACATTTAGATCAGGTGCCTCACAACAGGTACATGCAGTTCAAGCCTGCCTCGCGATAGGTCTGTCTCACAACAGCTACATTCCTCATGCCAGGTACACTCCTCAGGACAGGTACATTCCCGAGTCAGTGCATTGCTCATGACAGGTATACTGCGACAGGTCTGTCAGCACATTGCTCACACTAGATATGTTGCTCAAACCTGGTACATTCTACAGGTCTTCCTCACACACTGCACAGAGAGAGAGAGAGAGAGAGAGAGAGCTGTTGCAATTATGGAAAAAAAAGAGAGAACTCTTGCAATTACACATAAACGAAAAGATAGATTGGTAATAATACCTGAGATGCAAGTACAAGTGATAGGGCTGCATATATAGGCTAAGATGTGTAGCTAACCCTTTGACCCTTATTTAATGCTAAGCGGTGTACAAGATGTTCATAGCTAAACACACACTTTTACACACAATAATGTGTGTTCATGCATGGGAATGAATAATAACTAATAGGTTTTATTTGGCACTGTGATAGTTCTAAGTCAAGGATTAGTTTTGATTTGGATGGGTGATTCTAGGGTTTCAGATTTGATAAGTTGAGCTTAAGAGGTGTGTCATTATGGTGTTCACTTTGATCTGTAATTGTCCAACTGGCAAGCATATTGAATCTTGTGGTTTCAGATTTGATAAGTTGATCTTAAGGGGAAGTGTATAATCATGGAGTTGGCTTTGATTGTGCAAAGGTCCAATTGGCAGGCATATAGAATCTTGTGGTTGCAGGAGGACCATAGTTGATTCATTTTATACAGAGACACGATTTAAGTACTGTGAGATGGTCATAATGCTGTTAAAGATGCGTTTTCCAAGTATGGGTTTCAAAGGAGAACTGGAGGGCATGTGTGAAGGACCTAGAGAGTTGGTATTCAAACCCACTGAAGGTGATGGCATCCATATACGGTTGCTGTTGAGAGAAAAAATACTATTTAATAAGGTGCAACCTTTAAAGGTTGAGATGGCCTATTTTAGGAGAAAACATCAAGTGCTTTAAAGGACATAAGCAGCCTATATAGGGGCATTGTGTGAGGACCAAAAAGGGGCCGGGGTGTGTGTGTGCGTGCACGAGGATTGGTTGGAGAGGGTGGCTAGAGACAGCAGGCCGACATTGCAAGTTGGTGGAACTCGTGGAGTTGACTGCAACAAGCCCTTGTTCGTGTGTGGCCTACTCCAAAGCGCACATTTCCACACAGGAACTCAATTTTCCATCAGTTTCTCCCAGCAGTTTTGGACTTTTCATCAAAACCTCGAAACTTTACTGACATTTTGGGGGTTCACAATTCTGTGCCCAATTTCTCATAAAAATTGGGGGTTTTTACTTCTGAGCCACAATTCGACCAAATTTCATCGTAAAAGTCGGGCTTTTGTGAAAATTTTCCCAAACTCACTTACATTAAGGCCGCACATGTGAGGGTTCACGGCAGAGTATGGGGAATCACACACAGAAAGCCTTAGTTGAGCACACCACTACTTCCCATATAGGTTCTGTTGGCTCCAATGCCAATGCATAGCTACACAGCCCCAAAGGTTGGGAAGGGGGATGGGGGGACCTCACACTTATTTAGCTGGGTTAGTTTGATAGACAATGCATTCAAGTCGAAAATATCTGTATTTTCTCTTTGACTGAAGTGGAAAAAGCACGAAGGGCATCAATCTTTAATTCATTTGGTGTATATATGCATTTTTGAAGGTTTAGTGGAGCAATTACAGAGTTTCTATTGATCTTCAATGCAATTGAAATTCTCTTTTTCACAGAAAGGGCTAATCTTTAGTAACTTAACTTAATGTTGTGGTGTTAATTTTTGGTAGGAAAGATGCATACACATGCTGGAGCCAGAATACAGGTGCAGAAGAGTTCAACTTTGGAACCAGAATAGATCTCATTCTTGCAGCAGGACCATGCTTACATTCAAAGGATGACCTTGCTCAGAAGACTTCAGATATACATCATCAGTTTGCAAAATGCCACGTGGAAAATTGTGATATAATGGTCAAATTCAAGCGTTTCAAGGAGGATACACTGCCTCGGTAAAGATTTTTCTGAACCTTACTATTGTGAATTATTAACCATGAATGGGCTTGTACTGCAGAGTAGCAAAGATGGACTCATACATTTCACCAGGTGGGCAGGTGGAAGGAGCTTGAAGCTTGAGGGTTCAGATCATGCACCAGTAATTTTGCACATGAAAGATTTACCAGCTATTGAGCCACATGATACCCCTTCTCTGGCTGTTCGATATCTGCCTTATCTCTGCTGGCGCCAGCAGAACATCGGTAGGCATCATTTTTAGAACAGCAAGAAGTGAACCTTTACATGCATATTGTTTCAAACTTTTTTTCTTGGGGGGAGTCATGTTTTACCAAGTATTTTTACATGGGGACAAACTTTAAGTTAGCATTAAACAAAACCAAAGGAAAAAGTATGGCATATTATAGCATAAAGGTTTATGTTAGAATACTCCAAGCCCATGAGCTTATTATACCAGTTGAAATGTCATGCCTCTTTGTAAAATATACAGGTAAACCACTTACATACATTTTTGCAATTAAGCCATGTAATTAATAAAGGATGAGCACTTCTAGATGGTTAGCTGTCTATAACTAGGATTTATGCCATGTACTAGCAGCTGCCCACATGCCTTGTTTGTTTGGTGCTTGCACCTTGATTGATGCCCTGGACTAGTGGCTACCCAATTACCTTGTTTGGTGGGTGCTTTAACCTTGATTTCCGCTATACATAGACTTATGTATGTATGTTTTTTTTTTTTTGGTTTTGAAAGTGAAATGTGGCTGGTTATATTACTAAAGAAAAACTGATTACAACGGAGTGCTCATGCTCAACAGACTAGCGGGAGCTGATGCAAAGTCACAAATACATCATGTATACAAGCCTCTCAAGTTGGTCTGGGGGGGGATGGGGGCAAGAAGCCATGGTGGGGGTGTGTATCGCCATCTAGGGCTGCTTGCCTGCATCATGAAAAACAGGTCCTGGCCGCCCCAAGTGCGCATGAAATGACAACGGAGCTCTTGATGATCCCTAGACTCGCCTTGCACCTGATCCCATTGGCCGCGGAGGGAGTGGATGATGGAGGTCCAGAGCTCTGCTAAGGTCTCTTGTATTGAAAGTCTCTCTCTGCTGAAAGCCTCCTGACACTGCGCCTTCCAGATATGCCATCCAGTAAGACTTCCTATGATCTCCCATACCTCCGAGCGGTCTAAACAAACAAGTCAAACCATGGAGAATATGTTGTGTGCATGTCTTCGTAGGCAATCTAATTGGAAGCATCCTCACATTGAGTTTGCTTATAATAATGCTAAGCATTTTGCTACTAATTATAGCCTGTTTATGCTTATGTATGGTTATAAGCCAAAACAACCAATTGCCACATAGCTCAAGGGGGTAAAATTGCAGTCGGTGATCAACTTTATGCATGATATACAAGAGATATTGATGATTTCTAGGAAAAGCATTAAAACGGCATGGGATGATGCCATGCTTTATGCTAACCAACATCAACTCCTAGGAAGCTCCATGAAGGCATGTGGGTTTACCTTAAAGCTGCAAACGACTCTAATTCAATGACTATTGTAAATGCTATAAATTAACTTCAAGGTATTGTGGTCCTTTCCGAATTACCAAGAAGATAAGTAGCATATCCTATTAGTTGGATTTACCTTCCAAAATCCGAGTTCACATTGTGTTTCACATGAGTCATTTGAAAGAACAATTAGGACAATATGAATTGATCGTCTCAATTGAGAAAGTCCCATGGCTTGATGATATTACTCGCTATGTTCCACTTGAGTCCGATTTGGTTCTCGACCTTAGGACTAAATGATTCCCTCAGAACCATTTATCCTAAGTATTTGGTCAAGTGGAAAAACCGCCCAAAGAGGGAGGCTACCTAGGAGTTTGTACACTCATTGAAGAGTCATTTTTTCTCACTTCATCCTTGAGGATATCAATCATTCATAAGGGGGAAAGTGCATTAATCGCAATAGTTGTGAAGTGACTTAGTCTGGATGCACTAAGGCACATTGGGCTTAGGGCAACCGAGTACTAATAATGGGAATTAAGGCCCTATTGTGCACATTCGTTGTGTCACCACCACTCTTGGACTCTTGGCTTGTTGGCCCACACATCCGTACACCGGGATGGTGTGGGTTGGTGGTAAGGGACGTTAATCCTTGGGATGCGGTCACAACCCAGAGTGCTACTAGTTCCCAAGCTCAAAGGTGAGCTCGTTTGGCTATATGGCTAGGGGGTAAGTCTCATGTCCAATCCCTTTCATTGTGAGTTTGGCTTGCATCCAGTCTCGTATGCAAGTTGGATCCTAGAGGGATTTGTCAGAAGGATTTGAAAAAGAGCTACCAACGCAAAGAAAAGTCTATAAATAAGACTCCTCAAAAACATCCAAGGCAAATGCAAAATACAAAGCAACAATGTAAGGGACTTCTATATCAAGGAAAAGGAAGAAAGTGCCATAATCCCATGTTCTAAGAAAAGCATCTCCCCTCCTTCTCATACCCTCCAAACTACCTTGTAATCTCTCCCATATCCCTGAAAGAGGACGTACAATCTGTATCCAAATCCTAGAGAGAGTCTTCTTAATAGATATGTCAAAAAATCAAATAGTCTAGCTACAAAAGACAATGCCAACTTGATGTCCAGGGTTTGAGCCTTGTCCAAGGTCACACATTGTTCATTCCCATGTGAATGTTCATACTAAGAGGCATCATCACTCCTCAAGTCCATCTCACTATATGAAGACATATGGCTGTAATTTCTCAACTGAGAGTAAAAATCAGCACTAGCCACAGAGCTTTGGCTTGCAATTAGGTGCCTAGAATCCACCAAATAAAGGAATTAAGTAGTATCCCGACACATCATCAAAGACCTTACGCACCACTTTGCTTGACAAGAAAAAGCGCCTTGTTGAGCAAGCAACAATGAGTAGAAAGAGCATGTGGGCTAAAAATGGAGTTTCCTTGATTGTTGATGGTTGAAGTGATACACGCAAGTGATCCATTCATGGTATGGTTGCTTATTCTCGTGGGGAAATGTATTTCATATCTTCACATGATGCATCGGGAACAGAAAAGTCAGTAGATGTACTTGCAGCAGAGTGGGTTACAGGTGTTGAGCTTAAAGGCCCAGAGCATGTTGTGGGATTTGTTGTAGATGGAGAGCCCGCAAATAGGGCAGCAGGTGCTATTATTTAGGGATATTATCTGCATATTACAGTTTTATATTGTATTGTTCATTGCTTGAACAACCTACTAAAGGATATTGGTAACCTATCGTGGATTGCACCTGTCATAAAGCAAGGAGCTCAAATGGTCAGCTTTGTTTTGAATCACCAGTTTCTTCGCCATCACTTTTCTTTGCGGTCGAAGAAGACACTTTTAAAATACTATGATACCAGATTTGCCTTTAACTTCTTGATGCTAGACAGGTTAAGAGAATGCAATGGTGCCTTGAGGCAATTATTTCTGTGCCTTAAGGCAGTTATTTCTGTGCCTTGAGGCAGTTATTTCTTAGTGATGAGTTTACCTCATCAACATTGGCAAATACTCCTACATGTATCTTATGCTTGGAGAAAGCAAATAACTCCACTTTTTGGGATGATGTAAAGCGGATAGATGCTATGGTATCACCTATTGTACGTTATTGAGGGTTATGGATTCTATGCAACCTTGCATTGGCAAGGTATATAAGGCTATGGATAGGCTGAATGAAAAGTTGCAATAGTTGGCACCAAATGATGAGGCGTATGAGAAGATACGCCATTTAGTTGTGACGAGGTGGAACTCCTATAGCTCACCCATGCATGCAACTGCATTTGTTGTGGATCCTGAGTTCCAGGGCAAGGGTCAGGAGAATGACACTGAGGTTATGGATGTATGGAGACTCATATTGTCTCGTCTAGTGCTTGATCATGGCACTAGACGAAAGATCAGAGATCAGCTTTCAACCTTTCGGGGTTCTTTTGGTTGTGGGAATGCACATGAGGATCGCTGTAAGATTGGGGCAACTTTGTGGTGGGAGGACTATGGTTCGGATGGTGCTCAGTTGCAGCAACTAACCATCCGTATTTTGAGTCAGTCAGTTAGCTCCTCTTGTTTGGAGCAATTGTGGAGTACATACGCTCACATTGCTTTAAAGAAGAGGAACCGTCTTGGTGTGGAGAGGGCAAACGATCTAGTAATTGTTAGTGCTAATTTAAGGATGTTATGTGACAGTATGACAATAAAGCCCGATCCATTCACAGAGTGGGAGATGCAGCAAGAAGAGGAGACACATGCTGATGTTGAGGAAGATGTACCAATTTAAAGTACACATGATGATGAGGCTAGCACTTTAGGAGTAGCTAGACCAGCCTCAGATCATGATCATGATCTTTGATTTAGTTTACTTATCATGAGTCTCATGATACATGACACATGTACATTGTATATGATATTATGATCATTGATGACAGTGTGACACTTGGGCTGTTGACAGTTGTGCCATGCTAATATTATATTTGTACTTGAGTCTTGCAATCTTGTAGTTTCCCTTCGGGCTATTTTGGCATGCCGCATTTTGCTTCAGTCTAGAGATTAGACTTTATATTTGTAGTCTTTTTTGGGGCAATGAGCATGTTCTTTCAAAGATTAGACTTCAATTTCATATTTGTAATCTTTTAAGTTTTTTGGCAATGGGACCATAGGCATGTTATTTCAGCTTAGACTTTAAAGTTTAGTTCATTGTTCATTGTTTTATCATTTATGACATATGTATTATGCATTTTATTATTTATAATTGAATAGCTTACCTCTTGAGCCTTGTAAGTTGCAATTCAATTTCTAATGAGTAGTTTTAGAATGATGCATGATATCTTAAAGTTAAAACTTAAAATGATTTGTCCTTATGGATTATCCATATGGATTATGAGTGAAATATTAATTTTTTTTCATGAATTTTAAAATTTTAAATGTTGTTCTTGTTCCCACGTCCCCGTTCCCTAGGTTTGGCGTTCCCATCCCTGTCCCCATTCCCCGTTTCATGTTTCTATGCCCCCAGGTCAAAGATCGGGAAGGGGCATAGATCGGCGAGCGCCCCCACATCCAGTGGGTTGGTTGGGAGACTGACCAAGACATGGCAGGAGGTGTAAAGGATGGTAGAGGAGGAGGTGTTGCAGTAACTATTAGGCAGCTAGAGAGGGGTGGAGTTGAGGAGAAGGGAGATAGACATAGCAATACATCTGGAGTGGCTTGCTCCCCCGATACAAGAGCCGATAGAGCCCAGGGAGGTATGGGCAGCTAGGTTTTCACCAGCACGCATCCCCCTACAGGTGGCAGGTAGAGTGGGCGCCGCCCCGCAGGGGACTTTCTTCACCATTTAGGAGGGAGGGCATCTGGCCCTTGACAAAGGGCAGCAAGATGAGGGGATAGCCGCCCTTTCATGGAGGAGGATTCGGGTGGTGAGCCTTCAAGGGAGGACATGGCGACTGGACCCCTATGTTTTCTGGAAGGAGATTAAGGACTGGCGCCTTTGGATCTGGGAGGGCAGACCACTACATGAGTTGGAGTGGAACCCAAGAGAGTGGCTATGGCCACTGCGGTCGCTAAGAAACCACCCAATTTCCTGGAGTACACTGCCAGGATTGGCAGACAGTATTGATGCATGAGGATATGGATTGGACGCCGTCACGTAGAAAGCACTGAGCGGAGCACAGCATCACGGAGCCTTTCCGATGGATCTTCTGGCGCCACCTATGGGATAGTTGGAGACCGAGGAGGGTGTCGTATTTCTTATGGCTGGTGGCACATGGAGGTTTGGCGGTGGAAAGTTGGCTTGCCCATATGCAGAAGGAGGGAGGTTGTAAGCGCTGCACACAGCAGCCTCTAGAAAACCCAAAGCACTGCATTTGGTCATGTGAGGAGGCGCAACTCGCGTAGAGAGGAGCATGCCGTTCTTTCGTTGTATAGCACCTAGCCTTGGATGTATCTCATGGGGAGCTTTCTGCTGGCACACAGTCAGACAGGGCCGTCACCTTCTATATGAGGCCGCGATGCAAGACATGATATTCATTATCGGGGTAGGGTCATACGCAGTGGTCGGTTTGGAAGCTCTACCCATCCGCTAGGTATTGGAGCCCGCATGGTTTGCCCATTGATTTAAGGATGTTTTGAGGATGATATGGATAATCAAGTTTTGAGTTTTTGAAAAACAATTTGCCAAAAATAGCTAGTGAACTTAGGATATGAGTCAATGCCTATTTTGTCGGGCAAACCATAAAGTCTATAAAGTTGTTTGACAAAGAGATCAGCCAACTCGTGGCTTTCACACGTCTTTGTAGGAATGAATTGAGCTATTTTCATCAATTAGTTGATCATAACACAGATTGTGTCATGACCTTGATTTGTACAAGGCAATTCCACTACAAAATCCATGGAAATGCTACTTTATTTTCTATTGGAAATTTGTAAAAGATGCAGCATTCTTGCTTGTTTGTGCTATTCAACTTCACTAAGCTGTCATTGCGAGCACTCTTGCACATAAGATTCAACAATAATCCCTTGTGCAAAAAGTAATCCATTGTGAATGGAATACTATGCTTCTGGGCGTCTAGACTTTCAAAGCTTTCTAGGCTACTAGGTCCCTCTTAAACCAATTGCTTGATCTTAGCAAAGTAAAGATCGTTTTGACAACGCCCTTTGAGAGAAAGATAGGAATGAGTTAGAATATTGAGAAGGTAAGGCATTGACTTAAGGAATTCTACTAAGAGAATTGGTGACCATATTATTTGCACCCTTTCTTTAGCAAAATTTGAAGTCAAACTGTTGTATAAGCTATGTCTGTCTCACCTTGTAGCCATGGAGATTGAGCCAATCACATAGGTATTTTAGTGAATGGTGGTTGGTTCAAATATCAAATCGGGTGCTGTACTTTAAGCGCATGGATGATGGCCAATAATTTCTTCTCTTCAGCGGTATAACGTGTTTGGATGTTGATGAGTTTACGACTCTCGAATGCGATAGGTTGGTCATCTTGATAAATGACAACACTTGAAGCATAATCACTTGCATCAGTATGAATCTCAAAAGGATTATTCAAATTGATAATTTTTAACATCAATGTAGTGATAACGAGCCATTTCAATGTTTGAAAATATTGATCGAGCTCACTAGTCGAAAGAATTGGTGGAGTAACGTGTTTTTTCTTGCTTTGGATACCCTTAAGCAAATGTGTCAAGGGCTCACCAATATGAGCATAGTTCTTTATGAATTTTCGAAAAAACCCACCAAGGTCTAAAAAAGATTTTGCGTGTCTTATGGTTTTCGGAATAGGCCAATTAAGCACTACTCATACATTTTTGGGATGAATTCGAATGCGATCAATTAGGATGACATGACCAAGGTATAATAGCTCCGTAAAAAAAAAATCACACTTGAATAGTTTGGCAAAGAATTTCTTGTTTTAAGAGATGTAAGATCATATATAAATATTTTACATGTTTCTCCAACAACTTACTATAAATAAGAATATCATCGATTTGAAAATGACTATCCACTTTTCGAGATACAAATGAAATAACGTATTCATCATTTGTTGGAAAGTTGTGGGAGCATTGGTCAATCCACAAGGTAGGACAAAAAATTGATAATGTCCATACCACATTCGAAATGCACTTTTGAGGATATTCTCCAAAGCTATTTGTATTTGATGGTAACTAGACCTACGATTACTTTTGGTGCAATACCGCGCAATGCAAAGCCAATCTATAAGGTGATCCATCCTAGGTAATAGATATTTATTCTTAATGGAAACCTTATTGAGATCTTTGTAATCGACGTAGGAGCGCATTGTGCCATTCTTCTTTTTAGCGAAAATGATCTAGACTAGTTGCCAGGATTTGCATTTAGGAAATAGAGAGTATATGACCATGATAGAAACACAAAGATATAGACATAGATGTGCAAAACTCAAAACTCAAACATAGAAACAACTACAAACAGAAAGAAAGAGAAAAATAATAACTCTGAAGTGAAAGAAAACTGTGAATGAATGTAAGAGTGTATGGAGTGTCCGAGGGTAGAGTAGTAGTGTCAAAGAGTGATGTCGGTTGGAGATGGATCCCAAGTTTCATGACCACTAGTCAGAGTGTTGGAGTGAAGAAATTGTCAAATATAGGTCCTAGTGGAGCCTGGAGAACTTAGCGACAATAGAGAAGATATTGGAGGAGGCAAGCAGTAGCTAGAAGCTGCAAATGCAAGTAGTAGAAGGGGTGATGATGACAAGCGATATCTAGAACCTGCAAACCTAGCATTGGAGCAGCTGCTTGATCATGTGCCATGTCACCTAGATAGCTAGAGTGCAAATGCAAGTAGCGACAAAGTGTTGGATAGGTGGCAATGGCAGTGGAGGTCCAAACGCAGTAGTGGATGGTCACCAAGCAACAGACAATAGCATGAAAGAAGTCGCAAGCTAGTTGGAGGGGTAGACAGAGTGATGGCAGTAGTCGTGAAGGTTGAAACCGTCATGTGGTAGAAGATTGATGGTTAAAATCGGCATACAAGGGTGAGAAACTTGCATAGAAGAGATAAGATTGAATGGGGGCAGGTTGTTTACTTATAGATGTGGATGGATCCTCCCAAATTAGGGTTCTATATATAGTCTCTCAAACCACGCACCATTTTTGTAATTTTTAATAAATAGTCATGTTTTGGAGCTGTTTAAGAGGCTAATCAGCATGTAATGCATTTTTTAGCTCAACACCTTCTCATAGGTTGAAGTTAGGGCTAGAAAGGAAGGCCAAGCCAAGTTTGCCCAAGGCATCCCACCCCAAAGCAGCTAGGGGAATGGACAAAGGCTACACAGTGGTTGCCTAGTGGCCTATCAAGACTATGGAGGCGATGGTTATCTTATCTAGGGAGTACAAGGAGTCACCCAGAGAGAACAGGGCATTGGACAAAGGGTGCTCGTCAACTACTGAGTGACCTACCAAGTCTTGCAAAGGTAGATGAAACCACAATGAACTTTATGGACAAAAGAAAGCGATTTAAGAGATGGTTTGCAATTTATTAATTGTACCATACAAGACAATGAGAAGGGATGGTTAGGTCCAATCCTTCACAAACCAAACAAGCTACCCATCCACTCGAGGGTGTTGATGACAAGGAAAGGGTGATGAAACAATGGTATTGTGGTGTACAAGCTACTGGTGGAAGGAGCTTAGGATCTGTCTAGTGGTGCTCTGCACAATGAGTATGCTACATGCTGTGAAATGCTCATGCAATAGGTGCCACTTGGACAGTGTCCCCCTCGTGGGGAAATTATTGACTTGCCCTAGTGCCCTTTACGAAGATAAAATTATGCAATGCAAAAGGAGGAGGTATAATAGGGTGGGAAAGGCCGATGGCGAAGACAAGTGCCAAAACCTGTAGAATACCAAGAGGGATAGCAATCCCCTCTCAACCTTGGATGTTGAAGCTAAAGGAGAATGAGGAGCCGGATGCCAACCTTCCTATGGTGCCGAGAACCATGATACGAGGGAGCATCCCAATTGGAGGAACAATATAGAAATTATCGCCATGATAGTATCAAGAGAGATGCTTTATGATCCACCGCAGGAGGTGAAGCTTTTGTGCTGGTAGAAGAGCGAAACTCCTAGGATGATGAAACCGTAAATGGAATGGTGTGCATCCCAAGTCTCTAGCCTAGGTAGGATTGGTGCACACCTGTATGTTATCCCTATGTTGGACAAAAAAAACATGCAAAAGAGATGAAGATTTGTAAGCACGGAGGTCAGTAGTGAGATGCTCCAAAAAAAAACAAAATAAAGCGGAAATGAAAAGCTAACTGAATGAATAATGCAATGATGCAAAGGTGTATGCGTGTGAGTAAATGCAGTGAAAGACTTAAGAATGAAAATCTAAGGATAAAATCCTATGGGCTAGACTCAATAGCCCAAAGACCTAAGAGTGCGAAGATGGAGATAATCTAAGGATGTGGCCACCACCGTGCATGCCCACTAGTAGGGATCTGCCAATGAAATACCTAATGAGATGGTGAGGTACCCCTAGATGGAGGTGAATGTGAAGTGGATGCATAAAGTGCAATGGGATCGGTACTTGCAAACCAATCAGACAATCCCTTAGGACTAGAGAAGGATGGGTGCTGAGGCTGTTTGTGTGCCACACGTCTAATAGTTGTTGGGGCTGAAGGAGCAGATGAGGTAGCACTGGGATGTGTAGCTCCATTAGACTAGCTACCTGAAGTGGAGGCACTCACAGCGGTTTGTTGAGGTTTCTAAGGAGAAAAATGTTGGGCCTTGGTACGACACTCTCATTCATATGGTCCGATCTTTAGCAATGTGTGTAAAACCTATTTTTCTTAGGAAGTTGTTGCCAGATGGGTTTTTTTCTTTGGTTCTATTTAAAGAAGGGGAGTCAACCTTGGTTCTTGGCTTCGTATCTTGCGAGTTCTTGCCACTGTTGGTTTTACCTTGTGAAGAAGATGCAACCAGTCTCCTCTCTGAATAAGTATGTGTGGAGGATTTCTTGTGGACTTGGTCATGTAGCCTTGTGTAACGCAAGAACTTGCACTCAAACTTGTAGAAGGTTAGGAATCTAGTTAGTGAGATAATTTGCCATTGGTAATAAAGGGCCATGGCCCACCATGCCTTTTATATGTGCTCGGGTGTGAATGTACCCTCAACACTTGTACTTTACATATATCTATCCGAAAAACCTAAAAGAGGAACACACTCATCGTATCCACACATCGTGCATCTCCCTCACTCTCTACTCTCTATTGCTGCTCATGTCTCTCTCTCTACAAATCAATCGAGAAGGTAAAGGAGGAGACAATCCGCAAGATGCAGGAGTGGAAGAATGAAATTTGTGAAGAGGTCAAAGCTCACTTCACATCTTGGCAAGTGGATATCAAATCTTCTCTCCAAGAGAGGAACCGAGCCATTGCAAAACTCCAACATGAAATTACCAGCTGCAAGAGCTGGCTCGACCTCATTAGGAAGGAAGAAGGGGAGATCATAGAATCAATGCTTGAGAAGGTCAAGTCTGAAATCAACGAGATGAAGACCCAAATGACAGAGGAGATTAACACATGGGTAGCGGTTGTGAAACAGGTACAAGCTGACACATCGAAACACTCCAAATGGATCGAAGTAGCAAAAAAGACCCCCATGAAGAAGGAGGAGTTCATCAATGCAGTCATCGAGGAAGAGAAGAGGAGGAAAATCAGAGCCCTCCATGTCAGGGTGGTCGGGTGGAAAGAGGGAAACAGCCCTATGGAGGATGCCAAAGGCATTTGTGAGAAAATGGGGGTGGAGGACCCCTCCCCTGTGGAAAAGGCATGGAGGGTAGGCAAGGAGTCGGCCTCTCATCTTGAAATTTAACAACTTAGAGTCATGACGCGCCTTTCTCTCCAAAAGAACAACCCTCAAAGGACAGAAAATATATTTGGAAGACGACCTCACCCCACCCAAGTGGCCCATAGACAGGAATGTATGCCACAGATCATGGAGGCACGGAAGGTAGGCAAATGGGCGGTCTATAGGGACGGGTGCATCATCATCATGGAGAAGCGCCAATGACGGGGCGCAGCCTATGAGACACAATTGAGATTTGCAATGTGGAGTTGTAATGGAGCCATGAGATCCAGGAAACCTTCATGGGCAGGGACATAGTCATGTATACAGAGACACACCAAAGCCCAGGCACGCACCTACCAACAGTGAGAGGCTACAAATGGGAGTCAGCGTGCTGCCCCCGGGCCAGATCCAGAAGGGGAACCAGAGGGTCGGGGGGAGTGGCAGTACTCTATAGGGAGGAGCTAGAGCACATCGTACAAGTCATGAAGAGGAACGATGAAGCCCGTTTCATGTGGATTAGGATACATACAAACCGCCCACAGGATATGTATATCACAGTATGCTACTTTGCCCTGGCAAATTCCCCGTATGCGACACTGGGAGGGCTGTCCCCGTACCTACCCCTATATGAGGATATCATGCACTATTCGAGCACAGGAGATGTCCTGCTGAGAGGGGACTTCAACGCCCGCACAACGTAGAGCCAGGTCCCCTTTGAGAGCGAAGACCACATGTACCGAGAGCTGGCACTAGAGGAGCACATCACAGGACACAGCTGAATGCACAGAGTATTGAGACTATTTACTAGCACTAGGAGGGGCACACAGACTAGCCATCCTTAACGGCTTGGCCAGATGGCCTAGGTTTGATGCGCTCACATGCTTTCCACATAAGCATGCATCTAGAGGCTCGGGAGGAGGTAGCTCAGTGGACTACCTGTTAGGGCCGCCTGCTCTGATCTCGGACATACAAGCCTTTAGCATCTCACCACGCCTACTAGCGGTATCCGCAGACCACGCATACCTCCAATTTAGCATCACATGTAATTATGAGGGGATCCCCCCCAGTGAGCAACGCTCAAAGATTCACCAGATACCACTTCACCAAGACGATGGCGAGTGTCTACTCAAATAATCTGTACTAGAGTCTAGAGGAGATGGACCCACACACACCCCTAGACGATAGCAGCAATCTTTTGCACATTAAGAAGCTTGTTGGTGCACACAACTTTGCTATATGGCAGAAGCAATGCTATAATGTCTTGGTGTAGAAGAAACAAGTGAAGCCCATAAACACCAAAGGAGTAAAACCAACCACCATGGATCAAGATGAGTGGGATGAATTAGATGAGCTTGCGTGCTCTACCATAGAGCTTTTAGTGTCAGATACTTAACTATATAACATAGAGAAATTGAAATCTGCTTATGATATGTGGCGAAGGCTTGAGGAGTTATATGCTTAAAAAAGTGCAGCAAGCAAGGTTTATTGGTTGAAAAATTTGATGGACCTTTGTATGAAGGAGGGTACAGCCATGTTTGTACATTTGAATGAGTTTAACTTTATTTTTAGCTAGCTGATAGCTTTGGAGTTCAACATTGATGAGGAGTTCAACGCAACATTTTTGCTACGTACTTTACTTGAAAGTTGGGACACTTTAATGATAGCAATGAGTAACTACAATGCCATGTTGTTATACTGAGATGTGGAGAGCTATTTACTCATGGAGGAGCTAAATAGGTAAAATAATTCAGCAAAAAAGTCTTCCAATGTACTGCATACTAGAGGCAGATCCCAATAGAAGGGTAATTTTGAAAACTAAGCATTTAGTAAGTCTCATGGAAAAAATATAAAGTGCCATCAATGTGGCAGGAAAGGGCACTTCAAGCGGGATTGCTTTAGGTGGAAGAAAGAGAAGAACAAGGGTAAAAGCATTGATGATAGCAAAGATGAGAAAAAGGACAACCAACATGCAAAGAAAAATAGTGTGAAGATAGAGGAAGTCAATGTAGTCAGTCATGAAAGTGAGTGGTAGTGATGTACTTTTTGCTTCTTTTTTTAATGCACAATCATTGATTGTAGATTGTGATGATGACATGCACACTTGGATTCTTGATTCAAGTGTCTCATTCCATGTGACACCACATCGTGAGTGGTTTTTTGACTATAGTGGTGGTAGACATGGTGTTGTTCACTTAGGGGATAACTATGCATGTGACATTGCAGGGATTGGTAGTGTACAATTGGCATTTCAGCATGGTTTAGCGTTCACCGTGCATATTGTGAGGCATGTATCCCAGCTTAAGAAGAACTTGATAAGCATAGGGCAGCTAGATGATGAAGGCTATCACACTTTTGGGGATGGAAAATGGAAGATATATAAGGGATCTAGGATTGTTGCTAAAGGCTCTAAGAGTGACACTCTCTATGCATTACATGTATCTAGTGTGTGTGACCATGTTGTTGCCATAACCAAATAGCCAAGTGTGTCTTTGTGGTATGGTGGTTTGGGACACACAAGTGTGTCTTTGTGGTATGGTGGGTTGGGACACACAAGTCAAACTGGAATGAAAGTGTTTTCTCGTTTGGGTTATTTGCCGTGTTTGAGGTATGCTGTTTTTGATCATTGTGATCATTGCATATTTGGTAAGCATGCTCAATTATCACACAAAAAGTCTATTTCATTAAAACTTCACCCTAGTTGGTACATTGAGATATATGTGAGATGCCAAGGTTGTCTCTAGGGGGAAATAAATATTGTATCACATTTGTCAATGATGCCACACGCAAATTGTGGGTTTATCCGATCTGTCGTAAAGTGGAGGCATTAGATAAGTTTAAAACATTCTTGGCACTTGCTGAAAATATGACCAGCAAGACATTAAAGTATCTTCGCTTTGACAATGGTGGGGAATATGTGTCAAAAGCCTTTTAGGCCTTTTGTGATAGCATAGGGATAAACATGGAGCTCACTACCCCTTGTAATCCACCCCAAAATGGTGTTGTAGAGCGTATGAATAGGACTATTGAGAGGAGAAGGTCCATACAATGCTGTTTCATGCTGCATTACCTCATGGATTTTGGGTAGAGTTTAGACTTAGCTAATTCTTTTCTCAACCTTAACACATGCTGCCTTTAGGTGGAAGGTTGTTGAGAACAAAGGGCCACTGTGCCTTTTATATGTGCTCGGGTGTGAACACACCCTTAGCACTTATACTTTACATATACCTATTTGAAGAACCTAAAAGAGGTATACACTCATTGTACCCACACTGTGTGCATCTCTCTCACTCTCTACTATCTGCTGTTGCTCACGTTTTTCTCTCTTTGCCATTGTCATTGCCGACCATTGTTTCTCCACTGCGCATTTGACTCTTCATGTGTAGGATAAAATAGAAGTATTTGTCGGGCAACTTGTTTAAGAAGAACATGACCCTTGATCGTCATTTGACTTTGGGGAGCCAACAGTGGCAAACTTTGCAAGTAACTATTGATATTTGGCTAACTTGACTTTCAGAACATCCCCTTCCTTAATGGAAAACTCCTGAAGCTTAAAATTGAGATTGATACAGTGAGTGTAATCTTTGGTGCAAAGTGGTCAATAAGATGACTCCCATGCTTAGATGCGAGGGGAAAATGCTGTAATTGAGAGTGGAACTTAGAAAGCAATCTCTACATTAACTCAACGTTGGCTGTGCCATTGTGAGAGCTCTCCATTGATGGATGCGATTAGGGTGAGTTAATTGAGGGTTCGACATAGGCTGTAGACTAATGACAAGGTCCGGAAGTGCGTGAGATTCAAGCACTTTCATGAAGTTCAACCAAGTGGTGAAATTCCACCCGTTAAATCGAGTCTTATCCGTGAATGCATTCTTAGCCGTTCCAAAAGGAGTGATAGTGTTCGAATAAGATGGATAGGGTGGGTGAATGGAGTACACTTGGGTCTAGGTTCCAGAGTACCCACCATGCATGTGAGAAGTGTGTATAGTGGATTCGAAGTTGGGCATGGGCTAACTAGGTATGGGCATGGTAATGGCATGAGGAGCCTATGGTGGAGGGATAGGGACACATGGAGCAGAGGATGGGAATCCTTGTGTAGGAGTGACCCATGGAAAGTGTGATGATGCACCATAAGCAAAGGATGAAAATCCCTACATTTGAGAGGTGAAAGGATGTGTGTGATTGGGGGTAGTAAGGGGAATGCCCATCACAGCTATCCTAGTGGGAAATGATGTTCTTACTTGTGGAAAGGTGGAGGAAACAGTGTTAAATGGTGGCATTCCTTGTAACAAAATCTGATGATGCAAAGTGGCTTGAGAGTAAGTAGATGGCACAATATTAAAGGTTGGTTTTCTC